>NC_136261.1:381398286-382068286 GCF_964187855.1 Myxine glutinosa | reverse complement strand
CCTCCCTTTGAGCAATAATTAATTGATGTGATTCCCACGTACCTGGTGGAGTTCTGTTCACCTGGTCTGCAGAGCCATGATCCAATCTTCACCAGCCCCAATCACCTCCTCGATTGAGGTCATTCTGCATGTAGCAATCTAACACAACGTTTTTAAGCTTTACATTCATTGGTCCCCCCAGTGCAAGCCAACCCCTTGTATCACCTTCTTATCTCAAAAACAACAGTCCATAACTAACCACTTTCCTTTATTTCCTGTCTTTTCCATTAACATTTTACAACCTTTTCCTCTACTTCCTCAACAATTCCTGCAGTCACCTGTCATTTACAAATAATCCATCTGAGTCAACTTTCCAATCCAATCATCTTTGCACTTTCCACGACCTTCTTCACACTTCCTCCCAAACCTTTCCTTCAGACACAACCCACATGAGTTATGAATACAATTTCCCCTTTCAGGCGCGTGTCTAGCCACTCACAAAGTGTCCACAAGACAAAATCATCATATTTCACACCTCAGCTCTCGAGACCACCCAGGGGTCCCTTGAGAGATGCATCCTAATGTTAATCAGCTCTCGAGAGCTCAATTTTGAACAGGGGTAAAACCAGCAATACTCAATTCTGCCAAGCAAGAGGCCAGAGCAGTATCACCCCTCTTCCCTCTGCCCACCATAACTGGCAGACAGACAATGGCGAGCCACAAGCCCCAACCCTACAAGGCTCCAGCTCCCATCCAAAGGACACAAACTCCCTCAGACTGGCATAATCTCTTTGCCAGCTTATGTACGAACCAACATTGCAAACAAATAGTTTTCCAAACAAAACTCAGTTGTCACCCTATTGCACCATATTGGCAGAATTCACTTCAGCTCTCTACCACTCTTGTGTCGAGTGGTGCCCAAAATGACATTGCATGAACCCTTTCAATACCTGTTTAAACCTACTGCCATTTAACGACGCTTCCCAGATGACGGTTCCCCATACACTATTCTGGCACAAAATTGTTGCATCCCACAGATGCCACGATTATTTGAACAAACTCATTTTCCTAATCCACCTTTTCAATTTTCATTTCAATTTAAAGTTAATCCAATGTCCTCTAATACCTCTCTTAGCATCCCATGCACCTGTTGCAGACACCTGTTTTAGCCTCTGGCCCAATAGCTGCCCAATAAACAAATAATAAAAATAAAATAACCTGATCTATTTATTGAAATAGACCGAATTCTCATGTTGGTCAATTTTTTCACCAACTGTGACTCTCGCGTCAATCCTGCCATTCCCAACCACATTTCCAGCGAGGATGACGTCACTATTTCACACCTTTCCTTCCTTGAACAGCGGGAGTCCTCCATGAGATGCATTCCAATGTAAATCACTTCAAAGTACCCGAATAGCCTTCCCTGGAATCGCACCTTTAACATTACCGGCACCGCCCTTTCTTGGTTCAAATCCTACCTCTGACAGACACAAATCCACTGCTCAACTCTATCCTGACGGACTGCATCACTGAAATAAATCCTGGCTTCAAATCAACTTTCTCAAACTTAACTATGATAAATCTGAAATAATCGCATCATCTTCCTTCGAACTCAGAGCACACCGACACGGTATCCATCAAACATTGGATTCATATTTCCACAGACCTCCACCACTCTGTTAAATCCTAAACATGCCCAATGGGCAATCCCCTCTGCTCAGGGCTGCAAAATGCTGGATTCTAACCTTCCCAAACACAGCTCTTGTCCGCCAGGCTGCAAATTCAAAGTATTTTCAGTCCCCCTTTTACCATACACTAGCCAGTGTAAGTCAGCCAAACATAAACAAAGAGGTTCCAGCGAGCTGTGACCTCCATAACTCTAAACAACTCCACTGGCACTTTTTAAAACAAACTTTCCCAGTCACTTACTAAAATAAAGTGCAGCTCTTGTCCGTAGATATACGTTAACCAAGGTTACATGAGACTTGACAACAATAGTACTGCCCCGTGGAGCAAGGCATCAGAGACAACTCCCCTCCACCTTGACTTACCCCAGGTAGAATTTGGCTACCTACAGAGAAAGTACCTGCACAACACATTTACAAACCAATTCGTCCCCTCGTATTAGGGGACATCACAAATGTTCCACCACAATTCACAGCAGGTGACCACTCACCTGCCTTCTGTCGAAGTCCAGTTCAATTTTCTGAGTTTCCATTCACAGACAGACAGACAGACGAATCCCCAACGTACTAACAGGATGGTCTCACAGAGGCCATTCCATTCAAATCTGTAGGCTGCCACGATTCTTCCCGCCAGGACACACCATCATAGTCACCATAGTCACACGACATGTCAGCAGACACAGTGAATGACATTCGACACCATAACAGACACCGCAGACACTGCTTCTCCTTGATCCATATCTGCAGACGCAGTCAGACACACCCAGTCGGACAGACAGACAGGCTCCACATTACAACTGCAAACATCCGAAATGACAACAGCTAACACCAAATATTTATTGTCCCCCTTTCAGGGAAGTCAAATCAACCACCATTAAAGCACAAAACAGAAAACGACCATATACTCAGAGTATATACCATATACTCAGAGTGAGACCCGAAAATCAAGCAGACAGACCGACAATCGAACCTGTCTTTCGACACTGCCGAACGACAAGTCTGCAGACACTGAGGGAGTGACATTCGACCCCCAGTAGACACCGCACACACCGCTTTGGTCCGCACCTGCAACTCCATCACGCGCCTCCAACTTCTTTTTCGGCGCATCGATCAACACAAATGTACCGACGCATCTTATATTCTACACATTGCTATCCAACCTTTCGCCACAGTCCCATCACAAACAATGTATCTCTCGCGGCATGCATGGCAGGAATCACACTCGCATTGCACCAACATGGAATTCGAGCACATTCCATAGTTGCGAAAATATTGTGCTGGACAAGACATTATTATCATCGACTTGCGCTTTCACACGCATGGCAAAGTCCACGGATGTACAAAGTCGAAGTGCCCTCTCCCTTAATTGATCCACACTGCACCTCGGCACACATCCTCAGATAATTAAATACATGTTTTAATCCAAGCGTGCATCCTCGCACCCGTTCCACCATCACCTTCCAACCACCGCAGGTGCACCTGAACTCCATGGCACACCCGCAACTCCGTCAAAATCAGTGTTCAAAGACATGACTCCATGGACAGCTAGAAAGCCAGACAAATACGGACACATACACACAGAGATAGACACAGGTGGGTTATCGCCTGCATTCTGTACAAATTCCATGTTCCTGTCCATAAGTTGGCCCATCAAGTGTAACCCCTTTCACGAAACCTTTTCTGAGGGTCAAATGTAACAGACAGCCAAGACGGACCGGCAAATAGGCAGGGGCAAACCCCGAGGCCCCAGACACCATCACCACACACATACCCCGCATCACATAGGAGTATCAATGAGCCAGACAGCAAATGCCATATGTCTTCGTCCCAAATCGAGGGCAAATTTTCACAATGGCAAACAATTAATATATTGTCCACATTCATCTTGGTCACCCCAACCCATCCTGGCTCTCCCCACGAGCTCTGTGTCCGGACAGACAGACAGATAAACAGACCGGGTGAAACCATAACCATCCATCCTTCCGATTGGACTCACGCCAGCATCACATGTCATTCTTGCCTTCATTCAACGCATTCTGCCATCCCAAGTCGGCCAAATACAAGCCCCGGCCATGCCGTTGAATAAACACCCAGTCGGTTGACAGCCTATCATTTTTGACTTTTACTCCCATTCTCCCTTGCTACATCTGGAGAGCCGTTAATGTGGGGATGTAATTGAACACTTGTTTTAAAGCCCTGTCTACACATGCTCTCCATAACATACTCATTATTCCCTGCCAATTTTCCCCAGCAGACTGAGTCCCACATGGCATCTCAAAATCTAAACTGATACCTTTTATTTCTTCCCCAAATTTACTCAATTAATTTTTCACCTTCACAACAGTCATATAAATAATATCATTCCAAAGTACTCATCCGGATTGCCCAACGCCTGCAGGCAATTTGGGGAACCCCTTGTCAATCAATGACACACATCAATGACACACACACAATAAACACAAATACACGCTGCAATGACAGATCATTCATTCCCTTATACACACATACCATGTGACTGACCCTTCATTCTCCATACAATACAGTATAAATTCATGCACACTCATGCACACTCCAATCCTACCTACCTGTGAACTTACCTGGCCCCTTGCTGTGATGTGAGCCTATCCATCCCTTGGTTTCTACCTGGATTTCTTTCTTCCTGTGCTTTATCTGCTTCTTCCTCTGCTCTTGAAGTCTCAGCACTTCTCCTGCCTTTCTCCTATCTGGTACCTGCGCTTTTCTGATTCCAGTTTAATTTATCCTTCTCCAAAAATCACATAAACATTTCCTATTTCCACATATAAGAAATAACCAATATCTCCCTTGAGATACAAAACAAAACGCTTCCAACTCTAGCATCCCAAAGTCTTCCTTGGACGCATGCTCGACAATGCAGCACCGCTTCCACTCAGCACACAACATACATGTGCTCACTCCAACACATCACTTCAAGCTACCTCATCACTCGCATTGTTCACACACACGAATGCGTCCCCTGCTTGTGCACAGCATGGTCCGCATTCCTGTCTCGATTTTGTCCCACCTCGCTGTTCCCCGCGAGGCAGCTACTCCGTTGCCCCGGTAACCTGCCTGCATGTCTCGGCTCGCGTGTTCACAGCTGGATTCCACACACCTCGTACATTATAATCCTCTCTGTTTTATTTCTCCAGATCTAACCTCATCTCTTGTCCAGAAAGAGCTAATACTTGACCTGCCTATAGCATATTGTCAGAACTCCTTCCTTTGGGTAAAAACTGCACCGGATGTGCATGCCTTAAATCCTGAGACAGGACAAAGAAGGCCTTGAGGGGGGGGGGGGGGGGGGGGGTTATCAGATACACACATCCAGTGCATAGCTTAACTTAAAATACTCATCGTCCTACCTTCCTTGGGCTAGTCCCTCCAGCGGGTCGAAGATCGGGCCGCCCCCCGATCTGTAATACCCTTCTCTTAACACAGTACTCACGCCGGAGTATTCTTAACACCAATATCTATTACCCATTCTTATCCTTATTCTTCCATCATTTTAATCCTTTATTCGCCTGACTCGGCCACCCGAATGCGTCGAATACACGCACTCCGTCTCCAGAACTCAAATCATCCTAGTTTTTACTTCAGATTGAGTATTACTCCGACATACCTTAATCTCCCTTAAGATATTTAATTAACGTGCACGGAACATTTTCCCGTCCATGCGCCCAGGCGGTCGCTCCCAGCGCACGGCAGCACGACCCCCATTTGCAAGAAGCAGCTCGTGATGCGTACAAGGCGCAAGGAAGCGCCCCGAGGCCATCCACCGAAAAATCCTGCCTTTTAGTTTACCGCGCCGATATTTCCCTAATCCGGTCCTCCCGCGGCGCTAACTCGCGGTCAATGCTTGTATAGCGCTTCTAACTTGTCTAACTTATCACCTATGCCAGGGCTTTCATAAAGGGGTTCTCCCTTCTTAACTTAGCTTAACACTTATCCTGGCCATCCTCCTTGGGTCCCCTCCGTTAGTCCGCAGCCAATACTTTCTCTGGTTACTATCAACCCCATCAACTCCATCTTGTCTCTAGACTGCCCTGCCTGGGAAGTTCTTGGCTTTACCAAGAAGTCCCCCCTTTTTGCTAACTGACCCCCATTTATTGGTTCATCAATAGACAACTTGTTACCCGAGCCAAATAGGCCTGTACTTACACACCAGATTCCAATTTGTTCGTGATCCAAGCACGGAATGACGAAATGGAAGACAGACAGCCTGAGTGAGTAAACGGAGCTCAATTTGGAAAGACCCCTCAGTATGAAAACTCACGTTAATCGAATCAGTACTGGCCAGCCTCTCCGCTGAGTCCCCACAGGGTCTGCCTCCCAAATATCGCTCAGAGTCGGATCCCACTTCTGACACCAAAATTGTCGAGAATAGAACCATGTTCCACACCTTGAGTTCAAGAGATAACAAGATTTAATGATGAACCAATATCACAGCGCTGTGGAGGGTGTAAGAGTCATACCATTCACAATTGAACAGCATGGCCACATACACTCCTGAGTTCCTTACAGAAAGAACTTCCTTATATACTTGCAGAGTGTGATAAAAATCTCCGCTAATTTTGGCAAGTTTCAGCAGTATAATACACAATGGGGGAAACGTTGACCAGTACCCCCACCCTTGTCCTATCTTATTTGGCATGAGCAAAGGGCAAGATGCGGGAGGGAGAAAGAGCACCGTGACATTCTCAAAACTTATCTTCCATGTTGGCTTTTGGTCAAGGACAGACAGACGTGTTTTCACTAGGGGGTCTAACAGAGCAAGCAGTTTCACTATCTTTCTACATTTTTTGGCACAGTTGGACAATAAAACATAGTTCAAAACAAGAGGGAACATAGTAAGCTTAATCCTTTTCACAAAGCAACCATTATTAAATGCAAACCACAATTACATAAGGCACAATAAAAGGCATGATCTCGACACATATATATATATATATATATATATATATATATATATGTATATATATATATATATATATATATATATATATATATATGTGTGTGTGCATGTGTGTGGGTGTACATGTGTGTGTGTGTATGTGTCTGTGTGTGTATGTGTATATACATATGTGTATATGTGTAGATGCATGTGTGTGTGTGTGTGTGTGTGTGTGTGTGTGTGTGTGTGTGTGTGTGTGTGTGTGTGTGTGTGTGTGTAGGTGTGTATGTGTGTAGGTGTGTATGTGTGTATGTGTGTGTGCATGTGTGTCTGTGTATATTTGTGTGTACGTGTGTGTATGTGTGTGTGTATATATATATATATGTGTGTGCATTGTGCGGGTGTACATGTGTGTGTACGTGTGTGTGTGTATATGTATGTATATGTGTGTATGTGTATGCCTGTGTGTGTGTGTATGTGTATATGTGTATGTGTCTGTGTGTGTATGTGTATATGTGTATGTGTGTGCATGTGTGTGTATACATATGTGTGTGTGTGTGTGTGTGTGTGTGTGTGTGTGTGTGTGTGTGTGTGTGTGTGTGTATGTGTGTTTGCGTGTGTGTGTGTATATATATATATATATGTGTGTGTGTGTGTGTGTGTGTGTGTGTGTGTGTGTGTGTGTGCATATATATATGTGTGTGTGTGTGTGTGTGTATATGTGTGTATATATATACACCAACCCCTAGCTAGGGGTTGGAGAGTGAGGATCAAGGAGTTGGAGAGTGAGGGCCGATTGTAGCGGAGAGTGGGGGCCGATTGGAGCGGAGAGGAGTGTGAGGAGGTATTGGAGAGGAGTGTGAGGAGGTATTGGAGAGGAGTGTGAGGAGGTATTGGAGAGAAGTGTGAGGAGGTATTGGAGAGGAGTGTGAGGAGGTATTTGAGGGGAGTGTGAGGAGGTATTTGAGCGGAGTGTGAGGAGTTATTTGAGGGGAGTGTGAGGAGTTATTTGAGGGGAGTGTGAGGAGGTATTTGAGGGGAGTGTGAGGAGGTATTTGAGGGGAGTGTGAGGAGGTATTTGAGGGGAGTGTGAGGAGGAGTGGGATTTGAGAGGCATGAGGGTGGACAGAGCAGAGTGTCAGGTGGAGAGGAGTGAGGGGTCACATATTATGTGAAATAAATAAATTGTGTTCATTGCACCATTTCTGGATCTGATGAATTGCCAGTAATCATTTTGTAAAATTTAATGTGCAGCATCTAAATCAAGATGTCCAAATGTCACACACATCCATGACGTCCATGACACACACGTCCATGAAGATTCCCACGGGTGACCCCACTAGCCTGTAAAAGGGCTGTGAAATAAAGCCCATTCATTTGGTCACCCTCACGATTTGATCAGATTCACCATCTGATTTAATTTTTATCGATGGTTTTAGACTCGGTGTCAGAAATAATTCAGAACATTCACGCACACACGGGAAAATGCAGAGATACATTTTTTAAAATCACGCCATGATGATATACGAAAATACACCGCCTAAAATAACAGTCGGGGAAAATGTCGACAAATATTAAAAATTCGCTTTTTCTTTTCCATTAAGATATATTACTTTTGATGACAGTCGTCACAAAAACGACATATATTTCTTCGTTCTTATTTCATTCAACATTATTATCCGGAAGTAAAATATGTTTCAGGAAATTACCGAGAGATATTTCTTCGTTTTTATTTATTTATTAGTTATTTGCACATATTTCCCTCACGGTCCCCTTGTGCTGTCTTTCCCTCACGGTCCCCCTGTGCTGTCTTTCCCTCGCGGCCCCCCTGTGCTGTCTTTCCCTCGCGGGCCCCCTGTGCTGTCTTTCCCTCACGGGCCCCCTGTGCTGTCTTTCCCTCGCGGTCCCCCTGTGCTGTCTTTCCCTCGCGGTCCCCCTGTGCTGTCTTTCCCTCACGGTCCCCCTGTGCTGTCTTTCCCTCGCGGTCCCCCTGTGCTGTCTTTCCCTCGCGGTCCCCCTGTGCTGTCTTTCCCTCGCGGTCCCCCTGTGCTGTCTTTCCCTCGCGGTCCCCCTGTGCTGTCTTTCCCTCGCGGTCCCCCTGTGCTGTCTTTCCCTCGCGGGCCCCCTGTGCTGTCTTTCCCTTGCGGTCCCCCTGTGCTGTCTTTCCCTCGTGGTCCCCCTGTGCTGTCTTTCCCTCGTGGTCCCCCTGTGCTGTCTTTCCATCGCGGTCCCCCTGTGCTGTCTTTCCCTCGCGGTCCCCCTGTGCTGTCTTTCCCTCACGGGCCCCCTGTGCTGTCTTTCCCTCGCGGTCCCCCTGTGCTGTCTTTCCCTCATGGTCCCCCTGTGCTGTCTTTCCCTCGCGGTCCCCCTGTGCTGTCTTTCCCTCGCGGTCCCCCTGTGCTGTCTTTCCCTCGCGGTCCCTCTGTGCTGTCTTTCCCTTGCGGTCCCCCTGTGCTGTCTTTCCCTCGCGGTCCCCCTGTGCTGTCTTTCCCTCACGGTCCCTCTGTGCTGTCTTTCCCTCGCGGTCCCCCTGTGCTGTCTTTCCCTCGTGGGCCCCCTGTGCTGTCTTTCCCTCGCGGGCCCCCTGTGCTGTCTTTCCCTCGCGGTCCCCCTGTGCTTTCTTTCCCTCACGGTCCCCCTGTGCTGTCTTTCCCTCGTGGTCCCCCTGTGCTGTCTTTCCCTCACGGTCCCCCTGTGCTGTCTTTCCCTCGCAGTCCCCCTGTGCTGTCTTTCCCTCGCGGTCCCCCTGTGCTGTCTTTCCCTCGCGGTCCCCCTGTGCTGTCTTTCCCTCGCGGTCCCTCTGTGCTGTCTTTCCCTCGCGGGCCCCCTGTGCTGTCTTTCCCTCGCGGTCCCCCTGTGCTGTCTTTCCCTCACGGTCCCCCTGTGCTGTCTTTCCCTCGCGGTCCCCCTGTGCTGTTTTTCCCTCGTGGTCCCCCTGTGCTGTCTTTACCTCGCGGTCCCCCTGTGCTGTCTTTCCCTCGCGGTCCCCCTGTGCTGTCTTTCCCTCGCGGTCCCCCTGTGCTGTCTTTCCCTCGCGGTCCCTCTGTGCTGTCTTTCCCTCACGGTCCCTCTGTGCTGTCTTTCCCTCACGGTCCCCCTGTGCTGTCTTTACCTCGCGGTCCCCTGTGCTGTCTTTCCCTCACGGTTGTCAGCTCTTTCACGAGCCTCGATTCAGTATACAAAAAAATAAATAAATAAAATACACTTTAAATAGGTTTATTTGAAATCTTTAATTTTCACAATGTAATTTATTTGTCATTTGATGATGACGAGACACTTCCTCTTGAGGATCGTGACAATTCATGCATTGCGTGGAAACTTCCATTTCCAAAATGAATGAGACTGTTGATGAAGAACGCAGACTTGTACAGGATGCAGCAAGAAAACGAATGAGATGGGCGAACGAGTCCGTCGACGAACGTCAATGCAGACTTGAACAGGATGCAGCAAGAAAACGAATGAGATGGGCGAACGAGTCCGTCGACGAACGTCATTGCAGACTTGAACAGGATGCAGCAAGAAAACGAATGAGAGAGACGGGAGAACGAGTCCGTCGAGGAATGTGAACACAGACTCGCACAGGATGCTGCTGCAACAACGATGACGTGTGAGAACGAGACCGTCGATGAACGTCAACACAGACTTGCACGGCATGCTGAGCAACAAAGACGTTGGAGGGCTCAACAAACATATACAACCGCAGCCATAATGAATCCGGCCGAAGTATCCGATGATATTGTTCAAGAGCATAATTGCGGTCCAATGACGTCACCATGTGTGTACTGTTCTGCACACCATTTCACAAATGAATCAACAGGACAAGGGGATGGATTTACACTATGTTGTTCCAAGGGAAAAGTTAAATTGCCTCCAATATTTGCCGTTCCTGCTCGACTGCAACAACTTTATCTTGGTGACGATGGAAAATGTCGCAACTTCCGAGACAATATCCGGAATTGCAATTCAGCATTAGCTTTTGCATCAATGGGTGCTCAGATCTCATCTCCTCCAGGAAATGGACCGTACTGTTTCAAAATCCATGGTCAAATTTACCATCGCTGTGGTCCATTACATCCATCACATGTACATGAACAAGCACAATTTGCACAATTATTTATTTTGGATACAGCTCAAGCTACAAAGGAACGTATGAATCGACCTGAGAATCACAGATGTTTGCAAGAATTGATGGCAGAACTGCACAACATACTATCTGACGTTAATCCTTATGTCACATGTTACAAGACTATGTTCGAGGGTGAACAGGAAGAAATCAGGAAAGCTGTCCTTGAAGATCGCCTCCCTTCTACCTTGGAAATGCATTTTTGTCAACTGTGTGCAGACGACCAAAGACGTTACAACATACCAACTGCTGATGAAATTGCTGCTGTCTTCGTTAGTGGACAAGATGGTGAACCACTTGCAAACAGGGATTTCCAGGTTCATTTGCATGACCAGGGCTTACACAATCTCTCTCCACTTTCCTCTCACATTGATCCCATGACATATCCCATTCTCTTTCCACATGGTGAGCCTGGATGGATGATAAACATGCCTCACCAGCAACAAACTAGGGTTCGAAACAAGGTAACTCATCGTGAATTCTATGCCTACCGACTTGCTATTCGAAATGAATTCAGCACTATCCATTCTTCGGGGAAATTGTTCCAGCAGTATGTTGTCGACGGATATTGCAAGGCAGAAGCTAATCGAATGCAATACTTCAAACAAAATCAGGAAACCCTCAGAGCCATGGAATACAGAGGACTACTGGACCACGTCCAGAACGTTGCTGCTGATAACCAACGTCCTGTCGGTCCTGTCGGTCGTATCGTCATTTTGCCGTCGAGTTTTGCAGGGAGTCCAAGAGCTATGCAGCAGAACTACCAAGATGCTATGGCCATTGTTCGCAAATTCGGAAAACCAGATCTTTTCATCACGTTCACGTGTAATCCAAAATGGACAGAGATACAAGAAAACATCGGACAACACCAACGAGCTGAAGGCAGACCAGATTTAGTGGCACGCGTGTTTCATCTGAAATTAAAAGAGTTAATCGACGATATAACGAAGAAGCACGTTTTGGGCAAAGTATGTGCATTTCTCTACGTCGTCGAGTATCAGAAGCATGGCCTACCGCATGCCCACATATTACTTATGCTGTGCCAATAAGATAAAATCTGTACCGCCGAAGACATTGACAGAATTGTTTCCGCACAAATTCCTAATTCAAATGAGTCACCAGAGATCCATTCCTTGGTGAAGTCTCACATGATACATGGTCCATGTGGCACTTTAAATCGCCATTCCATTTGTGTGAAAGATGGAGTGTGCAGTAAAGGCTTTCCAAAAGCGTATGCTGCAGAGACACTTGCGAGCATAGATGGCTATGCCCTTTACAAGCATCCCCCAAATGGACCCACCATAACCGTTCATGGAACCGATGTTGATTGCCAATTTGTGGTCCCATTCAATGCTTATTTACTGAAGAAGTACAGAGCACACATAAACATTGAGGTTTGCGCAAGCATAAAGAGTATAAAGTACTTATTTAAATATGTGTACAAGGGACATGACTGTGCCAGCATCGAAGTTCGAGAGCACGGGAGAGTGGAGGTGGACGAAATAAAGACCTATTTGGACTGCAGATATGTCAGTGCCCCAGAGGTAGCATGGAGATTGATGGAATTTGAAATGCACATACAGTCCCATTCCATCACCAGACTTGCGGTACACTTATCTGAATTGCAGACTGTTGTGTTCAGGGATGGTAATGAGGAAGAAGCCATTGTACGACATAGGGGTACAACACTTACAGCTTGGTTTCAGTTAAACCAGAGAGACCCTGAGGCACGAAGTTATCTGTACCATGACATTCCAAAATATTACGTATTTGAAGATGGACGAAAGACATGGAAACTTCGACGCCGGGGCGGCAACAAGGTTATCGGACGCATGGTTTCGGCAAGCCCTGTGGACATTGAGCGCTTTCATCTTCGTGTACTCCTGCTGCACTGCCCTGGTAAAACATAATTTGAAGCTCTCAGAACTGTAGATGGAGCAGTTTGTGAAACATACAAGGATGCAGCCAGGAAATTACATTTAACAGAAGATGATACAGAATGGGACAGGTCCTTAGCTGATGGAGTTATCTTTGCTATGCCACAACAATTGAGATCTCTTTTTGCAACCCTATGCATATTCTGCACACCAACAGACACGTCGGCACTGTGGGAAAAATATAAAAACGACCTTTGCGAAGATTTTGTGCACAGCGGCCATATATTGGAACAGAGTATTTTCATGGCATTCTGAGAAATACAGTCCTTCTTCCTGAGACATAGACAGACATTGGAAGCATTTCAGTTACCAGTACCTCCAGACACTGTTGAAGATCATTCGAGCGATGATTATCAGTATGTACCGGGAGATGAACATGAAAAAGGTGAAAACATCAGACAACTACTAAATGATGACCAAATCCAAATTGTAGATGAGGTCCTACAGGCCGTTCATTGTAGGGACCAGTACACAGGCAACCGGTTGTTTTTCGTTGATGGACCGAGCGGAAGTGGCAAGACCTTTCTCTATAATATGCTTCTGCACATCTTGCAAGGCCAGTGTCGTTTGGTTCTTCCAATGGCGTACTCGGGCATTGCAGCAACATTGCTAGCAGGGGGCCGTACATCGCACCATCAATTTAAATTGCCAGTGCCCATTTTGGAAAACTCCACATGCAACATATCACCTACGAGTAAAGATGCAGATGCTCTAAGGAAGGCCAACCTATTCATTTGGGATGAAGCACCTATGGCTCCAGCATATGCTTTAGCAGCTGTTGATCGATGTCTCCGGGATGTAACCAGCAACAACATTCCTTTTGGTGGAAAGGTCTTACTTCTTGGTGGGGACTTCAGGCAGGTTTTGCCCATTGTACCTCGCACAGCACCTGCAGCAATCATCGCCACATGCATCAAGCGTAGCAAGTTGTGGCCAAAGTTCAAACAGCTGAACTTAACATCAAACATGAGAGCTAATGATGACGAAGAATTCTCAAAATGGTTACTGTCGGTTGGAAATGGGACTGTGGAAACAATTCCTGACTCAGATTTATTACGACTGCCTGATCGTATCTGTGTAGAAGACAACATTTCTTTAGCAGAGGCTGTTTTCCGTAATTTGAACGAAATTCATTCAAACTATGATGCGCTGGCACAACGAGCCGTGTTGTGTCCAAAGAATGAATCCACATTTGTGATCAATGATGAGATACTGGATGCATTTCCTGGGGAAGAAAAGACGTACTTCAGCGCTGATTCCATTGTCTGTGATGACCCTGAAGAGGCACTAAATTATCCTATGGAATTCCTAAATCAATTGACTCCTGGAATGCCATTGCACAAACTTCGTCTCAAAGATGGTGCTGTCATCATGTTACTCCGTAACTTTGATCCGAAACAGGGACTGTGCAATGGTGCAAGATTGGTTGTTAAAAGATTGTTGCCAAACATAATAGACGGAGAAATAATTTCTGGCAGTCACAAAGGAACACGCACATTTATACCCAGGATTAGTATTGCACCTTCCGATACAACACTACCATTCATACTCAAACGCCATCAATTTCCAGTTCGTGTGGCATTCTCTTTCTCAATAAACAAGAGTCAAGGTCAAACATTACACAAAGTTGGGATTTACTTACCAGAACCCGTCTTCAGCCATGGCCAATTATATGTTGCATTGTCGCGTGCCAAACGATTTGAGGATGTCAAGGTAAAGGTAGTCAGTAATGGCCAACAGGGAAAAATTGATGGCCACAGTGGAATCTTCACCCGTAATGTTGTTTACCCGGAGGTCCTGCAGTGACACAATTCAGGCAACAAAAGGAAGGCACGAAGGAAAATAGTTCGTTACTCCGACACATTTAGCTGCGGTGATTGAAAAATCACCGGACCATTGTTGCTGTTTTGATGCTTTTACTGCTGTTTTGATGCATTTACATTGCTGTTCTGATGCTTTTTCACTGCTGTTTTGATGCTTTTTCACTGCTGTTTTGATGCTTTTTCACTGCTGTTTTGATGCTTTCCACTGTTGTTTTGATAGTGTTTTGATGCTTTTTCACTGCTGTTTTGATGCTGTTTCACAGCTGTTCTGATGCTTTTTTGCCGTTTTTTTTAAATATAAAAATCTCATTTCAAAAAAAAAATTCCCCAAAAAATCTCACAATGATGACATATAATTCACCGAAAACGTTGAAGCAACCGTGTAATATTACGGTGATGTTTAACTCTGAGTGAGAATAGTTCTAAATTTTAAACACTTTCATCTGATATTTGTGATTTATTTCAAACAAACTGTATTTCCCATCTACACGGGCATGTATTCCTATTAACGTTATGTAAAGTACATAGATTGTGTGGATTACATCATTTGTGGATGTGATCAATTGCCAGTAACCATTTTATATAACTGAATGTGCAGGTGCAGCATCTAAATGAAGATGCCCAAATGTCACACCCGTCCGTATATATATATATATATATATATATATATATATATATATATATATATATATATATATATATATATATATATATATATATATATATATATATATGTGTGTGTGTGTGTGTGTGTGTGTGTGTGTGTGTGTGTGTGTGTGTGTGTGTGTGTGTGTGTGTGTGTGTGTGTGTGTGTCTGTCTGTGAATAAGAGAGAGACCGAATTGTGAGGTACAGAAATGATAAAATGAGGTGTGTGTGTGTGTGTGTGTGTGTGTGTGTGTGTGTGTGTGTGTGTGTGTGTGTGTGCACGCACATGCATTCACATGTTATCAGAAGTAAATACATTGTGTAGATTACATCATTTGTGCATCTGATAAATTGCCAGTAACCATTTTGTGAAACTGAATGTGCAGGTGCAGAATCTAACTCAATATGTCGAAATGTCACAGACGTCCATGCCCTTGGGATTCCCACGGGTGACCCGACTAGTTATTAAATATTATTTGTCATCTTATTTAAAAATATATCAAGGGCAAATACAGTACATGAGGAATTCATCTTGAACTTACCAGTCTTACAGTGCATAATCTCAACATTTTATAAACAACTTAAATACCTTAACCACATCACCACATTAACCTCTTCTGAACCATATACTGTTTTATTTGTTGCTTCTCTAATGAATCGTGAAATGGTGATCATAATGGCGTTCATGTTTATTAGCTCACCTGGAACTTAGTTCAGGGGAGCTTATGCGATGGCGTGTCGTCCGTCAGTCCGTCCGTAAACACAACTTCTTCGAAACCACTGATGGGATTGCGACCAAATTTGGCATAAATGATATTTGTTATGTTGTGACTAAAGTTTGTTCACGGCATTAAAAATAATTGGCGTCTAAAGTGGTCTATGGGGAGGTTGGAGGGGGGAAACACCCATGCTGATACCATCATAGGTCAAAGTGGGTCCAGGTTTGACCCCCCCAAAATAGATATTTGCTTTCTTCTCCAAAACTACACACACAATGTCAATGAAGTTTGACCACAACCTTCAATACCCGTGATGTACCAAAGTTTGTTCGCGGCATTTTTTAAAAATCGTGCCCTGAGGGGGTAACCGTGAGAAGGGGGGGGGGGTTGCCCCCCAAAATGGGTATTTCCTTTCTTCTCAGAAACTGCACAAGCATTTCCGATGAAACTTGACCACAATCTTTATCACCCGTGATGTACCAAAGTTTGATCACGGCATTTAAAAAATCGAGTACTGAGGGGGTCTACTGGAGGGGGTGGGTGGTTTCCCCCACAAAATAGCAATTGTTAGTATGATTCGTTAGTATGTTTTATGATTCTACATGCTGCTCTGTCTTCTAGCAACCATTGGAATTGGTTTAAAATACCTTTCGTCAGTGTAGTGTACTCTTTATTCTGCCAGGTGAGTGCCAGGGGTATTGCCCCTATTTTTACCCTCGCCTGAGGAGAGGGTATTGCATTTGAATCCGTTTGTTTTATTTGCGATGTACTCACTGCTATGTTGTTAGCACTCACGGCTAAGCCATGCTCCAGCAGGGAAAATGGCCTTAAAATGCCTGTTGTTGTTGTTGTTGTTTTTGTTGTGTCACTGCTATGTTGTCGTAGTATGGTACTAAGAAATGATTCTGAAGTTAAAGATCCTGCACACAATTCTTGTTCTTGATGTCACTCTCGCCTTGCTGTCTTCTTGAGAAAAAACATGGGCATCTAATGGGCAAGCATGTGCATTGCTGATGCTGCTTGCTGTTTATTTAATAATGTACATGTTGGTTTTATTTTCCACTGATTAATAATTCAATCTTTGATCTTATTGTTCATCTTGGACATTTTCTCAAGTTATTTCGATAAATTATTGATTTTTTTTTTTTGTGTGGCAGGAGCACTGCCAGGCGACGTGACCAAGGTGCGCTCATCCCGTTGATGCGCATAAGCATGGAGCCGAGCATCTTTAGAGATCAATGTAAGTCAGATTGGTGGGTAGAGTTGGGATTCGGGGCAGATGAATGGGAAAATGAGATTGGATCAAATGTGGTTGGGAATAAGAAAGTTGCAATAAACATTAATAATTAAATACACTTTTTGTTGTGATTTTGTATATTATAAAATGTAAATATTTTACAACTTGTCCACATTTTTTTATGCCTTCGCTCCTCAAGGTGGCCGGAGGCATTACGTTTTCGGATTGTCCGTCCATTCAGGCTAAACCTCGTTTATCTCAGCAACCACATGTCCGATTGAGACCAAACTTTCAGGGTAGGAGCGACACCCATGCAGAATGTTTTTTTGATAATTGTGATGTCATAGGTCATGTGGTATGGCAGCGGCCTTGGATTAAACGCAAATAATTACAAATTTTTTTCTCGGAAACCGCTGTATGGAAAAATTTGAAACTTGGCTCATTGTGAAGTACTCCCAATGGGGAACAAAAGCGTGATAATGATATCATCGGTGAAGTGGTATACCAGCCAAAAATGTTTTAATCTAATTCCTTATCCTAAAAATCTGAAATTGCATGCACATGATCTATGACACATTTGTATTGAAATATTTAATTTATGACATCATAGGTCACATGGTTTGGCAGCCATATTGGATTTAACCTAAAACCTTTTAAAAATCTTCTCCCAAACCACCAAATCCATCGACTCAGAACTTTACATGTGTTATTGACTAGGCATGGCGTTTAAAAGATGATCATGAAAACGTCATTGGTCACATGGTTTGGCAGCCATCTTGGATAGAAAAATGAATCTTCACAATAACACAAAACTTCACAAACGTGATTCCCTACCCATACATATGCAGAGTGTATATTTTTTCAAGTCATATGTCACGTGGTGTGGCAGCCATATTAGCTTGAAAGCCGGTAATTAAAAAAATCCCTTCTCTGAAACCAGTTCCCCGATCGATGTAAAACCTGTCATAGCTGGTGAAAATGTGATACTTGAAAACAGCTGAAGGGATTTAAATTAAACTTGTTTATTTTTAGGACGGTGAACGAGGGCATCTACCCGTTGAGACTATGTGAAGGCATATTGGCGACACAGTCACATTGCTCTAGTTTCTGTTATGTCTTGATCCTTTCTGTGTTCTTACGCTTCCACGAGTCTTGACTTCATCTTCAAAATATTTGTTTGGAATGACAATGTACAGGGATTTGTTTTCCATAATGAATAAAAATTTGCTATCAGATGTAAACCTGAACTCTTCAAAGATTATGACTTGCCTTCTTGTTGATGAAGGAGGGTAGAGATTTCATGAGCGGATATCTTTTATAGATAATTGGAGAGCAGTCGTTCAGATCAAGAACAAATTGTGAATGATAGGATGGGGCAGATTGTTGGCCTTGTAGATCTTAGATTATTACACGCTACTCACCTTCCAGATTAAAACATTTTCTGACTTTTTTCCAAGGATGTGGTAATACAAAAGTGGGTCATGATCGGTGGACGTTGCTGTGCGTGCTCCAACTCTTCTATGAGAGACATTGGTTTAGTTTTATGATAATCACTTGAAATGATGATTTCAAACTGATTTATACTTATCAAAACTATATTATCCACTTCATAATTTTACACTTCACACATTTTCCTTATGAATGAATGAATGCCCCTTTTGCATCTTCGGGACACTGACGACTTGACGTTCACTTAAACTGATTCAAATTGTTGATATAACTTTTAATGACAAAAATCAAGATAGATTTGACTTTGATACCTTCACCAAAAATAGTACACTTGATACTCCCACACTGAACACAAATCAAGATAAATTTGACTTTGATACCTTCACTAACAATGGTACACTTATTGATACTCCCACGCTGAACACAAATCAAGATAAATTTGACTTTGACATCTTCACTTACAATGGTACACTTATCGATATTCCCACGCTGAACACAAATCAAGATAAATTTGACTTTGATACCTTCACTAACAATAGTACACTTATTGATACTCCCACGCTGAACACAAATCAAGATAAATTTGACTTTGATACCTTCACTAACAATAGTACACTTTTTGATACTCCCACACTGAACACAAATCAAGATAAATTTGACTTTGATACCTTCACTAACAATGGTACACTTATTGATACTCCCACGCTGAACACAAATCAAGATAAATTTGACTTTGATACCTTCACTAACAATGGTACACTTATTGATACTCCCACGCTGAACACAAATCAAGATAAATTTGACTTTGATACCTTCACTAACAATGGTACACTTATTGATACTCCCACACTGAACACAAATCGAGATAAATTTGACTTTGAGAACTTCACTTACAATGGTACACTTCTTGATACTAACACGCTGAACACAAATCAAGATAAATTTGACTTTCATATCTTCACTAACAATGGTACACTTCTTGTTACTCCCACACTGAACACAAATCAAGATAAATTTGACTTTTATACCTTCACTTACAATGGTAAACTTCTTGATACTCCCACGCTGAACACAAATCAAAGAGAACACACATTGATATCCTTTCAATCATTTTGTGTTTTTTTATGCACACATGTTAAATGTTTAGCCAATAAAACAATGGAAATTGTATTTTCACTGTGATCTGTAAATATTTTATAAATACGCAACAATGTTTGTAAATATTGGGATCGAATAGAAATGCACATTTTCCATTATTAATTGACTGTTTAAATGCCTAGCTGTGCCAAGTTGAATTTCCATTTGAAAATATCAATAAAAATTTGAAATCTCCCCCAAAATTGGAAGGTTTGAGAAGCATCCCAAATGTTCAATATAGTGCCAGAAAATGTTGGAAAAAAAAAAAAGATTGAAGCTGCAGATAAAAATGTTTCAAAAGGATCTTTCCCTGGCATCCCCATCAATTTCGGAATGTTTGGCCCTCACCAAAATCCCCATTAACTTTAAACTCCCTACAAAGCTGACGACACCCATGAGGGTCACGCCAAAAAGTTATTAAAATATGTTTAAACAACGGGTGAAAGCAAATGAAGAAGTATTTAATTTACTTAATAACCTAACACAACTTACACTATCAGAGTATCAGTGCAATTTTAAATATTGATATTGATCGTTAAAGTACCCAAATGATTTATCATGGATAACCCTCTCACTTCGCTCGGTTCCGTCATTTGTCTAACAAAGGTCGTGGCACTCCATGTTTGTGTTCACAGATGGACAGACATTGAGACTAGACCAAAACACTGCAAATCCATGGATTAGGATCACCCAAGACCAAAGGAAGGCGGTCCTAACCGCGAGCAAACAACCATACCCAGAACATCCTGATCGATTTGATGTTTATCAACAAGCTCTTTCCATCGAGAGTTTCACCTTTGGCCGACATTACTGGGAGGTTGATGTGAGCTTGAGTCGTTGGTGCAGGATAGGAGTCGCTTTGAACTCCATGGAGCGGAAAGGAGGAGGGAAAGGGAGCATGTTGGGAGCGAATCCTGAGTCTTGGTGTATACAGAAATGTAAAGACCAATACAAAGCAATGCACAATGAACAACAACTCCTGCCTGACCGTGTCGGGGAATTTTGAACGGTTGGGTTCTTGTTGGATTGCGAGACAGGATGTTTGAGATGTTTTGGGGACTCGCAGCCCCTCCACGTGTTCAGGGGGAACTTCACGGACCTCGTGAAACCCGCTTTGTGGATCCTTGGCACGGGTGGTTCTGTGCAATTCTACCTCTAGTGGTGGGGATATTTGTGATGATTCTGTCTGTTGTTTCTTTACCGACCACAATTAATTCCACTTCGTGTTGGGTCACCCGAGTTGGACATTTGGCCTAAGACTTGGACGTGCAGGATGGCCACGCCTGATGTTTGGCTTAATGACATTTGGTCATTAATTTGCAACTTTTCAGGGTTCCAGAGATGACTTGTCTACAGTGACACCAGAGGAACGTCAACGTCCACCAACTAATGTAATCAGACAGGACAATGGCTCAACGTCCATTTGAGTGTGGACACTGTGAAGCATCAATGCCCCAACCGTAAAGCACCCATCTGACATTCTCGAGTTGGTTTGAAAATCGAACCCAGACGAGACGGATGAAAGGTAAGGAAGCTCCACCTGCAGTAGCGTGCTGGGCTCTCATGATGATTTTGTTTGCATTCAAACATTGTAGATTATTTTCTGAGTAGAGAGATAGAGAGATTCCCAGTGTTGTTGAGGTACAAAATACCTATTGATCTCCTAGTACAATTTAGATGTGATGTGTACTTGTGATGTGATGTATTGACCTCCTTGCAATGCTCTATGATTACATGTTGAAAATAAAATAAACAAGTACAGATACATTCAAAGTACACTGCCCCATTGCCAAATAGATAAAAGCCTCCAGCGCGGCATTGCCGGGGCGCCTTGGGCTCCGATACCGCCGTGCAGCTCATATAGACCTTATTGGGAAGGAGAGATGTACAATAAATTGATTGATTAATTGCATAATTAAAATTAATAAACAGTGATCATAAAACATTTTCTTAATCAATTGGCTAATAGCATACCTAAACCACCAGGGCTTCATCTGAAGATGTAACTTTTTAAAAATTAATTAAATAAGTCATTAATCAAACCAATTATATAATCGATTAATTGATTAATCAATAAATTAAAAATATCCTTTGTAGCCACATTACTTAGTCACTGTCGTGTCCAAATATTAGCTTCCTAGCTCAAAAGGTGCCTGTGATATTGCTCAGATGAGAAAGAAAATAAATAAGTGATTAGTAATGAAAATAAATAAATAATAATCATAAAAAAATTCAATAGTTAATCAATTGGCTAATATAATACATAAACCACCATCATTTCATCAGAATCTAACTTTTTTTATTTTTATGAAATAAGTCATTAATCAAATAATTAAATAATTAATCGATCATAATCATCAATAATTCCATAATTATTGATTAATCAAGAAATCAAAATATCATTTATAGCGACATCACTTGGTCATTGTCGTGTCCAAATATCATCTCCCTAGCTCAAAATGTGCCCGATAGTCAGGCAGCTTGGCAGCATATTTATCGAAAATGGGGAACGGCTTGACAAAAGCGCCATTTTTATTTTGGTGGTCCATTAGACCATATACAATAGATTTAGGACCGGAAGCAAGAAATATACAGTATTCTTCACCTTTTTATTGGACAAAAACCAAGGACAAAAACCAATTATGTATATATTTTCAACAAGGAGGCTAACTTTTATTTCATTACATGCAGTGTTATTTGTAAAACTTATGCATGCCTGCATAATAAATCTTACGCTTCCATGTAATAATAATTAGTAATATAATACCGAGTGTTTATACAAATGTGTTATACTTGTGACTCGCGCACCTCTCATATATCTAACATGTACGCAACTACAAGGATGTAATGACAATATAGCTTTAGAACAGACAAGTGACAACATGTTGTTCAAGGTAATTTGTCCAGCAATTTATATATTTACGATTTTAGTCTAACTCCAATAGCTGATGATTTATTTGCATAAATGTATTGCTCGATATTATGCTGTGCGAGTCGTAATTTGCGCAAAAGTCAAACTGTATATGTCTTGCCTCCGGTCCTAATTATATTGCATATGGTCCAATGAACCACTAAAATAAAAATGGTGTTTTTGTAAAATTGCTAAGCTGCCTAACTATGAGATATTGCCCAAATGAGAGAGGAAATAAAAAAGTACTTCATTGATCAATAATAAGTAAGTAACTCATCAATTCATTGATTAATCAAAAAAAACAAAATATATCGTTTTTCACAAAGTACTTCCTCACTGTTGTGCCAAAATTTCAGCTTCCTATAGACTAGACAGATTTCTGAGAAATGTGAATGTTAAGTGTGTTTTTGGGTAAAAGTTGGGAACCTCACTTTTTAACATAAATAGTGCATGCTGAATTCGATTAACCCGGTTCCCAAGCCGAATTTTGAATTTTTGACCTTCTAATTAGCATAAACAAAATGGCCGCCAAATTGCCATTTTTGGACAATTTCTTTGAACAAGCATTTATATATCATGTATATACATGCAGCTCTTTTACTTTAACTTCACAACTTTTACCCCAAAATGCACCTACAAGCTTATACATGGCCTTTTTTCATAAATCCGTCTAGTCTATATTATGGTTGGTGACATTGAAAGTGACATTCAAACTGATATTGAAATTGGACACTATAAAATGAGAAATGGTTTTAATAAGACAATGTTTCATACAACCATTTATTCTAAAATTAAGTATACATGGCCATGAAGCACAAACATTCAGGAATGTCACACATGTTGTTTTGCCAAACTACATCAAATTCATACAAGGGGTCTGATCATCACTCTGTTGCTGGCAGGCACACATGGATGTGCACCTCAACTCTGAATAGCGACATTTGCAGCGTCGAGTCTTGCATTGCTTCTGGCATGCACAACAAATCATCTCGAGGCAACTTTCTGGGATTGGACTCGGTGACATCAGAATAGGCTCCAGTCCTGAATCACCACATTTCCATCCCATTTCCACAGGTGCAGGAAGGTCAGGTATGGCACAATGAGCATTTCTCCATACCATGGCTTGATAGTGTACTCGCATCAAATGGAAATGAAGAGCATCACTTGTTGGTGATATTGCTTCTGGTTTACCAGTCTTGGAGAACAGCATATGTCATGCTGAATCAACAGAGGAACCCTCAAAATTCTCAAAATTCGGCTTGGGAACCGGGTAATCAACTTCAGCATACGCATCAACTTCAGCATTCCACAGCATACGCTAATTATGTTAAAAAGTGAGGTTTCCAACTTTTACCCAAAAATGCACATAGAAGCATATACATGGCCTTTTTCCATAAATCCGTCTCGTCTGCCAGCTCAAAGGATGGCTGAGATATCGCCTGGACAAACAAACAAGTAAACAAACAACCGGAGTGAAAATTGAGTACTCCCTTTCAGCGCGCCTCATTGCCGGACACATAGTCTTGACAATCATCAAAGTTTTATGTCCATTCAAGGATGTTTATTTTCTTTACATCTTCCAACTTACTCGTATTTAAATTTGTCCAATTATTTGTTTTATCTAATTTTACCCCTGTTATTTCTTCAATAAGGCTTATTTGATATTTTTCACATTCATGATGTTTTCCATTTAAAATCCAAGGTTTTTTTAAATTACTAATTAAATAATTGAGCTGTATGTGGGGAATGAATTAACTAATCTGGGTGAGGGGAAGTATGGATGTGTTATTGTATGGATGTGGGTGTGGTTTATGGGTTGAGACGTAAAGGGGGCGGGTGATGTTTTTAATTTTTGATTTATCGTCTTTTGTAATTCCTGTGAATAAAATGAACCTAAAATCTCTTCTCCATTTAAATCATATAATTTGTAAGTCCAAGGAATTGTATTCATTACATCAACAATTATAAAAAGTTCATTTGTCCATCTCTTTGTATAACCTTTCTCAAAATGGCTTTTCCATCTGTATATTCTTACAATATCACCAACATTTAACTTTGGCTTTCTTAGATTAATTTCCTTTTCATATTCTAATTTTGTAAATGTTTCTGTTGGTTTTTCTTTTGTAGATGAATGGACTGTATTATTGTAATTATCTGCAATATCCTGAATTAAAGGCACCCATTGTTGAGAACCGAGTTAAGTGAATTTTTACGGCGTAGCCCATCGGGCAGAGCATCGTCTGGAACAGTGTTTGGATGTTTGTATGTATGTATGTATGTATGTATGTATGTGTGTGTGTGTATGTATGTCCCCTCAAACATATACCAATCAGAGCTGAGAATCTGGTCACATGACAGGGTGATGTGATTATGTCTGATGTCATTACGGAGGTGCTGCAGCTGGCTCTACACGCACCGCCATTTTGATTTATATGCCGTTCTTGCTGAATATATTGTCGACCCTGTCATATATCACAATCGCCATGCTCTACCTTTATGTTTTTCATTCAGTGTGAAACACAAACAAACCGATTGTTTAAATGACCATCAAATATCGAAAGCATCGGCGTTACGTCTCTTCCAACAATACGCTACGGTACGTATAGGCCTCAGGCAATCAGGCATTATGACTCACCTCACCGTCTGCTTCGAATAAATTAAACCCAGGTTTCTTAATACAGTGGTATAGTTTCAGTAGTATCATTTTCGTAAAATAATATTATAGTAAATATAAACATAACACTTTAATCCCAATGTTGTGAATTAAAAGTTGATGGATTGAAGCGGTGTAAAAGCAATTCACCAAAAAGCAAAGAAGAGTAAGGAATTCACCTCGGTTTAAAAAAAATAAATATAATTTTCGTAATAATAACATAATGTTATTATTATAGTAAATCTAATCGTAACACCAATCCCTTTGTAGTGGCAGCAACGTTACTAGAGGTTAAATATATATCCAATATATATTAAAGTAGCTGAAGTTTCGTGTCTGGCGGTCATGCTACGTCAATACGTATATAATGTCATTACGACATAAACACCCGCTCACTTCGAGAGCAGCAGGAAAGGTGATTCCTCTTTGGGGTATATAGATTACAGTCTCTCTATGATTGGGTTTCAAGAACATTGGGTGTGTGTTCATTTACCAAGGTTCTTGTGGAGAGATCGCCAAGTGGTTAAAGCATTCGAGCAAGCACTCCATTCAAAACCCTTAAGGAACGGCTGGCTTGTCAAGCGCTAGCTAGCTGCTTGGTAAATGAGCACACCTCCAAGCCTTGTGGGGTATATAGATTACAGTATATCTTCACTCAGTTCTGTAAGTAAAACTTTCCTCATGGATGTCGGGATTCCTCCAAATTTATTTGTGTGATGTTATGAACAACATTAGCGACTTTTTAAAAAGCTAATCATGTGTGTTTGTGGTATATAATATTTTACAAGCCCGGCTATGCCAGTGTTAGACTTTTGATCTTGTTTATATACTGTTCACTGTTCAAAGTGCGATTAAAACACTCAATAACAACTGCCTTTTCTTCTTTAAAGGTGCTGTATAATGTAATACCATTATCTTTAAGAAATTTTATAAATGTTTTGTTGTAGAACTCTGTTCCCTCATCAGTCCATAACTTCTTTGGTTTCCTTTTGCTTTTACTAAATATTTCATTGAAGGCTAACATAAGAGTATTACCCCTCTTCTTTTTCAAAGGAACAACCCATGCAAATCTACTCCTCAAATCAATAACATTTAAAGTATACCTACAGTATATCCCTTTTCATTATTTAGTTCAATTAAATCAGCGGACCAGATGTAATCAACCCCTTTGGAATAAACCTTCCTTCTTTTAAACTTTGTGATTATAGGTTGATGCAATTCATCAGCTAAATCTATTTTCTCCTCAGTCTTGATGACATCATTGGAGCTTAATAGTTTTTTTTTTATAACCAAGCCCAAGTCTCAATTTAGCACTTATCAATTTTTTCACGATAAACCATATCGACTTTCTCTTTCAACGTTGGATTTCGTATCAATGACAAATTATACAATATTTCTCTGTCGGCTTCGTGTTTTTCATCCAACGTAGTGCTATTCCCATAATCAATATACACTTCATCAACCCTATTTAGAGGTTTAGACCAAGGTTTAGGATTGTCATTCTCATATAACATTTTATCCCAAGTTTGTTCCTGGACCACAGAAAGAATATTCCCCGGCAAGTGTAATTCCCCCGGAATACCAGTTGTTGTAAATTTACTCCCCGATATAAACTTTTGTATATCTCCCCCACTTTTATGCTCATAAATGAATCGACACTTTTTAGAGCCACACACTAAACAAATCCTCTTTTGATAAACTCTATTATTTTTACCTTTAACATATGATATATTTTTAGCATTAGTTTTCTTTTTATACTTAACACAATAACTCATTTATTTATGAGAAAATTTCATACACAGTGCAAAAACCTTTTTGGTTTCCAACATTTACATTTCTATCTTGCTTTTTAAAACATATAGAATCCTTTGGAATGCCTTCACTCTCTCCTCTGTTTATTTAGGGGAAAAATATATATGTAAAACTTTAACGATCTATTATATGAGAGAGCCATTGGTCTGTCTGTGTGTCGCCATTTTTCTCAGAGAAGGATCTTCGTCAAACTTTCAGAGGTTCATCAGTGAGTGAGTGCCTGGGAGTGTTTTAGGCAAAAAAAAGAGATATATATATATTTAAAAAAAAATTTTTTTTTTTTTTAAATCGCTCAACAGTGCCTAAGCCTTTTTGCTGAATGAGAGTTATAATTATATACAAGTACATATTCACATAAATAAATACAAAACAATTCGCAAACATTTGAACACAAATAAATTAAACAATTCCGGAAGTGTACGAAGTAGGAACGAAGCATTTGAAGTATTCCGGAAGTAACTTCCTTCTTATGGGCTCTGCTGCTCTTTTACAATCTCTCTCTGTTCTGTTCACCCTATCTTTGCTCAAGGTCATCTGCCATCAGCTTGAAAATCAGCCAACATTACCGCTTTACACAAAAAAGGTGCAAAAACAGATCCTTTCAACTACAGACCAATCAGCCTGTTCCCAATTATCAGCAAAGTCATGGAATCCATCATTGATTCGGATATCAAATCCTTCCTCTTCTCCAATGGCTTGATCTCTGATCATCAATTTGGTTTCAGACCAGGTCACTCTACTCTGGATATGCTGTTTCTGCTGTCTCAACAATGGATGGAGGTCCTCAATGTCAAACATGAAATTAGAGCTAACTCCCTTGACATATCACGTGCCTTCGATACGGTCTGGCACCACGCTCTGCTCACCAAACTCTCCTCCTATGGTATCCATGGAAATCTCCACGCATGGCTTGCGGACTCCCTCTCTGGTCGAAGCCAACGTGTGGCCCTGAATGGATTTTTCTCATCTACCCTTCATGTTCTGGCTGGAGTTCCCCAAGGCAGTGTTCTGGGCCCTGTGCTTTTTCTGGTCTTCATCAATGATCTCTCCGACTCTCTGGAAAATCCTCTATGTCTCTTTGCTGATGACTCCACTCTCTGCCGCTCCATACCTCATCCCTCAGATTGGCAGTCTGCAGCCTCCTCACTCTCTGCAGACCTGGACAAAATCACAGACTGGTCAAACAAGTGGAACATGTCTTTCAATCCTGACAAATCTCACACTCTCACTATGTCTCTCCGAAAAGACCGACTGGACAACCCTCCCATCTACTTTCTGAACAATCCTCTCCAAGAAGTTCTGTCACTCAAGCGTTTGGGCTCTGTGGGGCTTGGATAATTGATTAATTTATCATTATTTTTCATGTTAATATTTTTTGTTATATTATATTTTTGTCGTTCAGCCTGTGCCTTTGTATAATAATTTGATAAATCAATATCCAACTCTTGGGATACTCCAAAGGTAGAACCATCTTTTCCAACATAAGCCATTTATATTAGATAAAAAATGACATCATAAAAAAATTCATTATTCTTGATTTGAAATAATATATGCAAACATAATTGACCACAACATTTTGAATTAAACTTTTGGATTTGAAATGTTTGATCAACACCATTCTGTAAGAAGTTAATTACTTCAACTGGTGGTGGAAGACCACAACTATTAAAACAAAATTTGACATGACTATTATAAATACAAACCCAATGAGAACCATTCCCATTATTATATTCTAAATTCATAATAATATTCTTTGTATTTAAGACAACTTTGTTAATTCATCTCTCAAACAAATAACCACATTATCAATTTTTTGGTTTTTTTGCAATATTTAGCACGTTCTATATTTGACGTTGTATACTTTCCAAATTCTTTAAACCATTTATCCATTGATTTATGAGAGATATAATCCATTACCCTTTTAGTTAGTTTAACACCTGCCTGTGCGATAGAAGAAAGCATATCTCCAACGAACAATCTCGCTTTATCAGGTAGGCTTTCAGGATTTTCAGCAAAATCTACAATACACCACTTCCACTAATTTGTTTCTCCAACTCCTTGTTATGTCTTTCAGATCCTTTTTGAGCCTTCCTTTCGTTAGCAGTTTTTACCGCTGCTGAAATACCACCCATCAATGCTCCCGCTAGTAGTGTAATAATGTTGCTTCTGGGACACCTCCGTTTAACATGGGAAATCCCTATCTAATGTCATTTACCCCCTTGTCTTTTTCAAAAATCATAAACACCTCTATTTCTCCCACCCTCATCTTTATAAACCTTTTGTCTGTAGTACCTATCCTTAATGTTGTTCATTAGACCACTCAAACACTACAAATATTTGTTTTCTCTGATAGACCTATCATCCTTCTTCTACATATCATCTGGCAGATTAATCTTTGACCCATTCACTTCCATATTAATTCTTTCCCTCCCTCATTGACCCTAAACACCTATATTTCTCTCACCCTGTTCTTTACGAACCTTCTAACCTTTTGACATGTTATCCTTATTCATTAGACCACTTAAACACCTGTGATCCTTCTGACCTTATGGACCTTTTAACCTTTTACTCTTAATATCATCTGGTGAATATAACCCACTCAAACATCGACCCGACAAATATTTGTTTATGCATGGGAAATAATTTAATTCTCTTGCCACTCTCTTCACCATCTAATATATTAACAAAAAATATGTTTGAGTTTGGTTCTTTATTAAGATATTTTAACTGAGCTAAGATAAAATGGTAAACCTCCCTCAATGTTCTTGTTTGAGCGCCTCCAGTGCCACACACTTTTTGGTAGGCTCTGCCCACTTTTTGTTAAGCTCCGTCCACTTTTTGGTAAGCCACGCCCACTTTTTGTTAAGCCACGCCCACCTTTTAATAAGCCCCGTCCCCTTTTGTTAAACCACGCCCACTTTTTACTAAGCCCCGCCCACTTTTGCTAAGCTCCGCCCACTTCTGCTAAACCCCACCCACTTTGTTAAGTCCCACCCACTTTATAAACTCTTCAGCATTGTATCATTTCCAGGTAATACATTACATCATTTTCAGGGAATTTCCATCACATCATTTCCAGTTAAGACACGCCCAGGGAATTTCCACAGGAAATGACACACCCAGTCCTTATAAAAGGCACCGACCACACAGGCTTTTTCAAACACGCTTTCTGCTTCACTTGAGAATGGACTACTATGCCGAAATGGAATGGGATAACTTTGCTATTCCTTGGAGTCCTACTACCTGTGTAGAACTCAACCTTCAGATTGATGAATTGGACTCGAACCTCTTATCAATGGAGGTAAGTTTGTTTATTTATTTATTTATTTATTTAATTAATTATTTATTTAATTATTTATTTTAATTTTTTTTTTTAGATGAGACTCGTGTAAGAGTTAACAAAGTTTATTTTAATATTCAGAAAGCTTGATTTATACAAATAAAAAATATTGTATTAAATTAATACATTGTTATTTTCTTTCACAGGAAATTGTATCTGAGATACGAAATGAAAATTCTGCTTTTAACACAACTTGGGATGAAGTTATTTTTTTGTTTGAAGACATTTTGAACAACCAAGACCCCCAGAACGAGTTCTACCTTGATGACCCAGCCAAAGAGTTATACCTTGGAGATCCACAAAATCCTGAAAAAGAGTTTTACCATGATGATACTTGTTGTGAGTTATCAAAACAAAACCCACTGAACAAGTTTACCTTGATGAGCCAGAATACAAGTCATACATTGGAGACCCACAAATTTCTGAAAATTGGGAAAGGGGAGTTCTCCCTGATGGTCCGCAGTTATACTATGTGAGACACATCATAGAAACCCTAAAAAATTGGGCAAGGAGAGTTCTCCCTGATGGTCCGCAGTTATACTATGTGAGACACATCATAGAAACCCTAAAAAATTGGGCAAGGAGAGTTCTCCCTGATGGTCCGCAGTTATACTATGTGAGACTTATCACGGAAACCCCCAATATTTCTGAAAATTGTGGTTCTACCTTGGGGACTTGGAAAGATGGTTATATTTTTGGAGACTCGGAATGGGGGTTTTGTTTTGATGACTCGGAATGTGATACCTATCTTGGAGGCTCAACAGGAATGTGGTTATACCTTGGGAACTTGGAAAGTTGGTTTTATTTTGGAGACTCTACCTGTGGGGTTCCTCTTGGAGACTCTTTGGATTCTAAAGCAATGAACAATGTTCATTATTTAATGACGCTTGATTTAAGCAATATCAAGAAAGTTCGAGGAAGAAAATGCTGGAAAATTCTTTCTTCCCATTTCTACTTCTTCAAACTTGAAAGCCTTGAAAGACAGAATTGGAGGAAGAGGAAAAAAAAGAAATACGTATTTTAAAAAAGAAGAAAAGAAAGATTATGTTAGGGTTTGGGTGGGATTTTGAATGTGAGGGTTAGGGATGGGGTTGGGTTAGGGATGGGGTTGGGTTAGGGTTGGGATTTTGAATGTGAGGGTTAGGGTTGGGGTTGGGTTAGGGATGGGGTTGGGTTAGGGTTGGGATTTTGAATGTGAGGGTTAGGGTTGGGGTTGGGTTAGGGATGGGGTTGGGTTAGGGATGGGGTTGGGTTAGGGATGGGGTTGGGTTAGGGATGGGTTGGGTTGGGGATGGGGTTGGGTTAGGGATGGGTTTGGGTTAGGGATGGGGTTGGGTTAGGGTTGGGGTTGGGTTAGGGTTTGTATATTATTATGACTCACTCACACATACACACACACACAAAAGTTAAGCCCCAACTAAAAAGTTGTGGGATTCTGTGTTTGGGGTTCACAGATTTAAAAACGTATCCCCATTATACACACACAAAAGTTAAGCCCCAACTAAAAAGTTGTGGGATTCTGTGTTTGGGGTTCACAGATTTAAAAACGTATCCCCATTATACACACACAAAAGTTAAGCCCCAACTAAAAAGTTGTGGGATTCTGTGTTTGGGGTTCACAGATTTAAAAACGTATCCCCATTATACACACACAAAAGTTAAGCCCCAACTAAAAAGTTGTGGGATTCTGTGTTTGGGGTTCACAGATATAAAAACGTATCCCCATTACATTTTATTTATTTATTTATTATTTTCAAGGGTATTATCTGCTTACTTGTGTTTTTTGTAATTCTTGCGAGTAAAATGAACCCAAGATTTCTTCTCCATTTAAATCATATAATTTGTAGGTCCAAGGGACTGTATCCATTACATCAATGATTTTAAATAATTCACGAGTCCATTTTTGTGTATAACCTTTCTCAAAATGGCTTTTCCATTTGTATATCCTTACCATATCACCAACTTTGAACTTGGGCTTTCTCAAATTAATCTCCTTTTCATATTCTAATTTTGTAAATTTTTCTGATGGTTTTGATTTTGTTGATGAATGAACTGTATTATTGTAATTATCTACAATATCCTGAATTAAATACACCCATTTTTGAGAACCGAGTTGTGTGAATTTTTTATATAATTTCTCTTTCAAAGTACGATTAAAACGCTCAATAACAACTGCCTTTCCTTCATTAAAGGTGCTGTATAATTTAATACCCTTCCCTTTAAGAAATTTCATGAATATTTTGTTGTAGAACTCTGTTCCCTCATCGGTCCACAGTTTCTTTGGTTTTCTTTTTTCCCTATCAAATATTAGCTTAAAGGCTAACATTAAAGTATCACCCCTTTTATTTTTTAAAGGGACAACCCAGGCAAATCTACTCCTCAAATCAATAACGGTTAAAGCATACCTGTATCCCTTATCATTATTTAGTTCGATTAAATCAGCGGACCATATGTGGTCAGTGTATTTAGAATAAACTTTCCTTCTTTTAAACTTTGTGATTATAGGTTTATGTAATTCATTAGCCAAAAGCTCCTCAGTCTTGATAACATCATTGGAGTTTAATAGTTTTTTGGGAAATAACCAAGACCAAGTTTCAATTTAACACTTATCATTTTTTTCACAATAAACCTATCAACTTTCTCTCTCAATGTCGGATTTCGTATCAAAGACAAATTATACAACATTTCTCTGTCTGCTTCATGTTTTTCATCCAATGTGGTGGTATCCCCATAAGCAATATCATGCTTCATACACACTTCATCAACCCTATTTTTTGGTCTGGACCAAGGTTTAGGATTGCCAGTCTCATCTAATCTTTTATCCAAGTTTGTTCCTGGACCACAGAAAGAATACCCTGGAAGGTGTAATTCCCCTGGAATTCCAGTTGTTGTAAATTTACTTCCTGAGAGAAACTTTTGTATGTCTCCTCCTCTTTTAGGAGAGATGAATTGGCACTTTTTAGAGCCACATACTTGACATATTCCTTTTTGATAAACTCTATTATTTTTAGCTTTAACATAAGAGATATTTTTAGATTTAGTTTTCTTTTTACATTTGAGACAATAACTCATATTTATTTATCAGAAAAATTCCGACAGAGTATCAAAACCTTTTTGGTTTTCAACATATACATTTCAATCTTTATTTTTAAAACATAAAGAATCCTAAGGAATGCCTTCACTCTCTCCTCCATTTATTTACAAATAAAAACTAACTAAAGTCAATGACACCAACATCATCAATCACATAATCTTTTCCTTCTTCTTCTTCTTCTTCTTCACCACTTTCTCGTTTAAATCTCCTCCCTGAAATTGAAGACATTGACGTTGTTATTTTTGAAACCATTATCTTCATAAGAGTTGTTAATTCTTTAATTTCCTCTTCGGTGCGTTGAGATTGATTTATTTGCTGTAATACACTCAATCTTTTACGAATCTCACTGATTTCTATCTTTTTATATTTTTCCTCCCTCTCTCTTTGCTCCCTTTCATCCCTCTCCTCCTTCTCCTTTTTCTCCCTCTCCTCCTTCTTCTTTTTCTCTCTTTCCTCCTTCTCCCTTTTCTCTCCTTCCTCCTCCTCCTTTTTCTCCCTCTCCTCCTTCTCCTCCCTCTCCCTTTCCTCCTTCTCCTTTTTCTCTCTTTCCTCCTTCTCTTCTTCAACTCCTTCCTCATCCCTTGCTACCCTTGAGTTTGAACCCCAAAGAATATTATACATATACTCATCTGGATTTTGAGATATTCTTGTATCTATAATTATTTTTCTCATAATAGGATACCAATAAGATTTGTTGACGATTTCTAAAAGAGTTTTATATTTCATAACTTTGAGAAGTTCATTTTTATTTAATATTTTAAACAAGTCTCTATTTGTGGGTTTAACAATATCAGTATAAGGCCAGTTTTTAATGACAAAATTCCCATGTATATGCTCCAAATCATAAGGTATGTAATACCGAGCACCCTTTTCTTGTAGGTATCCTTGAATACAAAAATTATAATTCTCTTGTAGTCTTCTTCCTGCCATTTATGTATCAGAAATATATGTGAGATTAATATTATGACAGGTAATACCACCCCATCTTCCCACTACCAAATCGGTTTGTATTCCTCGGCTTTCTATCCTTATCTCATTACCTTCCTTCTTTGTCATGCGAACCATCGCTATACTATCATATATTTTTCTTTTCTTAAAATCACGTATTTGTTGTTTACTAATTGTACTTCCACATAAATCCTTATCCTCACCAAGTGGATAATATTCTTCTTTACGAGACTGATTTAAATCATGTAGGTCTTCTATGTTTATTGAAAAAGACCAATTATACCCTAAATCAGGCATATCATACCCCCATTTATTAATTTGCATATTAACTAAATGTCCTTCTTTATAAAATTCAATGAGGAAAGGTGTATGGTCAGTATAACCAGGTGTTGTGGTTGTAAATTTTACTTGTTTCACAAAACGTGCTGTTTTCTTTAAAGATATATATTGTGATAAATCACTGAATCTAATCAAGTCATTCGCATCTGTAGGGTTTGGATAATTGATTAATTTATAAGTATTCTTCATATTAATATTTTTACTTACACTATATTTTTGTCGTTCAGCCTGTGCCTTTGTATAATAATTTGATAAATCAATATCCTGAGAGGATTTTCCAAAGATAGAACCATCTTTTCCAACATAGGTCATTTGTATTAGATAAAAAATGATATCATAAAAATTTTCATTATTGTTGAGTTGAAATAATACATATAAACATAATTGGCCACAACATTTAGAATTAATTTCTTGAACTTGGAATGTTTGATAAACACCATTCTGTAAGAATTGTATTACTTAAACAGGTGGTGGCATACCATAACTATCAAAATAATATTTATCCTGACTATTATGAATACAAACCCAATGAGAACCATTCTGTGTGTCTAAATTCATAATAATATTCTTTGTATTCTTATTTATATGTATGAATTCATCTCTCATACAAATAACCACATTATCAATTTTTAGTGTTTTACAATACTTAGCTAGTTCTATATTTGACGTTGTATTCTTTCCAAATTGTTTAAACCATTTATCCATTTATTTATGAGAAAGATACAATCCATTACCCCATTTAGTTAGTTTAACACCCGCTTGAGCGATAGAGGAAAGCCTATCTCCAACCAACAATCTAGCTTTAGCAGGTAGACTTTCAAGTTTTTGAGCAAAATCTACAATTACACCACTTCCACTAATTTGTTTCTCCAACTCCTTGTTATGTCTTTCCAATTCTTTTTGAGCTTTTAGTTGTGCCTTCCTTTCGTTAGCAGTTTTTACCGCTGCTGAAATACCACCAGTCAATGCTCCCGCCGCACTTAAACCAGCAAATAAAGGAATTAGAAACGGGAGAAATCCTCCTCTTGACTCGTCTATTGAATATTTCTTTAACATAGGTTTCGTCATTTTAATTTTAAGTGATCCAACATCATTTAGTGTTTTTACTTGTGTGTGTGTGAGTAAAACATCAATTCTTACAGCTCCTTTTCTTTGAATTGTATTAACATTAATAATACAAGGCTTTTGATTTTGAATACAAGATGTTAATTTATTAAGATTGATTTTATTAACATATACCCCAACCATTTATTTATGAGAAAAAACCTATGTGATATTAATCATAACACCATTATCTGTATTAATCTGTAATTCTGTTTCCTCCAAAAGCAAACAATATGCATTAACCTCTTCACTCTCCCCTCTTTCAATGTATAGAGAAGTATCCACTCGATTAGACTTTATAGTTTCCTTTTGAGAACTCAGGTCAATTGCGTAGATTGTATAAAGTTTTTGAAATGCAACCATATCCAAAATAGGATCATTATTACCATTACTTTCACACACCTTTTGGTAGGACTTGTAGGCTTCCGCATTATCATTTTTTTCCCAATCAATTTCCAATCTATCTCGCGGATAAAATGTGCCATCAAGAGAAATGGTTTCTCTTGATGGCACATTTTATCCGCGAGATAGATTGGAAATTGATTGGGAAAAAAATGATTCACCTTGGCATTATCACTCAGCGCATTATTCTTATTAGTACCGTCCTCTCCATCTGGTTTTTTAAAAAATGAGCCAGAGGTATCGTGGCTTTCCTTGAAGAACACCCAAATTCCAAGTGTAGGTAGTGTGTTCCAGTTTAACGTGTTGACATCTTCTTTTAAGGTATGATACATTTAGCGGTTTCTTTGAGTTAAGTCTTCTATTTAACATCTCTTCCGTTTTAAGATTAGGAGTATATTCACTGATATACCAACACAAATCATTAATAACAAATTTATTGTTGTCTCCAAAAGCATTTTCATCCCCAAAAAGCAACCTATTTACATTATCATTCCTTTGTAGTTGAAATCTAATTTTAAGACCATACAAAACTTTATCATAATCGCAAAATCCAAATATACCTTTAAGAGGTACTGCTACGGTAAAACTATTCACTGCTTTTGTTTCATCATTATACATTGACTTCCTTTGACTATAACCAGGGTCTGCGTTTGTACCCATTGACATATCAGGAAGAAAACCTTCAACAGCTCCCTTACCCATTCTATCACTAAACGAATATAGTGTAAATTTCATCATTTCAGATGTAGCAGAGACATAATCAACCGCTTCAACCTCTTGTGTTCCAATATACAGGCGGACACTGTCAAACATTTTCCAGAAGAAATCATTTACGAGTGTAGCATTAGTATTATTCGCAGCCTTAGTGAATTTAAATTTACACAGCAAGAAACTATCAGCTATATTCAAGTAAGTTTGTTGATTATTTATTTCAAAACTTTTTGTTCCGTTTGAATTCCAGTCTGTTCCTGTTATAGCATTTACCTTAAAATAGTCTTCCTTTTTAGTGGAGTTTGAAATGATAATCGTATCATCCAAATCATAGATACTATCAATCGCTTCCATACTTGTATTTATATAGCATTAAAATTGTTGAAACCCTGACCCAAGTATTTTAATGATTTTTTGTCGTTCTTGTGAAGATAGTTGAGTTTTACCTTTTTTTATTTCTTTGATTGCTTGTAATTTATGAGACTCCTTTTGAGCATCTTTTATACTCTTTATAGCACCCGCAACGGAGCCCACGGCAGAAGCAGTTGAACCAATTAGGTCTTTATGTTTAAGGATGGTTGAACCAATACCCATTAGAGTATCAATTATCCCATCTCCTTTATTTCGAAATTGATGACCTACACCTCGTTGTCTCTTAGGTTTATAGTATCCTCTACCCACATACCTTGTATAGTCTGGTGAAAGGAACATGCCCTCCCCTGTAATTATTTTATATTTTCCCAACTCGTGTTTTCTCACAATAACCATTATTTATTTATTGAAAAACTTCACGTAGGTGAATTCTGATGGATATAATTTCATCATTAAAGGATATCATACGATTATCTTGGTCGGTTATCCTAAAATTTACTCTGTATATGGTTTTTCCTGACACAGGTAAATAAACAAGATTTTTTGGTTCCATATTAAATTTATAACCAATCGGGGTTGAGTATGCACTGAATGAAAATATTGTATTTGTTCTTATTCCATCGTTATAAGCACCATCAATCAAATCACAATGAATTAATACTGAATTTATACCGGAGGATATTTGGATAACATTATCACTGTAAAACGTCCCGTTATTTTCAATCTTTTTTGAAGAGAAACCCAATAGCTCTCTAAACGAATTTTCAATCGTGAAATCAACTCTATAATTATTTTTAAGTTTAATAGTTGATTTTGAAGTGTGTTTTTGAATATCTATTACAATATTTTTTGGTTCATCACCTTTTTCTTTCATAAGGCGAGAGACTTCTGAAGATATTTGAGAAATCTCGTAAGCTCCAGGTGAAACGGTTATAGTTTTATATCCACTTCCTGGATTATAACTAAACTTTTTGTTTTTCTCTGTGATATTAAAAAGGGTATTGTAAGTTTCCATTGACAACAAAGATGCCTCATATGAGGTAAGGGGGTCAAGTTGTAGTGGGTAAGGGAATGGAGCTGTGTAATCGCTCGTTGTGAAATTAAAACTAAGAATTGTGCTTCTCATCTTATTTAATATCTAATAAAATATCTTTGTATTGACATTTATTAATTATTTTCATGTTCATCAACTGATCTAAAATGGCTGAGGATTCATTAAAACAATTGTTGTTTCCAGCCTTCTTACTACCTAACAACAATAATAGCCTATTAACTAATTGTGATGGGTCATTTGGAAGAAAACTAACACCCGAACCAAGCTTACTTAAAGCATCAACAATATGTTTCTCCTTCTCATTCTTCTTACTTTTACCAGCAACAGAAAATCCATAATCAAGTGCATTTAGCAACTCAATATATACCCTATCTTCCTCTCTTTCCATATCAAGTGGTTCCTCAAAATATTTTGAACCGCTGAATCCGGGGTTAGTTAGAAGAAACATTAATCTTGGAGTTAATTTAACATTTGGTTGAGTAGAACTCAAGAACATCAATTCATCATTAAATATCAATACCTTTTCTTCCACAAGATGAAACACTGCTGGTTCTTCTGTTGGAATGAGACCTGCTCTGGTTTTTGAACCCGCCGAATATTCATTGTTTTGAAGAGCTTCCACAACATAATTAGGGGGTTGATTTACCTCCAAGTTTCCGAAATAATCCCTCGTCATCATATTCTAATTCACCAAGTTCTTGTTTTGTTATCTGACTAAAATCTTTGAGCATTTGAAGTTTTTTCGGAGTAAATTCTACCGTGGGAACTGTAGGTGAGTGTTGAGTTTTCAAAAGTGGTTTAAAGAATTTCTCTTGTTTTCTTTCAAAGGCTTCTTCACCAGTTAGTTTCTGTCTCCGTTTCTTCTTTATCTCTTCCTGTTGTTTAACAACTTTTGAAACTAATTGTTGATGTTCCTTAAACTTTCTTTCTCTTTCTTCGGTATTCATTTTCTGTATTTATTTATTGAAAAATATCATTTAGTATCTCATCTTGTTTCACAACAATATATTTATATTTTCCAATCGTGTGTTTCATATAATTTTCAAATTCTTTTTTACTACATAACGTAGAGCAATTATCTCTCCAAAAATTCTTTACATCTATTGAATTTAACTTAAATAAAATAAAAGTATTGGCATTGTTTCTTATTGAGCGTCGAGGGAGTTGAAAATATGATTGACTAAGATATATACAATTACAAGAAGAATGTCTCTCTCTTGTATAGTAGCTATCCATTACTGTTTGGTTTCTCTCATTAACACAATCATCAAAGATGACGAGGTTCTTTTTTGATTTATCTAAATCTTGAGGTGAAGGTATATCATCCGTATTATCACTGAGAATACAAGTTATGGGTTTCGATTTTGATTTCTGTGTATCACAAAATAATTGTATTATATCTTCAATATTATAATCATTTAGTTCGTTTTGAAGTTTAAATAAACCGATAATGTCTTCCTTTTTAAGACCTGCATTAAAACCCTGTGAGAGTAGTTGATACTCGGGTTGAAAACTTGACTTCGTAAAAATTATTAAATTATCATAATCTAAAAAGTTGGGGGTAAGGAGCATCTTTAAAAGCAAACAGGTTTTTCCACATCTGCTTGAACCAACTATTAGACATCTCAATGAATTTGGAATGTTTTTATGGTTATTAAATTTTATCTTATTTTCCCAAACGTGTAAAAAATCATTCATTTATATATTTGGAAAACAAGTCATCCAACTTTTTTTGAGCTATTTTAGAAACTCTATATTTTATCCTGAGTTTGGGTTTAATTTCAAAATAATTCATTATTTTATTTATATAGTATCTTGTATTAACATTTCCATTAAAATTATTTTGAATAATAAATATCATTAAACCCTTATACATTTCCTCAATACAAAGAGTCTCTTTCCTTGTAAGAAATGGTGTATTATCACCATAATGCTTAACATTCATCTCTCTTATTAATCTTGTAAAGTAATTCATTTTTGGTTCTAATTTAAAAGAGTTATATGTTTTTTTATATTTCTTATTATCATTAATTAGAATATAATCACAGAATAAACATTGTTTATATGAACCCTCATTATTAAGCCCTATTCTATCACAAGCCGGACAATTCTCTAATTTATCATATGGAGAGTCTGGAAATTCTAAATATCCTTCAGAACTTATCATATTTATGTGGTAAATTTTTACTTAAACTAAATGCAAGTTTATTCATTAATAAATACAATGTTTCAAAGCACAAAAGACAAATTTCAATCAATCTCTACTTCGGTGGAAGATATAGAAAAATATGTCAAAGATGTTAAATTGAACAAAGATAAATATGGAAATTTTTGGGTAAAACCAGTTATGGAAAATAACATGAGCCCCTCTATTTCATTTAAAGGAAGAGCTCTAACTATACCTGGAAAGACATCCATTAAAGTAAATCTAACAAAAGTTTCTCCTCTACTCCTGGCAATTTATTCAAAGCTTGAAAAAGTGATTGACCACGATACTTTGAAAAAGAATGATAAGACCATCAACAATACTCGTGGAGAAATTTGTATTTACTTTAATAATCCAAAGGGTGTAGATCTAAGTAAAATGAATGATGTTAATATTTCTGGTGAAATGTCATTTCGTTCTATGATAGTTAGAGATTATTTAAAGATAACTTTTGATATTAAAAATGTAGAGATTGAATCCGTTAATGAAAGAAAGTATATTGGTATAGATGGAAAGGTTTTTTCTGCTAATTAAATATGAGTCATTACAGCAGTGAAGATTTTACTATTTCATTGAACTCGGACGATAGTGATGATAGTATTTCATTGAACTCGGACGATGGTGATGATAGTATTTCATTGAACACAGATGATAGTTATGATACTAATAGTTTGTGCTCAAATGATAGTTATGAGAGTAGCTTTATTGATGACTCTGAGTCTGATTCTGAGTATTCATGTGATAGTTATGACTTAGATGATTCTGAGTGAAAAAGTGTTTTAGTTTAAGCACAGCGATATATATAAAACGGAGCTGTAAAGCCCAAAAGTGTTTTATTTTAAGCACAGTGATATATATAAAACACCACGTTTTCTCACGCTATAAATATGGTTTATTGTGATACTTGCGAGAAGGAAGTAAAATATTATAAACAACATATTCTCACCGCAAAACATACATACAACATTTTTAACAAACTTTCCCCTCTTCCACCTGAAACAAAACACTGTTCTACATGTAATAAAAATATCCTCAAGAAAGGCTTCAAAATACATCTTAAAGCAAATCTACATTTATCAAATTTTATCACAACTAAAAACTCTGATGGAGCATTCAAAGGACATATTAAAATAAGAGTCTTTAACTTCAAACCTCCTGAACCAGAGTCTATAGTTGATGCTGTAGAAATAGTTAAACCTGCTGTTCAAACGTTGATTGAAAAAACACTAAAGGAAATGAAACCACTTAAATTTTATATGGGAGTAAAATTAGAAATGACAAAGGATGAAAGAGTTATAGATGCACCATACATGAGAACTGAGCCACACTTTATATCTTCATATCAAGATTTTAAAACATCAGGAGTCTATGATGAACTTATTAAACAAGAGCAAGATGTGGATAATTCAATCGTAGGAAGTGGATTCAATATAGGAAAAATTATTTACATAGACATTCATATTCTTAAATCAGATCCTCTAAAAGCTTCTTCTTACATTGATTTACCCAGTGTTATCAAAAATAGAAAAGCAGTTATCAATATCAAAAATAAAGACAATAAATGTTTTCTCTGGTCTATTTTAGCACACTTACATCCTCCACATTTTCATGATGAAAGAGTATCTCATTATAAAAAATATGAGAATACATTAAATACGAAAGATCTAAAGTTTCCAATGACTTTAAATGATATTCCTAAATTTGAAAAGATGAATAATTTATCAGTTAATGTTTATGGTCTAACAGAAACAAACAACATTCAGGTTTTAAAGCTTTCTGACAATTGTAAACAAACTCATATTAATCTTCTATATTTTAATTCAGACGAAAATTCACATTATACATACATCAAAGATATTGCTAAATTAATAAAACCACAAGTCTGTAAGAGAACAAATAAAATATATATTTGTTTGCGTTGTCTTAACTTCTTCAATTCACAAGAAAGATTAGATAAACATTCAAATTATTGTGGTGAACATAAATCAACGGTAATCAATATACCTAAAGAAGGCTTAAAGATCACATTCAAAGATGAAAATAAAAAGATCAAACATCCATTTGTTATATATGCTGATGTTGAAAGTATTTTAGAAAAAATTGATACTGCTTCTCCAGATCCAAAAGAATCATACACAAATAAATATCAAAAACATACTCCTTGTGGTTTTTGTTATTATATCAAATCATCCGTTCGGTGATAAATATAACAAGTTAGAGATGTATAGAGGCTCAAATACCCCAGAGGAGTTTGTGAAACGACTAGAAAAAGACTGTGTTCGATTAACCAAGATAATGAGAGAAACCAATAAACCAATGTCTTTAACAAGTAAAGAAAAAAGGGAATTTATAAAAAACAATGTCTGTCATATTTGTGAGGAGAAAATTGGTAAAGGTCTAAAGGTTAGAGACCATTGTCATCTCACTGGTAAATATAGAGGTCCGGCTCATCAAAGTTGTAATATTAATTATCAACTCCCCTCTTTCATTCCTGTCTTTCTTCATAACAACGCTCATTATGATACACATCTATTTATCAAGGAACTCTCAAAGACTTCTGGAAGTATCTCAGCAATTCCAAACACGGATCAGAAATACATTTCATTCACAAAAACAATTCACACATCTCCTATTACTCATATCAGATTTCTTGATACATTTAAATTCATGGCAAGTCCATTGGTTAACTTGGTTCAAAATCTAAAAGAGTTTCCATGTCTTTCAGAGTATTTTTTAGATAAAGATTTTCTAACACAAAAGGGAATTTACCCCTATGACTATATGGACTCATTTGAGAGATTCAATGAAACACAACTTCCTTCAAAAGAAAATTTCTATAACAAATTAAACAACAGTAATATATCTGATAAAGATTATGTACATGCACAAAATGTTTGGGAAAAATATAACATCAAGAATCTTGGCGAGTATCACGATTTGTATCTCAAAACTGATGTGCTTTTATTGGCTGATGTATTTGAAGCCTTTAGATCTGTTTGTCGCACTGGATATGGATTGGATCCTGCTCACTACTACACAGCACCTGGATTGGCCTGGAGTGCGATGTTGAAAATGACAAAACAAGTTTTGGATTTGATAACCGATGTTGATATGCTTTTGATGATTGAAAAGGCAAAAAGAGGTGGAATTTCACAAGTCTGCTCGAGTAGATACGCAAAAGCAAATAACAAATATCTTCCAAATTATGATCCAACGAAAGAGAGTTCTTACTTGATGTACTATGACGCAAACAACCTGTATGGCTGGGCAATGTCTCAGGCTCTTCCTTATGGAAAACTTAGATGGGTAAAGGAAAAAGACTACAAAAACGTTTTACAAGATGTATGTATCTCTACACAAAAAGAATTGGATGAAGAAAAAGTTGGTTATTATTTTGAAATTGATTTAAAATATCCAGAGGAACTCCATAACCTACACAAAGATCTCCCATTTGCTTGTGAGAAAGAAAGTCCAAAGAAAGAATGGTTGAGTGATTATCAACGATCGTTTGATATAGGTGAATCAACAGAAAAATTACTTACTACATTATATAACAAGAAAAATTATGTTCTACACCAAAGAAATTTGCGACAATATTTATCAAAAGGTCTAAGAGTAGAGAAGATCCATAGGGTTCTAAAGTTCAATCAAAGTCATTGGTTAAAGGGGTACATTGATTTTAATACACAAAGAAGAACAGAGTCAAAAACAGATTTTGAGAAAGACTTTCATAAATTGATGAATAATGCGGTCTTTGGTAAGACTATGGAGAATGTGAGGAAAAGACAAAATATCAGACTATCAACATCTTGGGAACAAGCATCAAAATTAATTAATAGACCGAGTTTTACTCGAGCTGAGGTCTTTACTGAGAACTTTTGTGCGATCCATTTGATTAAAGAGAGTATTGAAATGAACAAACCTATTTATATTGGGACAACAATTCTTGATTTATCAAAGTCATTAATGTATGATTACTTTTATAATAACTTGAGGAAGAAATATCAAAATGATGTTAATCTACTTTATATGGATACAGATAGTTTTATTTAGAAAATTAATACCAACGATGTTTATTCAGACATGAAAAGAGACATTAATATCTATGACACGAGTAATTACAGTCCAGAGAGTGAGTTGTTCTCTTCTAAAAATAAAAAGGTGATTGGAAAGTTAAAGGATGAATTAGGAGGAAATGTCATGAGTGAATTTGTGGGATTGAGGTCTGAGGCTTATGCTTATAAATACATTGTGAATAACGTTGAAAAAACTGATAAGAAGTTAAAAGGTGTAAAGAAAAATGTCATTAAAGAAACAATAAACTTTAAGGATTATTATAACTGTTTAACAACAAAGAAAGAAGAGTTTAGAAAGATTAATGGAATAAGAAGTTATAAACATCAATTATATTCAGAAGAGGTGAATAAGAAAGCATTGGGGGCTTTTGATGATAAGAGGTTTATTTTAGAAAATGGAATTGATAGTCTCCCTTATGGTTATATAAGTATATAAGTGATAAGATATATATATAAGTGATAAGATATATATAAGTGATAAGTTAAAAAGGGGGGGTTGGGGATTTTAACGGGCTACCGCCGCCTTTTTTACTATCTATCTATAATTCCAGCAATCTCTGTGTGTGTGTGTGTGTATGTGTGTATGTCTGTATGTCTGTGTGTTTGTCTGTGACCGCTGTTTCTCGACAACTACCGGTCCGATATACTTGAAACTTGCCAGGTATATTGCTGGGGACCCGAGGATGTGCCTTTTCAAGGTTTGAAATTAATCGGACAAGTAGTTACCGAGCTATGGCGATTTCTTTACCAAACACCGCAAGCCGTTCGCTTTGGACCAAACCATTTCATGTAAATAGAGGGGGGGGGGTTCTGTGGTCGTTGCGAATGGACCAAACCATTCATGTAAATAGAGGGGGGGGGGGTTCTGTGGTCGTTACTGCCACGTGGTTTCAAAGTTTTTTTTGTTGTTGTTGTTTGCACGCATGTTTTTTTGCACCCACGTACGGGCACGCCCTAGGATGTTTACACACACACACCCCTACACAAAATTTTTTTTTTTTTTTTTTGGCAAGGAACGGGCACCCACGTACGGGCACGTCCTAGCTTATATATAGTACGGGCATGCCCTAGTTATATAAATGATAGAACCAAGTATCAACCAGACTAAAGAGTGGAGGTGTAATCAACCTTGGTATATAAATGGAAAACATAATGAATGTGAAAAATATCAAATAGGTATAATTGAAAAGGCAACTGGTAAAAAAATTCACAAAACAAATAAGAGAATTAATTTAAATACCGGTGAATTGGGTAAAAAAGATGGAAATATTTTTGAGTGGACGGAAAACTTTGATGGTTGTCAGGAAAATATATACTTTAATTTAAAAATGGTATGTGGCACTGGAGGCGCTCAAACAAGAACATTGAGGGAGGTTTACCATTTTATCTTAGCTCAGTTAAAATATCTTAATAAAGAACCAAACTCAAACATATTTTTTGTTAATATATTAGATGGTGAAGAGAGTGGCAAGAGAATTAAATTATTTCCCACGCATAAACAAATATTTGTCGGGTCGATGTTTGAGTGGGTTATATTCACCAGATGATATTAAGAGTAAAAGGTTAAAAGGTCCATAAGGTCAGAAGGATCACAGGTGTTTAAGTGGTCTAATGAATAAGGATAACATGTCAAAAGGTTAGAAGGTTCGTAAAGAACAGGGTGAGAGAAATATAGGTGTTTAGGGTCAATGAGGGAGGGAAAGAATTAATATGGAAGTGAATGGGTCAAAGATTAATCTGCCAGATGATATGTAGAAGAAGGATGATAGGTCTATAAGAGAAAACAAATATTTGTAGTGTTTGAGTGGTCTAATGAACAACATTAAGGATAGGTACTACAGACAAAAGGTTTATAAAGATGAGGGTGGGAGAAATAGAGGTGTTTATGATTTTTGAAAAAGACAAGGGGGTAAATGACATTAGATAGGGATTTCCCATGTTAAACGGAGGTGTCCCAGAAGCAACATTATTACACTACTCCCGCTGCACTTAAACCAGCAAATAAAGAAATTGGAAATGGAAGAAATCCTCCACTCGTTTCCCTTGTTGAATATTTCTTTAACATAGGTTGTGTCATTTTAATTTTAAGTGAGCCAGTATCATTTCGTGTTTTCACCTGCTCTCTTGTGAGCAAAACATCAATTCTTACTGCTCCTTTTCTCTGAATTGTATTAACATTAATAATACAAGGCTTTTGATGTTGAATACAAGATAATAGTTCATTAAGATTGATTTGATTAATACATACCCCAGTTGGTTCTTTGCTGCTCATTTTATATGAGAAAAATATTTGTGATATAAAACATTATCACTGTAAAATGTTCCGTTAGTTTCAATCTTTTTTGAGGAGAAACCTAATAACTATAAAAATGAATTATCAATCGTGAAATCAACTTTATTATTATTTTTTAAGTCTAATAGTTGATTTTGAAGTATATTTTTGAACCTCTATGACAATGTTTTTTTGGTTAATCACCGTGTTCTCTCCTAAGGTGAGCAATTTCAGAAGATATTTGGGAAATCTCATATGCTCCATGTAAACTATTATAGTTTTGTATCAGCTTCTTGAATTAGAACGAAACTTGTTATTTTTCTCCACGATATTAAAAAGGATATTGTAAGTTTCCATAGACAATAACTATTCCTTTTATTCTTTTGTTGAGTCAAGTTGTAGTGGGTATGGGAATGAAGCCGTGTGATCACTTGTCATGAAATTAAAACTGAGGATTGTGCTTCTCATCTTATCTATATATATAAAGTAGAGTTGGCCTCTATCTATGATCTCTAAGATCTCGAGAACCCGTGGACGGATTTGCGAGCGGAAAGTACTGTTCGACTCGGGATGGTCCCAGGAATGTCACGGAGACATAAAAATTTAAAAAATTTCGGGTTTTAAAATTAGCGTTAGTTAGTAATTAGCACTAGCAGAAGAGAGAGGGATTCGAAGGGAGGGAGCGCAGCGCTTCTAGCGCTTCTGACTACAGCACACCTTAAAATTAAAAAAACTTCGGGTTTTAAAATTAGTGCGTTACGCGTAATTAGCGCTAGCAGAAGAGGGAGGGAATCTAAGGGAGGGAGCGCAGTGCTCCCTCCAGCGCTTCTGTTAGCGTAATTAGCGTATTTCGGAACGTTAATTTTTCAACTTCATTATTCGGAATCAGTACGTCCCAGAGAACCTTCGTAACGTTAATTTTTCAACTTCATCCGATTGACATGGGACCAACGGCATGTGACAAAGAGTGAAACATACAGGCTACATTTATTTGACGACAATGAGTTCCGACTTCCGACCTCGGTGGGATGACAGGCTGAGTCAACCCCCCTGGTGTGAAGGGGGAGGAGGAGGGGAGGGGGAAGAGAAGGGGAGGGGAACGAGGGGGAAGGGGATGGGAGGGGGGAGGGGGAGGGGGAAAGGGGGAGGGGGAGGGGGAAGGGGGAGGGGAGGGGGGGGAGGGGAAAGGGGGGGGAGGGGGGAGGGGAGGGGCCCTTCTTCCCCTGGGCACCCCCGCACCCTTCCCTCCCCCCCTTCCCCTCCCCCCCTCCCCCCCCTTCCCCCTCCCCCCCCCATTCCCCTCCCCTCCTCTTCCCCCTCCCCTCCTCCTCCCCCGCTTCCCCCTCCCCCCTCCCCCCCGTTCCCCTCCCCTCCTCTTCCCCCTCCCCTCCTCCTCCCACTCCCGTGCAAAGCCGGGTACCTCTGCTAGTTTAATATGTAATAAAATATCTTGGTATTCACATTTATTAATTCTTTTCATTTTTATTAACTGGTCTAAAATGGCTGATGCTTCATTAAAACAATTGTTGTTTCCAGCCTTTTTACTACCTAACAACAATAATAGCCTATTAACTAATTGTGATGGGGCATTTGGAAGAAAACTAACACTTGAACCAAGCTTACTTAAAGCATAAATAATATGTTTCTCCTTTTTATTCTTCAAACCAGATTTCCCAGCAACTTAAACCCCCATAATCAAGCGAGTTTCGTTCATCAATATTGTTGTGGATCTGTTGCCGGCCTTTTCCCCTTATCAAGGGGGGATTAATCCCCTTGTCTTTACTGACCTGGCGCGACCCGAGACCTATCACGTCCCTTCCGGACAGCGCTAAATAGGGTTGCAGGACCAAATTCGCTGTTACTTAAGTAGGGTGTCCTAACACCTTAGCCCCCCCCCCCTGCCCAACCCAACGTAGGAGAGGTAGGGAGAAACCACGAATAGGTGAAAAAAGCTTTATTATTCGACATCTCATGTGCACAGTTTCAAAGCTTTGCTTCAATATTTGGTGTGCCCACCGCCCGCCGACCAAACTGCCTCCAAACGTGTGGGGTAGGATTCCAAGAGAGACACAAACAAGTCACGATCGAACTCCATTTCTTCGAGGACGTTAGTCAAAGCAGTGAGAAGCTCTTCCCTGGTGTTCTGGAGGCGTTGCTCAACTCTGTCCTTGAGTATCGCCCCCAAATGTTCACAGGCGTTGAGGTCAGGCGATGCTCCAGGCCACTCATCGTTTCCGAAAAAATCGACCTTGTTCGCATTCAGAAGATTTTGAGTCGCCAGTGCGCTCATGCACGGGGCTTGGTCGTACCGAAACGTGGTCTCCTTGATGCTGAGGACATTTTCTGGGTTCCGTAAGAACGGAATAACATGATGGGTCAGCACAACGTCTAGGAGGTATTTTGCCGTCCCATGATTGTCCTTGCTCTTTGATGACCCACATCAGCCTTTTTACTGTGAATATCAAGAAGATGCCAACGCACCATGCTGTCTTCGATGTCTCTCGAATACTGAGTTCTTGTGGAATGTCATCATTGTGAAGAGCCCAAATTCTGTCGTTCTGGAAGTTGGGACGTCGAGCCTCATAAATGAAAAATTCATCAGAAGGGGCCAGGAAAAGAAAATCGTCAGAGGTCCACCCGCTCAAAAACTCACAAAACCACATTCGATCCTCGACGTTCTTCTCCGTCGGCTTCGGTACGGGAATTTGGTGAAAAGCCTTTGTGCCAATGGACTGAAGGAACCTGTGGATACTTGATAAGCTCTTCTTCTTCCCTCGAACCCGTTCAATCTCCTTTTGGAGCCCTCAAATGCTTTTCTTCTCCTTGGCAATTGACTCAATGATAATATCCCTGCTTTCCTGAGACAAACATTGTGCTGTCTGTTCAGGCCGGCTGTCCATCTCGCAATCGAAGGGATCATGGTTCCAATTGCATTTGACGAAGTCCTCAGACCTGTTCAGGTACTTGGCAATCCAGGATCGGGATATGGTTCCCGGCGTCTGATCCCTGGCGACTGAACGCAATAGCCATGATGCGGCGTATCCAACTTTTCTTCTCGGAATCACCTGACCACGACATCACTTCACAAAATCTGCAACAGAACAAGAAAGGCTCATTAGATCATTATGAAATTTGGTATTTGAGATTTCAAATGAATGATCCTTCCTGCTATATGCCCGCCATTGTACAGTGGCGACCCAGTAGAGCTGGGCAGGTGGGGGCCAAGGTGTTGGGACACCCTACTAGCACTGCCTTGAAGCGAGGAAATAAGCCTCGCATGAACCACGTGTGTTGGTGATATGCCGATCCGCGCCGTTTTAGTGGTGGAACCTGATTCAAGCGGTCTTATTTGTACCACGCTTAGTCAATGGAGAAATCACAGGTATGATCGAATCAGAAGGAAAGAACACAGGTTTAATTATTATGCACGTATTTACAAGGATGGGTAGAAGCAGCAGAGACACAGGGCAATCCTTAAACAGTCTTACTTAATACCCAAAGACAACGGGCCCGTCTGACACACACACTCACATGGGGATTGCAGATGACAGGATGATGTTCAGCACGTCCAGGGATGGCTCTCGTGCAGCTTCCTCTGGTCCCCGGCACGTTCCGTGGAGATGGATGCAGGAGAAGGCAGGAGTTTGTAGCGCGTCTTGTGTCGCCTGAACGGAGTGGGTTATTATGGGGCGAACGGTAGGGAGCGGACTCTGGCCCCGCTGGCAGTTACTCACTCGCGGTTGTGGCCATGGTTACTCGCATGGCTGAAAAGCACTATATGTGTTACCGGCGCGTTTGGCTGCGCCCGCGAGTGAGTAACCCCCAGCCGCGCCAGAGTCCGCTCCCTACCGTTCGCCCCATAATAACCCGCTCCGTTCAGGCGACACAATACGCGCTACAACCTCATGCCTTCTCCTGCATCCATCTCCACGGGACGTGCCGGGGACCAGAGCAAGCTGCACGAGAGCCATCCCTGGACGTGCTGAACATCATCCTGTCATCTGCAATCCCCATGTGAGTGTGTGTGTCAGATGGGCCCGTTGTCTTTGGGTATTAAGTAAGACTGTTTAAGGATTGCCCTGTGTCTCTGCTGCTTCTACCCATCCTTGTACTTGTACGGCCACAATGCCTCTTCTTCTTCCCCCCATGGCATGCACGTTATATTGCGAGGTGAAAGTTCAACAATGGCGAGTGATGCAGTTTCTCTGGTCCTCTCTCCTCTGCGAGTCCTGTTATCTCCCTCTCTCCTCTGCGAGTCCTTTGCCGTCCCTCTGCCAGTCCTTTTATCTCCCTCTCTCCTCTGCGAGTCCTTTGCCGTCCCTCTGTGAGTCCGTTCATCTCCCTCTCTCCTCTGCGAGTCCTTTGCCGTCCCTCTGCGAGTCATTGCGAGTCCTTTCAAGGGCTTTGCACATGGGCTTATATAGACCGGCCCCGCAAACCTTCGAGAACTCACCAGACTCTCTTCGCCATGCCCTCTCACGCCATGCCACTCGAGCTCTGATTGGCTGCTCGCCCTTACCGTCACCACTCACCCCGACCCCGCTCCCGAGCTCAACCCTCCTCTTCATTCCAAGGCCTACCTCGTGTTAATTTGACTAGTGAACACCCTAATGCGATGCGGAATGGATTGCGCCTACAGAGGTAGAATGGAGGGTGGACGCAAAATGAATGGGGTGTATTCTTCTGTCTTTACACAGCGCAGGCACTAAGAGGGGAAATGGCCTATTCTTACACATACTGTGAAATAAATATACTACAAATGGGCCTATATGTTGCTCGTGGAATTAACTTTTCGGGGCAAACCTTTAGCATTTATTGACCAAATGTACACGTCTCAAAACTGCAACACTGCCCCCCTCCCTCGCCAGAGTCGTCCCCGAGTCGAACCCACCCAAGTGAGAGTGACCGGTTTTGAGAAAGGTTTTGGACTAGTTTTTAAATTATGTGTGACACTTAGATGTGGTTCCCCTCTAACATTTAATCTCACTCCCTGTATGTGACAGTTTTAAAACACTAGATATGTCCCACCTACTGCATTGTGTAACTAATTCTAACAGACTTGCACCCACAGCTAACCAAATTGCGGAATTGATTTGAAACTAAACATAAAGCCGGTGGGTAGCGTCTTATTTACAACACTAAACCTAATTATTTACATCTCTATAACCCAGGACCTGTTCTTTTGGAAAGAAGTTTGGAGGGGAGAAAACACAGCAATGCACCAATGCACCAATACACATTTCACATAGAGTTCACATTTCCAAATGTCATATTTGCTGCTTGGCTGCATCTTCTTGATTCCTGCTTCATCTTCGGTGTGCAATAATAAAAAAAACTTAAAAGACTTCTTTCCTGGCACACCAGAATACAATGTACAAACCGTGTCCGTTTTTATGGCCAGCAGGGCCAATCTTATGTGGTCCGACTGCGTGACATCGACGCCACTTAAAACCAGTGGTCCGCAGGTGCAAGGTAAGTTTGCAGCAAATGACTGCTCAGCAAAAAGGCAAGGCCACAGAACGTGTGGTCCATAATATGTATTGTGGTGCAGCAAAAATGCAGCAGGGGTGCCGCACAGGTGGAGCCAGGTGCAGCTGCACAGTTCAGTGTTCCTGCACACCCATCCAAAATGGGTCCATGGGTGGGGAGGAGACACAAAGCACAGTTAGCAAAGGAAAGGACGCAAAGGTACACACAATACAAGGTAATGCAACGTGAGGGGCGCAGATGAGCGAGCAGAGCAGACTCGTCCCTACTGTCCGTACCCCACAACGTCGGCTCACACTACCCTTGCCCTTCCCTGTATTTACAAATTACAAATCCGTCTCTACATCTTGTCTCCCATATCCCCCTCTATGCCAAATTCGTCATCCATCCCTCCCAAGAAGGAAGAGATGGAATCGCAAACAATGTCACTTTCACGTCATGATGCGTCTTACACTTACTCAAATAGTTCACAAAACCTGGTGTGGAGTTCCGTCTCCCTTGGTGAGTGGATGTGGATGGTGCGAAGAGATTTCTCATCCTACCTATCCTCTAATAACATTAACTCGGTTACACTACCCGGGGTCATGCCCTGCCAATTGGCATCTTTAAACTATGTGGTTCTAAAAACCGAATTCCCATTGACCATCCTGGTGCCTTCGAATTTGGGTCTCACTCCCCAATTTTTCACACTGTGCCTTTGCACAATTTCGGGACTGGGTCGTGTGGCTCCACTAGCAGGTCTACCTACCTGCGCACCTCCGCCACTGAAGTCGCCACCCGAGCTTACCTTGCTCCTTGCGACTACCTAACTGGTGAAGGCACCTCCTGGCTCTTTCACCCCTCTGATGCCCTCTCTGGAATTGGGCTACCCGGGTCCTTCTCCTGGATCCTCTGGCCCCACTGAACACTACTCATAACTCTAACTGGCTCCCAGAGCCTACCTGCGGCCTCACCTGGCCAACAAACTACCAGTGGCAGAGTGCTCCAATAACCACATGCACCAAAAAAGCCCACACACCCAGCCGGTCTACAGTCTCTTGCACCCACCAAATCACTTCCTGCTACTTCCTGCACCACAGATGTCAATATCCAAACAATTTACCTAACCCCTCTACCTGACTTTAAACTACCCACCCCGGGTATTCGTGAATGGGTCCATCTCCCCCACTCACTCCTTCGCACCATGCATTCCACACCTTTTACTTCACACCAAGCATTCCGCACCACTCATTCCACACCATTTATTCCACACACCAATTATTCCTGGCACACCTCTTGTGCTTGATACAATTTTCCACTTGCACACCATGCAAGTCAATGCACTTCCACACAACTCCATCCTCAATACACCACCTCTGGTTATCCCCAACCAATGCCTCATTTGCACCTCATCCTCAAGCTCAATACACACAGTGATTCTCAGTCAATTCCTCATTTGCTCAACACCAAGTTTCTCACACAAGTCCTCACACACAGCATCATCTAACTAGCTGCTTTTCCCCCTAATACGCGTGCTTTCCCATCTTCCCTTACACAAAGCACATCCCTCGTCATTATCGTCCATCTAATCTCTCTACGTCCCGTCTACCTGTACAAATGTCTCTACTTAAATCTCATGTCATCTACTGTCACCTCTAAATCCCTATACATTATCCTAGCCTGCCCTCGGCTAGTTTACACTGCCATCCCCATTAATCTAATGCTCATGTGCCCCAAAATGAGGAATGGTAAAGCTACCATCCCGCTACACCGGGTACCATTCGCCAACGCCATTGCTATCCATCCACTCCACTTGAGCCTCTCGGTGCGGAAATACATTTTCGTCACAGCTCGGCTTCGAAAAGCCGAGCAATGCATGCAGGTGGTTGGTCGCCTGTTGGTTGGGTCCATCCGGCATTTTTGATTCAGGGGAGGAGGCATGCTTGGGCCAAGGTTCAGCGGCCAATCTCTGCGTGGAGCCTTACGGTCCCATGGATGATGGCCCAACCGTCCACGGTCGGAGCATCGCACTCACCAAAGCGCGCAGCTCCGAACTCTCCTACCTCCCCTTGAACTGTGCCGATCGCCTTTCCCGCCAAGGCACGGCACCGACCATACAGGGCGGGGCCCGGCACGAATCGTGCACGCCGGTCCTTGCGAGACTGCCGCAGCAACGATCCCCGCCGGTCCCCGCTGCAAACAAAGCACACCACGCACCGAGGGCTTGCGTCGGCTATACGTCGCGCTCGACGCTACCCGGTCTGTGTTGATGCCCGGGTCGCATTCTCACACATCGTTCCTCACTCGCACAACGCGGTGCACCAGTGCCTCTCATACACTCCATACATTTCGTTACTGCACTTTCTCTCCGTGCATTCTCTTCTCTTGCACATTCAGGTGCACACCACTCAGGTGCACTCACACCATTCGCACACTTCATTATCACACTCCCTCGTGCACATCCTGGTGCACTCATACCACTCCCACACTCCGTTACACACTTTGTAACACAATCGGCCATCACACACCCTCGCGCACACTCTTTAGTTACACACTCGGTCACAACCACGGGTGTGCACTCTTCTGGTACACACCCAATCAGCACACACTTACCCACGGGTGTGCACTCCTCTGGTACACACCCAATCACGTGCTCTGGTGTGCATCCTCTCTCACTCTCCTCGGCCATCGCACACTCTGTTTCACATTAGTCTTCGACGCGCTCTTCCCACTTACATTCCATTTCATACTCTGTTTCACACTCTCACTCTGGTGCACACTTCTTTCGCACACGCGCGCCATTCATCCTCGTACACCTCACAAAGGACCTTCCACAAGCGCCCGGGCTTCGTCTAGATCCCGAGCGTGCCAAAAATCTTTTTGCGCCAAACATTTTCGCGCCATACACGCTCCTACTCACCTTAGGGATCCTCCTCTCCTCCAGCACCTGCAAATCTTTATTGGGATTAGCAAGCCCGACATCACGGTGCAAACACAGACTTTGCGCGGATTCCATTTTTTCCTCCCGCGATACACTTTCTAACTCTGCTGTCTCTTCGGCCCCAATTCCAATTATTTCTTTTTCTTTTTCCTCGACGACCACCAGCTCGCTTAAAATTTTATTTCCCAATTCGGCAGCCATCGGCTTTTCTACACCCCGTGTCGTAATTTCTATTCCCTCAGTCCATGCAGCCGCGCTCTGCTCTACCCCGCTCTCCATGCGTTCCTCACATCGCATTACCCCGTCGCGTACCAATGCGACCTCTTCGCCCAGCTTGCGCCCAATGTTCTTCACTGCCTTATTTTTATGTCACACCTGGATTCCTCCCTCATTTTTTAATGTTGTTTTCTGACTCTGCTATCCGGGTATCCATTTTTGCTTTCATTTCATTTATGTCATTCTTTTGGGCGTCAATTATTTCCCTTTTCCATTCGTCCCCCATCTCTTTCATTTCTGCCATGAAGTGCACCATGAATGAATACAGGTCCGAAACCACTGGCATGGCAGGCTCGGCTCTCGCCGCCATGTGCGAGGCGCCGCCATTTTCTTCCCCTGCTACCTCTGCTGCCGCACCCTCATCAATTGCCTTTACTTCCCCCAATTCTTCCTGTGGGTCCTGGGTTATTAATTTTTCATCTTTTTCTACCCCCACCGGCATTCGATCGCTTTGGCTAGCCATGGCATGAATTTAATTTTTGGATTTTAAAAAAACTTAATTTTGGTCGCTCGTAATTTTGGAGTGTGTTAAGCGCACGTCGGGTCCGATCCCAAACTCCTGACTCCAATTGTTGCGGATCTGTCACTGGCCTTTTCCCCTTATCAAGGGGGGATTAATCCCCTTGTCGTTACTGACCTGACGCGACCCGAGACCTATCACGTCCTTTCCGGACAGTGCTAAATAGGGTTGCAGGACCAAATTCGCTGTTACCTAAGTACTAGCGCTGCCCTGAAGCGAGGAAATAAGCCTCGCACGAACCACGTGTGTTGGTGATACGCCAAGCGGTAGCGTACTCGTGATCTGCACCGTTATAGATGGTGGAACCCGATTCAAGTGGTCTTATTCAAGCGGAGCCCGATTCAAGCAGAGCGGAACCCGATTCACGCTTGGTCAATGGAGAATCACAGGTACGATCGAATCAGAAGGAAAGAACACAGGTTTAATTATTATGCCTGTATTTACAAGGATCGGTAGAAGCAGCAGAGACACAGGGCAATCCTTAAACAGTCTTACTTAATACCCAAAGACAACGGGCCCGTCTGACACACACACACTCACAAGGGGATTGCAGATGACAGGATGATGTTAAGCGCGTCCAGGGATGGCTCTCGTGCAGCTTCCTCCAGTCCCCGGCACGTCCCGTGTAGATGGATGCAGGAGAAGGCAGGAGGTTGTGGCGCGAATTGTGTCGCCTGAAGGGAGCGGGTTATTACGGGGCGAACGGTAGAGAGCGGACTCTGGCGCGGCTGGCGGTTACTCACTCGCGGTTGTGGCCGCGTTTACTCGCGTGGCTGAAAAACGCTATATGCGTTACCGGCGCGTTTGGCTGCGCCCGCGTACTTGTACGGCCAACACCTCTTTTTCTTCCCCCCTGGTGCGCACGTTATATTGCGAGGTGAAAGTTCAACAATGGCGAGTGATGCAGGTTTCCTGGTCCTCTCTCCTCTGCGAGTCCTTTTATCTCCCTCTCTCCTCTGCGAGTCCTTTGCCGTCCCTCTGCGCGTCCTTGCGAGTCCTTTCAAGGGCTTTGCGCATGGGCTTATATAGACCCGCCCCGCAAACTTTCGAGAACTCACCAGACTCTCTTCGCCACGCCCTCTCACGCCATTCCGCTCGAGCTCTGATTGGCTGCTTTCCCTTACCGTCACCGCTCACCCCGACCATGCTCCCGAGCTCAACCCTCCTCTTCCTTCCAGGGCCTACTTCGTGTTAATTTGACTAGTGAACACCCTAATGCGACGCGGAATGGATTGCACCTACAGAGGTAGAATGGAGGGTGGACGCAAAATGAATGGGGCCTATTCTTCTGTCTTTACACATCGCAGGCACTAAGAGAGGAAATGGCCTATTCTTACACATACTATGAAATAACTATACTACAAATGGGCCTATATGTTGCTCGTGGAATTAACTATGCGGGGGCAAACCTTTAGCATTTATTGACCAAATATACATGTCTCAAAACTGCAACAATATCTACCCTATCATCTTCACTTCGTGTTTTCAACGGCTCATCAAAATAACTTGAACTATTAGTGGAGGAAAAATAATTTTAGGTGAGAAAAATTAGGGACAGAGATGAAAATTGGCTGAAATGACCTAAATACCCTATAAAAGCTTTGCATAAAATTCCCCATAATTCCTGGGGGTGGAAGGTACCAAATTTGCATATTTCCAAGATGGCCGACACTGGCGAAGGTAAAATTTATAACTTTTGAACCGAAGAGGATAGAAGCATATTTAACATGTCTAGTTCCACTAATTCTAGGGTGGAGAACTCATTTCCGAGGTTTTTGGGTGGCTACAGGGTCATTGAGGGAGTCAAATTAGGCAAATTATGTACCTAAATTTGCATATTTTGAAGATTGCCACCACTAAAAAGCTGTAATTGTGATACTTGTGATAATTGTGGAACCAATTGTTATAGAATAATAAATGACACCTCTGAATTCATACCAGATTTTAAAATAAACAACAGGAAATTGGTTGTGTTGAGCTGTCGTGGGTTTTTTTTAGCATACAAAACATACAAAACAATTCAATTATTTAGTGCGTGCAAGGGAATATAAGCAAGTAAGTAAGCAAGCAAGTGCAAGTACAAGGGGATTTAAGGTAATCTAATCAATCTCCTCAACAACTGGGGCATTATAACAGTTCTCCCCTAGACATGTTTCACACGTTGGTGTGCATGCACGACCTGCCTTCCTCCACTTGCAAGAGGTGTCTTGCATCCCATTTTACAGTTGCAGAATATGAGTTCTAGGAGTCTCTCAGGGGCAGATGGGTTTGCTGAACCCAATGGACAAAGTACATCTGCCCGCATCTCCCAGCCCCACTGGGTACAATCAAGCTTAACACCCAGGCACTGCTAAATCAGTAGATATGCCCGCAGATTATGCTGCTTGGGTGAACCAGATGTGGGAGGGAGGACAGCGAGGTTCATGACATTTGTCACAGACTGCTTCACAATCATTTGCTTAAGCTTAAAGAACCGAGCATTGTTCAGTGAGGCACATTTTTCGGCACCATACCAGGCAAGAAAGAAACGCGCACCCGCAACACCGATTTCTTCCTGAGACACGTCCTTCTTATAGAATATAGACATCTCGTCTCTCAGAGTGGATTTGTTTCCCAGAAGCTGACACGCTTGAGTCTTACCTCGGCGGTATGCTGCTGATGTCGTGTCAGTATGGGCGAAAAGAATCACTTCCTTCAAAGGGCCCAGAGAAACTTGGAGCTTGTCAATATCTACATACTTCGGCTTCACCCCACCCGATTGAGGATTAATGAGTATGATCGACTCACCGGATGGCTTACGATGAAGCAGAGATATCATGACATCTGCATCTTTGGAGACAACATGAACCCCCAGATCGACATTGCTGTACTCAAGAGCTGTGCTGACAATGAGGTTATCAGCATCAGCTTCTGCTTGACGGGTAAGAATGCCAACAGCCCTCAGCTCTGTTGAGACCAACTTCATCAGCGATGTCTTGTTTGCTCCATTCCCCAGAAACTCAGCTTGTGTTGTGGATGTGTTGATCTGTGGTGATACAGCAATGGCTGCAGAAGTAACCTTGCTGGCTCTCCTGGACTGCTCGACAACCTTGGTGCTGAGTTGAGCACCATACCCATCAAAGACCACGATGACAAGGCGGTTTGGGTAATGCTTTTGCACATAGTTCACATAGCTTTGTATCACATCTGCATAATATGTACAGGGTGTATTCCATACAACGGCGTGCAGAAAGTGACCCCCATCTATAACTATGGGAACTGGGCCTATAACTGTTGAGTCAATGAGGTGTGAATTCATGTCAAGGATACGATTCAGAGCTGCCTTTGCTGTCTTACGCATGGACACAGCATCGAACAGAGCAGGGGCGAAGTTCACGAATTCATACTGAACAAAATCTCTCAAGTCATTGCTTGATTGTAGAACAGCCAGAATGCTGTTCAGCATCTGCTGCTCATTGACAACCAAGGGCTCATTCCGCACTTTGACAGTGGAGCGCATGGCTGACAATGGCTGAACTCTTTTCTGTTTCTGTAGCTTCAAGTCTGCAAAGTTCTGCCCCATCATATGCGTGTGCTGTTCAGAGTCAATAGTGACAGCATTGTCACAGTTTATGCTGGAATTCGCCTCAACTCCAGTGAAGATAGATACCAACTTGTACTCAAAGTCAAAGGACTCAGCAGATTGTGAACGTAAATGTTGGGTTGCTGCTATAGGAGTTTCAGTCTCTTCACACTTTGTTTAGATATGATTTAATACTAGTTTCACGGGTATAGCTTTTACGGCAGTCACTGTGCACAACCAATGGATTGGTAAGTTCAATTGCTGCAGCTACACCAATATTTCTGCGAATGCTAGCGGCTATGATTGCAGGTCGTCCGAGCTCAGTGACGCGGTTGACATTTCGCCCATCCTCCAGTGACTGGGAGCAAAGTAGACAGCATGCTCCTACCTCCATGACCTGCAACATATTATATTAGAACTGATAACCAAATAAAGCCAAATTAACCAATGTAATAATATGATATAGTGTTATGATATCACCATGATATTGCCAGAGGTGACTCCGTAACCCACTTTTTACCATAACTTGCATATGTTTACCTCTAAATGACCCCATTACCACCCAAAATGACCTCTAAATGACCCTGTAGCCACCCAAAAACCTCAGAAATGAGTTATCCACCCTAAAATTAGTGGAAATAGACATGTTAAATATGCTTCTATCCTCTTCGGTTCAAAAGTTATAAATTTTACCTTTGCCGGTATCGGCCATCTTGGAAATATGCAAATTAGGTACCTTCCACCCCCAGGAATTATGGGGAACTTTCTGAAAAGCTTTTATAGGGTATTTAGGTCATTTCAGCCAATTTTCATCTCTGTCCCCAAATTTTCCCACATCATGCCAATTTCTAGCTAATCTTCCTCCACGATATGGCATCCATCCTTCGTAAGCAGAAACACTAATCTATCTAGAGGTTAATTGTCCCCCGTCGCACCGCGGAGCGAAAGGTGGACTATGGTTTTCCCCTGCGTCCGTGCGTCCGTGCGTCCATGCGTGCGTGCATGCATGCGTAAGCGAAGGACCGAATTCTAATTTGGTGTGTGGGGGCAACCCACGTCAAAATCCAAGATGGCCGCCGCCATGTATGCCTGACGCCATGTATGTCTGAACCTTGTGAGCGCAATATCCTGAAAAATAAGCGAAGTACCAACTTCTAATCTGGTGTGTGGGTGTATCTAGGCATAAGGAAGAACGCTTTTTAAAATTGGGTCGCCACGTCAAAATCCAAGATGGCCGCCGCCATGTATGTCTGAAACTTGTGAGTGGAATATCTTGAAAAATAAGCGAAGTACCAACTTCTAATCTGGTTTGTGGGTGTACCTAGGCACAAGGAAGAATGCTCTTGAAAATTGGGTCGCCACGTCAAAATCCAAGATGGCCGCCACCATATATATGTCTGAACCTTGTGAGCGAAATATCTTGAAAAATAAACGAACTACTAACTTCTAATCTGGTATGTGGGTGTATCTACGCATAAGGAAGAAAGCTATTGAAAATTGGGTTGCCACATCAAAATCCAAGATGGCCGCCGCCATGTATGTCTGAACTTTGTGAGCGGAATATCTTGAAAAATAAGCGAAGTACCAACTTCTAATCTGGTTTGTGGGTGTACCTAGGCACAAGGAAGAACGCTGTTGAAAATTGGGTCGCCACGTCAAAATCCAAGATGGCCGCCACCATATATATGTCAACCTTGTGAGCGAAATATCTTGAAAAATAAACGAACTACTAACTTTTAATCTGGTGTGTGGGTGTATCTACGCATAAGGGAGAACACTATTGAAAATTGGGTCGCCACGTCAAAATCCAAGATGGCCGCCTTGCGTCTTCCACTTTGTCAACTCACATCACTTCAACGACGGGGGACCTAGGCGTAACGCTTGTTTAATAGGTGGTAGGCAGAACTTAAGAACATTAATTTATCATTAAATATCAATTCCTTTGCTTTAACAAGATTGAACATTGCTGGTTCTTCTGTTGAAATGAGACCTGCTATGGTTCTTGAATCTGCTGAATATTCATTGTTTTGAAGAGCCCTCACAATATAATCAGGAGGTTGATTTACCCCTTCCAGTTGTTGAAATAATCCTTCATCATCATATTCCAATTCTCCTATATTCTCTAATTCTTGCTCTGTCATTTGACGAAAATCTTTAAGCATTTGAAGGTTTCCAGGAGTGTATTCCATCGTGGAAATTGTGAAGGGTTATTCTCTTTGTTGGGAAGTTTTTAAAAGTGGTTAAAAAAATTTCTCTTGTTTTCTTTCAAACGTTCTTCACCCGTTAGTTTCTGTCTGCCTTTCTTCTTTATGTCTTCCTGTTGCTTTACAACTTTTGAAACGAACTCCTGATACTCCTTAAATGCTCTTGCCCTTTCTTGTACATTCATTTTCTGTATTTATTTGTTGAAAAATATCACTTAGTATCATCTTGTTTCACAACAATATAATTGCCGGGAGTCTCGCTTACCCCAAGGTGCCCAAGCAGACCCTCCACCGACGAGCTCCAATTTCCAGATACCACCAGCTGCCAGGGGTAATTGCAGCAGAGGGGGGCCGCAGGCATCGCTCCTCAGAGCTTGATCTGTACCTGCGGACACACACACCTTCCCCACCCACAAAATCCCAAAAACACATTTCCTCCCCCACTGCCATTCAATTCTTAACACATTTCCAGAGATGGTGTTCCAAAAAGTTGCCATGGCCTGCCATTTTGTGAAATCCCCAATTCACATTTAACCAACACATTTTCAAAAGCACATTTCACAATAATCACCACTCACTCATATTTTAATTTCCATACTCACAACCACATGAAAACACATAACCACAACACAAAAACAAACGCCACCCACAAGACTCTGTGTGGCACCCATTCCATCCCCCTCACCGGCTATGTCATCACTCTCACCCGCACCCACCTCCAAATTACATGTCCCCAAAATTTACATAGCAAGTCCTGAAGCCTGGGACAGTAACCATCAAGGCCTTACCTCTACCTTGATGTGCAGGCAATTTCCGGTTGGTCAGGTCCAAAAGTGCCATCCACCCTCAGAATCCCAAAATTTATCCCATTTGGCCAATCAAATTCTTCCAAATTTCACTTTTGTCCCCACTATACTGGCAGGTATGTGGATCCGCATCCCATGGTGAACTGTTCTAAACAACTACATGTGGCTACGAAAGCTCCGCACCTCTACCGTGCAAGGGTCATCAGGACAAGCTGAGTAGTCGAAACGCCAACATGGCCCATGAGCGTCCCTAAGGGTGCGACCCAACATCCATCCTTCGGACCCCCTGCGAGGAACACAGCTGCACTAGCCCCAGGTGGCCAATGTGGTGAGCACCTGCTGCCAATAACACAACCACACTCACAACCTCGGCCCTGGGAGAGACGGTCGCAATGTGTGGCCTTCCCCTCACATCACCTACGCTGCCCTCATCCCCCAGTCCACAGAACTTCAGCCCCCAGTGCCCACCCACACTTGACCATGCCAAGGTCCAGTCGACAGCCATGCTCCACCAGGAGACTCACCCAGAAGACATGATCCACACACCTCGGACACCCATAGCACCACGTTGACCCTCAGACCCCCAACTCCATCCCAATGACTCCGTGTCCCAAATATCGGCACAGTCGCCCCCGCAACCAGTTGAAGGCTATGTCCTGCTAACCTGTCACAATTTTATCACAGCCTCCAACACTTTTGTTACGTGCTCCTCCCCGACCCCCTGGTCACGGTGTACTTCTGAGCCCCGAGAGGAGTCACGGCAGAAAAATGTGTTATTCTGTGTCAAAAATCAATGGTGAAACCTCACCAATTGTTACCGACCAACAAATATTGTATTAAAAATCACACAAGAATAACAGTACATCAACCATAGCAATCAAGAGTACAATCAATACCTCTTATGATGGTACCATCAGCTAGTATAAGGTAACGCACTGTGCTCCAAGTGAGTGAAAAAGAACATTCCCCAATGTCTCTATATTCCCGTTCTCAAGCTCAAAGTTGATCCCCTCCAGCGATCGTCAGAGCGATGTCGAATCGAAAACCAGAATCCCGTTCAGATCACGGGCCCAGTCACGCCGCCAAAACTGCACAAAGGCGTCCGCAGCCTAAACGGTGCAAAGGGTCACGCGGCCAAAAGCTGCGTAAAAGCGCACTCAAGGTGATTGTGAAACCCAAAGGCCCCTTCCAGGCGACTGGGAAATCACACCCTGAGGTATGAACTTTCATGGCTCACAGTCGGCGAACCGCAAATTAGTCTTCAAAAGCCACGGTGCACACACACATCCCAGATAGACGTCGGAATGGTGAAAACGGCTGACGCGAAGCAAAGACCTTGTGTGATGAGCAAAGCGCATGAGTCACAATGGCGGACGGCTCATACTTGAGACGTAATGACACGACGATGATTCCTCGGAATCCAACGCCAACCTGATACCCAGGTCTTTCCATCACAGCGATGCCAACTCTGTCACAGGAATTCCTTTCCCGGAAACCCGAAAATTCGCTAGTGACTCTTGCTCGACAACGTTCGATCCAGACCGCAAAGCAACCAGCTTCTTGTCTGACTTTACTTCGCTCCACCCTCTTTCTCCTCTTCCTCTTCTTCATCGTCTGGTTCCCGATCGGGTTTCCTGTTCCCTTTTAACATTAACTTTTTTACCTTTTGACAACAGTTCATGAACAATAACCCTTTTGAACACAATAATAGTACATGGAATCAGAAATATTTACAGTGTATGCAAAACCACAACAACGGAAGTGACGAATCCGTAACACTTTGGTCTACACACCTCGAACAATAATGGTGCCACTGATGTCAGTGACCACCATGACATTTCAAAATTCACCCTTAAATCGGCACATAACCCTCACATTACCCATGCCAAATATTTGTCACAATTCACTAACCTCACCAAAGAAAGATGCTTTGCCATATACATGCCAGCCGAGCATGGCTCATATGCTCGGCATGTTACACATTCCCGATCACATCCCCATGGCTCTCTTCCCAAACCAAGTCCACAAATCATAACGGAACATTTGTGGAAGGTCACTCTCACACCATCACGTTCCACAGATGCCCCAATGGTTGTCCAGTAGGCGATATTATTCCTTGTCCATGCGGTTTGACCCACGTCCAAAGACCAGCACAGCATGGCAGGTCATCACATGCTGGCGGTCCCAGATTCTCAGGGAGAGGGTGTCAGGCTGCATACCTGGGTGATCACCACATCAGGCCCAAGTTGGCTGTCCGTGATGCCACCACCAAAGCGCGACCCACAACACCTCCCCCTAGTGGTCCTCAATATATGCCATCCCAGGCTTGAGAAACCACCTCGGACCCTTTGGAGGACTTAACCCCCACCAGGGTCCGGTGACCATGCCGGCCTGAGCCACATGCTCGGGTGGCACCCCGATGGACAAGGGACGCCACACTCCACCAGACCCCCCGTGGGGCCCAGGTCGTGCCAGGACACCCAAGGCTGGACCCCACGTCCAAATCTTGCCAGCACAGCCCCCCAGCTGGCTGGCATTACCAAATTTCGAAAGGTGCATCTTCTGCCCGAGGCCATCCCCAATGACCTCTCCTGGTCCAAATTACACAGCCCAGGGACCAACTCCCACTAAGGCTGCTCCAAATCCAATTCCCATTTCAATTTAATTTTAAATTTCCTTTTAACAATTTATATCTCCTGTGCCAAACCGCAGCTGCAGGTAACGACTCCCTCAGGTTGTTCTGCCCCTCCCTGCAGCTGTTCCACATTCACTATGGGGACCAAATATTCAGAGGCTCTATCTCCTGATTCCTCTCTGTCCGAATCCAGCCCGGAGCCAACACACTCCCCCAGCTGGGTATGCAATTTCGGAGCCTCCTGTACCCAATTAGTGTGCATGGTGAAGGTCCCCTCGGTCACTTCAACCTCCTCCTTGGACCGACTCACCTCATCCCCCAAACTCTTTTGGGACTGATCAACCTTTACCTCCATGGGACTGTCCCAGGTCCCCAGCCACTGTCACACCATGCTCATCCACATCACCAATCAGTTCTGGCCCTGACAGGCCTGTATCAATAAATACCCGGTCTGGCTTCATTACCCGGACCCCCAATAGTGTTACCTCCTCGTGCTCTGAACCACCGCCCTGGCACAGCAAGGATTCAAATTCATCCCCCGGTTGGGGGTGTTGTGACATCCACCCAGCCCCGATAGCCTTCCAGGTCACCATGTGGGAAACATTCCCCATTAGAATTTTCACATTCCCCATTTACCTGTAAATTTGCAGTCTCCCGTTTTAATTCGCTTGCCATTCCCGGCTCCTGTGCCCCATGCACATCTGCATGGCCCGCACACTCTTCCATTGTCCAAGTTAACTCCCCCCCGATTTGCTTCCAATTCTGCCACCCTTGGCTTCTCCTGGGCCCCATGTGAATCATTTCTTTGTTCCTTCTTTATCTCATTCTTCCGGGCATCCATTTTGTTATTAAATCTCCTTATCTCATTACTCATTCCCTCCATCCGCTCACTCATCGTATTCATGTCATTCCTTATTTCCCTCATAAATCTCATCATCTCAAGCTGGGAAGCGCTGGGACCGTCTTGATAGCGGGGGTAGCTCCATCACTGTGCTCCATCCCAACTACCTCCGACCCACTTCCAATGCTATCCTCATCTTCCATTCTTTCTTCCTCCATATCGCTCACCTCCTCCTCCGTCGAGAGAAAGTCGCTCTCCCGCGCGGATTTTACCATAGAAACCGATTTAGATTTCAACTGACGCCCATTTGCGTCCCGCGCACCAATCGACTTTACAAATTTATCGCCTCCGACTACGAAAATTTTGCGTTCAAATTCTCTACACTCTTGACACCAAATTTATGATAGGGTTCAATCCCACTCCTGAATACCAGTTGTCACGCGAATCCCTCCGGTTAATACCAGAGCTCGTGGATGACCCAAACGGCTTTACTTGAGGTGACGATCAATGGCGGATTTGTCTAACAAGCACGGGAGGAAGAAGGAAGAGGAAGAGGCGGCAAGTGCGTACCTGTAGTTCCGACGGCAGCTCCGAACCTGGAGGAAAGTAACTCAAAACGAAACCCGAATTCAATGTACAAAAATAAACGATTTATTGAACGGAACCCGATACAAAGAAACGCGATGATAAAACCTAATTCTAAATTGGGATGTCCCCACACAGACTTCAAATATGAGACAAAGGAAATGAATTAATAAAATAAAACGTTCGTCATGGATTTGTGTAAGATGTGGTGCGTGCTTATCTGTCTGTAGTCTGCAGTCAAGGAATCGTCAGCTCCAAGCGCGCAAGCCTGCCGCGGCTTCGATGTCAGCGGGAAACAGGCCTCGATGCGCGCTTGTTCGTGCGCCATCGGGCTTCACCGAGTGCCTTGCTGCAAGCTCCTCGTCGGTCGCACACGAGGTCCCGTCTGCTTGCAGCACCAAAAGCACCGAGCACCAAAAGCACCGAGGGTCCAACACGAAGCCGATCTCCAACAGGAAGGGGCCGATCTCCAACACGAGGCACAAAGTCAGAAGCAGGGTCCAACACGAAGGGTGAAGAGAGAGAGAAAATGCCCGCGAACGAGCCGTTTTTGTCACGCACTGTGTGACGTCAGTTCTTTCTTCCCTCCAACCAGCGCGGCGACCCTCGCCCTCCAGAATGTTCGCACTGCACTGGTTTCCTCCCATTGGCTGAGTGCTTCCCGCCCACCATGTCACACCATTCTCGTGGCCAACCACAAGTCCTTCTTTTCCCTCCAATCACAGGGCAGTTCTCTGTCCCTTCTATAGACCAATCACAGTCCTCCTGTGCATGGCTTTTGCCTGCCTTACACAATGTTTGTCACCCACACTGGTGTTGTACACGGCCGCTTCCTGCTTGTCTTCCAAAGTCGTTTTTGTAAGGGGAGGGGAATTATTTAATGTGGTGCTTTAAGGACCGATCTAATGTCTATGTGAATGCGTTGCCATAAGGGACACAGGTTTAGTGACAGGGGGAACGACAAACAAAGGAATATTACCCATAATCCCTGTACTAATTCGCATGCCCCGCCCCCCTCGCGGCGGGGACACAAACACGACTTATAACCGACATCCGGGCTACACACAACTTATTACAAGTAGATTCTCTATCGTGACAGTCGAAGCATGATACCTATTCAGATCTACCTGGCTCTAGATATTCCTCTTCCCAAATTCATAACAGTATTTTAACCTGCTGTATATACATATGTAGGGAACCTCATTTTATATCTCTTCTTTTCTATAGTTTGCCACGTGGCACATTCCACATAGAGGGGCCTTTTCTCTGCCCCTGGCATTTTCCCAAGAATTTTATTATTATAATATAACTCCTTCAACTGTAAATATAAATGAGTCAGACAGACGAGATATTCATTACTCTACCTTAGCCAACCTGTGCTCTGGGAGTGGCACACATGTTGAGACCGGCCAAAAAAAGGCTTAATCTGTCACTGATTGCAACTCTGCTGAGGATAAAGCAGAATGTCTGAACTTTGTGTTTGTCTCTCATCTACTCAACGCACCCTGCTCTGTTCTTAAAGTACCCTCATCCAACTGCTAAAATGAGAGCAGCTGTGCCTCTCTCTGCTGATCGAGAGATGATGAAACACTAGTTTGGTAAATGGAACATTTCATTCAATTATGCAATGTCTCACAGTCTCACCCAATTGCTTTTTAAGGATTGTCAAACTAACCCACCTATCTATTTCCATGGCCATTGTAAGTGTTTCAATGTCTTGAACATCGCAGTTTCACCATGATGCAAATTGGTCATCCTCCGTTGATCCAAGTCTTTCTTTGGAAAACCAGAGCTTATCACAATATCACAGTCTACAAGGCATTTGGCTGCAGATTAATAGAGTACTGGGCTCGGCTATGAGTTTTCCACCCAAGCTGAACATATATCACTACCCCCCCCCCCCCCTCGCTCACCCCCCCTTTCTAACATCACATTTGTCTCCTCTAGATTACGTGGAATCTCAAAATTATTGGAATCTTTGTGATGTCGAAACACGATGTCTGCTGCTCTCACATTGCAAGCTGGTTGGTGGTCATTCTGTTTTCTCCCGTCTATTCTCCAACATGGATCTGCTCTCTCAATTCTCTGATCCTCCACATCAACTACAAGATGCACGCATTCTTCCACCAACCTCTTCTCGGTTAATCTTGCAAAATCCAGGCTGACTACACACCTCACCTCTTATATTCCTCACTTCTCCCATCGATGTAGTTCTGTTTCACTCTCTTCCTTCCAGGACGTCAAGCTAGCAATGCACCTCCATCACTTGTCATCACAAATTCTGACCCATGATATTTATTACTCCCATTAACCTTTCTTATGTTATGGGTGGGCCTCGACCGGCCTCGCCACCTTGCCCAAAACCTTCCCGGGGCCCGTCCCGACATTTTTTGTTTCAAAGGTTTCCTCCTATCTTTCACTGTTCAGGAGATTAGCGCGTCCAGACAAACAAACAAACAAACAAAACTTTCTTTTTATATATATAGATAAAGAAGGTTTTTTTTTTTTTTTTGTACACTGAATCGAGGCTCGTGAAAGAGCTGACATTTACTTCACAAACAAATCAACCGAACAAACAAAATATATAAAAAGAGGGAGCGGAAGACAAGAGAAGGGGAAGCACACAAACACTTGAGAGCACACAACATTTAAGAGCAGGGAGATGTGTGGGAGGGAGAGGGCTTGGGGGGAGGAGGCGTGGGAAGGGGAGGCGGGGGGGGGGGGGGTGGGAGAAGTATAAAACACAAGGACACCAAGGACTTCCAGGACAGAAGTTGGTATTTCAAAAAAGTGGAATTGGGGTGAAATTAGCGGGGATAGAAAAGATCAAGGTTTTGGATGGGGGAAGATAAGCGATGGTGGTGAACAGCTGTTTTAAAGACCTGGAGGGTGGAGTGGGATTGAAGAGGGTGAGGGAGTTTGTTCCAGAGGTGGGAGAAAAGAGGAATGAAGGAGTGAAGGTGAGCAGAGAGTCTTGATTTTGGCAGTTTAACCATAAGAGGGTTGCAGGCAGATCTTGTGCGACCTGTAGGAATATTTGCGGGACAGAGCCCAGAGAGAGCTGGGGGGGGGGGGCAAGGCCAGAGAGGAGTCGGTAGAAGATGGAAAGACCACCAACCTGCCTGCGGTGAGTGAGTGAGAGGCCCTTGGAGTTAGCTTCATCGCGGGAGATTCCAATGATTCTGAATGCTTTGGTTTCAACAGCGTGAAGACGAGCTCGGTGTGAGGCAGGAGCACCAGCCCAGAGGGGAGAGGAGTATTCCATTGAGCTGTGGATGAAAGCCTTGTATGTGGTGAGGAGTTCAGGTGTGCCAAGGAAGGACTTCACATGACAGAGGATGCCCAGTCGGCGACTGGCTTTGGAGGCCAGATTTGAAATGTGGTTTTCCCAGGAAAGATCATGGCAGATAGTGAGACCCAAAAGCTTGAGTGACAGAACTTCTTGGAGAGGATTTATTCAGAAAGTGGATGGGAGGGTTGTCCAGTCAGTCTTTTCGGAGAGACATCGTAAGAGTGTGAGTTTTGTCAGGATTGAAAGACATGGTCCACTTGTTTGCCCAGTCTGTGATTTTGTCAAGGTCTGCAGATAGTGAGGAGGCTGCAGACTGCCGATTTGAGGGATGAAGAATGGAGCGACAGAGAGTGGAGTCATCAGCAAAGAGATAGAGAGGATTTTCAAGAGAGTTAGAGAGATCATTGATGAAGACCAGAAAAAGCACAGGGCCCAGAACACTGCCTTGGGGAACTCCAGCCTGAACAGGAAGGGGAGATGAGAGAAACCCATTCAGGGCCATACGTTGACTACGACTAGAGAGGAAGTCCGCCAGCCATGAATGGAGATTTCCATGGATACCAAAAGAGGAGAGTTTGGTGAGCAGAGCAAGGTGCCAGACAGTATCGAAGGCACATTATATGTCAAGGGAGACAGCTCTAATTTCCTGTTTGGCATTGAGGACCTCCATCCATTGTTGAGAAAGCAGAAGCAGCATGTCCAGAGTAGAGTGACCAGGTCTGAAACCAAATTGATGATCAGAGATCAAGCCATTGGAGAAGAGGAAAGATTTCATATCTGAAGCAGTGATGGATTCCATGAGTTTGCTGATAATTGGGAGAAGGCTGATTGGTCTGTAGTTGCTGGGATCTGTTTTTACACCTTTTTTGTGCAAAGCGGTGATGTTGGCAGATTTCCAAGCAGATGGCAGATGACCTTGAGCAAAAGAGAGGGTGACGAGAACAGAGAGAGGGAGTGAAAGAGTGGAAGAACAAGATTTTAGGACCCGTGGGTTGATGCCGTCAGGTCCAGTTGCAGAATCAGAGTCGAGGGTTGACAGAAACTTTTCCACCTTGTCAGGAGGAAAGGACACAGAGTCCAGGAGCAGCTGGGTACGACTGGGTATGGTGGGTCCAGAGAGGGATGGGTTTGGGACACAAGATTTAGAGGCAAACACAGAGTTGAGGCATTCAGCTTTTTCACGTGCGGAGTCAGCCGTGTGGCCGTTTGAGGTGAGGGAGGGGTTGGAGGGGGAACAAACACCAGAAACAGATTTGACCAGACGCCACCAGGATTTGGAAGAGGGAGACGGATAAGAGAGTTCTGTCCTGAGAACGGAGAGATATTGTTTCCTGGCTCTCCTGAGGGTGGACACACACTTGTTACGGGCTTTGTGAAAGGAAATGAGATTTCCTTCCGTTGGATTTGCTTTCCAGGAGACGAAAGCAAGTTGTTTCTGGGCAATAGCCTCACCACAAGATTCCATGTACCATGGATGGGAGGAAGGGTATGACAACTGAAGACGAGATGGGATAAAACAGTGCATGAGAGAGAGCAATTTACTTTGGAATAATTCCCAGGATGAGTTGATGTCAGAGGCGGTAGAGATGGGAGACCAGTCCAGATGATTGATGGCTGCTTGAAGACCGTGCCAGTTGGCCTGAGTGAAATGCCAGACTCATCTACGCTGAGGAGTCTCTCTGAGAATGGTCAGAGAGATGTCCACTTTAACAAGCACATGATCAGATTAGCCGATTGGAGCAGAAGAGCAGCAGCAGACATTTTCAGGGAAGTTAGTCATAACCAAGTCCAGAAGAGAAGATGCTCCGTTGACTGACATCCGGGTCGGGAAATTGACAGATTGTGTCAGTCCCAGTGAGTCCCAGTGAGTCACAGAAGTCCTTTGCTGAAGAGCCATGGCTGGTGAGAGAGGTACCCACACCCAGCCAACTGGCATTGTGACAATTGAAATCACCACATATGAGGAAGAGAGAGTTGGGATGGGTCGATAGAAGTTGGTCCATATTATCAGACAGCGAGATGTAGATGGAGTCATCACTGTTTGGTGGACGGTACAGCCCACATATGAACAAAAGGTGGGAGCGAAGGGGAAGGCGTAGCCAAAGGTATTCCTGGGGTTGAGGTGGAGAGAGGGCAGTGCAGGGCGAGTGAGGAAGAGAGTTCTTTATAAAGATAGCAACCCCCCCCCCCCCCCTCCAGGACGAGGCTCAGGTCTATCATACCGGAGGAGGGAGTAACCTGGGAGAGATACCAAGGAATCAGAGACATCATGAAGGAGGAAAGTTTCTTTTAAGCAGATCACGTCTGGTTTGTCAGAAGCAACCTGTATTGAGAGATCAGTCAAGTTTGAGCGAAGGCCCCGGATGTTTGAGGTCCATACTGTTAAAGAAGAGGAAGGGGGAGCATCGGATACAGAACAGGGGTGGGGAGCGGTATGGTAAGATGTGGAAGAGGAGGAAGAGGTAGGGAGAGCTGTTGAAGGTGTGTCAGAGATTTCAGAATAGCTTGGAGAAAGGGAAGAATGGGGCGGACAAAAGGTATGAAGGTGATTGGGTGAGGCGCAGTGAGGTGTTATTTGAGGAGGGGCAAGAGTGAGGCAGAAGGTTGAGGGAGATGAAGGTGAAAGTTGGAAGGGGGAAGAAGCGGGGAGGACACTTTGAGGAGGAGGGTTGAGAGGGGAGTCAAGGAGGGGAGGAGTGAGGGAGGGTCTCAGAGGGGAGGGGTGTGGGGGGAGTTTAGGAGGGAAGGGGCAAGGGGGGAGATCTGAAAGGGATGGGTGATGGGGAAGATTTGGAGGGGAGGGGCAAGGGGGAAGATTTGAAAGGGATGGGTGATGGGGAAGATTTGGAGCGGAGGGGCAAGGGGGAATATTTGAAAGAGATGGGTGATGGGGAAGATTTGTAGGGGAGGGGCAAGGGGGTGGATTTGGAGGGGAGGGGTGATGGGCAAGTTTTGAAGGGGAGGGGTGATGGGGAAGTTTTTGAGGGAAGGGGTGATGGGGAAGTTTTGGAAGGAAGGGGTGATGGGGAAGATTTGGAGGGGAGGGGTGAGATTGTATTTTGAAAAATGTACGATTAATGGGAAACGAACATTTCTTGCAAAATGAGTTTCTTGAGACCTTCGAGTCAAAAATATGTTTGAGGACGCTGAAGGAAGGGTGGAGTTCTGGAGAGTTTAGGGAATGTATGAAAGAGGCACTGTAACTGTAAGAGATGGAATTTTTTTTTGGAATGAATAGATTTGGTGAGCAAGTCGAAAGCATCGTTTTATAAAAGAAGAATAAAAAGGTGTTATAGTATATGACAGAATACAGTTCTTCAGGGGACAGTTGAAACATTTTTTAACGACGTGAACACGTGATCACGAACAACGTGGTCGAAGAACGAACGAACAAATAAGAACGAACAACGGATAAGAACAGAGAAGGGAATTTTTTTTTTTTTGAGTTGAGATGAAAACAGAGACAGAGACCGAACGTGAAACGTGAAAAATAGAACCCGAAAGTAATTGCGAGCGCAATCGAAGAACCGCTGAGACAGAAACAAAGCCTCAAGCCAAGGTCAGACATGGTAGCCTACTAGTACTACACTAGGCCTCAGAATACGTGACACGAACTAACCGACGATTCTGTACACAGGTATGAAAAACCAACACCAAGAATACTATTAAAGACACACCAATAGTTTCACACACCGAAAGAAAGATACAGTTTCGACAAAAACACAATTGTGAAAAGTTACTTAACTTCGAAAGCGTGCGCGCATGGACAGCTTTGAAGTGACGTGACGTGACGAGAAAAGACGTGAAGAGACTTTGAAGAGATTTAAAACGTTAGACAAGTGGTCGATGTTCGGGGAAGTTAGGGGGAGAAGAGAAAATCTAAGAAATAAGCAATACAGCGAAGGAAAGAACTTAAATTCACAGAACACCTATGGGGGTAGGTAAGCCAAGAGAAACCAGGCCGCGCACGCGGTGGGACAGAAAACGATTAAATTATACAAAAGTTTGCAAGAATTGCAAATCAACACCAACTGGAAAACACACTGCAACACATGCACAATAAAAAACGGGTAGAAATTGATGAAGACACGAATGGAAAAAATACTATAACTTTGCTGCCGTGCAGAGGTCGAAGACGCTTCCTTGCTCCCGCTTCCTTGCTTCCTTGCTTACATAAGGTTTATGTAATATTGTTGCAATGATAATAATTTGTGCATGATTGTTATAATGTGAAGTGAAGAAGTTGTAAAAGTGTTGTGGGCTCGGCACAGCAACTCGATGACGTCATTACATTCCTCTGTGATTCAGACACAATCAGAGATTGCAGACCCTCACCAGGACGTGTTTGTGTGATGTATTTTGTGGGGTATTTTTGTACATTCTTTCATTATTTTGTACAACCCTACTTTCATCAGACTCGCGTGACACATTGCGTCGTCTTCATAAAAATGAATTCAGTTTTGTATTTGAAATATATATATTTTTAAATGAGGCTGTCATCGATCTTTTGAGTACCCGGGGTCTTTTGCATCCTCTGTCTTTTGGGACATTAGGGTCCTGTGGCTCTTTTGAGTCTTTTGGGTCCTCAGGGTCTTTTGGGTCTTTGGAGTCCTCAGGGTAATTTGGGTCCTTGGGATCCTCTAGTTCTTCATGGTATTTAAGGCTCTTCGTGGTATTTTGGGGTTGTGGTCTTGGGTGGTCTTAAAGGTTATTCAAAGGTCCAATGGGTCTCAGCAGTCCAAAGTGTCGAAAGGTACATTCCAATAGTACATAATTAATAGACGTATGTAATTAATAGATATATTGAAAATTCACATGGCTGGAGAAGATAATAAAGTAGAGTTTCTTCTTCTTCAAACAAAAACAACTTCTGGCTGCCAAACTAAGACCAATCATATTGAAATTTTAAACACGTATTCCGCTTTGTCACTAATACATTACTTTGAACATCATCACATCAATAAATAAAGCGGTTCAAGAGATATAATTTTAAGAAGGTTTTTGTTCAATCCAATATGGCCGTCAAACCATGTGACGTTTGAATTTATTAAAGGACACCATGGTATCTCCAAAGCATGTGGAACATATGTGTGAAGTCTCCAATCGATCTGTTCAGCTGTACTGGGGGAGTAGATCTTTAAAGGTTTATTCTTTAAAAAATCATAGCTGCCAAACCATGTGAGCTATGACGTCATGGTCACCGAAATTTTTGTTCGTCATGGGCATGTGATCATGCATGTCAAGTTTCGCCTCGATCTGTTGAGCCATTTCGGAGAAAAGGTTTTTGGTGGGTTTTTTTGGTCAAACCACATGACTGATGATATTTCTTTCTTTTTTTTCCACCAATTTATCTCGAGATTATGCTCAATAAATTTCATCCTGATCAATGAAGTTTTGTACTTGTCGAATTATGACGTCAAAATGGAGGCACCTATTTTTTTATTTTTTTTTATTTTTTTTAATTTTTTTGTATACAAGATCGAGGCTCGTGAAAGAGCGAACATTAATCACACAGAAAGACAAACAGACACATAAAACAAATAACATCGGGAGCGGTAGACAAGATGGGGAGAGAGGGGGAAGGACACAAACACAACATTTGAGAGCAGGGACCGAGAGACATGGGGAGTTCTTTACAATGAGCAATGTCTCAATTTTTTCTACGCAGCGTTTTCGGAGATATAGATGTGCAGACTTCTTTGGTTTTTCCAAGATAGTGCCCGTACCACGTGACCTATGGTGGCATAGTTATCATTAAACAAGACCGAAAGTCTAACAGCGGCATAGCCGAGCTTGTAAAATATTATAAACCATAAACACATATGATTAGCTTTTTAAACAGTCGCTAATGCTGTTTATAACAGTAAACAAAGAAATTTGGAGGAATTCCGACATCAGTGCGGTAAGTTTTACCTACAGAACTGAGGGAAGATCTACTGCAATCTATATACCTCATCAGGGTTGGGTTAATAACATACTGTGGCGGACACGAAAGCACTGACGTGGTGACATCACCTCGCACACCAAGTGTGGGTGGGCCACGCCGGGGAGAGGGGCGTGGCCTCAGGATATACACGGGGCGCGCAGCCCCGAGCAGCTCAGTGCTGCAGTTTCAGTGCTTTGAATAAAGACTCTTTTAAATGAACCGCGTTGTCCGCTTGCTCCTTTCGTAAGCCTTAGCGCACGCAGCGCCGCGCTTCATTTGGTGACCTCGACGTTGGATCTGCCGTAGCGATCCTTCCGAACACGACGCCATTGCAATGGCAAACAACGCGATGTCGGTCAAACTTCCCGAATTTTGGGAGGCCCAGGCCGAAGTTTGGTTCATCCAAGCTGAAGCCCAGTTTCAGCTTCGGCGCATCACCAGCGACGACACGCGCTACTGCCACGTCGTCACCTCCCTCGGGCCCGCCATGGCCGCTCGAGTTGTGTCCGTCCTTTGCCACCCACCGGACGGCCACAAGTACGAGGCGCTCAAGTGGCTACTCCTAGCCACGTTCGGCCTCGTGGAGGACGTACGGGCCGACCACCTCCTGGATCTCCCCTAGCTCGGCGACACGCGCCCGTCGGTCCGAATGGACCATATGCTGTCGCTGTTGGGTGACGAAGCCCCTGGTTCTCTATTCCGGGCGCTTTTCCGTCGCCAACTACCAGCACAGGTACGCCTTGCGTTGGCCGAGACCGTGATAACGGAACCCCGAGCACTGGCCGCCGAGGCAGACAGGTACTTCGCGGCTTCGGACACGCGGGCGAGAGTCGGTGCGGCCGTCGCGGATCTCGAGGCTGATGCTGCTGCACACCTCGTGGATCCTGAGGCTGATGCCGATGCACACCTCGTGGCCGCCGCCACGCCCCGCCCATCACCGCGGAGAAAACCGCCGGCTCCACCAGCCTGGCGGAGCCAGCCGCGCTCCTCCAGCTCCACCACCTGGTGCCGGTTCCACGCCAGGTTCGGCCATGAGGCTCGACAGTGTCATACGCCGTGCTCCTCCGACAGGTCGGGAAACGCTCGGGCCGGCGCTCGATAGTGGCAATGAGCGCCGGCCGTTCGAACAGCCTACTGTTCATAATGGACACCTTATCCGGGCGCCGTTACCTGTGCGACACGGGAGCGCAGGTGAGTGTCGTTCCTGCCGATAAGTTGGATAAGCACACCGCGGGCGGGTGCCCCGCGCTGCTTGCCACGAACGGGACGCCCATCCGTACGTATGGAAAACGCTGCCTCTCTCTGCGGTTCAGAGGGCAGGTTTTCCAATGGTCGTTCGTCACCACCGACGTGCCCATGGCATTGTGTTACGTGGTCCCCTCGGTGAATACCTGGTCTCGGTGACCCCCCGGACCGTGAGAGGAACTCCGCCAGCAAGCTGTATTATATATGCGCGTTTGCCACGCAATCCATAGGAATTTCACCCAGGAGACAACTGATGTTCAAGGATATATTTCCAATGGTAATGATACCATACAATTTCAAAGACACAACCATGGAGATTCTCCCCGAGCAATCAACAATACACAACCATCACCAATTCCCAATTCCCAATTAATTCCCTATGATTAAGATGGCCATCTTATATGTGTGTGTCCCGGTGAGTACTCACGACACCCTTTGGGTCTCGGTCCCGCACAATGTCTCTGGGCCCCTACTGACCAAGATGATGGTCGCCGACGCCGCACTCGGGCAGTTGAACGAACCCCGGGTGGACGGGTTTCCACCGGGCAGGTATCGTACCAGGCACCATGGCTGCAGGCCCTCGTGGCCACGCGAAGCGGATACGGTAGAGCAAGCTAAACCCCACGCCGCTTGCAAGGCGCGTTAGGCCCCAACGTGTGACCCGCACGCGTCTGTTTGGACGGTGCCGTGAACGAGGCCAGACGCGGGGTCGATGCAAGGCCCCACGTCAACTTGACGTCTCCACCGGGCAGGTACACGTTCCGGTAATTCCTCTCGCCAGACAGGCTTCGGAACGCCGCGTTTTCCACGCAGCGCAAGGTCGATTCCACCTGTTGTCGGAGCGGGGCGAGGAAGAAGAAACCTCCTCCTTTTACCTCGTGTCTTTTCCCTCTTCCGTTTCCGGTCACTTCCGTTTCCGGCCACTTCCGTTTCCGGCCACTCTTTCAGAAGGGCTCCTGACCCTCCAACCACAACAACTACACAACAAATTAATATACTACACACGGATAAGCAAAGACCTGAATGGTAATTCACATACATTCACATAAATATGTAACACTCCCCTCCTTCAAGAAAGAAAGTTTGAACCCAGCGAAAACTTTCTTTGCCGGCCAATTTTGAGAAACAAACCAGATAACTCAACCCCCCCCCCCCCCCCCCAGATTAACTCAATCTGGACAAAGCGTCCGCCACGACATTGTCCCGGCCCCGTACATGTTCAATTTCCAAGTTGAACCCCTGCAAAGCCAAACTCCATCTCATCAACCTCTGATTTTTATTTTTCATTCTTTGAATGAAGGTTAAGGGGTTGTGATCCGTAAAGACCTTTATGGGAAAGGACGTGCTTCCTAAATACACCTCATAATGTTGAAGCCCTAGCAGGAGAGCCAGGGTCTCTTTCTCTATGGTGGCATAGTTTGCCTGATGTTTATTGAACTTTTTGGAGTAGTAGCACACGGGGTGGTCCACCCCATCCTCATCTTCCTGTAACAAGACCGCTCCAGCCCCCACATCGCTTGCATCTACGGCCAACTTGAAAGGTGCCTGAAAGTCCGGAGCGGTTAGGACCGGAGAGCTCATTAGTATCGCTTTGACATGGGCAAAGGCCGCCTGACATTTGCCATCCCAAACGAATGGGGTCTCCTTTCTCAACAAACTCGTTAAAGGGGCTACCACATCCGAAAAATTCTTACAGAACCGCCGGTACCACCCCGCCATACCTAACAATCTCATCAGCTCTTTCTTCCCCTTTGGGACTTGGAAGCGATCGATAGCTTCTACCTTGGCGGTCACTGGTTGTACTTGACCCTGCCCTACTACATGGCCGAGGAACACTACCTGTGCTCTTACAAATTCACTCTTGGCTAAGTTGATGGTCAGACCTGCCTCGGACATCGTCTGAAAAAATGCGTGGATTTGCTTAATGTGGTCTTCCATGGTCATGGTGTGGATGATTACATCATCCAGATATGCCTCCACCCCCTCCAAGTCTGCAATGAGCCTATTAATCAGTCGTTGAAATGTAGCCGGCCCGTTCTTCAACCCAAAAGGGAGGACCTTGTACTGATATAACCCATTCGGAGTGACCAAAGCTGATATTTCTTTGGCTCTATCGGTAAGAGGGATCTGCCAATACCCTTTCAGCAAGTCAAATTTGGTAACAAATTTAGCTGGGCCTATTCGATCAATACAGTCGTCAATCCTCGGGAGCAGATAGGAGTCGGTCTTGGTCACTGCATTCACCCGTTTTAAATCTGTACAACACCGGAAGCTGCCATCGGGTTTCGGCACCAACACACATGGGGAGCTCCATTCACTGTTGCTTGGTTCGATGATGTCATTGTCCAACATATATTGCATCTCCTTCCGAAGGTACTCCATCTTCACCGGGTTCATCCGATAGGGGTGTTGTTTCACTGGAGTGGCCTCCCCCACCTCGATATCATGATATACTAAGTCCGTACGACCAGGTACATCTGTGAACAAATGTTTAAATTCGAACATTAGGCTGGACAGTTGTCCTTGCTGTTCCCTTGTTAAATGACCTAACTTCTCATCCAAATGACTCAACACTTCGGTGTTCGTCAATTTGGGGCAGGCCTGGTCATCCAAGTTATCAAACTTCACACCGGCGTTTCCGTCCATTGTCACCGGTACGACCGGTGAGACAGGAACTACGTCCTCCACCGGTTTCCTCTCATGATATTTCTTCAGTCGGTTGACATGACACAACTGTCGCTTTTTTCGTCGGTCGGGAGTGGTCACCACGTAGTCGGTCTCATTCACCCTCTCCTCCACTGCATAAGGACCGAAATATCTAGCCTGGAGGGGCTGACCTGGAACGGGCAGCAATACTAACACCCGGTCCTGAGGACTGAAATTCCTTATCTGCGAGGTATTGTCATGTCTCTCCTTCATTTTCCCCTGGGCCCTTCTCAAGTTCCGTCGTGCCACCTCACACGCCTTTGCCAATCGGTTTTTTACTGTGGACACATACTCCACCATCGGTGTCCGGGACTCCTGTAGTAACCACTGTTCTTTCACCAATTTCAACGGTCCCCGCACTGCGTGTCCAAACACCAGTTCAAACGGACTGAATCCCAAGGAATCCTGCACGGACTCCCTCGCCGCAAACAACAATAGGGGTATCCCTTCATCCCAATCCTTGGCACATTCCAAACAATACGTTCGGATCATATTCTTTAAAGTCTGGTGAAACCTTTCCAGGGCCCCTTGGCTCTCGGGATGGTAGGCGCTGGATCTTACTTGTTCCACCCCCAACAGGTGTACCACTTGCTGGAACAGTGTGGACATGAAATTGGACCCCTGATCCGATTGGATGATCTTAGGTAGACCAACCCAAGTGAAAAATTTAATCAAGGCCTTTGCAATAACTGCCGCCGTTATTTTCCTCAGAGGCACTGCCTCGGGGAACCTGGTGGACGCGCACATGATGGTCAGTAAGTATTGATGTCCAGCTTTGGTTTTGGGTAAAGGGCCCACACAGTCCACAATGACTTGGCTGAATGGCTCTTCAAAAGCTGGAATTGGCTTTAACGGGGCGGGTGGGATTTTTTGATTCGGCTTTCCCACCAGCTGACAAGAATGGCAGGACTTGCAGAACTCCGCCACATCCCGTCGCAGTCCCGGCCAGAAAAAATGTACCAATATCCTGTCACAGGTCTTGTTCACTCCCAGGTGCCCCGCCCAAGGGGTCTCATGTGCCAAACTCAAGATCTCCTTCCGGTACAGCGGTGGCACCACAATCTGATAGTGAACTTTCCACTCATCGTCTGCGGGCACCTCCGGGGGCCTCCATTTCCTCATTAGGGTTTCCCCCTTCATGAAATACCCCACAGGTATCTTCGTAGCCTCTTCTTCCGTAACGGCTTTCTCAATTAACCTCTGGATCTCCGAGTCTTCGTGTTGTTCTTCCACTAGCCTCCTTCGGACCAGCGCGGTTTGCTCCACTTCGTTCTCCTCGGTCCCGGACGGACACTCCACGTCCCTTTGCGTTCCAGATGCTACCATTTCTCGAGATTCCTGGGAATCCCTCCCCTGGTTATTTCCCTTTTCCGAGTTGTTTTCCCGTACCTCTAAGGGTTCCAACTCCCCCTCTCTTTCTTCCTCCTTCTCTTCCACGTGCTTTCTACCCATAGCCCGAGTCACTGCACAGGATGGAAAGATACCCGGAATCTCCATCTCTAACCGAGTGGTGTTATTTTCCTTACTGGGCTTGTCCACCATTATTGGATTACCCGAAACTCGCCCCCCGGCCAAATCATTCCCGATAATAAAAGAGATTCCCTCCACAGGAAGGGTGGCTTGTAAGCCTACGGTGACCGGCCCGGATACCAACTCAGAACTCAACTGGATGACATGAAGCGGAGCTTTAACATAGCCCCCGACCCCCTGTAAAAGCACACTAACCCCAGTTGCCGTCTTCTCCGACAATGGCAAAATGCCCTCCAGCATCAACGATTGGTGGGCTCCTGTGTCCCTCAATACCCTAACTGGCTTCTGGTTCCTCGGGTCGCCATCCAGCGACACGAACCCCTCTGAAATGAAATGTTTGTAGCCCTCCTGAACAAGGTTCTCCCGGGACGCCATACCTTTGACAGGGGAATCTTCCCCCAGCTCTGCTCTCCAAGAATGATTTCTCACACTTGCCAGTGCATTCGGAGTCGCACTAGACTGATTCCGTTCCGGGTTCTCCCTTTTCCGGAGGTAACATTGGGACATCAAGTGTCCAGTTTTATGGCAAAAAGCACAAGTAGGCCCGGGGGAGAACCTCGGGGTCGGCCTTGTGCCCCCCGAAAAATAAGTTTGTCTTGGGCCCGTAGCCCTCGGATTTCTAATCGTTGGGGTATCATAGTTGTCCCCATAATCATCTCGAGGCCGCCGCCATGTAAGGTCGTTCTCCGCACCGTGTGTTCCATAACTCACCTGCTGAAGTCTAGGTGAGGAGTTAGGTTTGTGGACCCCTATTCGGTGGGTTAAGGCATAATCATCTGCCATGGTGGCTGCGTCCCACAACTTTGGTACCTTCTTTTCCTGCAGGTACACTTTGATGTCCTCGTGGACACACTGCTGGAATTCCTCCACCAGGATCAAGTCCCGCAATGTCTCGAAGTCTTTCCCGACTCCTTTTGACTCACACCACCGATCAAACATGTTTTCTTTCACTCTGGCAAACTCCACATGGGTCTCACTCTCCCTCTTCCTGGCATTCCTGAATTTCTGCCTGTAAGCTTCCGGAACCAACTCATACGCTTTGAGGATGTGCGTCTTCAGTACCTCATAATCTGCACATTGGTCCATTGGTAGCGCCGAATAAATTTCCTGAGCTTTCCCCACCAGCACACTTTGCACGAGTATGGTCCAGGCCTCCTCCGGCCAGTTTAATTGTCGAGCCACTTTCTCAAAGTGTGGAAAAAATTTCGCGACTTCTTTTTCACTGAACGGTGGAACCAGCCTCACATGTCTGCCCACATCCCAGGTTTTCTGGCAAGGTGTCGACCCCGTCAGCAAGGGTGGTGCCTCTCCCCGTTCTCTCATTAACTCCAGCTCCTTGAATTTAATTTCTTGCTGAAGCTCCATGTCACGTTCCTTTAATTCCCTTTCTGCTTTTCTCTCCTCTGCTTCGAGTTCCCTTGTTTTCATCCTTTCTTCTGCTTGTTTCTCTTCTCTCCTCTCCTCTGCTTTCCTTTCTTCTTCTCTTAACCTTTCCTGGAGTTCTCGTTCCACTCTCCTTTCCTCGGTTCTTTCTTGTGCTGTTTTCTCTTCCAACCTTTCCTGGAGTTCTCGTTCCATTCTCCTTTCCTCTGCTTTTTTGTCTTCTAACCTTTCCTGGAGTTCTCGTTCCACTCTCCTTTCCTCTGCTTGTTTCTCTTCCCTCCTCTCTTCTGCTTTCCTTTCTTCTTCTGCTCTTTCTTTTCTGCTTTCCTTTCTTCTTCTTTAATCCGTTCCTGGCTCCGTAATTGCAACTCCAGTTTCCGGAGCTCAACATCTTCTGGTTCTTCGGGTAGCCACTCCCAGGCTAACTCGTCCCATGTTCCTAATCCCACCATAGATTGTATCACAGTGGCCTGCAACTCTGCCTTCCTCAAATTAGTTCGGACCTCCAAGTTAAAATGTTTGGCCAATTTCAAGAGGTCCGACTTTAACAACGCTCGGAACTGTTCCTCACTCGGGGTTACCCCAAAGTTCTGTGCCACTAACGCCATGGTGCCTATCGTTAACACCTGTTAACCTTCACCCAAGACTTTACCCCAATTTCTCAAATTTTTTTTACCAATTAATAATTAATTAATAAATTTTTATTAATAAAAAAATTATTATTTTATTATTTTATACAATTTTAAATCCCGGACGTAGACCCAATTGCGAAACCGCAAATCGTAATTTGGACGAGCCCCCAATTCTGTTACGTGGTCCCCTCGGTGAATACCTGGTCTCGGTGACCCCCCGGACCGTGAGAGGAACTCCGCCAGCAAGCTGTATTATATATGCGCGTTCGCCATGCAATCCATAGGAATTTCACCCAGGAGACAACTGATGTTCAAGGATATATTTCCAATGGTAATGATACCATACAATTTCAAAGACACAACCACGGAGATTCTCCCCGAGCAATCAACAATACACAACCATCACCAATTCCCAATTCCCAATTAATTCCCTATGATTAAGATGGCCATCTTATATGTGTGTGTCCCGGTGAGTACTCACGACACCCTTTGGGTCTCGGTCCCGCACAATGTCTCTGGGCCCCTACTGACCAAGATGATGGTCGCCGACGCCGCACTCGGGCGGTTGAACGAACCCCGGGTGGACGGGTTTCCACCGGGCAGGTATCGTACCAGGCACCGTGGCTGCAGGCCCTCGTGGCCACGCGAAGCGGATACGGTAGAGCAAGCCAAACCCCACGCCGCTTGCAAGGCGCGTTAGGCTCCAACGTGCGACCCGCACGCATCTGTTTGGACGGTGCCGCGAACGAGGCCAGACGCGGGGTCGATGCACGGCCCCACGTCAACTTGACGTCTCCACCGGGCAGGTACACGTTCCGGTAATTCCTCTCGCCAGACAGGCTTCGGAACGCCGCGTTTTCCACGCAGCACAAGGTCGATTCCACCTGTTGTCGGAGTGGGGCGAGGAAGAAGAAACCTCCTTTTTACCTCGTGTCTTTTCCCTCTTCCGTTTCCGGTCACTTCCGTTTCCGGCCACTTCCGTTTCCGGCCACTCTTTCAGAAGGGCTCCTGACCCTCCAACCACAACAACTACACAACAACTTAATATACTACACACGGATAAGCAAAGACCTGAATGGTAATTCACATACATTCACATAAATATCTAACAATTGCTTGGCGCGGACTTCCTGTGCGCAAATGGGCTCCTGGTCGACGTAAAGCACAGACGTCTTGTCCAGGCCGAGACGTTCAGCTCGCTCGCTTGTGCGCTGCCCAGCTCGTCGAGCAGCTCACTGAGTGGCTCACCGAGCGGCTTGCCAAGCGGCTTGCCGAACGGTTCGGTTCCGGCCACGTTGATCTGTATGCTTCCGGCAGTGGACGAATTCACCCGCCTCCTCGCCAGCTTCCCGGCCCTCATGCGGCCCACCTTTTCGGCGGGGGCCATCAAGCACGGGGTGGCCCATCACATCCCCACTGTCGGGCCACCGGTCTACACCCGGGCACACCGCCTCGAGCCGACGAAGCTAGCGGTAGCAAAAGCGGAGTTCGCTACCCTGGAGCGACTCGGCATCGTTCGGCGCTCGGAGAGTGTTTGGGCATCGCCGCTGCACATTGTGCCGAAGCCCGGTGGGGGATGGCGACCGTGCGGGGACTATCGCCATCTCAATGACGCCACCACCCCCGACCGCTACCCCGTCCCCCACATTCAGGACTTTTCCGCCCGTTTGGCGGGCATGTCCTTCTTCTCGAAGGTGGACCTCATACGCGGCTACCATCAGGTCCCTGTCAGGCCGGAGGACATCCCGAAGACGGCGGTCATCACGCCATTCGGACTCTTCGAATTCCTGCGGATGCCCTTCAGTTTGAAGAATGCAGCTCAGGCGTTCCAGCGGCTGATGGACAGCGTCCTGCGCGACTTGGATTTTGTATTAGTCTACCTGGACGATATCCTCGTCGCCAGCGCGTCCCGCGAAGAGCACCTACACCACCTCCGCACGCTCTTCGAACGCCTGGCCCAGCATGGCGTGATTGTGAACCCCGCAAAGTGCGGGTTCGGCGTCGCCAAAATCGATTTTTTGGGGCACCGCATCACCAGGCATGGAGCCGTCCCCCTGCCGGCCAAGGTGGAGTCGGTGAAGGGGTTTCCGCGCCCCCGCACGATCAGGGGGCTGCAGGAGTTCCTGGGCATGGTGAACTTTTACCATCGATTCCTGCCCCGTATCGCCTAGCTCCTGCGCCCCCTGCATGAAGCTCTCCGAGGTAAGACGGGCAAAGGTGACGTTACCTGGACCGAGCAGATGGACGCGGCATTCACGGGCGTGAAGCTCGCCTTGGCTAACCCCACCATGCTCGCGCACCCGGTGCCCGATGCACCGATCGCCCTCACCACCGATGCCTCGGACTACGCGGTGGGTGCGGTGCACGAGCAATGGGTGCATGGAGCTTGGCAACCGCTGGCGTTCTTTAGCCGGCAGCTTTGCCCGCCCGAACGCTGTTACAGTACCTTCGACCGCGAGTTGCTCGGGCTTCACTTGGCGGTCAGGCACTTCTGCCATCTGCTTGAGGGCTGTGCGTTCACGGCCTTCGTCGACCACAAGCCGCTGGTCTTCACGATGGGCAAGGTCACCAAGCCATGGTCGGCCCGGCAGCAGCGTCACCTCTCGGCCGTGTCCGAGTACACTACGGACATCCGGCACGTCGCGGTGAAGGACAACCCGGTGGCGGATTGCCTTTCCCGGGCCGTCGCCCACGCAGTCCACCTCGGCATTGACTATGCCTGGATGGCAGCGGACCAGGCCACTGACCCCGACGTCCAGGCCTTGCGGACCGCCATCACGGGCCTCCGCATCACCGAGGTGCCGTTCGGCGGCGCGGGCGTGGCCCTCTTGTGCAACGTCTCCCTCGGGTGGCCTCGCCCCATCGTGCCCGCGGGCTGGCAGCGCCAGGTGTTTGACGCCATTGACGGCCTGTCCCACCCGGGCACGAGGGCCTCCCAGGGGTTGATCACCGACAAATTCGTCTGGCATGGCCTCCGGAAGGCCGTCCGCGGCTGGGCCACGACGTGCCTCGCGTGCCAGCGCGCCAAGGTGCACCGGCACACCCAGGCCCCATTGGCCCCGTTTACGGTGCCGGAACGCCAGTTTGACCACGTCCACATGGACCTGGTAGGACCTCTGCCCCCCTCGCGGGGTTTCACCCACTTCCTCACCATGGTGGACCGCACCACCCGGTGGCCGGAGGCCGTGCCCTTGGCGTCGACGACGGCGGCGGACGTCGCGCAGGTGTTCATCGCCACCTGGGTCGCCGGTTCGGTGCCCCCTCAGACATATTGTCCTACCACGGCCCCCATTTCACCTCGGAGCTCTGGGGGGCGGTCACGCGGGGGCTCGGGGTCCGGCTGCACCGAACCACGGCCTACCACCCCCAGGCTAACGGCCTGTGCGAGCGATTCCACCACTCATTGAAGGCCGCGCTCCGGGCCACCCTCCGCGACGGCGGCTGGGTCGACAGGCTCCCCTGGGTCCTGCTGGGCCTCCGGGCGGCGCCCAAGGATGACCTGCACACATCCGCGGTGGAGTTGGTCTTCGGGCAACCGCTGCGGGTGCCGGGCGAGTTCCTCCCCAACTCCACGGCACCATGGTCCACGGCACAGCAGCGCTCCGCTCTGCAGGAGACCACCCAGAGGTTCGCCCCGGTGCCAACGGCATGCCACGGGCACCCACCGACGCACGTCGCCCCGGAGCTTCGCACGGCGGAGTATGTCTTCGTCCGCCACGATGCCCACCGGACACCACTGCGGCCCCCGTACGACGGGCCTTTCCGCGTGCTGGAGACCGGGGTGAAGCACTTCACCCTGGACATCGGCGGTACTCCTGATCGCGTTTCGGTAGACCGCCTCAAGCCGGCCCACCTCGACGTGGACCATCCACCGCCAGTGGCCCGACCCCCACGTCGGGGCCGCCCCCCTGCGGGCGGACCCCCGGCACCGGCCAGCCCCGCCGCCCCGCCGCCCCCCGGTCCTGCACCCATCCCAGGAGCAGCCGGAGGCATCCCAGATGGCATCCCTGCATCCCGGACGCCGCCAGTCACCAGGGGGCGCTTCGGCCGGGTCATCCGTTTGCCCCGCAAACTGACCCTTCAGGTGCGCGGGGATTCTGGGGGGGCGCGTGTGGTGGACACGAAAGCACTGACGTGGTGACATCACCCCGCACACCAAGTGTGGGTGGGCCATGCCGGGGAGAGAGGCGTGGCCTCAGGATATACACGGGGCGCGCAGCCCCGAGCAGTTCAGTGCTGCAGTTTGAGTGCTTTGAATAAAGACTCTTTTAAATGAACCGCGTTGTCCGCTTGCTCCTTTCGTAAGCCTTAGCGCGCGCAGCGCCGCGCTTCAATACTGTCAAAAAACCGAGGCGAATTCCTTACTGCTGCGGTTGTTAGTACCGTACACCACTTATCATGAACTTACCACTTACAATGAACAATACACCGCGTCAATCCATCAACTTTGTATTCACAACATTGGGATTAAAGTGTTATGGTCATATCTTCCATATACATAAAAGAATGTTTTTGTTTGTTTGTTTGGCTGCACACGCTAATCTCCTGAATGGTGAAAGATAGGAGGAAACCTCTGAAACAAAAAATGTTGGGACAGGAAGGTTATAGGCTAGGTGGCGAGGCCGGTCGAGGCCGCCTCGGTCGGGCTGGGCCCATTTCGAAATAAATCTTCTTCTTCTTTCAAAATTCTCTTGAAGTACAACTCGTGCACTTAATAGAAATACCTGACTGGTTGCAACACATGCTTTCAAAATTCTCTCTCGTGGGGCCCGACAGAAGAAAGAACAAGGAATCGTTGAGCACTAACTGATTGCGTCAGATCTATGTACAGAAGATTAAATTCATTCAAAAACGACCCGGGCGACGCCAGGTGCATTCAGCGAGTTTACTCTATTATTATTATTATTATTATTATTATTATTATCTATATAATAATAGCGCAAGGACTCAACTTTGTTATCCCTTTTACGCCGCACCCAGTGGCCCGATGCCCACGGCACTAATGGATTTACGATCTACGAACCGCGCTCTTTGTTTATCACATACAGACACACTCGAAAAATCTGAATTAGCTGACGTTGGGGCCCAAAAGCATCCGATTAACTACCGATACGACGCCATCTTACGACGACATCGTATTGGCGTCTGCTGGGCGAAGGCGAAGCAAGCCGTCCGCTGATTGGACAGGTGAAGGCGAAAGCAAGCCGTCCACTGAGTGGAAAATCCAGAGCATGCATTTGTGCCGGTGTCGGCGATCGTTGTTCATATACGCACTCTTCATTCTCATCTTTCTTCCTAACTCTTACTCGGACAAGGAAATCCCCTATGCCATCCATAATTGTACACTCTATCCATACACCACATCCTCCCTTCCGTGGATGTTCCACGGGTTTCGGCTAGTTATTATTATTACCATTACGAAAACGATGCCACTGAAACGATGCATTAACATATTAAGAAACCTGGGATTAATTTGGCCAAAGCGGCCCGAAGGTGAGGCATGAAGCCTAAGGCCGATATGTACCGTAATGTTGGAAGAGACGTAATAGTCAGGTTCACTATGTTAACAAATATAATTTCGTTCAAAAATTTGGGAGATTAGCAAACCTATACATTTTTGGAATCATCAGAGCATGGAGAATCCAAAAATCAATGTTGGCATTTGTACAGACATAGATTTTCGATTTTCAAAATGGCCGCCATAAAATACATATTTTGCGCTATCTCGGCTTCTAGTCAACCTAGAAACTTAATTAAATATGCTAATCCTATGTTTTCTGAGTCAAGGAATCCAATAAAGGCCTCAAAATAGTGCTAAGGATGATAGAAAAGCAACAAACAAAGGTGATTGAAAACCATTGTCTTTATATTTGTGATATAACTGGATTACATAATACATGATATTGCAAGTCCTTTGAAGTTATAGGTATAGGTTTATAAAGCAAGAAAGCAGCCTTGTTAGTATCAGATTGAACTATAAGTCCTATACTCAGGATCTGCTAGGTCTATACCGTTCAGGAATATGATTTTACAGATCTTCATCACTGTCCTGAGTGTCATTTTTGCAAAGGTGTCTACGCAAATGCCAACATTAATTTTTGGATTCCTCATGGTCTGAATATTCCAAAAATGTATAGTTTTGCTAATCTCCAAAAATTTTGAACGAAAAAACATAGTGAACCTGACTATAATGCCGATGCTTTCGATATTTGATAGTCATTTAAACAATCGGTTTGTTTGTGTTTCACACTGAATGAAAAACGTGAAGGTATAGCATGGCGTTTGTGATATGACAGGTTCAACAATATGTTCGGTCTGGACGAAATTGGAATCAAAATGCCAGAGTGTGGAGAGTTAGCCACCATACTGCTGTAATGACATCAGACGTAATCACATCACCCTGTCATGTGACCAGATCCTCAGCTCTGATTGGTATACGTTTGAGGGGGCATACAGATGGTCAAACACTGTTCTAGATGGCTTTGCCCAATGGGCTACGCCGTAAAAATTCTACAGGAGGAGGTGCTCCTATTGTGAAAATTTCCTGTCAATCAGACCAACGGTTTGCAGAGAAAAGCATACATATTCTGTGCGGACAAACAGACAGACAAACAAACAACCAAACGGATCCAAAAGCAAGACCCTCTCCTCTGGCAAGGGTAATAAATATGATTGTTACTGGGATGTGGAATAATAGATTATTATATGATTTTATTACAAGGATTGATAAACATCTTTAGAATAACAAAGGAGGATAAATATTAAATAAAAGTGATGGTTACATATGGTGCACACTTGTGTTTGGTCCTGATGTCTTGTGTACCTGTTTGATTTGTACCTTATTTTCCAATAAGTTGTAACACTTACCTGTTTTACCAACTTTGTAACCCATAATACTGTTGTGCGACTCCCGGTTAACACCAGAAGGTCGCGGATAGGCCTAAACAGTTTATTCGGAGGCAACAACCAAACACGGACTTTACTTTATGTCGCGCGGGAGGAAGGAGGAAGATGTGAGCTGCACAAATGCGTACCTGTGGAAGGCGAACGAACTCAAACGGCAAACAAGATTTTAAAGGAATGGAAAATAATACAAGGGTTTAATGCAAAGAAAATCGGGACAGGGAAAAGCACACGCCGGTAATAAATATCCTAATCGGGACGTCCCCACACACAGATTTCAGATTGAGGGAGGGGGAGGGGAACGAGACACAGGAATATGAATTAATAAAAAGAAAAGCGTCCGTTATGTAATTGTAAAATGTTCTGCGGATGCGGCCTTATCTCTGTCATCTTGCATCCCCAAGCTCCGCTGCACACCACAAGGCCCTTCGCTCCAGCACCACAGCAACATGAAGGCCTGAGCCAACGCCCACTCCGTTCGCACACGAGGCCCCAAAGCAGGAAAAGCACCGCACATCCAACACAGGCTAGTGGCTACAAGCGAGGTCGATATTCACACACGATCGGCCTGCCACGTCCCAGTCAGCTCTCCCGAAGCAAACGTGCAAAAAGCAAGCAAACTCCACTCGGGCTATGACTCAACTCAACTCGGGCTGCGCAAGACGAAGAAGAGCTGCAATAGCGAGCTGCACAAAACAAGAACCGGATGTGCTCTCTCTCTCCCTCCATCTCTCCCTTAAATAACCTTTTCGGTGATGTCAGCCTTGGCGCGCTAGCAACCAGCGACTTCCACCAAACCTTCCAGCTTCGCGCCTCTCGCACTCGCTGGCTGGAGGTTCACTCCCAGCGCGCCGACCAATCACAGGACCGTAGCATGGTGATAGCTCGTAGCATGTAGCGTGGTGATAGTACGTAGCGTGGAGCGTGGTGATAGTGCATGGCACTCGATGTAGTTAGGCCTGTCTGAGGTGTAATTGGCGGCGGCCATCATCGGCGGTGCCCCGGCCTGGTTTCTTTGCCTGTTCCTTCCCAAGTCACTGTCAGGGAAGGGAGTTATTTAGTGTTGCACTCAGGAGATCCGAACTAAGTGTCTAAGTGGTGTGCATTGCCATAAGGGACAAAGGTTTAGCTACCAGGTGTGACACTCAGGGGCGCTACTCTTTAATCCCTACTCCAACTATCACTCGAACATCCTGGTATGCTCATAGGTATACTCTTAACCAACAAAACGCCTACACATGAAACTTATTACAAGGTAGATTCCTTACCGCGACAGACGAAGCACGTTACCTACACAGATCTATCAGGCTCTACATATCACTACCCTACCGACATAACAATACGTATGAGGGCGAGTCAAAAAGGTTTTCCTTTTCCAACAAGTTTTAGAACCAGAAATATGACTTCTATTTATGGCTTCAGGAGAATAATCCAGGACTGGGAATAACTGACATGTTTATAAACTGTACAGAAAAGGTTGAACATCCGGGTCCACTCGGTCCAGTTTATTAGTGTGGACTCATTATCGTGCGCTCACGAAATGAAAAGCAGGGTTAAGCATTTCGGTGCGTACGTGTGCCGTGTGCCGTGTCAGCATTTAAAAAAATCATTTTCTCGGCAACCGTTGGTCTGATTGACATGAAATTATCACCATAAGAGCGCCTCCTCCTATAGAATATTATAATTATTATTATGACGTCATAGGTCACGTGGTACAGGCGCCATCTTGGAAAAACTTCGCACCTCTATATCTATGAAACCACTCCATGGAAAAAATTGAGACCTTGCTCGTTGTCAACTACTCCCCATGGGGAATAAAATATGTTAATGATGATGTCATCGGTGTCTTTGTTGTGACGTCATAATTCGACATAATACAACACTTATCCATCCGATCATTATTTAAATAAAATTCAGCAACTGTTGGTCTGATTGACATGAAATTATCACCATAAGAGCGCCTCCTCCTATAGAATATTATAATTATTATTATGACGTCATAGGTTATGTGGTATAGGCGCCATCTTGGAAAAACCGAAAAATGTTGCACCTCTATATCTCCAAAACCGCTGCATGAAAAATTTGAAACATGGCTCATTGAAAAGAACTCCATATGGGGAATAGGTGTTGTTAACGATAAATTCATTGGTGCAATAATTATGGGGCCGATGACGTCATTGTTGCAACATCGGCCCGGCAAAGCACATGCCAACTCAGACGCTCTCTCTCGGCGACCCTGTTGGGAGGCACAGTGCAAATTTTGTGACAGGCAGGAAGCCAAGGATCCAATTGGGCAGGACCAAATTGATGCATGCCTATATGCAGCGTGGGTGACAAGACAAACTTTGCCAAAACCCCCAACTGAATTGGGCGATGTAAATTGGCGAGAGAGTCAAAGGGAGGATACTGTTTTGGGCCCCCTTTTTCATTGGCTGGAGGAGGACAAAAGACCTTCTTGGGAAGAAATTGCTCCACACGGGCCCAGGTAAAGGTCTACTGGGCACAATGGCAGATGTTGGGTTTGAAGGATGGCCAATTGTATAGAAAGGTGGTAACACCAATGGGCGATGTGGCTTCCTGGTTGACAGTTGCACCAGACAAACTGAAGGAAGTGGTTATGGGGCACGTACATGGGACTAGGACAATGGGACATTTGGGCGTGGCTAAATCTTTGTCCAAATTGAAGCAGAGGTTCTACTGGCTGAATTTGGGCAGGGACATTCAAAATTGGGAGAGATCCTGCGACCTCTGCCGCGGTAAGAAGGGATCCCCACGTGCGTGCAAGTCCCTGCTCCAGGTGTACAACGTGGGAGCACCACTTGAGCGGGTGGCAGTAGATGTGGTGGGGTACCAGCCAACCGCCGAGGGAACCAGTACATTATGGTGGCAATGCACTACTTCACCAAGTGGTCAGAAGCCTACCCATTGCCCAACCAGGAAGCACGGCTGGTAGCTCAGGTTCTATTTGAGGGATTATTCTCCCGGGTTGGTATTCCAAGGGAGCTGCACACCGACCAGGGCCGGAACTTTGAAACTGGTGTGCGAGCTCCTCCAAATGAATAAGACCCGGACGACCCCTATTAGGCCTCAATCGGATGAGATGGTGGAGCGATTAAACAGGACCCTTTTAAACCAATTGGCCCTCTTCACCTCCGAGCTCCAGCAGGATTGGGACGAGCATCTTGCCTTTGTACTAATGGCATACCGGACCGCACAGCATGCGACCACTCGGTGCACCCCCGCCTTGTTGATGTTCGGTAGGGAGATGCTAGTCCCCACAGATTTGTTGATGGGACCGTCACCAGAGGAACGGGGTGAAGCATCTGTGGAAAGTTATGCAACCAATTTGAAAAAGAGCACAGAAAAGGCTCACGAGTTTGCAAGGAAGCAAATTGGCTTCGCTCCCTCACATATGAAATTGCAGTATGACGCCTGGGCACACTCACCTCGGTTCCTTCCCGGAGACATTATTTGGCTCTTCTGGCCCCTGAGGAAGAAGGGTGTGTGCCCAAAACTCACCTCACCCTGGAAGGGCCCCGGGGTGGTGCTTCGGCAGGTGACTGATGTGTTTTTCAAAATTCTGATGGGCCCGCATGCAGCTTCCACAGATAGTCCACGGGGAGAGGTTGAGCCCCTACCTGGGTCGGGGGGCTCCTAGGTGGATTGGAAGGGTGCGGGACGGGAAACTAGGTGTGGTGGGTGACACTCTTGGACCCGACCAACCTGCAACTATCTGCACATCAAGGTAAATGTAAGGCCTTGATGTTTACTGTCCCAGGCTTCGGTACTTACTCATTTAAATTGGGACATGAGTAATTTGGAATAGGGGACAGGTGAGAGTGATGTCATGGCCAGTGAAGGGAATAGAATGTGTGCCACAGAGTCTTGTGGGTGGCGTTTGTGTTAGTGTAGTGGTTTTGTGTTTTTATGTGGTCGTGAGGATGGAGACTGAGTTATGATGGAGTTATGTTGGTGTGATGTGTTTAAAATGTGAATGGGGATTCCACATGTAAGCAGATGTAATGTCACAATGCATGCATGTCATACATGTAATGTCATGCAAGTAAGGAGCATGTCACATGTAAGCAGTATCTTTTTGTGACATCTTTTTATTGGAAATATGTGGTTGAGAATTGAATGGCAGCGTAAAGGAAATGGATTTTGTCGGTGGGGAAGGTGTATGTGTCTGCAGGTACGGATCAAGCTCTGGAGGAGCGGTGACTGCGGCCTCCTCTGCGGTAATTGCCCCTGGCAGCCAGTGATGTCTGGAAATTGGGAGCCCCTCGGCCTTGGGGTCTGGTTGGGTACCCTGTAGTGTGGAGACCCATGGCGACACATGAGGCTGTGTGAAAGCCTGAGCCAACAGAGCCTGGTGTGGAGACCTCCCCGGCAGGATGACAGTTAAAGGAGCTGTTTGGCTGTCACAGGGACAATAATTAAAGGGGGGAAGGATGAAGACGTCAAAAGTCAGGTGACTTGTTTTTGGACTGTAGACACCACAACCTGAAGCGCCCCCGAAATCTTGCTTGTACGGTACCTCCCCACTGCCTAGTAGAAACACACACATGTGTAATGACATATTGGTACGGCAGATAGGTGAAATATTTGGACGAATTGTGACCTTGATGATACAAGCACGAGTGTTGGCACACAGTTAGAGTATGCCCTAAGGAAGATATTTGACTATAGGGCCATCGCAGATTTGTCCTGTGACAACAATGGCGGCCATTTTTCAAAATGTTATTTTACATATATTTGGTACATTACTGCATATAAACTGTTGTTGTGGTCATACAAGCTTGACATTTGGCACATAATTAAAGACCCCTAACTGTAGAGTTATCATATATTTGTCCTGTGACAACAATGTTTTTAAAATGGCCGCCATTTATATGGTATATTATGGTATATGGTATATGGTATATTAGTTTGTATAAACTGTTGTTTGAATCATACAAGCATGGTATTTGGTACACAGTTAAATATTCTGACTATTAGAGTCATCACAGATGTGTCCAATAAAAATGGCGCCCAATTTTTAGTACGGCAGAGAGGTGAAATATTTGGGAGAATTGTGCCTTTGATGGTACAAGCACGAGAGTTGGCATGCAGTTAGAGTATGCCCTAAGGAAGATATTTGGTATTTCGGCCATCGCAGATTTGTCCTGTGAAAACAATGGCGTCCATTTTTCAAAAAAGGACAAATCTGCGATGACCCTATAGCCAAATATCTTTCTTAGGACATAATCTGACTGTGTGCCAAATGCCATACTTGTATCATCAAAGGCACAATTCCTGCACCTATCTGCCATGCTATGTATATGCCATGGTCTTGCAGGGGGGTGAAATACATGGTTTTTTATGATTATTGAAATGTGTGTGAATGGTTGTGGGATTTGTGTGAGTGAATGGGGTAGAAATCCACCGAGCCATGTCATTCACCTGTAACACCAGGACAGGGCCCGAGGAAATTTGGGGCACATTTGGATGGCTCTGCAGGTAACGTTGGGTATTGTGCCATCCACCGGGGGACATGGTCTGTAGGAAGGGGTTGTATAAATGTTTTTTTATTTAATTTTGGCATTTTCGGATAGGTTTTGTGGTTAAGGTAGGTTTTTATGAGCTTTGACATTTTTCTTCCTGTGCCAGGAGTTAGGAGCAGGGGCTTCAAGCTTTGTAAATATTTGAAATGTGAATTGTTGCTTAAGAGGATAGAACGTTGAGAAGAATAGATAAGTAGCTATGGCTCGCTTCTCACAGCCCTCCTGATTGATTTCATAGGCTAATTAAGTGTGAGTCGTGCTAATTTGGTGGGAGTCGTGCTAAGTGCTAATTAAGTCGGTAAGTGTTAAGACTGGAATGGTAATGCCTGCAGTGAACCTTGTGGGGGATACGGTTCTAGTGGGCGGGGGGGGGGGGGGGGAGGGAGAGGGGACTGCGGGAGGAGAGGATACTGCGGGAGGAGAGGATACTGCGGGAGGAGAGGAGACTGCGGGAGGAGGAGAGGAGACTGCGGGATGAGGAGAGGAGACTGCGGGAGGAGGAGAGGAGACTGCGGGAGGAGGAGAGGAGACTGCGGGAGGAGGAGAGGAGACCGGGGGAGGAGGAGAGGAAACTGGGGGAGTGGGAGAGGACACTGAGGGAGGGGTAGAGGTTCGAGGAGGATTTGGAAAGGAATGAGGAGGAGTAAAGCGACCCCCACTCTCCCCTGTGTGTGACCCACTCTCCCCTGTGTGTGACCCACTCTCCCCTGTGTGTGACCCACTCTCCCCTGTGTGTGACCCACTCTTCCCCACGTGTTTGACCCTCTCTCCCCCATGTGTGTCACCTGTGGAAGAAAATTAATTATTTGTGTACGTAATTTGTATAATTGAATGGATTTTCTTGAGCCTCCAACTGTTGTTGCAAACACTTAAGTTTTAATTGCTTAATTGCTTGAGTTACAGCTTCGTCACTTCCATCATTGTGGTTTTCATCCACTGTAATCATTTTTGGTTCCATGTGCTATTATTGTTATCGTTGAAGTGAAATGGAGATAACTGTTTTCAAAAGGTAAAAAATTAGTGTTTTAAAAGAAAGCGGAAACCGGATCGGGAGAAACCAGAAAAAGAAGAGGAGGAGCAAAGCAGAGCAAGTGAGGTCGGGAAGAAAAGCCGAGCTGCTTTGAGGTCTCGAGGAGACGCTGGCGAACGGGGGTCACGAGCGAACTTTGGTTTTCCCAGGAAAGGGATTCCTGTGACAGAGTGGTTATCGCTGTGACAGATAAACCTGCGTGACGGGTTTTGCGGTTGATTCCGAAGAGAATCGTTGTTGGAGAGCAGGTACGCCTCCATTATGGGCCCGCCCGCCATTTCGCCTCGCTCCCGCCATTTCCCATCGCCCCCGCCATTTCCCATCGCTCCAGCCTTTTCACCTCGCTCCAGCCATTTCACCGCACACAGCCGTTAGCCTGGTTTGCATGTGTAACGTGGATTTTGAGTGGGAATTTGCGGTTCGCCGTTTGGGAGCCGTTGAACGTTCATACCCGAAGGTGTGATTTCCCAGTCGCCTTTTGGGTGCACCTTTGCGCCTCTTTGGCAGCGTTGACTGTCACCCGACCTGGATTCTGGTCTCGATACGACCTTTTTCTTGCGATCACCGGAGCGTGGATCGACTTTGGCTTGGTGCTGGGACAGAGACTTTGGGGAATGTTCTTTTCGCTCACTTGGAGCACAGTGAGTTATCAAGTAAGAAACTGACGGTACCATTATAGGAATAATATTGTATTTTGGTTATGCAATTGAAAGTATATTGTACTTGTGCTGTTATTCCTGTGTGACATTAATACAATACTTGTTTTTTGGTAACAATCGGTTGGTGTGGTTTCACCATTGGTCATTGACACACATAATAACACATCTTTCTGCCGTGACTCCTTTTGGGGCTCAGAGGTACACCGTGACCGGGGTTTGGGGAGGAGCACGTAATACTTGTTCAAGCTTAGTTAATACATATATTAATCAGCATTAAGTGTATTCCAGTTTATTCAACAGTAACTATTTGTCTGAGAGCTTTTGGACAAGTTTGAAATCTGTGCAACTGATGAACTCTCGCAGGGCTGGCTCGTGTGCAAACCCATGAGGCAACCAGCCTGCTCGTCGAAGAATGGCTTATCAGTGCATCGACCAGTTTGAAAACGTTAACTCATATATTAAAGATTTAAACTTTAGAACAAACATTTAATTGTTAGTAAGTCTGTAACTTGTAACCCTCTGAACTGAATCTTATAACTATAACTTGTAACAATAACTTGTAATCCTCTGAATCTGAGCTCTTGTAACCCTCTTTTCTCCAGGTGGGAGATTGGGCCACCATCTGGTCTTCATCAAGAACCCAGATGTTATCTTAAAAGTCACAGAACTTGTTGATACTGAATTGCAAGGCAGACCAGATTCTTTGTAATACCATTTAAATAATTGGTGACATTTATGACTGAGTAAGAGATAATTAGTGTACTGTCCTTTCAAGCGACAATGGAAAGAACCTGCAGTACCTTGGATGGATCCAACAGATGGTGCTGAGAGACCACGAAATTCTGCTGCCTTCTTTGTTAATTTGTAAAAGTTTCTTGAATCTCTTGCAACTTTTTTATCTCGTTCCCTCATACCCCTATCTAAGTTCCTCCCTCTTTCTCTCCTCCCCTCAGCCCCCACCCCATCGTCCTTGTTCTTCACAAAAGTATAAGAAGACTGTGCTGCACCAATGCTTCAGGATTTTGCTTTGGAATTGATGTGTGTGTGTGTGTGTGTGTGTGTGTGTGTGTGTGTGTGTGTGTGTGTGTGTGTGTGTGTGTTTGTTTGTTCTTTTTGGATTTGGATTCTTGCCAAGTGGTTTTCTGTATTCCTTTGAGTAATATCTTCCTTCTAACTGAAGTGAAGTCCTCCATGTTGCATTAAAAATCAGTCAATTATCTTTTGAAAGGTTTGGACAATTTAATTTTTTGTGTTCTGTCATTCATTCAAGCCTAAATTAATTAATTCCCCAACAATAATGGCGACCGTGACACAGGATGCTGACACTGGAGCGATCTGGAGTGACAGGGGAGCAGAGAAGTGCGTGGAGGTGAATGCAAAGAGATCGAGCCTAAATTTGAAGGTAAGGGACAAATTTTGTACCCTGATAAAGCTGTCTTCACCTCGCACATTCTACAATCTCTCTCTTCTCGCTCCACGTCATCTGGTAACGTATCAAAGAACCAATTGCTGATTTTTGATGACCGTGTATTGTGGCGGACACAAAAGCCCACTGGCGTGGTGACATCATTCCGCGCACCAAGTGGGCGGTGGCCACGCCCGAGGGGTAGGTGTGGCCTCATGATATACACCGGGCGCGCAGCCCGGAGCGCGCCAGTGTTACAGTGAGCTCCTGAAATAAAGACGCTTATAAGTTACCGCTTGTCCGCTTCCTCCTTGCTCGCAAGCAGCGCGCGTAACGCCACGCTTTACTGGTGACCCCCTTGACGTTGGATCTGCCGGAGCGATCCTTCCACACGCGACGCCATTGCCATGGCCAACTTCATCAAACTTCCCGAATTTTGGGAGGCTCAGGCCGAAGTCTGGTTCGTCCAGGCCGAAGCCCAATTTCAGCTTCGGCGCCTCACCGGCGATGACACGCGCTATTGCCACGTCGTCGCCTCCCTCGGGCCCGGCACGGCCGCTCGAGTTGTGTCCGTCCTTAGCCACCCACCGGACGGCCACAAGTACGAGGCACTCAAGCGGCTACTCCTAGCCACGTTCGGCCTCACGGACGACGCACGGGCCGACCGCCTCCTGGATCTCCCCGAGCTCGGTGACACGCGCCCGTCGGTCCGAATGGACCATATGCTGTCACTGTTGGGCGACGAAGCCCCCGGTTCTCTATTCCGGGCGCTTTTCCGTCGCCAACTTCCAGCGCAGGTTCGCCTCGCGTTGGCCGGGACCGGGCTAACGGAACCCCGAGCATTGGCAGCCGAGGCGGACAAGTACTTCACCGTTTCGGACACGCGGGCGAGAGTCGGCGTGGCCGTCACGGCCCTCGTGGCTGATGCTGCTGATGCTGCTGCTGATGCTGCTGATCCACAGCCTCAGCTTATACAGCATACGCAGCATGCTGATACGCACCTCGTGACCGCCGCCACGCCCCGCCCACCGCCGCGGCGAAAACCGCCACCGTGGGGAAACCCGCCAACTCCACCAGCCTGGCGGAGCCTGGTGCTGGTTCCACGCCAAGTTCGGCCATGAAGCTCGGCAGTGTCATCCGCCATGCTCCTTCAACAGGTCGGGAAACGCCTGGGTCGGCGCTCAATAGTGGCGATGAGTGCCGGCCGTTCGAGCAGCCTGCTGTTCATAACGGACACCTTCTCCGGGCGCCGTTACCTGTGCGACACGGGAGCGCAGGTGAGTGTCGTTCCCACCGGCACGTCAGACAAGCACGCCGCGGGTGGGGGCCCCGCGCTGCTTGCCGCGAATGGGATGCCCATCCGTACGTACGGAAAACGCTGCCTCTCTCTGCGGTTCGGAGGGCAGGTTTTCCGATGGACGTTCGTCACCGCCGACGTGCCCATGGCACTGCTTGGCGCGGACTTCCTGTGCGCTAATGGGCTCCTGGTCGACGTCAAGCGCAGACGTCTTGTCCAGGCCGAGACGTTCAGCTCGCTCGCTTGTGCGTTGCCCAGCTCAACGAGCGGCTTGCCAAGCAGCTTGCCGAATGGTTCGGTTCCGGCCACTTTGATCTGTACGCTTCCGGCAGCGGATGCATTCACCCGCCTCCTCGCCGGTTTCCCGGCCCTCACGTGGCCCACCTTCTCGGCGGGGGCCGTCAAGCACGGGGTGGCCCATCACATCCCCACCGTCGGCCCACCGGTCTACGCCCGGGCACGCCGCCTCGAGCCGACGAAGCTGGCGGTGGCAAAAGCGGCGTTCGCTACCCTGGAGCGACTCGGCATCGTTCGGCGCTCAGAGAGCGCTTGGGCGTCGCCGCTGCACATCGTGCCGAAGCCCGGCGGGGGATGGCGACCGTGCGGGGACTATCGCCGTCTCAATGACGCCACGACTCCTGACCGCTACCCCGTCCCCCACATTCAGGACTTTTCCTCCCGTTTTGCGGGCATGTCCTTCTTCTCGAAGGTGGACCTCATACGCGGCTACCATCAGGTCCCCGTCAGGCCGGAGGACGTCCCGAAGACGGCGGTCATCACGCCATTCGGACTCTTCGAGTTCCTGCGCATGCCCTTCAGTCTGAAGAATGCGGCTCAGGCGTTCCAGCACCTGATGGACAGCATCCTGCGTGACTTGGATTTTGTCTACGTCTACCTGTACGATATCCTCGTCGCCAGCGCGTCCCGCGAAGAGCACCTACGCCACCTCCGCACGCTCTTCGAACGCCTGGGCCAGCATGGCCTGATTGTGAACCCCGCAAAGTGCCGGTTCGGTGCCACCATAATCGATTTTCTGGGGCACTGTGTCACCAGGCACGGAGCTGTCCCCCTGCCGGCCATGGTGGAGGCGGTGAAGGGGTTTCCGCGCCCCCGCACGATCAGAGGGCTGCAGGAGTTCCTGGGCATGGTGAACTTTTACCATCGGTTCCTGCCCCGTATCGCCCAGCTCCTGCGCCCCCTGCACGAAGCTCTCCGAGGTAAGCCGGGCAAAGGCGACATTACCTGGACCGAGCAGATGGACACGGCGTTCACGGGCGCGAAGCTCGCCTTGGCTAACGCCACCATGCTTGCGCACCCGGCGCCCAATGCACCGATCGCCCTCACCACCGATGCCTCAGACAACGCGGTGGGCATGGTGCACGAACAATGGGTGCGTGGAGCTTGGCAACCGCTGGCGTTCTTTAGCCGGCAGCTTTCGCCGCCCGAACGCCGTTACAGTACCTTCGACCGCGAGTTGCTCGGGCTTCACTTGGCGGTCAGGCACTTCCGCCATCTGCTCGAGGGCCGTGCGTTCACTGCCTTCGTCGACCACAAGCCGCTGATTTTCGCGATGGGCAAGGTCACCGAGCCGTGGTCGGCCCGGCAGCAGCATCACCTCTCGGCCGTGTCCGAGTACACGACGGACATCCAGCACGTCACGGGGAAGGACAACCCAGTGGCGGATTGCCTTTCCCAGGCCGTCGCCCACGCAGTCCAACTCGGCATCGACTATGCCCGGATGGCAGCGGACCAGGCCGCTGACCCCGACGTCCAGGCCTTGCGGACCGCCGTCACGGGCCTCCGCGTCACCGAGGTGGCATTCGACGGCGCAGGCGCGGCCCTCTTGTGCGACGTCTCCCTCGGGCGTCCTCGCCCCATCGTGCCCGCGGGCTGGCAGCGCTAGGTGTTTGATGCCATCCACGGCCTGTCCCACCCGGGCGCGAGGGCCTCCCAAAGGCTGATCGCCGATAAGTTCGTCTGGCATGGCCTCCGGAAGGCCGTCCGCGGCTGGGCCACGACGTGCCTCGCGTGCCAGCGCGCCAAGGTGCACCGGCACACCCAGGCCCCGTTGGCCCCGTTCACGGTGCCGGAACGCCGGTTTGACCACGTCCACGTGGACCTGGTGGGACCTCTGCCCCCCTCGCGGGGTTTCACCTACATCCTCACCATGGTGGACCGCACCACCCGGTGGCCGGAGGCCGTGCCCTTGGCGTCGACAACGGCGGCCGATGTCGCGCAGGCTTTCATCACCACCTGGGTCGCCCGGTTCGGCGCCCCCTCAGACATCTCGTCCGACCGCGGCCCCCAGTTCACCTCGGAGCTCTGGGGGGCGGTCGCGCAGGGGCTCGGGGTCCGGCTGCACCAAACCACGGCCTACCACCCCCAGGCTAACGGCGTGTGTGAGCGATTTCACCGCTCATTGAAGGCCGTGCTCCGGGCCACCCTCCGCGACGGCGGCTGGGTCGACAGGCTCCCCTGGGTCCTGCTGGGCCTCCGGACGGCGCCCAAGGAGGACCTGCGCACATCCGCGGCAGAGTTGGTCTTCGGGCAACCGCTGCGGGTGCCGGGCGAGTTCCTCCCCGACTCCACGGCACCATGGTCCGCGGCACAGCAGCACTCCGCTCTGCAAGAGACCGCCCAGAGGTTCACCCCGGTGCCAACGGCATGCCACGGGCACCCACCGACGCACGTCGCCCCGGAGCTTCGCACGGTGGAGTACGTCTTCGTCTGCCACGATGCCCACCGGACACCACTGCGGCCCCCGTACGACGGGCCTTTCCGCGTGCTGGAGACCGGGGCGAAGCACTTCACCCTGGACATCGGCGGTACTCCTGACCGCGTTTCGGTAGACCGCCTCAAGCCGGCCCACCTCGACGTGGACCATCCACCGCCAGTGGCCCGACCCCCACGTCGGGGCCGCCCCCCTGCGGGCGGACCCCCGGCACCGCCCAGCCCCGCCGCCACGCCGCCCCCGGGCCTGCACCCATCCCAGGGGCAGCCAGGGGCATCCCACCTGGCATCCCTGCACCCCGGACGCCACCGATCGCCAGGGGGCGCTTCGGCCGGGTCATTCGTCTGCCCCGCAAACTGGCCATCCAGGTGCGCGGGAATTCTGGGTGGGGGGGGGGGGGGGGGGGCGCGTGTGGCGGACACAAAAGCCCACTGGCGTGGTGACATCATTCCACGCACCAAGTGGGCGGTGGCCACGCCCGAGAGGTAGGCGTGGCCTCATGATATACACCGGGCGCGCAGCCCGGAGCGCGCCAGTGTTACAGTGAGCTCCTGAAATAAAGACGCTTATAAGTTAACGGCTTGTCCGCTTCCTCCTTGCTCGCAAGCAGCGCGCGTAACACCGCGCTTTAGTGTTATGTTTATTGTGTGTGTGTGTTTATCTGTTTGCCTGTTCTTGCATTCGTTTTTGTTATGTATAAGTAATTTGTGATAGAGATCTGGTTTTGGCCATGTAATGATTCGGTTTGGGGACACCGGACTTTGATCAAGTGAAATACCCTGATGTGTTTGATCGCTAGGACAGATCGGATCTGATCTGATTCTGGCTCTTAATCACAGGTGACCGCAATTGGTAGCGGTGGTTCAGCTGTATCACGAACCTCGTCTTACTGCAGAGGAGAGGTTGTGAAAACAGTGATTTGTTGTACGGTGTGGTTGATTTGATTATTTGTCACAGTTGGTGACCGTTGTGTGCTTACACGTTTGGTTACTGATATCCAGCCGGATCTGGTGTGAGTGTTGAGTGAGTTGTGTGCTTATTCAAGTGTGTTGTGCGTGGAGGGACGGTTGTGTGCGTGTTGATTGCATTTTCCCTGATTTGATTTAATCTGATCTGATTTTTGATCTGTTTGAGGTACACTGGTGTTGAATTGATTGCAGCTTTGGTTGAATTGTTGCTTTGATTGTGCCTTTGACTGTTCCTTCCTTTGATTGTTTTCGATTTCTGATCTGATTGATTGTGCTTTTCTGTTGTCTTGATTTTGGCTTGATTTGGCTCCCTCTTTGAGGGGGATTTGACTCTTTTTGGATGTCTTTGATGTTGATTTGACTCTTTTTTGAGTTCTGTCAATCATTCAAGACTAAATTAATTAATTCCCGAATCATCCTCTGGGCCTTTAAGGGTACTTTGGTTATTCAGGGTATTTAAGGGTCTTTTGGGTTTAAAGGGTATTTTGGGTTTAAAGGGTCTTGAAGGGTCTTTTTGAGTCTTCGGTGTCTTTTGGGTCTTTGGATGTTTTGGGTCTTCGGGTTTTTGGGTCTTAGGGGTATTTTGAGTATTCGGGGTATTTTGGGTCTTCGGGGTCTTTTGTGTATTTGGGGCCATTTTGGTCTTCGGGGGTCTTTTGGATCCTCTGGGCCTTTGAGGTGTTTTGGGTCTTCAGGGTCTTTTGGGTCTTCAGGGGCTTTTGGGTCTTAAGGGTCTTTTGGTTCCTCTGAGTCTTTAAGAATATTTTAGATCTTCCGAGTCTTTTGTGTCTTCGGGGTGTTTTCGGTCTTCGGGGTGTTTTGGGTCTTCAAGGTGTTTTGGGTCTTCGGGGTGTTTTGGGTCTTCGGGGGTGTTTTGGATCTTCAGGGTCTTTTGGATCCTCACGGCCTTTACGGGTAGTTTGGGTCTTCAGGGTCTTTTGGGGTTTAAGGGTATTTTGGGTCTTCAGGGGTCTTAAGGGTCTTAGGGGCCATAAAGGGTTTTCAAAGGTCTGAGTGGTCTCAGCAGTCTAAACGTAATTAATTGTTAATGGACTGTGTTTTGGGTGTTTATTTTTTGAGGAAGAAGAAGACGTTTTGGTCGCCGATAAACAAACAAACAAGAAGACGTCAAGCGGAGCACGATACTTGCAAAATCCACGCCCCACCACCAAGAAAAAGAAATTCCATAGATACAGCAAATTGTCCATTTCATCAAGATTAATATTGACAATCTTGATCAAATCTCAGGTCAATAGGAAAAAAAGTGACGATTTTTCAGATGAAAATGATGATTTTCCAAGGTTGACATTGAGCTGACCTTTGACCTTTTGACCTAAAAATAGTATCTTTTCCAATTTATTGACTCGATATGCAAATGCTGTTCAATTTTCAAGTCAATCGGTTGAGAATTGATGGTTTTTCGATGAAAATTGATGATTTTTAAAAATCTGACCTTAAGTTGACCTTTGACCTTTTGACCTCAAAAATTGTATGTTTCCCAATTTCGTGACATGATATACAAATGCTATTCAATTTTCAAGTCAATCGGATTTAAAATGGCGATTTTATATTATTTGACCTCCAGATGACCTTTGACCTTTGACCTCAAAATCAATCGGCTTCTCAATTGGGACGACTTATACAACGTGGTGAAGTTTCGTGACGCTCAGTTTAGAATTGTGACCTGTAGGCCGGTGACAAACAAACAGACAGACAAACAAACAGACAAACAGACAGACAAACAGACAGAACCACAAACGGAACCGACCAATATACTTGAAAAATCTTCGATTTTGCAAGTAACAAACATAACCACGAACGTTTGCTCTATTATAATAAGATAAGTACATCGCGTTCTGTGAAACTAACTGTATTTGAGAACCTCCTCTCATTGTGCGAGGGTGCGTCATCGCGTTTTTTATGACGTCACGGGTAGAACCTCCTCCTTATTGGCCAGGGAGTTGCGCATCTTGCTTCCTCACGTTTATAACGCTTCGGTCGGAGGTGAGGGAACGTGTCTGTACTCGTGACCGGGTTTAGGAATAATTATCAAGTTATTGATGAGAAATGTATGACAATTGTGTTTGTTGAGGGGAAATGTTTCAACATAACAAATGTACAATGATGAGGATAGAAGTGGGAGCCATATCCATATTTGATTCACACGTTCGTTCATTTCGTCAACATGACACCGATAATGGCGACTGAAGAAGAAGAAGAATATAATATCGGATCTGTGAACTCGAGTATCAAACTTATCATATTCCATCTTTATCCGTTTAGCTTGTTTCCGTTTTGAAATCTGTTCCGAGAGATCCTCCTTTTCTAAGGTTGAATTCGAACACTTGGTCCGTCAGACCCTCATTGAGATCCATGCTGGGTCCATGGACTGAGGTGATTATGGTGATGAGCGAGAAACCACCATTACTGATTGTATTTTATTTTAAAGTGAACACATTGATGGACTCGAGTCGAACGTGACAGAACTGGCTGGAATTACACAGGTGAAGGTGGATTTGGGGTGTATTAATGGGGGTAGAAAATATCAAGGTTTTGGATGGGGACACAGCTGTTTCAAAGACCTGGAGGGAGGAGTGGGATTGAAGAGAGTGCTGGAGTTTGTTCCAGAGGTGGGGGAGGGGGGGGGGGAGAGGAACGACAGATGGAAGGTGAGCAGAGAGTCTTGATTTTGGCAGTTTCACCAGAGGAGGGTTGCTAACAGATATTGAGAGTCATGAAGGAATATTTGGTGGACAGAGCACAGACAGAGCAGGGGGAGCAAGGCCAGAGAGGAGTCTGTAGAAGACAGAAAGACCCCAACCTGCCTGCGTTGAGAGAGTGAAAGGCCCTCATTCAGCTTCATCGTGGGAGATACCAGTGATTCTCAAAGCCTTGGTTTCTACAGCGTGAAGCTGAGTTAGGTGTGAGGCAGGAACACCAGCCCAGAGTTGAGAGCAGTATTTCATCAAGCTGCAGATGACAGCTTTGCATGTGGTGAGAAGCTCAGTCGTGCCAAGAAAGGACTTTGCACGACGCTGGATGCCCAGTGACCGACTGGCTTTGAAGGCCAGCTTGGAAATGTGGTTTTCCCAGAAAAGATAATGGCAGATAGTGAGACCCAAAAGCTTGAGTGACAGAACTTCATGGAGAGGATTGTTGAGAAAGTATATGGGAGGGTTGTCCAGACGGTTTTTTCGGAGAGATATAGTGAGAGTGTGAGATTTGTCAGAATTTAAAGACATGTTCCACTTGTTTGACCAGTTTGTGATTTTATCCAGGTCTGCAGAGAGTGAAAAGGCTTCTGAATGCCGATCTGAGGGTTAAGAAATGCAGCGGCAGAGGGTGGAGTCTTCAGCTAAAATATAGAGAGGATCTTCCATAGAGTCGGAGAGATCATTGATGATGACCAGAAAAATCACGGGGCCTAGAACACTGCCTTGGGTAGCTCCAGTCTGGACAGGAAGGGGAGATGAGAGAATTTAGAGCCACATGTTGACTCCAACAGAAAAGGAAATCCGCGAGCCATGCGTGGAGATTTCCATGGATACCATAAAAGGAGTGTTTGGTAAGCACGGCGGGGTGCCAGACTCCATCGAAGGCACGAGATATGTCAAGAGACGGCTCTGATGTCCTGTTTGGCGTTGAAGGCACTCATCGCTGGTAAATGGAGGGAAGGAAGTATCAATTCATTGCTGGTAAATGGAGGGAAGGAAGTATCGATTCATTGCTGGTAAATGAAGGGCAGGAATTTTCGATTTATTGTTGGTAAATGGAGGGAAGGAAGTATTGATTCATCGCTGGTAAATGGATGGGAGGAAATATGGATTAATCGCTGGTAAATGGAGAGAAAGAAGTAACGATTCATCACCCTGAAGGTGGCCAGAGGCAGTATGTTTTTGTGTTGTCCGTACAGGCTAAAGCTCGTTTTTCTCAGCAACCACATGTCCAATTGTTGTCTGAATCCAAAATTTGAAGAAAAAAAAGTCCAAATCTGTCCAAAATTTTTTTGTCCAAATCTGTCCACAACTTTTTGGAGATACATTATCTTGTTCACAAACAATCAGACCGACAGACAAACAGACAAACAAACAGACAGGGGTGAAACATAGACAGTAGAATGACACTCAGTAGAGCATCCTTTTAACCTCAAAAATAATCGGTGATTGAATTCAGTGACTTTATATGCAAATAGTCTTCAAATTTTAAGTGAATCGGATGAAAATTGACAATTTTAGAAATTTTGCCTATGTTGACATCTTGGCCTATGTTGACCTCAAATATAATTGGTGGTTGAATTCAGTTCGCTGATATGAAAATCCTTTTCAAATTTCAAGTCCATCACATGAAAATGTAGGGTTTTAGAAATTTGAAAAGGTGGTTTACCTTTGGCCGATGTTGACCTTGTGACCTATGTTGACCTCATAAATAGATGGTGGTTGAATTCAGTTCGTTGATATGAAAATCCTTTTCAAATTTCAAGTCTCAATCATATGAAAATTGAGGATTTAAAAAATTTGAAAAGGTTGTTGACCTTTGGCCTATGTTGACTTTTTGACCTCCAAATAAATAGGAATCTGTCAGACCACCAAATCTACCATTTCATGAATATTCGTGGAGATGAGTTAAAAATTGTGATCTGTCGCCAAGTATAAGTGAGCGAACAGACAAACACAAAAACATACACAAACCAGAGTGATCAACATACTTGTCAAATATATATATTGTTGCGGTTTTGAGAAGTGTACATATAACATCATTAAAGGTTAAAGGTTTGCCCCCAATAGTTAGTCCACAAGCAACACGCAGGCCCATTTAGAACATTAGTTATGTCATAGTATGTGTTAGAATAAGGCCATTTCCCTCGTATCATCTGCGTTGTGTAAAAGAAATAAGATAGGCCCCCTTTCATTTTGCCTCTACCCTCCAAATCTACCTCGGGCAGAATCCATCCCGTGGCCCCTTTTTGCTATTCCACCGCATTAAGGTTGTTAACTAGCCGAGCTGACATGAGGTGGGCCTGACAAGAAGGTCGGGGTGTGGTGGTGTCGAGGGTGGAGCGGTGGAGACAGCAGCGGTAATGGCCACCAGTCAATCAGGGCTCGGGTGACATGGGTGACAGGGTGTGGTATGGGCGTGCCTATAAAAGCCACCAAACAAAGCCCTCACCAGGACTTGCACCAGTGGCATTGTGAAAAGGACTGATGCAGAGGACTAAGGCTGGCACTGTATGAGAAGGACTTGCTGGCGTTACGAGAACTGGAAGGAATTGCGCCGCGCATGTGAACTTGTGTTGGGAGCACATATGAACTTGTATTGTGGGCGCATACGAATGGTATTGGGAGTGCATATAGCGCCGGACCAGTTATTACGTACGCATCTGAGCCGCAAGTGTAACCGCCCAGCCAGCCTTACCTTTCGCCCCGTAATTGTCTGGTCTGCGCCAACAACCCACGGGGAGCTTCTGCCGGCTGACAATCTTCTTCGCGGTGCGAGTCGGTGACCGGAGCCAGCTGCCTGGACGCCATCCCTGGACCATCAACCTGACCATCTGCAACCCCGTGTGAGTGTGTCTTAGTGTGAAATGGGCCCATGTCCTGGGATAAATTAAGACTGTGTAAGGCTGCACTGTGTGTTCTTCTGCTGAATACTGTACATAGTGTAATAAACCATCTGTTCTTCCTTGTTTCTTCCTAATTTGACGGTATCAGTGATTTCCCTCCATTGGGTAAGCGTGGCACGATTAGCAACCGCTCGGATCGGGATCTAGTCCTTGATAACGGCTCGGGTCATGGTTCGCTCCTGCTTGGCGTTTCCACCTATAAACGTTATTCGGGCCGGGCTCATTTCCTTGCCTCCTGGGCGGCATTGGTACTTAGGTAATAGGAATTCGGCCTACAACCCTATTTAACACCGTCCGGAAGGAACGTCATAGCCCCGGATCCTGTCGGCAAGTCAAAGACAAGGGGACTAATCCCCCCCTTGGTAAGGGGAAAGGCCAACGAGGAGATCCACAACAATTGGTGTCCAGAGTGGGATATGACCCACAGTGCGCTTAACGCACTCTAAATTACGAGCGGCCGAAATTTAATAAAACCAAATTTAAAATCGTGCCATGGATAACCAAGACGTTCGGATGCCGGTGGGGGTAGAAGAGGAGGATTAGAATTAACCCAGGACCCCCGGGAAGAATTGGAACACTTGGCAATGGAGGACATTGATGAGGGGCAGGTAGCAGGAGAAGAACAAAATGGCGGTGCCTCGCACGTGGCCGCGGCAGCCGAGCCCGCTGTGCGACCCTGGTGCAACAATGAATTGTACCTAATTCAACTCATGGCAAAGATGGACACCCAAGAGAATAAATTGAATTAAATGGGGGACCAATTGAAAGCAGAAGGGGACAAATCAAGGAGGGAAATGAAGTGCGAAATTTGGGGATTAAGTGATAACATAAATAAAATAAATGGGAGAATGGACATCCAAGAAAAAAAGATGGATGCGCAAAATAGCCAAATGAAAGAAATGAAAGACGGGGTAATGGGGTTTGGAAACAGAATAGGTGGCCAAATAAAATAAATGGGGAAAGACATAGGGCGCAGGTCGAGTGGGAAAGTCGCATTGGTACGCGACGAGGTAACGCGATTTGAGGAACGCGTGAAAAGCGAGTTTGAGCAGGGCACTGCTAACTTGACCGAGGGTATGGAAATAGCGACCCGGGGTGTGGAAAAGCCAACGGCCGCTGAATTGGACAGGGCAAATTCATATGTACCGGCGGACGCCGAGCTGGAAAAAGAAAATGAAATGTGTATAGTTGAAATTGGGGTTGCGGAGATGGCAGAGTTAGAAATTGAATGGTCAGAAAAAGTGATGGAATACGTGCAATGTCCGTGTTCGCATTGTGATGTCATGCTGCCTAACCCCAATGGAAGTTTGCAGTTGGTGCAGGAGAAGAGGATCCTGAAGGTGAGCAGGAGCGTGTATAGCGGGAATGTGTATGGCGCCAAGAGATTTTTCGCGCGCTTGGGATCCAGACAAAGCCCGGGCGCCCGTGGAAGATATGTGGTGCGATGTATGCGAGTGAATGGCGCGAGTGTGCGAACGGCACCAGAGCGAGAGTGTGAAACCGAGTGCGGAACGGAGTGTATGTGGGAAGAGTGTGAAACAGAGTGTGTGATGGACGTGGAGAGTGAAAGAGAGAGAGTGCACACCAGAGCACGTGATTGGGTGTGCAACAGAGTGCACACCCATGGGTAAGTGTGCGATGATTGGGTGTGCAACAGAGTGCACACCCATGGTTGTTACAGAGTACGTAATGGGAGAGAGTGTGCCAGGATGTGCGCGAGAGGAGTGCGTAACGAAGTATGTGAGTGGAATGAGTGCGCCTGGGGAGTGTGCACCTGAGTGTGCGAGAGAAGAGTGTGCACAGGAGAGTGCAGTAATGGAGTATATGGGAGGCGCTGGGATGCCTGGAGGTGCGAGAGAGGAGTGGGTCGCGAGGTGTGAGTGTGAGAATGCGACTCAAGCATCGACGCAGACCGGGGCAGCGTTAAGGGCGACGGATAGCCGATGCGAGCTCTTGGTGCATAGTGCATTTTGTGTGCTGCGGGGACCGGCGGGGATCGTTGGCTAGGAAGCATGCACAATTCGTGCCGGGCCCCGCCCTGTATGGTCGGTGCTTCGCCGTGGCGGTAAAGGCGAACGGCAAGGTTCAAGGGGAGGTAGGAGAGGTCGGGGCCGCGCACCCTTGCGGGTGTGGTGCTTCGACCGTGGCCGGCTGGGTCATCGTGCCGGGAACCGGAAGGTCTCGCGCAGAGATGGCGCCTGGAACGTTGGCCCAAGTATGCCTCCTCCCCTGAACCGAAAATGCCGGACGGACCCAACCTACAGGAGACCAACCACCCGTATGCATTGCTCGGCTTTGCGAAGCCGAGCTGTGACAATGTACTTCCCCACCGAGAGGCTCAAGTGTAGTGGACGGATAGCGATAGTGTTGGCGAATGGTACCCGGCTTGGAGGAGTGGTGGTTTAGCCATCCTCACATTTTGGGGCAAAGGAGCATTAGATTATGGGGTTTGGCAGTGAAAACTAGCCAGGGTGGGCTAGGATAATGTTAGGGATTTAGGGAAATGACAGTAGGAGACATAAGATTTAAGGAGTGACTTTTGTACCAGTAGAGGGGATGTAGAGAGATTAGATGGATGATAATGACGAGGGATGTGCTTAGTGTAAGGGAAGACGGGGAGCACAAGTTTTGGGGGAAGTAGTCAGATAGATGATGCCGTGTGTGTGAGGACCTTTGTGGTGAGTGTGATGAAATGAGGAATTGATAGAGAATGTCGGTGCTTGTTGAGCAAATGAGGAATTGATCGGGAATGGCTGAGCGTGGGAAAATCTGATTGTTGAGCAAATGAGGCAATGGTTTGGGATCACCAGAGGTGGTGTATTGAGGATGAATGGAGTGTGTTAGAAGAAGGACTTGCATGGTGTGCAAGTAGAGAACAGGAGTGTGGAATAAATGGTGTGGAATGCTTGGTGTGAGATGAGTAGTGTGGAATGCATGGTGCGAAGGAGTGAATGGTGGAGAGATGGACCCCTTCACGAGTATCCGGGGCGGGTAGATTAAAGTTAGGTAGAGGGTTTAGGTAAATTGTTTGGATATTGACACCTGTGGTGCAGGTAGTAGCAATGAAGTGCTTGGTTTGGTGCATGAGTCTGTGCAGATGGCTGGGCGTGTGGGCCTGTTGGTGAGTATGGTTATTGGAGCACTCTGCCACTGGTAGTTTGTCGGCCAGGTGACGCCGCAGGTAGGCTCTGGGAGCCAGTTAGGGTTATTCAGTGGGGCCCGAGGATCCAAAGGAAGGACCCGGGTAGCCAAATGCCAGAGAGGGCATTAGAGGGGTGAGAGAGCCAGGAGGGCCTTCCCCAGTTAGGTAGTCGCAGGAGCAAGGTAAGCTCGGGTGGGGACTTCAGTGGCAGAGGTGCGCGGGTAGGTAGACCCGCTAGTGGAGTCACACGACCCAGCCCCGAAATTGTGCGAGGGCACAGTGTGAAAAATTGGGGGTGAGACCCAAATTGGAAGAGCACCACGATTGGCAAATTAAGCCAATGGATTGGCAGAGCAAAGATGCAGAGAAAAAGAGCAAAGAAGATGGCAAATTGGATTGGCAGAGCAAGACCCCGGGTAGTGTAAAGTGTTAATGTTATTAGAAGTATAGTTAGGATAAGAAATCTCTTCGCACCATACACATCCACTCACCAGGGTGACAGGACTCCACACCACGTTTTGTAAACGATTTGGAATGTAAAGACGCATCTCGACGGGATTTGACAATGTATGTATTCCATCTCTTCCTTCTTGGGAGGGATTGGATGACGAATTTGGAATTAGAGAGAGATATTGGAGACTAGACAGAAGAGAAGAATTTGTGAAGTGCGGATATGGGGAGGGGGAAGGGTAGTGTAGGCTGACATGGGGGGTGACGAACGGCTAGGGACGAGCTTTCTCGGCTCGCATCTCCCGTGTTCCTCATGTTGCATTGCCTTGTATTGTGTGTACCTTTGCACCTTTGCCCCCATTAACTCTCTGCTTTGTCTTTCCTCTCCACCCATGTACCCATATCTTTTGTTGAGGTGAGTGTGCAGGAATACTGAGCTGTGCAGCTGCACTTTGCAACACGGTGCAGCTGCACCCTGCTACCTGTTGCCTGCACCAGTACACCTATGGACCACACGTTCTGTGGCCTGGAACCTTTGCTGGGGCAGACCTTTGCTGCAAACGTTACCTGGCTCACTTACCTGCGGACCACTGTTCTTAAGTGGCATTGATGACATGCAGTCGGACCACCCAAGTTGGCCCTGCTGGCCTGCAATAAAAAAAAACGGACACGGTTTGTGCCTTTTTATTTCCTTTGGTGTGTCAGGAAACAAGACTTCAAGCTTTATTATGGCACACCGAAGACGAAGCAGGAAGATGCAGCCAAGAAGCAGCGGCCCAGCAGCACAAGACGACATCGTTGATTATTGTGAATGTGCATTCTTGTGATGGTGCATTTTTGTGCATGATTGTGCATTTTGGTGTGTTTTGGTACATTCTTGACATATGGAGTATTGGTGCAGTGCTCACTTGAGTGGGTTCGGCTCGGGGACGAGCCTGGCGAAGGTGGGGGGCAATGTTGCGGTTTTGAGAAGTGGACATATAACATCATTAACGGTTAAAGGTTTGCCCCCCCATAGTTAGTCCACAAGCAACACACAGGCCCATTTAGAACATTAGTGATGTCATAGTATGTGTTAGAATAAGGCCATTTCCCTAGTATCATCTGCGTTGTGTAGAAGAAATAAGATAGGCCCCCTTTCATTTTGCCTCCACCCTCCAAATCTACCTCGTTGGGCAGAATCCATCCCGCGGCCCCTTTTTGCTATTCCACCACATTAAGGTTGTTAACTAGCCGAGCTGACATGAGATGGGCCTGACAAGAAGGTCGGGGTGTGGCAGCGTCGAGGGTGGAGCGGCGGAGACAGCAGGGTAAGGGCCACCAGCCAATCAGGGCTCGGGTGGCATGGGTGACAGGGCGTGGTAAGGGCGTGCCGATAAAAGCCACCGAACAAAGGCCTCACCAGGACTTGCACCAGTGGCATTGTGAAAAGGACTGATGCAGAGGACTAAGGCTGGCGCTGTATGAGAAAGACTTGCTGGCGTTATGAGAACTGGAAGGAATTGCGCCGTGCATATGAACTTGTTTTGGGAGCGCATATGAACTTGTATTGGGGGCGCATACGAATCGTATTGGGAGCGCATATCGCGCCGGTCCAGTTATTACATATGTGGCTGAGCCACAAGTGTAACTGCCCAGCCAGCCTTAGCTTTCGCCCCGTAATTGTCCGATCTGCACCAACGACCCGCGGGGAGCTTCTGCTGCCTGACCATCTTCTTCGCGGTGCGAGTCGGGGACCGGAGCGAGCTGCCTGGATGCCATCCCTGGACCATCAACCTGACCATCTGCAACCCCGTGTGAGTGTGTCTGTGTGTGAACGGGCCCATGTCCTGAGATAAGTTAAGACTGTATAAGGCTGCACTGTGTGTTCTTCTGCTGATTACTATACATAGTGTAATAAACCATGTGTTCTTCCTTGCTTCTTCCTAATTCGACCGTATCAGTGATTTCCTCCATTGGGTAATCGTGGCACGATTAGGAACCACTCGGATCGGGATCTAGTCCTTGATAACGGCTCAGGTCACGGTTCGCTACCGCTCGGCGTATCACCTATAACCGTGATTCGGGCGGGGCTCATTTCCTTGCTTCCTGGGCGGCGTTGGTACTTAGGTAACAGGGATTCGGCCTACAACCCTATTTAACGCCGTCCGGAAGGAACGCCATAGCCCCGGATCCCGTCGCCGAGTCAAAGACAAGGGGAATAATCCCCCCCTTGGTAAGGGGAAAGGCTGATGAGGAGATCCGCAACAATATTATAGTGGGGTCACCCGTGGGAATCCCACGGGCATGGACGTGTGTGACATTTCGACATATTGAGTTATATGCTGCACCTGCACATTCAGTTTCACAAAATGGTTAATGGCAAATTATCAGATCCACAAATAATGTAATCTACACAATGTGTTTACTTCTGATAACATGAGAATGCATGTGCGTGCACATGGGAAATACAGTTTGAAATGTGTTATTGCATCTTACGTAAAATGTGACTTTAAGAGCTCAAATCCTCTCTCGCTCCCACATCACGCACATGGGGAAGAGTGGTACACACACACACACACACACACACACACACACACACACACACACACACACACACACACACACACATACACACACACACACAGACACACACACACACACACACACACACACATGCACACACACATATATATATATATATATATATATGTATATATAAGTATATATAAGTTCAAATCTCTATATATAATGGAGGAGTGTCTGTGTGTCTGTCTGGATGTCAGCTTATAACTCAAGAACTACACTTCGGAGAAAAGTTTTAGACACAGATTCGGAATCAGCATAAAATTCCGGTGGTTATAGGGTACTTTTTATTTTAAAATCCATGGTTTAAAAAACCGCGCCAGCTGCAATTCCATGGTGTAGTTTGTGGCGGCGGCGCTATTGCCCCTTTCCGATCCCATGACGCATTGCGGTTCCGATTCGCGATAAGGTCTATGCGCTATCACCGACACTTTTCCACCTTTTCCATACCTTTTAATCAGATTTACCTTATCGTCCATCCTAACCACATTACGCTTGGAAACACTAGCATTATCCTTCTTTGGACCCATGGCTAACACAGACACAGTAAAGGAATACTGTACGTCGCCTCTGTTTTGAATGAGAATCAGCGTTTGCGCATACGTACAGTATACTGTACGTACATATTTATATATTTTTAATGTGCTTTTTATTGTATTTTAAATTGTTTTTTAGCTTCTTTTATTGTTAATTTATGGACTATTTTATTTATTTTAAATATATTTTTAAGGAAAACAAATGTTTTCACGTCCGTAGGAGTGACGTAGTGTCACACATAATGACGTTCGCTGCCCGGTCATGAAAGAAATTATGATTCTCTTGCCAAAGTGACATGCAGATCAGGCAGTAAACCTCCCAACTGAGTTTCTCAACAGTCGTCAGCCTCAAGGACTCCCAACACACAGGTTGATTCTCAAGGTGGGAGCACCAATCATGCTTCTAAGGAATCTTGATCCACCAAAGCTGTGTAATGGAACACGATTGACAATCCAGCAAATGATGCCGCATGTCCTAGAGGCAACCATCCTCTCAGGACAATACAGAGGAGAGAAAGTATTCATTCCAAGGATACCACTTATTCCACCTCACCTTCCATTCTCCTTCAAGAGGAATCAGTTCCCCATCAGGCTATGTTTTGCTTTGTCGATCAACAGGGCGCAGGGGCAATCAATGAAGGTTGGAGGCCTGAACTTCACAGAACAAGTGTTTGCCCATGGCCAGCTGTACGTGGGCTGCTCGAGGGTTGGAAAACCAAGCAATCTTTATGTCTTGGCACCACGTAAGAAAATCAGAAATGTATACCCAGAGGTTTTGAGAAATTGAAAATTAAAAAAACGTCATGAAGGAAATGCACTGTGATATTGCTCTAAAATATACATGTTCTTTTCATCATATATTTGTATTATTCATATTCAACCCGGGTGAAGCCGGGTACCTCAACTAGAGAAATTGAAAAAACATCATGTAGGAAATGTACTGTGATATTGCTCTAAAATATACATGTTCTTTTCATCATATATTTGTATTATTCTTATTCAACCCGGGCGAAGCCGGGTACCTCAGCTAGTAGTTTTATATATAAGTTCAAAACACACCTGGTCACAAGTGTGCCGCACTGACCGGGTCCTCAGTCGAGGTCCTCAGCATCATCCCGTTTCGGCCCTTCAACCTCGATACGGTCAGCTAAGGTGGGCCAGCAGGGGCATATACACATCCACATACAGCAACTACACCTGGATGCATACATACCCCCACCCCCAGCCAGTGCGAACGCAGACTACAACAAAAACAACACCTCCGCATCCAGAATCCACAGCACCAAACAAACACGGTGGAACACTCAAACACCCACCTTTATACCCTTCACCACTCACCAACAAAAGACACCAGATCATTCATACACACACATACACACCCATACACACACACACACACACACACACACACACACACACACACACACACACACACACACACACACACACACACACACACACAACACTAACCAACCAACCACATACCCTTACAACATACACCACTCAACATACAAAAACACACACTCATGCAAAAATTAAGTCATGCAAAAAAACACACACCCTCACCCACTCACTCATATACACAAAATAAGAAATAATAATAGTAACAAAAAAAAACAAAAACAAAAAAACAAACAGAAAAACACACAACCAACCTACACCGTTCGACGTGCCTCCATAAACTTCCTCCATATCCAAAATGAGCCTTTCAAGGCAACCTGGGCCACCTGGTCACACATCCTCCTTCTTTCTGTCCCACACACTCCAAGCTGAGCAAGAAATGCAGAAAAGGAATTGCCTATATACCCTCTGCACCCCACCTCAAATGGCTGACACGAAACTCGCCAACCCTTCTCCCGGCACTTTGCCTCCAGCTCACTGTACTTTCCTCTCTTCCTCTCGTGCACCTCCTCCATATTCTCTTCCCAAAGTACCGACAATTCCCCTAAGATGACCTGTCTTGTTGCACCTGACCAAATGACAACGTCAGGCCGCAACCTTGTCACACAGATCTCCTCTGGGAATACCAATTGTGGCTTTAGGTCTGCCACTACCTGCCAATCACAAGCATCTGACAGCCCTCTTGCTTTCCACCTCCTCCTCTTTCCACCTCTTACCACTTGGCCCTCTTTGACAAACCACAACTCTCCCCCATCAGTCTCCTTCTCCACTCTTCTTTCTCTCGACCTCAGCACTTCTTGTTGCACCAATCACCATCTGCACCACCACCGCCAGCACCTGATCATGTTGCCACCTGTATTGTCCTGCTGCCAATGCAACTGAAAATGCACTCAGTGCATGCTGCACTGTTTCCACACCTCCACACAATTAACATCTCTCCTCCTGCAACAACCCCCACAATCTCAAGTTTACTGGTGATGGAAGCACATCATACGTTGCCCGCAACAGGAAATTCAACAATATTGGCTCCATCCTCGCAAGCTCTTGCCACTTCAATATCCTCACCCGCACACCTTCCCACTTAGTCCAAGCACCTTGCTGTGCCTGACCGACTGCTTTCACATATCTCCCCTCCTCTTCCTTCCTTCTCCCCTCCCTCTCAACCATCTTCCTCCTCTCTTTCACACATGCCTTTCCCCATCGCTCATGCTTCATCCACCCCAAGCCATGCTTCCAATGCTGTACCATCCCCATGACCTCCTCCTGTTGCAACCGCTCCTCCATCTCGTCCACCTCTGCTCTTGCACTTCCGACTTCCCTTCTTCTCTGTGAGAGCATTCTATACCACTGCATCACTTGAATCCCGCAACATCATGAACTCCCGCACCCTCACCACCTTAAACTCCTCGGTTAATGATGTCAAGGGAAACTGGAGTTTCCCACCCTGACCATAAAAGGCAATGTTTGTCAAACAGCATGGCACTCCCAACCACCTCCTCACAAACCCGCTCACCACAACCTCCATCCTCTCCACATGCCCAATTGCAATATCATACATCATCAATGGCCACAATACTCGTGGCATCAATCCAAACTTCAAACACCATACCTTCAACTAACCTGGCAAACCACATTCTTCAATCCTCTTCAAACCTCTCAAAAGCTTGTTTCTGACCTCCTCCACTGTTCCCACAACATTCAACTCCACTGTATACCATCTTTCCAAACTCTTCACAGGGGCCTCTACCAATGATGGAACCACCTCCCCTCCCAGCTCAAACCTGTGCATGTTATCCACCACTCCTCGTCTCACTACCACACTCCTCGACTTTCTTGCTTTAAATCCCATTCTTGCCCACCGCATCAACCTTTCCAGTCGTCCCAGTACCTCTACTGCTGCATCAGCGGACTGTTGGACAACTGTCAGGTCATCCATGAAAGCAAACATTGCTGGCAACCTCTGACCAGGGGCTAGCTCCACTTCTTTCCCATGTCCACTCACCGCACGTATCAACAACTCCATAACCAGCACAAACAAAATAGGGGAGATGGTACATCCCATCAGGATCCCCACTTCCAACTTCTGCCACTCTGTTACATAGGACTGTGTCGCAAACCGCATCCAAAACTGATCATAATATGCCATCAAAAAATCCCTAAATCTCCGTGGCACCCAAAAGAAATCCATGGCATACCTGATCAAGGCATGCGGCACTGACCCATATGCATTCTCCAAATCCAGCCATACCACCGCCACATCCTTCCTTTGCCTCTTTGCCTCCTGTAACACTTGCCAGACCATTGCCGAGTGTTCAATGCATCCTGGTGATCCTGGTATTCCTGCCTTCTGCACAGAACCATCCACAAAACCATTCCCTCTGATGAAGCCTGAGAGCCGTGCCGCAAAGACACTCATCAATATCTTCCTATCTACATCGAGCAATGATATTGGTCTAAACTGCTCCAGTGTCACAGCCTCCTCCTGCTTTGGAAGATAAACTCCTTCTGCCCTAGTCCATTGACTGGGCACAACTCCTTGCCTCCATACCACCTTCGGAGCCTTCCACAGATACTGCTAGATGCCTTCACAACTCTTAAACACCTTGTATGTCACTCCACTTGGTGCTGGAGCCGATGCTGCCCGTGCCTTCCTCAAAACTGCCTCATGCCTCAATCTCAGACATCTTTGGCTCTGACAAATCAAATAGAACACCTGGCTCTGTCGGTCTCACCAATCCTTCGATGTCCTCCACCACTTCGTTCTTCCTTGTGTCTGCATACGTGACACGCAGGTGACCTTCCAACTCTTCCTTTAGTACCTTCAGTACACCACCTCGACACGGCTCCAACAGATCCTTCATAAACTGAAAAGGCTTCTCAAAGAACCTCTTTCTCTTCCTCTGCCTCTCCTTTCATCGCCTCTTCATCCTGTCCACTCTCTTCAACTTCACCAACCTCATCACCTGATTCGTCAACACCTCAAGCCCATTCCTCTCCCCTTCCACTGCCCTCTTCCATATTCCATTCAAACTCCTGAACTTCATTCTCAACTCATGGATCTCCCTCTGCCTCCTGCTCAAACATGCCTCCTTGTCACCCCTCTCTACACACTCTTTCACTCCAAACGTGACACATGCATACTCAAACACAATCTCATTCATCTTTCTCAATCTATCTTCCACCCTTCCTTTCAACCTATGAAGCGCCCCACACATCACTCCATCCATTCTCTCCCATATTTCCCTTTCTCCCATACCTGGCCATTTCACTCTCCTCCTCACATCCTTTCCCTGCTGAAGTACAACCCCAGGACATACAACACTGTGGCTTGCTACCTGGCTGTTTCTCCCGCCATCTTACGTGTCCCCTTTTCAAAGGCACTGCATTGCTGTACCTCCTCCTCACCCACCTTACGCACACACCCCATTCGGCTCTGACGGACATGCAATCCTCTCACCGACTCAAACTCATGTCCACACCCACACTTCTCTCGAACCTGCCCTGCCTCCACATGCACACCATCACCCCATAGACATACATCTCCCACACGATCACTCCCACACCCTTTCCTGGCCTGATGGATCCTCAACCCTCTGATGGATCCAAACTTCATGCCCACACTGACATTTTACCAGACTTGTATCCACAATCCGTTCTCGTTTGTCAACATCAGTACGGGGGTCTTTATCCGTTTTATCTGTGTGTTTGGGCCCATCTTCCGCCCCACCTCTCGGAGAGCCCTTGGTTTCTGCATATAAATATATATATATATATATATGACGGGTTGGGACTTAAGACTTGGGACTCAGAGGACTCAGAGAAGGAGCAACTGATATATTTATTAGAACTCGTTATACACAAGCTTGTGGAAAACATGATGTCGCAGGAAGCTCACACATAATGACCAACTCTACAACAAGATGCTCTAAAAATGTTTGATCAGGGCTTCATTATATATATGAAAGATAGGGGTGTGGTTTAAAATCAGGACAGGAGACAAAGGGTGGACTTACATGGCCCCCACCTCAGTCCCCTCCTGTTGTCCAGTTAGTTTAAGGAAGTCCGAGGCCAGGCAAGGGTTATGCCTTTTGATATCATAATCATTGGAGCTTGAAGGGACAAGCATTGAGGCTTGAAGGGAAAGAAGGAGATAAGGAGTAGACAGCCTTAAAGCTGTCATCGAGGAGAATATTGAGACCATGGAGGAGTATAGCAGCCTCGCAGCTGAGACCACAGTATGGGAACAAACTCTGGATTTCGACAGGTAAAGAGAACATGCCATTACAAGGCATGAAATCACACAAACTATATAATCCTTAAAAGGGCATAACAGACAAAGTAATATAACAAGTCTTTTGATTGAGAAAGTACAGAGGGAGTGGACACTCATGGACACTCGTAAATGTGCCAACATAAAGGAAATTGGCAGAGGCCAGAAAGATAGCAGTTTGCAACCAAGGCCGTAGTATGGGGAACAAGGGACTGTGCCAACACAGGGCAAAGGTTTGTAAAGCATTTAAGTTCTTATAAGGGTACAGCCAGCTTTCAGAGAACATGGAAAGAATATAAGTATTAAAAGGATACAGTAAACAATCAAACCAAACATATAATTGGTTATACTTGGTCAAATGGTAAGAGAGCACAAAGGAGGAGGGGCTCACGCCCCACATATATATATATATATATATATATATATATATATATATGTATATATATATATATATATATATATATATATATATATATATAATATTAGGGTGGTGCTCAAAATATATATTTTTAAATATTTACTGGGACATGGCTTTATGTTGTTCCTTTTGTTCCAAAATGAAAAGACACCAAATATGAAAGCATTCTGATTTTATTTAGGGGTGCCACATCAGCCTTCAAACTAAAGGTGTCTACAAAACTTTTCTATATATGGATCGAAAGCAAAACCAGAAGTTTGTTTTATGAAAATCCACCCTCCACTCACTTTCTTTGTATTCTAGCAAACACAAGTTACAATAGCTGCACAAATAGCACTATATTGCTATGAAAACTCAAATTCAATGATAACAATCCAAATGTTCAGTTCATAAAATGAAGAGACACCATATCACATAATATTAAAAAACCCAAATATAATGAGAAATGTAACTCCTATTTCTGGGCCTGTTTCACCACTTACCCAGGGGGCCAAACCCCAAAATTTTCGGAAAGCAGACATGGGCTGTTGTACAAGGTTGTGCCCCAGAAATCATATCTACATGTGCCTAGGAACACAATCTAGGTCAACAACCTTGCCAACAAGCTGCTGGAAATTTGTAAGAGGCACACAAATGTTGCGCATCTTTCATCATCATCATCATCATCATCGTCATCATCATCTTTGCGCATCCCTACTTTGTGCAGGGCCCAATATAGCTGCAATTTCATGCACAGGCGAATAGTTTGACTGGGTAGTTCGAATCCACAGTTCAGGCAGATCCTTCAACAGAGTTGCAGCATAGTACACACTTGAAACAATGATATCCGTATCATTGGCATAGATGATAACAGCTGGGCTGAGACTGCTGAAGTGACAGGCTTTGTATAAAGCCATTTGGTGCGAGCATTTGTGTTGAGTGTTATGCCATCAAGACCACTGTCTTCCTTAGCGTCAGCATTATAAGTTTGCTCTAAAAGCATATCAGGAGATGCACCATTATGGCTCCCATCTGCTCTCCGACCAACAAATGCTCCATTCATCATAGCTTCATGCACCTCTGGAGCTGTGTCGAGTAGTGTTTTCATTTCAGACAAGTAGAGTGGCAATGACTGCTGACCATATTTGTAATGCCCTGCAGCTGTTAAATAGGGAAGCATTCGAGCTGATTCACACAAATGCCCTCGCCAATTACCTTCCCGTTGGTGGTAGATGAAGCGGAATAATACATCTGACATCTCAAGGAAGTTGAGCCAGAATACAGCAGTTGGTAAGGTGGTGAGAGTCTCCTGGAATTTCAGCAGGTGTTGCTGAAGTGCTACAAGCTGTGAGTGGCATTCTTGGATGGACTTCAATTGTTCAGTTGCATCTATAGACGTATCAAACTGCTTCTTCAGTGCTGCCTCAATGGCATCTATCCATAGTCGGGTGTCTTCCTCTGATATCCAGCTTTCAAATGCTTCCCAATACAGATGCCATACAGCTTCATTCAGGATTTTAATGGCATGCATAGACTGGTAATAGTCTGCTTTCTCTCCAAAGATCTTCTTAGCTGTCCCTTCTTGGCACATTCCTGCTGTTACAAGAAGATCTTCCACACCAGAGTCCCTCATAATCTTACAGACTGCTTTTAAGTAGTTATGAGCCTGGTGGAAGCCTCCCAAAAGCAGGATTACCTTGGAAAACTCATCTTTGTGTTTGTCCCTGATGGCCACTGCAAGTTCATATGTGGCCTGGTCTCCAGTGATGACAGTCCATGTATCTCCAAGTGCATGTGATGTTTGTACAAGCCGTGTCATCTCTTCCTTTAGCACAGCAGGATCCGTTGGTGAAGCAGGTATGAGAGGGAGGTATGCAATCCGGCTGGCCTTGTGGTGTGGGAGTAACTGTGCACAGAATGCTGAAAAACCAGGGAGATCAGGATCCCCTTCATATGGCACATGCAGCAGTTGTGAAGTTTTCACTTGTCTTCCAAGTCTCCAGAAGAGCAGCATTTCTTCGGCTGTCTCATCAGATGCAGTTTCCAAACTGTTAACATCATCAATGTTGCAAAGTGATCTAGAATTCCTTCTGTCACTGGCTGAAATGTGACAGTTAGGGATATTTGTTTCAGAAACACCTGAAAGGGTCTTTTTCCTGCTTAAAGATGAAGTAGGAAGACTAATATTGTCAGGATGAGTGATGAGGGTACTACTCATGACAGGATTCTCAATTATAATGGCTGTGGTGGCATTGAAAGTCCCACCTTCTAATGTGTTTTTCTTCCAATCCAGGTTGTCCATTGCATAAACATGTACCGTAAATTTCGGACCATTGAGCGCATCGTTATATAAGCCGCATCCCCTAATTTTTTTTTAAAACTGGAATTTAAACACACACAAGCCGCACTGGTTTATAAGCCGCAACCATTTATTAACCACAAAAAGTGAGAAACTCGACAGCCACAGAAACTTGTCAGACGCGCGCAAAGCACAAATTCAATCACAAATTCAGTGACAAAGCAACACAAAAATAAAAATACAGCGACACCAAAGATACACAATAATACACACAATCAAAAAATACCGGTAGTCACATTTATTCGTCGTCGTCATCATTTCCACTGAAGCCACTGAAAGCTTCGTCTTCAGTGTCTGAGTTGAACAACAGAAGCACAGCTTCTTCTGCTATGGCTGCATCGCTGACCCCGGCCTCTTTTTCACTGTCGGATGAATCCGAGTCTTGCTGGCTGGAGCTGGTAGCTTCTCTGTCGTCTGCTACATACAAGAGTTCAGCTTTGCGAAAGCTGTTGACGATGGTAGATTGTTTTACTTTTCCCCACGCTGTCAAAATCCATTGACAGACCTCCGCGAAGCTTGCTCGTCGCATACGTCCAGTTTTGGTGAAAGATTTTTCGCCACTGGTCATCCATGTTTCCCATTCGACACGCAGTGCTACTTTGAAAGCACGATTAACACTGATATCAAGAGGTTGAAGATATTTGGTCGTGCCGCCTGGGATCACTGCTGGGATGGAGTTAGTCGATCTGATTGCTTCTTTTACGGTATCAGTAATGTGGGCCCTCATGCTGTCCAAAACCAACATGGCCTTGTTTCGGTGGAAGAACCCTCCCGGTCGCTTGCCGTAGCACTCAGTGAGCCAGGTCTTCATTAGCGTTTCATTCATCCACCCTTTCTTGTTCACTTTAATAACGATTCCTTTTGGAAACTTCTCCTTTGGCAACGTAACGCGTTTAAATATGACCATTGGTGGAAGTTTATCTCCGGATGCCGTGCAGCTCAGTACGCAAGTAAAATTGGTTTTCTCATGACCAGTTGTTTTTAAACAGATGGACGATTCGCCTTTTTGTTTACAGTCCGATTGAGAGGTAGGTCAAAGGTCAGAGGGACCTCATCCATATTAATTATGTCCTGCAGAGCAATGACGTTCTCTGCTATTTTCTCCTGCGTGTAGTTCCGAAAGTTTGCGATTTTTTCTTCGAAGTCAGGAGGGAGTTGTTGACAGAGAGTCGTTCGTGCTCTGACAGAAAGACCTTTGCGTTTCATAAATCTGAAACACCATGACTGCCCGCCCTGAAATTCTTCTATTTTCTTTTCTGCAGCGATCGATCTTGCTTTGAGTCTGATCTGAACAGTAGAAACACCCCGACCATCCACTCTCTGTGTGTTAACCCAGTCTTCAAGTTCGTCTTCCAGTTCGGGCCATCGGCATTTCCTACCTCTGAAAGCCTTTGTTGACTTTTTGCAGCGAGAAAGTTCGCCCCTCTGCTTTCTCCAACGTCTGATCATGGATTCATTCACTCCAAGTTCATAGGCAGCAGCTCGGTTTCCCTTTTCAATAGCCAGTTCGATCGCCTTCAATTTGAAAGCTGCATCGTAAGCATTGCGTCGTGTTTTCGGCATGATGGAAGTTGTCTGTGCAAGGGCGATTAACTGAATGTTTTGTGTGTTTAAAGGCCGTGTGTAAATTTGGAGGAAAAAACCATAAACAGTTATCACTAGCACACTTTTACAGTGAGTTTTGAATTCACGAAGAGTCAAAACCAGTTTTGAAACTTAATGTGAATTTAAACATAGACTGGAGACTGACGACAACAACTTGATTTGGCCTGAATGCGTCATCAGGAAAACCCGCAACATCAGAAAATTCCATAAACAAGCCGCATCGTTATTTTAGCCGCAGAGGTCAAAGTTGAGGGAAAAAGTTGCGGCTAATAGTCCGAATTTTACGGTAAACTTGCATGATTATGCACCATAGCTTCTGGGACAAACACCCCATTCTCCTCAACCTGTTGCATGATGTTGATGGTTTTTGTTGTCAGTTGGCGCTGCAACGTGTCATAATTGATTCCTAGGCCAAGTCTATTGTTCAGAGTGATCAGTGACTTGCTACGTGTCTGGTTATACACATAGTAAGCTGTAGCTACACTCAAAGGAGTTGGCACTGCTGCTACATGTTGCATAAGTTGCTGCGATATTACAAGTGCTTTCTCCCTAATTGCCGGATGAAGTAATGATGAATCTGAAATATGGGATCCAGACTCTTGGTGCTTTTTCCCTGCTTTGTCAGAGAGCAGCATGGTTGTGAAATCAAATAAAGTTTGTGGAACAATTCTTTCAGCAGCTGCAAAAGAAATTTCAGTAAACTGCTCTGATTTTTGTTCTTTTTTGCACTGCTTAATATCAGCTCTCAGAATTTTAGCTGCACAATGCATTATTTGCTGTTTTTCATCAATCTGATTCTTGGCCTCTAACAACCTCAGTTTTTCTAGAGCATCTCCTAGTGGTATGGAGGAAGCACAGATAAAGCCAGCGCCAGTGCTTTGGTTGATAATTGAAATGCGCTTGCCAAACCATTGTTGCAATTTCCACTTCAAAGTTATTGATCGATACGAGTCTGCAGTTTTGACATCTAGCTCTCGAAGAATTGCCCGATACTGATCCCGAAGATTTTTCATAAAAAAGCCACACTTATTTTGGAAGAGTGATGTCTCAAGCTGTTCGACTAATCTTTCAAATGCAACATCATAGAGATTTTGGGTTGGACTGATAGTGGGGATGCGTCTAGCTTTAAAAGTATTCATGCAGGGTGTATGGTAGCAGATGTCATTGGCAACCATATCAAAGCCTTGACCAATTAGCCTTTGCAAGATATCTTGTCTCTTCAGCTTTTTGGCTTGATCAAGGATTGCATGTTGGCTGGTTGTAGTAGACACTTTACAGGTGGGCTCTTTCCCTCTATACCATGTCTTATTACAGATGACACAAGTGTTCTTGGCTTCAAATCCTGATGTGGATTGTCTTGTGGTATGAGACCCAAGAGATGAAGTTTTCATAGGGTCATCAGCCGCTGGTGGTTGCCCTCCTAGATTCCTTTTCTGCCAGTTTGTAACTTTTTTCATTCAGGTACCAGTTCCTGCATTTTACATGCCATTTAGGGGAATTTTGTCCAACCCAGTTTTCTTGGGTAATGTCACTTTGTAATCTTCTGTGAATATGATCCCGTCGACAGGACATAGCCACAAGAAGCTTTTCTGTTGATATCACCTGGACATTATTAAGTCCTTTCATTGATGGTTCTTGACATATTAGACATCTGCCATAGTCTGTGTTCCAGTCATCCTCCTGCCTTTTCTTTGGTTGTTCCAGTAACAGTGCCTCTTGAACCAGCCTCTTCCCAGCTTGACTGGTCATTTTTCTCCCGGCTGTGTTATCTGAAACACAAACTAATTCATTAGACATTGTAGTTAAAAGTGCAAAGGAGTATATATATTAAGAACACAACTTCACTTGGAGCAAATCTCATCCAGAAGTGCTTGTTGATATTATTTCACACTTGTCTGAAAATGAGTAAATATTAAATCATTCATAAAAATCAGCCATACAGCAAAACTCTGTCAGCTGTGCACCTTGATCCTGTATGGGGAAATCATAATAGCAGTAAATTTACATATGTAGCTTGTTTGAGTCATTAATATCTGAACTACCCAGTCAAACTATTTGCCTGTGCATGAAATTGCAGCTATATTGGGCCCTGCACAAAGTAGGGATGCGCAAAGATGATGATGACGATGATGATGATGATGATGAAAGATGCGCAACATTTGTGTGCCTCTTACAAATTTCCAGCAGCTTGTTGGTAAGGTTGTTGACCTAGATTGTGTTCCTAGGCACATGTAGATATGATTTCTGGGGCACAACCTTGTACAACAGCCCATGTCTGGTAAACCCCCTTGGCCTCCTGGGTAACTGTTGCCTTCTTGGCATCGGGGTACATCTTCCTGTGAGCAGCAACAACTTGGAGCAGAGCTTGCTTTTGCTCTTCATCCTTTGTAAGGAGCTTATTGTAGTCTTGTATCAATGCGACACCCCTTTCTGCCCTGTCGTTCACCACGACTAAGCCACTGGCGGCTTTCTTTGCTTCCTGAAAGCTGGTTTCTTGCTCCCATGAACCAGGATCCTTATCCATCCAATCAGTTGGGGTCCCTAGGATGCTGAAGAAATGCTTGGTGTGTTTTGTTATGAGGCCAGCGATTGACAGGGCGGTTCCTCGTTTGATAGCTGGTCTCTTTGGAGAGGGGTTTTCGCCGTCATTTTTCAATGCTTCAATCATATTGATCTTGCTTTCTTTGTCAATTCTGGTGTCAAAGAATGCAAATGCCACTAGTACTGGGCTCATGTACCACGTGTGGCGGCCAAGTGCCTTCAAGGCTGCCTGAGCCATCTTCTGATTGATTTGTTCAAACTTTTCCAACTTCTTGAAGAGGTTAATGTCATTCAGGGGAGCCTCAATAGCTTGTGGAGCCCGAAACCAAGCCTGTACATACACAAGGCAGACAAAAATGTTGAAGGCTCGGAGTTCTCTCGCCTCTCGAAGTGTCAAGTGGAACTCTGACCGAAACATGAACACCTGTAGTGAATATAGTGCTTTTGCCATCCATCTGGCTCTGTGCATTGCTCCTGGAGCCATGATCCGGATTCCACGAGGTGGGATTCCTCCCATGTAGATGACAGTCAGTTCTAGGAGTTCACGATAATCATCTCGTGGCTGCTGATCTTTCAAACACACAAGAACGTTTTTGCTTCCAACACAGTGTCTACAGATCCCATTGAAGCCTTCCTCTCTGATAATTGATCGTGAAGAAACTTCCTGTCCTCGGGGTTGGTGATTATGGCCTCCGAATCTGCATGCCTAAGATCAAACGTCTTCTCCAAGGAGGCCTTGAAGGATGCTTCCTTTTTCTCTTGGGTCGCACCACCCCGCTTTGCACCTTTTTGGAGGCTCCTCCATTCTTCATATAGCCTCTCCAAATGATGGATGCAGTGCTGCTTCGTCGTTGTAGGTAGGTGAGCTTTTTCCCAGAACTTCACAACCTCTTCAATGGTGAGGGTTGCACTCTCCCAGGCAGTGCGATTCTCCTTCTTCAGGTGATGGAAAAACAGGACAAGAGATTGATGCACAGTCGGGAGCTTGGCACCTTTGATGGCATCTCCAGAAGTGGACCCAATGAGATACACATTATCCTGAGCCCGAGTTTTCAATGAAACACTGGTACTAGCACATGCCATATCTGCAAAATAAGCAAGAATGTGGGTAAAATCCTGTTAATTCTTACTCCACAGGGTCACTCTCTAAGTCACTCTCTACAAAAGAGCCACAGTCAATAAGTTAGGCCTACATATTACACACTAAAAAAGCGTACCCCTGACCCCGGGAACCTGTACAAAACATGCATGAAAATTGCCCAGATAGTGATCATAGGAAGTCTCAAAACTGTATGTATAATATATTGTATATATATAATGTATAATGTGTATTTATGTATATTTATTATTTAATGTATATTTACTATATATATATTTTTAATATTATATTTAATGTATATATATAATTATGTATTTATTTTGTGTATATACAGCCCAAAAATTGGGAATTCCTATTTTTGCATGGGGGAAAATTCATCACTGATGTGGCACCCCTAAATATTATTGCATTCCACTCAAATTTGGTGTGGTTTCCTTTGACAACAAAAGGAACAAAAATAGACCATGTCCCGGAGAAAATCTGCATTTTGCTTTTTTGAAGCCCACCCTAATATATGTATATATATATATATATATATATATATATATATATATATATATATATATATATAAATTAATTATAAGCGTGAAAGGTTGTCTGTTTGTTTGTTTGTTTATTTGTTCTGAAACAGCGTCGCCATTTCTCAACGGATCTTCACCAAATTTGGCACGGGGGTCCCTATGCACCACAGAATCACTGCTGAACCAAAAAATTCCTGCTACTGAACCAAACTGAACTGCTGAACCAAAAGACATATTCTGTCATTTTAAAACCACCAAAGTGTGTTAGGTTTCCCCGTTTCATAAAATGTATCGTTTGATACGTATAATGCTTTAAAACTGTTTTTAGCCGCGTCGCAGACGCTGCTCCTAGAGTGCCCTCTGCTGTTATTGTTGTTGTTCTTGTTCTTCTTCTTGTTCTTGTTGTTGTTCTTGCAGAGAAGACAAAACCTCAAAGCTCCACCCATTCTGGGAACCATAGCTCCACCCATTCTGGGAGAGGATTCATGTAAACAAATATCCACCATTTTATTAACTCGCATAGCTTTGAGGCCTGTTTTGTAGGCCCGTGGTGTCTTGCTCTCACACAGTTTTCTTTCAAATCCAATTCGATATATCATTTCATTTTTCACAGTCGCCAACATAGTTTTAGACTCGGTTGAAAAAAAACGGGAAGAAAATCCGATGAAAGTTGCCGTTTATAGAACGAAATGAATTCTCAAAGGCCTGTAACTTCAAGTCCATTGAGATATATATTTTTTAAATCGCGGCATGGTCAGTCATACACCGCCCGAAATAACAGACGGGAAAATGCCGAGATATATTAAAAATTCGTCCATTTGATGACAATCGACACGATGAAATATTTAATTTATACGTCGTCACAATAATGTGGAGAGAGGAGCATTGCTTCGTTCACGTGTCGCCACACACGGGAAATTGCTGAGATATATATTTTTTAAATCGCGGCATGGTCAGTCATACACCGCCTGAAATAACAGACGGGAAAATGCCGAGATATATAAAAAAATTCGTCCATTTGATGACAATCGTCACGATGAAATATTTTATTGATACGTCGTCACAATAATGTGGAGAGAGGAGCATAGCTTCGTTCACGTGTCGCTACGCACGGGAAATTGCCGAGATATATATATTTTAAATCGCGGCATGGTCGCGGCATGGTCATGGCATGGAAAAATAACATCAAGTAATCGAATCAATAGAAATGTCCTGTGCCTATAACATCGACGTTATAGGCACAGCTGCATCTAGGCATTGTGTAACATCGACGCGGCTTTTGTTTTAATTAAAACTTTTTGTGCTTGTTTTTTTTTGTTTGTTTTGTTTTTACCTCAGAAGAGATATCAACATCTACCTCAGCGAATGTCAATCGCGGTGTCAGTATTTGATGAACTTATAAAGGCTTAGGTGACTTATAAGTGTGACCAGCATGTGCACGGGATTCTTCCCAGAAGAATGAGTGGTCGCATTAGCTTGTACGACTTAAAATGAGCGAGTTTTGTTTTCACGTTTGGGCCAGTTTTACATGTTGTATCCCTAAGGAATGAAACGAACGTTTTTCCTTGCTTACAGTTTTATTTGAAGTCACACATGCCTCAAAATACACGAGAATTGAACGCTGAATCCGAAAATGTAAATGAAATTGCCTTGTTTTTTTTACATTATCTTCTATATATTCTAAATATATATCTGTGCAGTGTCTGTCTTGTGTTGTCTTGTCTTGTGTTGTCACTGAACTACTCCCTCAAAATTTTGTAAAATCGTACGATTCCAACCTGACCCACGGCAGGACTATGCGCTCTACTGAGTGGCGTTCTAGTTTCACTTATGAATATCATCACAAAAGGTGCTGTTTTTGGAGATTGCAGATGTTACATGTACTCCATTGAATGGCAAAAGCGTGGATTGCCACACATCCACATTTTGGTCTGGCTTAAGGATAAGATTCGTCCAGCTCAGGTAGATGATATCATCAGTGCAGAGATTCCAAATCCTACCGAGGACAAAGTATTGCACGAAGTAGTGGTGAAGCACATGCTCCATGGTCCCTGTGGTTAGAGGATTCTTAATCAATACTGATCATTATGTTTCTTCTTATGTCTTTCAGACCGTGTTCATTGTTGAAGTTGCAATAAACCGCCAACTGGATTAACAAAGAGAACTGGTCTTATTTATGAACACGGTCCATTGACCTGCCAAGAGAGGTAACGCCTACCAGGAGCAAAGCTCCCGCCATTATGGCCCAAAGGGTCACAGGAGCACGCAAGCCTCCTCACTACGATTGCCACAACCTTGGAAGTAACACATGGAAACGTTCCCACAATTGTGTCCTCGACAGTCGAGTTTATGCACTTCGTGTCACGTGGTCACATCAACACTCATTCTCCTTGCATGAAAGCGGGAAAATGCACAAAACGATACCCCAGCCCTCTTCTTCCAGAAACTCAGTCAGATCAGGATGGATATCCTTTGTACAGAAGAAGAAAGCCAGGTGATGGGGGCTTCACCACTACTCTCAGAGTGATTAAACAAGAAATTGTCATTGACAACCAGTGGGTGGTGCCCTTCAACCCTCTCCTTTCATGCATCTTCAAATCACACTTCAATGTTGAAGCATGCTACTCAGTCAAGTATGTCTTGAAGTACGTCAACAAAGGTACTGATCAGGCAGTCTTTGGTCTGCAGAGAGAGGAAACCAAAAATGATGAGGTATCAGCATATCAGATGGGTCGTTACATCAGCAGTAATGAGGCTGTGTGGCGTATTCTCAACTTTCCCATTCATGAACGCCACCCCAGTGTTATGCATCTTGAGATCCATTTGGAAAATGGGGAAAGAGTTTACTTCACAGAAAAAACCACGCTGCAGCGAGCCCAGCAGCCACCGAGGACCAAACTAACTGCATTCTTTGATTTGTGCAAACAGGATTCCTTTGCTAGAAGTCTTCTCCACTGTGAAATACCCGGATATTACACCTGGCAAGAAGGGAAAAAGGCATTTCAGCCAAGAAAGCAAGGTGCAACAATCCCTGGACACCCTCACATCAGATCCAGTCAAGTGTTAGGTCGTGTCTACACTGTTCATCCCAGCAACTCTGAGAGCTTTTATCTCAGACTCCTCCTGCACAACATTCATGGTCCAACCTCATTCCAGGATCTCAAGACAGTTGCTGGATATGTCTGGGCAACATACCGTGAAGCTTACCTGAGAAGAGGTCTCTTGGAAGATGATGCACACTGGAACAGTATCTTGGAAGAGGCTGCAGTCCCGCATTCTCCAAGCAAGATGAGGAGCCTCTTTGCTGTCATTATCTGTGCCTGTTCATCATCCAATCCTGAGCAACTTTGGCATAATCACCAGGACAGCATGACAGAAGACATACTGTATCAAGCACAACAAGAGTCAAAAAACCCAAACCTGCAGTTTACCTCTGCCATGTACAACCAAGCACTGGTACTCATTGAAAATACTGTACAGTCCATGGCTGGCAAGGATCTTCAACAGTGTGGACTTCCTGCTCCTGTACGAACTGAACCTGCAACTCTCAGTCGAGAGATGCTTCAGGCAACCACCTATGACATTCAACAGCTGCAACAGTATGTCCACCAAAATGAACCACTCTTGGTTCCAGATCAAAAAGAAGCTTATACAAGGATCAAACAATTGTTGACATCTGACTCGGGTGGAATTGTTTTCCTTGATGCCCCTGGTGGAACAGGCAAAACGTTTTTGATCAACTTAATTTTGGCACAAGTTCGTTCACTCCAGCAGATTGCTATGGCAGTGGCCTCATCTGGAATTGCTGCAACTTTGTTCACAGGTGGCAGGACTGCTCATTCTGCCTTTAAGCTGCCACTCAACCTGGCCCACAATGAGTCATGTGTGCAATATTGGCAAAGGATCTGGACAGGCACAGGTTCTAAAGCAGGCCAAGCTGATAGTATGGGATGAGTGCACAATGTCTCACAGACTTGCATTTGAGGCTCTCGATCGCACCTTACAGGATCTCAGAGGTAACACTAAAATCATGGGTGGAGTCACACTCTTCTGAGCATAAGAGAGTGTAAGAGACCTTGAGCATAAGAGAGGGTGAAGAGAACAGAGAGAGGGAGTGAAAGAGCAGCAGCGCAGGATTTTAGGACCTGTGGGCTGATGCTGTGAGGTCCAGTTGCAGAATCAGAGTCGAGGGTTGACAGAAATTTCTCCACCTTGTCAGGAGAAAAAAAAACACTAGAGTCCAGGAGCAGCTGGGTATGACTGGGTATGGTGGGTACAGAGAGGGATGGGTTTGGGACGCAATATTTGGAGGCAAACACAGAGTTGAGGCATTCAGCTTTTTCACGAACGGAGTCAGCTGTGTATCCGTTTGAGGTAAGCGAGGGGATGGAGGGGGAACAAATACCAGAAACAGATTTGACCAGATGCCACCAGGATTTGGAAGAGCGGGGCAGGTTTGAGAGTTCAGTATTGAGAGAGGAGAGATATTGTTTCCTGGCTCTCCGGAGTGTGGACACACACTAGTTTCGGGCTTTGTGAAAGGAAATGAGATTTCCTTCCGTTGGATTTGCTTTCCAGGAGGCGAAGGCAAGTTGTTTCTGGGCAACAGCCTCACCACAAGATTCCGTGAACCATGGATGGGAGGAAGGATATGACAACTGAAGACGAGGTGGGATAAATCTGTGCATGAGAAAGAGCAATTTACTTTGGAAGAATTCCCAGGATGAGTTGATGTCAGAGGTGGTAGAGATGGGAGACCAGTCCAGATGATTGATGGCTGCTTGAAGACCGTGCCAGTTGGCCTGAGTGAAATGCCGGACTCGTCGATGCTGAGGAGGCTCTCTCAGAATGGTCAGAGAGATGTCCACATTAACAAGCACATGATCAGATGAGCCGATTGGAGCAGAAGAAGAGCAGCAGACATTTGCAGGGAAGTTAGTCATAACAAGTCTAGAACAGAAGATGCTCCGTTGACTGAGATCCGGCTTGGGAGGTTGACAGATTGTATTAGTCCCAATGAGTTACAGAAGTCCTTGCCCGAGTACTTTTGTGCACTTTGGAGGAGAGGGAGCGGAGGAAGAAGAGCGCATCTCTTGGCTCTGGCTCAGTAGCCTCTGACTGTTGATCCTCGAGGAAGAAGAGTCTCATGTTTTCTTTCTCAGTATTTGGAGCTCTCTCTCGGTCTGCCTTTTGTCTCAGTTGGCCACGGCTGTCTTGTGTGCGATCATGAGGAGAACTTTTTGAAGCTGAGTTGCGGTTTGGAGGAAGAGACGAGTGAAAGATAACTGGCCACACAAATTACCTCACGTTTGTGGGGCCGTAGAGAGCAACTTTGCGCCATTTTGTGCGTTTCCCGTGTGAGCGGCTTCGGGCCACCTTGTAGTCCTGACTTCATTCAACGATCTCGTTGAGCAAGCTGAATGCCGGCCTTCCAACAGAAACTTTCATTTTCCTCATCTATCTCTTTGTCTGTTCTGTGCCTGAGTAGAGACGTCTCAAATTAGATTTTAGATTTACCTCACCTTTCATTTTTTTCGAAGTACAATTACTTTTAGTAAATAATTACCGTGGTACTTTCATTTGATGTATCCTGTTTGCATGGTGTTGGGTTCGAGAATAAACCGATGTGGCTCCGTCCAGGTAAGCACCTTGGTTCCCTCACCACGTGCGACAGGCCAACTGTCTGAATTAAGGACCGTTTCGGCTATTCATCACCCAATGGTGTTAACCGCTAGGGATGACAGGACAATACAATTGATGGGTTGAGACGCTGAGAGGAATAGACTCATCCAGGTCTGAAGGGGATTACATGGAAGACTGGCAATGCAAGAAAAGCAAAGGAGGATGAGATGGAGTGAAGCAAGCAAAACAAAAGTCCGAAGAAAGAGTCAGAAGCACCTTTATGTTCCTCGATGACGATATGTTCGTCGTTCTCCATAAAGCCTTTGTACGACCTTGTTTGGAATATACTCGCTCTGTGGAGTCCGTCGAAATTAATATTGCTTCCTTGGGAAATATACAAAGGAGAACAACAACAATTGGCTGCAGGTGCACCTGAATGCATGGACATGGAGACCTTTAAGATGCTCAATAAACGCGACAAGGTGAAGATTACCTTCAGCCTGATGCTCCCGCAAACAGAGGATACTCTGTCAAACTGCCAAGTGATCTCCTGCGTCAAAGTTAATTGTGTCACTTTATTGTTCTTGCATCGGAGATTATGGGAAGCAATGGAGAATGTTGACCTTTGCACAACAGAGGGACGGTGTTGGAGACTGCTCATGGAAGAGATGCAGAACCACTTGGTAATTTATTTCCCAAAGCCGGTATGGATTTGTGGTTTAATAAATCAAAGGGAGATTGTGTTTAATAAATTCGATGAAAAAAAATTCACAAGCTGGTCAAACCCTTGAAATATGTCCTTCACCCCTGACAAATCTTTCTTTCCCCCTCTCTCTCTCTGAAAGTACGATCTGGCAACATCTTCCCCCTCACATTTTGAATTTTGGGACTCGGCGATTCTTCTTCCTCTCTCCTGTGAAAATACGGTCATTGAATTTCCAAATAAACTTCACTTTCCTCCAGTGTTCAAATTATCTCATGATACAAATGCTTTTCCTTTAAATCTTTAATACAGGTGACTAAGTGCTACTTGCCAGTGTGACGAACTGAATTCCCACCAACAAGTTCCAGAGAAATGTTGTTGTTCAATCCGATTTCTTAAAACTGGTTTCTTATTTATTACCAGAAAGTTATTGATGTGGGGAATCTGTCTGCATATCAGCAAATCTGTGGCATGGATTACATCTGAGCACAAATACCCAGGCTTCATACACATCCCCTGTGCTTGTGTGTGTGGCCTTCCCACCATTGAATGTCTTCATCGTAAAATTTCTGAACAGGCCGAGATTTTACATAAATATCCAAACTTTTAATGTATTACATTTGGCAAAATCAACATTCACATTAACATGTAATACAATTACAGTATTGTCTTAAGACATGCAATTTTGTATTTTGGGGGGTCAGAGTGTGTGCCTTAGTGTGGTGAAAGTTTAAAGCACTGTAACTGATTTAAACAGAAGATAATGCCTCAAGTGCAGAGGTACTTCATATATTGGCACTTTGTTAGATCAAGGTACTCAGAGTGGAGCAAACATCAGGAAGAGTGGGATGTTTTTTGCCTCTCAAGGTTCACGAACCATGAATGCTCAAGTTCGCTGTGAGAAGGCTTCCTGTGATGTGCAGCTGGAATCGGAACAGCTGACTGTGCTCGTGTGTGGAATGAAGGTTGAGGAGCCGGAAGGATATCCGGAGATTCTGCAGATAAAGATAGAGGATGTGAACTCCTTTGGTCTGGCGGAGGAGCAAAGCAACCAGCCGAATGGTGAGTTGTGTGAATCTGATGATATCTGCGTTTGCTCAGTGCGCTTTTTTTTGGATACTGAATGGAGGCTCCTCAAAGACCTAGAGCAGAATGGAAGGGAATAAAATAGAAAGGGGAAACAACAATAGAAGAGTTAACATAAGAGCTAACATTAATCACAAAAACACAAAATGACACATAAAACATATGATACAGGGAGTGGGAGTCAATATGGGCAGAGAGAGGGAAGCACACAAGTACAACAGCAGAGAACATGGAAACTGTAGACAATAGGGACATCGGGAGATCTGTGTGAGGGAGAGGGCTGGGGGGAGGAGGCATGGGAAGGGGGTGGGGGTTGGAAGAGGTACAAAACACATGGACACTGCTCCGACTTCCAGGAAAGAAGTCGGCATTTAAAAAAGGTTTTTTCAAAAAGAAGTAGGTATTTCAAAAAATAATTAAAGGGTCGTCAAAGGTCTGAGGGGTCTCAGCAGTCTAAATGTAATTAAGAGTTCACGGACTGTGTTTTGGGTGTTAATTTTTTTTTTTGAAGAAGAAGACGTTTTGGTCGCAAAAACAAACAAACAAACAAACATAACCATATGCGTTTGCTATATTGCAAGAAGATTATCTGCATTTGTCAACATGCTAACCTGCCACACTCTTTCGAGACAAAAAAGTTGCATGTTGGATCGCAATGGTTTATAATTTGACAATAAAAGCAGTTTGGTGGAGAAAACCTCTATTTCGCCGCTGTACATTTTTCTTACCTTCTCTGTTTTGCTGGTTGTGATTTTCGGTGGTGGTGAAATTCTGCTGAAGATGTGGTCAGGGAGGAAGCATCTCATAACATCGAGGCAGTTTGTATTTGAGTTCATATTTGAGGCAGAACATTATACTTTGATATCGTAATGTTTTTACATGACGCCATTACCGAGGGAAATGTTTTATTTTCTCTCTTCAGGGAAGATTTTAATGTTTTGATCGAGATTTTAATTTTTTCTAACGATTTTAATGCAATATTTATTTCTATATTTTAAGAGTGTGGAACCAGCTATACATGTGACACAAGAGTGCCTGCATTTAATAAAAGTTACTTTTCCAGATTTATTTGTGAAAGTGGAAGTGAAAACTGAGCACGACATTGACGTCCACCTGGATCGACCTGAACCAAATGATGCTGAGGCTTCTGTCCTCACGAACCATCCCCATGAAGGTTTCTGTCGATGTCCACACATTTTGATTCGAACAGTTTGATGATGAACTCTGGTGTTAAGAAAAAATAACCACGTTGTGATTTAATTGCTTTAAGAAATAACCATGATGGTCGATCAATTTCTCAAACATCATTTATCCCTTTCATTATTATATCAAATATTTTTACCAACAATAATATGCCTTGTTGTATCTTATTTTCCTTAATTTGTACAATCAATTCTGATTGCATTTTCATTTGACACCTGTTAGTATAGCCCCCGTTAGACTTTGTCCAAAACGGGGGTTTTTGGATTGGGTCTCGTCCACCTGTCTGCAACCATATACCAGAGATGTATGGACCGATTTTGTTCATACTTGGCAGAAAGACAACACATGATGGTGTTCATTTGCACATCATTTTGTTTTGCTTTGCAATCAAAGATGGCCGACTGGAGGCCATTTTAGGTGTAAAAACACTGTGTTGAAAACTTCCTCGGCCATTTCTCGGACACGCATTTACTGATGTTGTTCAAACCTGGCAAACAGATGAGGAATGATGGCTAACATATGCACGTCATTTTCCTTTGAGATCAGATCCAAAATGGCCGACCGTCAGCCATTTTGTTCCTTAAACATATCCCCAACCATTTATTGAACATGCATCGCCGATTTTGATCAAACTTGTCATAAGCACCACATGACGGCATATATGTGCACCTCACTTTATTTTGTGATCTTATCAAATATGGCGGACTGGTAGACTGGCAGCCATTTTTGTTGTAAAAACGCAATATTGACCATATCATCAACCATTTAACGGACATGCATTTACCAATATTGTTCAAACTTGGAACACAGAAAATGAATGATGGGATACATATGCACATCCTTAGCTTTCGAGATTCGATCCAGGATGGCTGATTGGTGGCCATTTTGTTCCTCAACTGTGTCCCCAACCATTTATGACATGCATGGACTGATTTTGTTCAAACTTGGCACAACGACAATGCATGACAGTATACATATGCAGAAGATTTTGTGTTGCAATCCAACTAAAGATGGCCGACTGACGGCCTTTAACTCCGTATGGCAAAATTAGTAAAACCATGGGGACTATGACATTTTACTTGTTTTTTTTCTCATGGGTTTCTTTTACATGTTTAAATATGATCTTGGCTCATCGAAAAATGAGGTGACAGAGAGAAAAAAAGGCAACAAATTGATAGTAAGGCAGTCAGGCCACAGTTGGACGGACGCAAGGAAGTCGCAACAGCAAGAGGAGAAGGGGAGGAAACAATCAGCTGATAATCTTGTTTTTGGGGGTTTTGGTTACTGTGTCGAGATAATATTTTGGGTGGGGAAGTGGATGGCATGATGTGGTGGTGAACTTTGTAGCCTTGGTGGAGAGAGTACAATTCAACTATATTTGGCCTCATGTGATCACTTTTTGTAAACACACACACACACACACACACACACACACACACACACACACACACACACACACACGCGCAGTAACCTCATCACCAAAGAAGGACGTGGATATACCCTTACAACCAATAGAAGAACATCCAAAGAAATAGGAAAGGTGACACATCTCCTGTAAATTAATGATTTAATGCTCTTCACCACAAATGATGAAATATTGATAGAATAACTAAAAGTAGAAACTAAAACAATTTGGATGTATTGTTGTTCCACATATGGGACCACACAAAATAGTGAGTGGATCACGAATGCAATTATACTTCTTTGGAAAACCATGAAGCAATAGTACTACTGTAGAAAACGATGTAACGTCACAAAATGTGACATGTTATGAGATGTTTAGTCTCAGAAAAGGCAAGCTGAGATATAAGAAACCTTGTCTGTGATGTAGCATGCCTGCTGTATTCAAACGGTTCATCCTAAGTTGTTAAAAATCTTGGCTCATATCAAAGGGTCTTGATGGTATAAAGGGGTCTTTAAGGTCTAATGGGGCCTCATGAGTCTTTTTTTTTTTAATTCAAGGTCTAGGCTCAGCGAAGAGCTACGACAGAGACCAACAGATCATCTCTAACCTTCACCAATGCATTTTATTATGATACACTAACTCACTACACAAGGGGAAGGAGCTATTCTAATCTTACACAATGGAAATAACCACATGAAGGGACCTGTATGGTGGTTGCCATTGCCTCTGAGCAGTGTTCTAAAATCACAGCATTATGAATATCTTGGGGAAAACCCAAACTTTTGCACAGTCCTGTATATTTACCTCAAGAATATTTTTTTACTTTTTTGAAGTGGAACAAATACATATTGTTACGTTTGTGGGGGTAGATTATGGATTACCATAGTGGAGGCAGGATGGTATAGTTATAGCATGGACCGTGGACGAGTATGAGACATCTCGTTGTAGGGAATCCGGAGCTTAGGTTGTTTAAGTGTCTTCACACGAGAAGTGAAGCTATGGTAATTAGATAGGGGTTAAGATTAGTTTTCCCCCAGAATGTGATTGCCCTCGGTGGGTTTTCCCTATGTTTTTACAATTACAACAAGGCCAACCATAAAACCATCCATTAACCAACCATAACCAACATAACTGCCGTCAGAACCCCAAACATTCTCGATCGGCAACTATACCCCGCCGCCAGAGGATTGTAACGGGCAGGCCACGCCCCAAGCTTCGTCATTGTTCGTGGAGACAGGGTGATTCGCTGGGGCTCGGGATTGGCCAGAGTGACATCATCGAGAGGGTTCGAGAGGAAGAAAGAAGAAGAGTCGTTCTCTCGGTCACTTTGGTCTAGAGCTTTCGGCTGCGGCTGGCTCATGTGCGCTTGTGAGGAGACTTTTCGGAGTTTTGTGGAACCTTTGCAACGTTGAAGCAGGGGGCGCTATTGGTTAGTGGTGCTCTTCGGGGGAGCCTAAAAGGGAAGCATTTTATTTTGATTATGTTTTCCCCTGTGTGTTTTTGTGACTGAGTGTAGATGTCTCAAATTAGGATTTAGTTTCACCTCATCTTTCTTTTTCACTTCTTTAATTTATTTTCATTAAATGATTGTGTTGCATTTCATTTGTTGTGTTGTGTTTCCTTGTTCGTGGGTTCAGGAATAAACCCGTGTGGCTTCTGTTCAGGTGAGCACCTCGCCGCCTTCTGTCCCGTGTGCACGCCAAAAAGTACTGCCAATTTTCGGGCTGCCACCTCGGGAGTAACAACGATGGGCCATTTGTCACCCAGTGATCTTAATCGTTGGGCGACAGGACAATATGTACATGTTTGTATACGTTTGTCAGAATTATATCACGAGTATTGAACAGAATTGCATTTCTTTTACAGGTCATGTGATGTTGTATTTACAGGTGGATTCATTGAATCTACAAGGGAGACTGCACCTACTTTTATGAACAGCGGAGACACAGGCCTGCAAGACTCGCCAACTGAAACAAACAAGAGGACTTTTTCGAAACACAGCAAAACGAGTAATGAATTGTTTGCACGTAATAATTTTCACCAGGCTCACAAAGGAGCGAAAGATGAACGCCCATTCATATGTAAAATTTGTGTAAAATCCTTCAGTCATTCATCCAGCTTTACATCACACCTGCGAAAACACAATGGTGAATGCCCATACAAATGCACAAGTTGTGGAAAATCTTTCAATCGATCATCCACCCTTACAAGGCACGTGGAAATTCATAATGGTGAACGCCCATACAAATGCATAAGTTGTGGAAAATCTTTTTATCACTCATCCAACCTTAAACGTCACATGAAAATTCACAATAATGGTGAACGGCCGTATGAATGCAAAAGTTGTGGAAAATCTTTTAATCAATCAGCCTACCTTAAACGTCACATGAGAATTCACAGTGGTGAACGCCCATACAAATGCACAAGTTGTGGAAAATCTTTTAATCATTTATCCACCCTTAAACGTCACATGAGAATTCACAGTGGTGAACGCCCATACAAATGCACAAGTTGTGGAAAATCTTTTAATACTTCATCCCACCTTAAATCACACATGAGAATTCACAATGGTGAACGCCCATACAAATGCACAAGTTGTGGAAAATCTTTTAATCAATCATCCAACCTTAAATCACACATGACAATTCACAATGGTGAACGCCCATACAAATGCACAAGTTGTGGAAAATCTTTTAATCATTCATCCACCCTTAAATCACACATGAGAATTCACAATGGTGATTGCCCATACAAATGCACAAGTTGTGGAAAATATTTTATTAATTCATCCAAACTTAAATCACACATGACAATTCACAATGGTGAACGGCCGTACAAATGCACAAGTTGTGGAAAATCTTTTAATAATTCATCCCACCTTAAATCACACATAACAATTCATAATGGTGAACGGCCGTACAAATGCACAAGTTGTGGAAAATCTTTTATTAATTCATCCAAACTTAAATCACACATGACAATTCACAATGGTGAACGCCCATACAAATGCACAAGTTGTGGAAAATCTTTTAATAATTCATCCACCCTCACAAGGCACATTAAAATTCACAATGGTGAACGTCCATACAAATGCACAAGTTGTGGAAAATCTTTTAATCAATCATCCAACCTTAAATCACACATGACAATTCACAATGGTGAACGCCCATACAAATGCACAAGTTGTGGAAAATCTTTTAAGAATTCATCCAACCTTAAATCACACATGAGAATTCACAATGGTGAACGCCCATACAAATGCACAAGTTGTGGAAAATCTTTTAAGCATTCATCCACCCTCACAAGGCACATGAGAATTCATAATGGTGAACGGCCGTACAAATGCACAAGTTGTGGAAAATCTTTTATTAATTCATCCAGACTTAAATCACACATGACAATTCACAATGGTGAACGCCCATATAAATGCACAAGTTGTGGAAAATCTTTTAATAATTCATCCACCCTCACAAGGCACATTAAAATTCACAATGGTGAACGTCCATACAAATGCACAAGTTGTGGAAAATCTTTTAATCAATCATCCACCCTTAAATCACATATGACAATTCACAATGTTGAACGCCCATACAAATGCACAAGTTGTGGAAAATCTTTTAATAATTCATCCAAACTTACAAGGCACATGAGAATTCACAATGGTGAACGCCCATACAAATGCACAAGTTGTGGAAAATCTTTTAATAATTCATCCACCCTCACAAGGCACATGAGAATTCACAATGGTGAACGCCCATACAAATGCACAAGTTGTGGAAAATCTTTTAATCGGCCATCCGCCATGAAATCACACATGACAATTCACAAATGACATTACATTTGGCTTCCTGTTCCGCCGGCGAAGTAGTGTTCATCCGAGCTCTCCACGTCACCAAAGTTAAGTATTTTCACGTTTGTGTTTTTGTCAAATTTGTACTCTTTATTTTACTGTGTATGTGTTTACTGTGAATTTCTAGTTATATCTCGGTTTGTAAATCGTGCATACTTGTGTGTAATAGTCGTTTTGTTTGTGCCGTGTTTGGGGCCTGGGCCCTGGTCGTGTTTTGTTGTTTATTTACTTTCGTTTTATCATTTTATTGCTTTTGTCTTTGTTTTTCTTTTCACCCTATACCTCCCCCGAACATCGTACCCTCTGTTAAAAGTCTGGAACCCAAAAAAACACAAAATTAATAATTTCCTCCTCTCCTCGCGGCTCCTCCTCCCTCACGACCACGTGTTGTCTCACCCCACCCCTTTTCTCTCCTTCCTTAATATCTCCTTCCTCTCCAGCCGATACTCACCTTTCCAATTCTAGTTTTCAACATACTCCTTCAACCTTTCTCCTTCTTCCTCAGATCCACTTTCCCTTCACCTTCAAAACAAAACAAAATATATGAATGAAAAATTAAAAAGGAGACAAACTCCCTCCTGGCGAACGTCCATACAAATACTAAAACAATTGCATATACACCTCTGTAGGAGCTGTGCTCCAACGCAAATCGGAAGAATGGACGCGACAAAAAGCTGGAATTCGTCCGAGTTTCTTTATTGTGTAAAATCAACTAGGGTACTCTGAAAAGCCCGTTTATCGGGCAGCAATATATATACACATTATCCCGGAGCGTTTGCCCGGGAAAGGTAAGACCGGGCGTGCCCGTGCGTCCTGGGCGAAACCTGGAAAGGCGAGTCTGGACATGCCCGGGCGTCCTGGATGAGGCCTGGCAAGTCGAGAGCGGGCATGCCCGGGCGTCCTGGGCGAGCCCTGGAAAGGCGAGACCGGGCGTGCCTGGGCGAGCCCGGCATGGTGATCGCTCCGCGTCCTCGGTAGGTGCAAGGCGATTGTCTATACCCAGCGGTAGCTGCTACACACGTCCCCCCAAAATCGACTTGCACTGGCAGGGTCAATTTAAGGGGGGTCCTGATGACCCGGCCGAAGCGACCCCTGGCGGGTCGTGTGGGGGGGGGGGTCCGGTGTGGTGGTGGGTGTTCGAGTGGGGGGAACCGTGGATGGGGGGCGGCCTCGCCGTGGCGGAAGGGCCAACCATGGCGGTTGGTCGATGTCCAGGTGCGCCGGCTTGAGGCGGTCCACCGCAATCCGGTCCGACCTGCCGCCGATGTCGATGACGAACGACTTGTCGTCCCGTCGCAGGACCCGGAAGGGCCCGTCGTACGGCGGCCGGAGTGGCCCCCGATGTGCGCCATGACACACAAAAACGTACTCCACTGTGCGAAGCGCTGGGGGGACGTAGGACTGGGGGTCACCATGGTGGGACGTTGGCACGGGGGCAAACCGTTGGGCGGTATCCTGGAGGTCCGAGCGCTGGTGAGCTGCGGACCAGGGACTGGTAGCGTCGGGCACGAATTTGCCCGGGACGCGTAGCGCCTGGTCGTAGACAAGCTCGGCGGTGGACGCCCGGAGGTCCTCCTTGGGGGCCGTGTGGGGGCCCAAAAGGACCCACGGCAGCCGGTCGGCCCAACCGCCGTCCTGAAGACCGGCCATGAGCGCGGCCTTCATGGAGCGGTGGAACCGCTCGCACAACCCATTGGCTTGGGGGTGGTAGGCCGTGGTACGTGGAGCTTGACCCCCAGGTTGCGGGCGACCACGCCCCACAGCTCAGAGGTGAACTGCGGTCCGCGGTCCGACAAGATGTCCGCCGGTGTGCCGAAGCGGGCGACCTAGGTGGCGATGAAAGCCTGCGCCACGTCGGCGGTGTTGGTGGAGACTAGGGGAACAGCCTCCGGCCACCTGGTGGTCCTGTCCACCATGGTGAGCTGGTGTGTGAAACCCCATGATGGGGGGAGGGGGCCCACCAGGTCCACGTTGACGTGGTCGAAACATCGTTCGGGCACGGTGAAAGGTGCCAGCGGGGCCTGGGTGTGTCAGTGGACCTTGGCCTGTTGGCATGCTGTGCAGGTGCTGGTCCAATCGCGGACGTCCCGTCAAAGGCCGTGCCAGACGAATCGCGCCGACACCAGCTTCTGGGAAGCTTTCCGGCCCGGGTGGAAAAGGCCGTGGAGGGAGGCAAAGATGCGGCGTTGCCAGGTAACGGGCACGATGGGGCGAGGCTGGCCTTGGGAGACATCGCAGAGCAGGACAGTGTCCGCGTAGGGGATGTCGGCCAGGCGGAGGCCCGTGTCCGCTGCCCGGAGGGCTTCCACTGTGGTGTCGGTGGTTTGGTCAGCCGCCATAAGCGTGAAGTCCACGCCGAGGTGGACCGCGTTCGCGCTGGCCCGAGAAAGACAGTCGACCACGGCGTTGTCTTTGCCGGTGACGTGCCGGATGTCCGTGGTAAACTCCGACACGGCGGAGAGGTGGCGCTGTTGGCGGGCCGACCACGGATCCATGACTTTGGCATTTGCGTAAACCAATGGCTTGTGGTTGACGAACGCCGTGAAGGGTCGGCCCTCCAGGAGGTGGCGGAAATGGCGAATGGCTAGGTGTAGACCGAGGAGCTCGTGGTCAAACGTGCTATATTTGAGCTCGTTTGGCCGGAGTTGCCGGCTGAAAAAAGCGAGTGGCTGCCAAACCCCATTAACCCATTGCTCATGTACGGCACCCACCGCGTAGTCGGAGGCATCCGTGTTGAGGGCGATGGGAGCGTTGAGCACCGGGTGAGCGAGCAGTGTTGCGTCAGCGAGGGCCCGCTTTGAGTTTTTAAAGGCCGCGTCCATGGCTGCGGACCAGACGACGTCGTGCTTGGCCGGCTTGCCCCGGAGGGCTTCGTAAAGGGGCCGCATGAGTTGAGTAGCGCGGGGCACGAAGCGGTGATAGAAATTCACCATTCCAAGGAATTCCTGCAGGGCCTTTATGGAGCGGGGACGCGGAAACGTGGCGATGGCCTCGACCTTGGTTGGCAGCGGCACGGCCCCGTTCTTGGTGATGTGGTGGCCCAAAAAATCAACGGCCGTCGTGCCGAAGTGGCATTTGACCGGGTTGACGATGAGGCCGTGCTCGCTGAGGCGCCCAAACAGTGTTCGGAGGTGGAGGAGGTGCTCAGCCCGGGACGTGCTGGCGACGAGGATGTCGTCCAGGTAAACGAAGAGGAATGGCAGGTCGCGCTGCATGCCGTCCATAAGGCGCTGGAACGCCTGAGCCGTGTTCTTGAGGCCAAACGGCATTCGCAGGAATTCGAATAAGCCGAACGGCGTGATGACGGCCGTTTTTGGGACGACGGCTGCCCTGACAGGTACCTGGTGGTATCCCCGTGTTAAATCGATCTTCGAAAAAATGACCCGTCCTGCCAAACGGGCGGAGAAGTCTTGGATGTGCGGGATCGGATACCTGTCGGGGGTGGCAGCGTCGTTAATGTGGCGGTAGTCGCCACATGGGCGCCAGCCGCCCCCTGGCTTTGGGACGATGTGTAGTGGCGAAGCCCACGCGCTATCGGAGCGCCGCACGATGCCGAGGTGTTCCAAAGCGTCGAACTCGGCTTTGGCCATGGCGAGATTGGCTGGGTCGAGGCAGCGGACTCTGGCGTAGACCGGCGAGCCCGTGGTTGGTATGTGGTGCTCGATCCCATGTCGTACTGCGACGGCCGAAAACGTCGGCCGCGTGAGGGCCGGGAACTCCGTGAGCAGGCGAGCAAACCCGTTCGCCGCCGGGAGGGCGCATGCCAGCTCGGTCGGCGCGGAGCTGCTCAATGTGCATGCCAGGGAGCTGAAGGTCTCGGCGTTGATGAGGCGACGCCGTTTGACGTCAACCAGCAGCCCGTGTGCGCAGAGGAAGTCGGCGCCGAGCAGAGCCTTCACGCTTTCACCTTCACGCTTGCGGTTACAAAAGTCCAATTAAAGCATTGGCTGCCGAAGTAGAGGGTGACGTTGTGCTGGCCGAAGGTGCGGATGGCCGATCCGTTGGCCGCAACCAAGGAGGGGCCACAAACCGCGGACTGCCTGTCCTGATCGGAGGCGGGTATGACGCTCAGTTGGGCGCTGGTGTCACACAGGAAGCGCCGTCCGGACGCTTTGTCCCTGATGAAAAGTAAGTTGCCCGTGTGGCCAGCGCTCATGGCTGGTAATGAACGCCGGCCCGGCAGTTTCCCGACTTGCCGAAGGTGCACGGGGGTTGGCATGTCCGGGCCTTCTGTCCGAATCTGGCATGATAGTAACACCACGCTTGGTCAGGTGGAGGCCCCGGTCGTCGTGCTGGAGGTGGTCGGCGCAGGTCGCACAACATCTGCCTGCAACCATCTTCTGGTGAAACTGCCAAAATCAAGACTCTCTGCTCACCTTCACGCTTTCATTCCTCTTTTCTCCTACCTCTGGAACGAACTCCCTCACTCTCTTCAATCCCACTCCTCCCTCCAGGTCTTTAAAACAGCTCTTCACCACCATCTCTTATCTTCCCCCATCCAGGACCATGATCTTTTATACTCCCCGTTAAAACATCCCAAATCAACCCCTTGAAATATCCAACTTCCTTCCTGAAATTCCTAGTCGTGTTCCTTTGCTTTAATACCGTGTACCCCTTCCCCCTCCCCCTCCCCCACCCCAGCCCCAGCCCTCTCCCTTCTACATATCTGCGGACGTCCCTGTTCTTTATTGTTGTTGTGCTTATATGCTTTCCTCTCTACCCCCCTCTTGTCCCCCGCTCCCTTTATTTAAAGTGTGTTTTTTGGGTCCGTGCACGTTTTCGTGTGTAATGTATTCACTCTTTCACGAACCTTGACTGTGTCCCCCCAAAAAAAAAAAAAATGAAGAAAGCCTGTACATGTGCACAAGTTTTGGAAAATCTTTTAATTAGTCATCCACCGTGGAAGTAAAATAATGAGTTCACAATGTTCAATTGATGGTTCTTTTTGAAAAAGAGAATTTATGACCATAATTATAAGGTAATGCAGAACTCTAGAGACCATGTGATTGCTGCAAAGCATTTTGGGCTAGTACTAAAAAAGTGATGAGCATTTTGTTTTCATCTCTATGTTTCAAAGCTTTGCAATGTAAAAACTGCTCGTATAAGATAACAGATCACAGAGTCTCTTGTTTGCCATCTACTGATCACTATCTGTTGTTTACTTGTAAAATCCTCAATGTCAACAGGACGAGGCTTGAATTGTGATTTCCCCATAAATTGGCACATCTGTTTATTTCACTGTATATAAGTGGTTCATTTGAAACATTTCACGAGAGAGGATGAACGTGCGCATGTGCTGACCCTGTGTTGTTTTGGCACCTCTCTCCATGTGCACGTATTTAATAAATGATTCAACCAATCTGTGAACTGGTATGACTTGATCGAGGTTCGAGTTATTCCGCGACAGTAAATGGTGATGGGGATGGAATCGCAAAACCCTGCATGTGATGGGGGGAGGAGGGGTAGGGCATGAGGGTGGAAAGGCGTGAGTAGAGTGGAGTGGTTCAGCTGAGGTGATGCAGATGTGAATGGCTGCCTAAATGTGAATGGCCGCCTAAAAAGGGAAGGTAAGAGAACCTTGCTGAGATTCTTTTCCTGTCCTTTTTGTTGTGTCACATTCGCTGAAGTCGTGCTCCCCATCTGTGAACCCAACGGGTGACGCGATCCTGAGAAATTGAGTAGAATTATTTATTTTTAGGGAACAGGTTGTGGAAACCCATCATTCTAATGTTATATAGTATCGAAATCCCTGGAGCTTCAAGCTCACAGGATCCTAGAAGTCATTTAAGTGTGGGAACCAAGGGGCTCCTGCTGATTTCTGAAATCCTTGTAAATTTGTTATAGGATCAGAGTTCGTATAGGGACTTGGACCCATATGCAAACAATATGCAAACACGGGTCATTGACCCGTTTAGGTTTAGGGATTTGGAATCCTGCTGATCCGAATGTTCCATTGCACTAAAGGTCTGGAATCCCGTGGCATTGCTCAGTATATGATTGTGGCTGTGCACTTTTGTGAGTGAATTGTTTGATTGACAAACTGGGCATTAAGCGAGATAAGATGAAGGTCTCGGTGTACCCCATAACTCCTAAAGCAGGGGTTCCCAAACTTTATTGTGTTATGGCCCCCTTGGCTCCCAGAGCACATCCCCAGCACCCACCTCCCTTTCACGAGGGTCGAGCGGCAGAGCACATGTAAGCAGGCTAAGGGGGTCTGGGGGCATGGCCCCCCAATTTTTTGATTTCTAGATGCTCTGTGGTGCAATGGTGCATTCTGAGAGGTGTTTTTTACTTTAAATGGCTATTTTGTTTGTATGAGAATTGGTAAATTATTACACAGAAAATGAGGATTTCCAAGTAGCCAACATGAACATTTTGTTCCATCATTTTTTTCTGTTCCTTACTGGCTCCCAACTACATCGTTTTTGGAAGAAGCAAACAAAGCAACATCACTCGAATGATGCATGTTTGATATGAGATTTTAATATTATCAGTAGCAACACTATGGACAGCATAAAATAGAACTGTCACACAAGAAAATAGTATGAAAAGGTTCCAAGTCAAGAATATGTGAAAACTAAAAACCTCTGTTGTGTCTGTATTTAACGCAGTGTGTTATAATCTCACAAAAAGAAACTCAATTCGACAACAACTCAGGTAATCAAACCTCGGGATGTGGTGCATGCACCGTAAAAGTGAATTAAAAACTCAGTGGGATGGCTGTAATTGCATTTTAGCTACCAATTGGGGTATTCACGGTTGAGTCACAGTCATGGCGCAGAGGAGGTCATCTTCCACATGGAGCCGATTACACTGTTTCGATTTGATATTCAATAGCATGGAAAACCCCACTTCACAGAGATAGGTAGACGAGAATGGTTGAAGCACCTGAATAGCTATCTGGCTGATATTAGGGTAGCGACCCATTCCCACCCAAAACTCCGTCAAGCTCTTCTCTTCGAATGTGTCTTTGGAAAATGAATCGTTTCGGAGATCCAGGAATTCATCTTGCATTGCCTCCGGCATGCTCTCCATACAAAGGTTGACGGAAAAATGATTCCTCACAATTTTTTACCTCATTGTCATCTAAATCAGGAAAATACCTATGAAATTCTAGCTCCAGTGACAGCAGATGCTCAAGAATGTCATTTTTCAGAACGGGATCAAGCTCTTTTCCCATGCTGTCATGCAATTCAGACATTCTTTCGAACATAGCAATGTTTCCTGTGTTCACTTTCCTGCACCAGTTTTGGCGCTTGGCAACAAATCCTCTGAGATGATCGTGGAAAAGAATAATATTCGTCGCTCTTCCTTGGAGCTTGAGGTTCAGCTGGTTCTGCTGCTTGAAAATGTCAGCAAGATAAGCAAGTCGTGCGTTCCACAATTCTTTGTCGTAATGCTGCAGGAGGTCATGTTTTCCTTGAAGATTCAAGAATGTTTGACTTCCGCATGAAGTTCAAAGACGCGGTTCAGAGCATTCCCGTTCGATAGCCAGCATACAGCAGTATAGTACAGCAATGTTTCATGTTCCGCGTTCATGTCTTTGCACAGCTCCTTGAACATTCGGGTGTTGAGAGCCCCTGCCTTGATGTAGTTAACAATCTTGATTACGACTTCAAGAACTTTCTTCAATGAAAGAGGGAGAGTCTTACAAGCCAGGGCGTAGCGATGAATCATACAGTGGGTTCCTTTCGCTTGTGGTGCCAGCATCTTCACTTTTGCTTGGAATCCGGATTTGGAACCAAGCATGGCAGGAGCACCGTCAGTACAGATGCCGCATACATTCTCCCACTGAATTCCTCCCGCATCGATGAACAACTTCATTTTTTCCATGCCGTCGTTAGCTTTTGTCGTTGTTTCCAGGGCACTGCAGAACAATAATTCTTCCTTGATATCATCTCCCTTGACATAGCGAACGAATCCCAGTAGCTGGGAGCAGGAACTAACATCGTTCGATTCATTAAGTTGAAAAGAAAACAAGCCGAAAGGCGCCGCATTAATCTCATTGATGATCTGTTGTTTCACATCTTCCGACATGTCACGGATACGACGCTGCACTGTGTTATTCAATAAAGACACCTTTTCAACTTTGCGAGCCTCTGCCTTTCTGAGAACCCGTTTGACAATGAGGAGGGTACAAGGCTTGATGAGTGTCTCCCCAATGGAGTGGGGTTTTTACTTCTTTGCAATTTCAAGAGAAACTTCATAAGAAGCCTGGGCAGTTGCTACATTTTGTTGTTGAAAAGCTCCTCCCTCATCCAACTTCTGTCGCTTTAAATATCTTTCATGCCGCTTGAAAAATTCGGGATCCTGCTTTGCAAGTTGTGCATGATTCATCTCGAGGTGCAACTTCAACTTGGATGGCCTCATGGATTCAGTACTCAAAACCTTGTGACACAGCACACATTGTGGTTTCTATTGGCCAGACATGGTAATGGACGTGAATCAAAGCTGTATGTATTCGTCAAGATATTTTCTTTTTTTACACCCAAAAGCCATAACGTCAAATCTGCAATAGGGAAAAAACAAAACAATATCAAAGTGAAAACAATATTGTTATAGATCGCGGTTAGGATGTTATAGACCGAGCGGTGGTTTAAAACCGCGACCTAACAAAACTCATCCGATTCCACCCGAACGTTGGTTGTATCGCACCCCAGCTGCTCAATGAGGGAAAAGACAAAAACGACGAATGCAAAGAGGAAAACGAAGGCAAAGAAAGGTTTGGAAATACTACGGAATTTATTGACTATTTACACACAAGCAAAAAGAAAGCAGTCACGTTTATTTACAAGCACATCAGACGCAGGTGACACAGGGAAAATACTAGCTTATCTAACAGTCTTAATTAACCCAGGACAGAACAAACAGAACACTGACTCACGCGGGGAATTGCAGAAATCGCAGGATGTGGAGGGCTGGAGGGAGAGGGATGTCCAAAGGGGGGTCCCGCAGCACAACTGGCGCGTTTAGCAGCCGCCGTTCAGGCCAGGCCCCACGCTGCGGTTTTAGCTGCTGTTTTGGCTGCCGTGTACGTCGCGTGCTTTTCCAGGCCTTCTCCCACTCGTCTGGTCCAAACCCTCACTCTTTCTTCTTTTCTCTCACTCCTCACCACCGCAACCACTGACCCTCCTCTGGCAACCGACTCAGACCAACTCATCTCTCTGGGGAACGCCCCGCGGCGGGTTATATAGGGCCCGCCCCTCAACCTTTGCGAACCTCCCCCAAGCGTTCTCTCTCCGCCCTCTCAAGCCAAACCCCTTGTTCATGGTTGGTCGAGCGGGGCTGGTTCACTCCTCCCCCTCTATGACGAGGTGGAGACACGCCTTTCTTCCCCAACCCTGCCTCGTGGCCAATGGCGGCAATTGGATCGGAGGGGAGGTAATATGGGCAATCGAGGCTCAGCAGTGACGAGAGGGGATGTAATATGGAAATGGAGGTTTCGGGGATGGGAAGGAAGGGGGATCTATTCTCTTTCACTGGTGCAATGGAGTACTTCAATTAATGGGAGACACAGCCTTACCCTAAAACACAGAATAAGAGATAACTATCAACAGGTATATTCTATTACTTGGCTGACGTGTATGCTTGCGGACTATGGGACGCCCTTTTGGTCTTTACACAGCTCCGGAGGCAGGAGGCACAGAATAAACAATAATCACAATAATAAAGCACACAATAAAAAAATACACAGTCCTCATATCCGCAACACTGCACCCTCCTCCTCTTAGGCACGTCCCGGGCCTATAACTTTTACCCTTAGTGTGACACGTAGGTGTAGTTCCCTCTACTTTTAACCTGACCCTGAGTGCGACAGTTTTAAAACATAAATAAATGTGTCCCGCTGCTCCATTGCACCCTGCCTAACAGACTTACGCCCACAGTTAACCGAATTGCGGAATGGTCTTCAAACTATACACTGACGGTGGGAAGCATTATTTACAATTGACGCTATTTTTATTTACAAAACTAACCCAGGACCTGTAATTGTTCTTTCGGGGGGGGGGGAGACAGTCTGCTCTGCATCAATGCACCATGAAAGCACTTATAACGCACCAACACACCCTCAAGCACCAATCAGTGCAGTCACCACTGTTCAATGAATGTTCAATAAAAATAAAATCAACAACCCCTAACCCTGCAGGTGATCTCTTGCTCTTCGGCTCCCTCTGCTGGTGATTATCATTTGTCTTCCAGATGTTGTCATTTCCATTTTGCTTTGCTTACTGGCGGCCTATTTTCAATAAAGTGTGCCCAATGTGTCCCTTTTTTTATTTGATTTTATTTATGGCCCACAGGGCCGACTAGTGTGGTTCACCTGTGGGGCATCGGTGCCCTGGGGCCAAGGTCCGCCAGCGAGATTTCGGGCCCTCATGGCCGGTTCCAGCAGAGGGGCCATGCCCCAACCCATGGGGTCCATAAGTGGTGCTCGGCCACAGACATGTGGTCCATAATGTGGTGCATCGATGCAGACAGCTGGTTCTGGGAATTTCGGGCGCACAATGGCCGACCCACGCACGCTCCCCTCGGCGCCCAACGGCGCACAGGTCATGTGGGAGACAAAAGGGGAAAGACAATTGAGCGAGGGGTAAGGTCACAAGGGTACACATCAATAAGGCAATGCAAGGCGAAATGCGTACGGAGGGCGAAGTGAGAAAGCTCGTCCCTACCGTACGTCACCCCCCTGTCACCTAGCCTACCCTTGCCCTTACCCCATATGTACAAAAATCTACACATTTACAAATTCGTCACTACTGTCACGTCTTCCCCATATTTCCCCTATACCAAATTCGTCTCCACAATCCCTCTACTTCAAAATTTGCCATCACCAAATTCATCATCAATCCTCATAAGGAGGCAGAGATGGAACATCAAAGCACAATGTCACACCCACGTCATGATGCGTCTCACCATCCAAACATTTGCACAATAAAAATAACAAAACATGGCATGGTGCGGAGTACCTGTCACCTCAGGTGAGTGGATGCAGATGGTGCGAGGAGATCCTTCATCCTAACTATCCTCTAAATGATTTTAACACACTTTACACTACCCGGGGTCTTTCTCCGGCCAAACCATTGGCCCTCTTACACTATGGGTTCTAAAAACCAATTCCCATTGGCCAAACTGTGGTGCTCTTCAATTTGGGGTCTCACTCCCCCGATTCATCTCCCGGTGCCCTCGCACAATTTCTGGGCCGCGACGTGTAACTCTCCCAGCAGGTCTACCCACCTGCACACCCCCACCACTGCAGTTGCCTCCGAGCTTACCTGCTCCTTACCCTAACCTAACTACCTGGGGAAGGCCCTCTGGCGCTCTCCCCACTCGGTGCCCTCTCTGGCACTGGGCTACCCGGGTCCGTGCTCCGGATCCTCGGGCCCCATCCACAACTCTACCGGCTCCCAGAGCCCACCTGCGGCCTCACCTGGCCGACATCCTCACAGTGGTGGAGTGCCCAACCAACTACACACACTAACAGGCTACACGCCCAGCCATTTCCACAACACTAATGCACCCATCCAAATACCATTCTGTCACCCGCACCACAGATGCCAATATCCACCCACAATTTACCTGTACCCTCTACCTAACACTTACACTACCCGCCCCGGGTATCCGTGATGGGGGTCCACTCTTCCCCCATTCACACCTTCGCACCATCCACTCCACTCCACAATTTCCACCATTCTCACTCCACGACCATCCATTCCACTACTCCATACCATTTATTCCATACAACCATTTATTCCACACACCTGTCCTCCATTCACCTGTCGTTGCACACCTGTGCAATCCTACCTGGTGCCACCTGCACCCTCCTCCTCTTCCTGGACCAGTTGGTCAACACAACACACAATCACCACTACTCCCTCATACACTGCTCCACACACCTGTTCAGTTGCACACCTGTGCTCTCACACCTGGTGCCACCTGCACCCTTCTCTCCCCAAGCGCATTCGCGCTGATCCACAACACTCATTACTCATACACTGTTCCACACACCTGTCCAGTTGCACACCTGTGCAATCACACCTGTTCAATTCTCACACACACAGCATCATCTCAGCTAACTACTCCCCTCTGAAACTTGCGCTCCCCAGTCGTCCCTTTAAACTATTGCGCTCCCTCGTCATTATCATCCCTACTAATCTACCTGCGTTCCCACTACAGGTATCAGTCACTAACTAACCTTAACGTCACCTAATGTCATCTTCTAGGGCCCTATCAATATAACCTAACCCACCCGGGCTAGTTTTCACTGCCATACACCCCATAAACTATTGCGCATTTGCCCCACCTGTGAGGGATGGTGGATTTGCCATCCCACCACATCGGGGGTCTCTCACTATCAATTTTTTTCGTCCAGATTCCAACCAATTCAAAAAATTTTCATTTACTGCCAATTCTACCCACTATTATAAATTTCGTATCAGATCACTACCATCATCATCCGTCTACTTATTACATCCTCTCGGTGCGCCGTGACATCATTAAACTCGGTTCGTAAAGCCGAGCAATAAATCCGGGTGGTTTGGTTGCCTGCAGGTTGAATCCGTCCGGCTTTCGGTTCAAGGGAGGTGGTTTGGTTGGACCGAGGCTCCACGCACCATCTCGGCGCGGCACCTTGCGGTCCCGGGCCCGATGGCTCAATCTCCCCCGGTCGGAACCCCGTCCCCGCGAGGGGGCACCGTTCCGCCTCCTCCCACTCGCCCTTGAACCGGACCGGTCGCCTCGCCCGCCAAAGCCCGGACTCGACCGTGCGGGGCGGGGCCAAGCCCGAATCGGCGACGACGCTTCGAAGAGAAGCGACGCAGCATCGACCCGCGCCGGGCCTCGCACCCAACAAAGCACCCCACGCCCCGAGTGCTCGCATCGGCTATCCGTCGCCCTAACCGCTAACCTGGTTACCATCGATGCTTTACTTGCATGCTTACAAGCATACGCTACCCCTTTCACCCTCACAAAACCTGGCGTTCCAACGCCGTCCGTACATTCCACCAACGTTCTCCCTGTTACACACCACACCTCTCGCGCACACTTTGGTCCACACCTCTCCTCCGTTACGTCCTCCGTAACACTCACCATGGGCGTGCACTCTTGCATCCACCCACTAACGCGCTCACATGGGCTCTCCCACACCCGCGCCATGACCAATTCAGGTGTGCTTTCTCGCACACGTTCCACCACCACCTTACTCTCCGTGTCACACTTCGTACACCCCGACGTGCATTCTCGCTCGCACTCGGTTTCACACTCGCGCTCCGATGTGCCCTCTCGCACCTGCGCCACCACCAACTCACTATTCGTGTCACACTCCGTACACCCCGACGTGCATTCTCGCTCGCACTCGGTTTCACACTCGCGCTCCGATGTGCCCTCTCGCACCTGCGCCATCACCAACTCACCATTCGTGTCACTCCCCGTACACCCCGACGTGCATTCTCGCTCGCACTCGGTTTCACACTCGCGCTCCGATGTGCCCTCTCGCACCTGCGCCATCACCAACTCACTATTCGTGTCACACTCCGTACACCCCGACGTGCATTCTTGCTCGCACTCGGTTTCACACTCGCGCTCCGATGTGCCTTCTCGCACCTGTGCCATCACCAACTCACTATTCGTGTCACACTCCGTACACCCCGACGTGCATTCTCGCTCGCACTCGGTTTCACTCCCACACTTTATAACACACCCACTCGCCGACGCACACTTTTTCCTCACACGCGTGCCATTTCCACTCACACGGGACCCTTCACAAACGCCCGGGTGCTTCCTCGATCCCAAGCGCGCGAAAATTCTTTTGTCGCTAAACATCCTCCTGCAAAATCTACCCGCACAATATACAGCACGACTCACCTTCGGGGTTCTTCTTCCTCCCTGCACCAAAACCTGCAAACTTCCATTTGGATTAGCGAGTACATCATCATGGTTTGAGCAGGGACTTTGTACATTATCCATTTCTCCCTGCAATTCCCGGGCTACCTCCGTCATCTCTTCAATTTTAATTATTCCCGCTACTGCTTTTTCTTTATTAACCTCGGCGACCGCTGGCTCTAACAAAACACCCTCCTCTACCTCGGCGATCGCCGGCTTTTCTAAACCTCGTGTCGCGATTTCTACCCCCGTCATTGTACCCGTGCTTTTCTCCGCTTCGCTCAACCAGCGCTTTTCGACTCGCGTTACCTCCTCGTGCACCCGTGGGACCTGCTCGCCCAACCTGCGGTCAATGTCTTCCTGTATTCTTTTTACCGTGGCGTTTATTTGCTCCTGAAATCCAACCGGGTTGTACCTTGCTTCGTGCCTCGCTTTTTCCGCGTCTAGCCCCTGGGTAGCCATCATTGCATCAAATCCCTTACTGTCACCCCTCAGAGCGGCACTGAAATGCATCATCAAAACACCCCAGTCCATTGGCACTGCGGGTCCGGCTATCGCCGTCACGTACGGGAGGCCGCCATTTTGTGCACCTGATACACCCTCAACCACACCTTCCTTACTCTCCTCCACCATTTTTTTTCCTAAGTCCTGGGTCGATTCTACCCCGTCTATCTCTCCCACCGGCATCCCGTCGCCTTGAACAGCCATGGCGCGATTTCCACAAAATTCAGGTTTTGTAAAACAAAACAAATTTCGTCTGCTCCAAATTTTGACCAATTTTTTTTTTTTTTCTCTATTCGTTTGTTTTTTTTTAAAATTTGGTCGGGCCTCGAATCCCACTCCCAGACACCAATTGTTATAGATCGCGGTTAGGATGTTATAGACCGAGCGGTGGTTTAAAACCGCGACCTAACAAAACTCACCCGATTCCACCCGAACGTTGGTTGTATCGCACCCCAGCTGCTCAATGAGGGAAAAGACAAAAACGACGAATGCAAAGAGGAAAACGAAGGCAAAGAAAGGTTTGGAAATACTACGGAATTTATTGACTATTTACACACAAGCAAAAAGAAAGCAGTCACGTTTATTTACAAGCACATCAGACGCAGGTGACACAGGGAAAATACTAGCTTATCTAACAGTCTTAATTAACCCAGGACAGAACAAACAGAACACTGACTCACGCGGGGAATTGCAGAAATCGCAGGATGTGGAGGGCTGGAGGGAGAGGGATGTCCAAAGGGGGGTCCCGCAGCACAACTGGCGCGTTTAGCAGCCGCCGTTCAGGCCAGGCCCCACGCTGCGGTTTTAGCTGCTGTTTTGGCTGCCGTGTACGTCGCGTGCTTTTCCAGGCCTTCTCCCACTCGTCTGGTCCAAACCCTCACTCTTTCTTCTTTTCTCTCACTCCTCACCACCGCAACCACTGACCCTCCTCTGGCAACCGACTCAGACCAACTCATCTCTCTGGGGAACGCCCCGCGGCGGGTTATATAGGGCCCGCCCCTCAACCTTTGCGAACCTCCCCCAAGCGTTCTCTCTCCGCCCTCTCAAGCCAAACCCCTTGTTCATGGTTGGTCGAGCGGGGCTGGTTCACTCCTCCCCCTCTATGACGAGGTGGAGACACGCCTTTCTTCCCCAACCCTGCCTCGTGGCCAATGGCGGCAATTGGATCGGAGGGGAGGTAATATGGGCAATCGAGGCTCAGCAGTGACGAGAGGGGATGTAATATGGAAATGGAGGTTTCGGGGATGGGAAGGAAGGGGGATCTATTCTCTTTCACTGGTGCAATGGAGTACTTCAATTAATGGGAGACACAGCCTTACCCTAAAACACAGAATAAGAGATAACTATCAACAGGTATATTCTATTACTTGGCTGACGTGTATGCTTGCGGACTATGGGACGCCCTTTTGGTCTTTACACAGCTCCGGAGGCAGGAGGCACAGAATAAACAATAATCACAATAATAAAGCACACAATAAAAAAATACACAGTCCTCATATCCGCAACAATATAAAAAAAAAAAAAAACTTTAATTTTTAGTATGGTTCAAATTACCCCATGGCCCCCTGAGAAATACACCATGGAACCCCAGGGGGCCATGGCCCCCAGGTTGGGAACCAAGGTCCAAAAGGATATTTTGTTTTGCCACTGGAAGGTGGGGGAATTGTGTGTTTGATTTTGACTGAGTTCGGAAGAATAGAGCTCTTGTTTCTTGTATTTTGTATTTGGACTTGCATTAATTTGCAGATTGTGCAAAGTGTTGTGCTGTTTTAATTTCATACACTAGGTCAGTAGGAGGAGGAACAGACTTTATAAGATGAGTCAGGTAAGTCCGCCTGCAAAAGGAATAGAGGACGGATTGTTCCCACATTTGGTGAAATAGTTTTGTGTGCAAGTACTAGTGTATATGTGTGTAACAGTGCACTTGTTGTGAATAAAGTGGTTTTAAGAGTAATTATTAATTCCTCAGTCGAGACCAGCACGTAAAAGCAGCCTGGCTGTAATGAGTGTCCTCAAGGTCACAGCTTTTACAATCCAGTGTATGACAGTAAACATGCTTGAGATAGAACTGTCCAACCACCAAAAGGGGCTGTGAAAACAACTGACTGATGTAACTCCACATTTGACCTTAGCTGTAACTGAAGGGCTTGCCTCTAAGGAAATTGGTTCCATGGTAACAATGATGAAAGCAGTGCCAAGAGAAGAGAGGCAACTGATGGTTGATTATTTTGGAAAAGATCTCTGGAAGTTGGATTTGTATGGGAAAGAAAAGCGAAAATGATGTCGACTGCACTTTAAGGAATTGTGCAAATTCCACGGGCAATGATAGGAGTATCATTGGAAGAACTGGAGAAGGTACCTAAACGACTATGGACTACATAGTCAGGTTCACTATGTTAACAAATATAATTTCGTTCAAAATTTTGGGAGATTAGCAAAACTATACATTTTTGGAATATTCAGAGCATGAGGAATCCAAAAATTAATGTTTACATTTGCGTAGACACCTTTGCGAAAATGACACTCAGGACAGTGATGAAGATAGTCAAGTTCACTTTGTTAACAAATATAATTTCTTTCAAAATTTTGGGATGAGCAAACCTGTACATTTTTGGAATCTTCAGAGCATGGAGAATCTGAAAATCAATGTTGGCATTTGCACAGACACCTGCATGGCCGCCATTTTGGATTTTGAAAATGGCCGCCATAAAATACATATTTTGCGTGATCTCGGCTTCGAGTCAACCTAGAGACTTAATTAAATATGCTAATCCTATGTTTTCTGGGTCAAGGAATCCAATAAAGGCCTCAAAATAGTGCTCAGGATTATAGAAAAGCAACAAACAAAGGTAATTGAAAACCATTGTCTTTATATTTGTGATATAATGTTTGTTTTTTTGTTTTTTTTTGTATACAAGATCGAGGCTCGTGAAAGAGCTCACATTAATCACACAAAAAGACAAACCGACACACAAAACACAAAAAACAATGGGAGCGGCAGACAAGATGGGGAGAGAGGCGGAAGGACACAAACACAACATTTGAGAGCAGGGACATCGGGAGGACTTGGGGGGAGGTGGGAGAGGAATAAAACATATGAACACTGCAAGGACTCTGGGGTGAATTACTGGGGGTAGAAAAGATCAAGGTATTCGATGGGGGAAGATAAGAGATGGTGGTGAACAGCTGTTTTAAAGACCTGGAGGGGGGAGTGGGATTGAAGGGAGTGGGGTAGTTTGTTCCAGAGGCGGGAGAAAAGAGGAATGAAAGAGTGAAGGTGAGCAGAGAGCCTAGACTTTGGCAGTTTAACCATAAGAGGGTTGCAGGCAGATCTTGTGCGACCTGAAGGAATATAGGGGGGACAGAGCACAGAGAGAGCTGGGGGAGCAAGGCCGGAGAGGAGTCGGTAGAAGACAGAAAGACCACCAACCTGCCTGCGGTGAGTGAGTGAAAGGCCCTCGGAGTTGACTTCATCGCAGGAGATTCCAATGATTCTGAAAGCTTTGGCCTCAACAGCGTGAAGCCGAGCAAGGTGTGAGGCAGGAGCACCAGCCCAGAGGGGGGAACAGTATTCCATTGAGCTGCGGATGAAAGCCTTGTATGTGGTGAGGAGCTCAGGTGTGCCAAGGAAGGACTTCACACGATGGAGGATGCCCAGTCGGCGAATGGCTTTGGAGGCCAGCTTGGAAATGTGGTTTTCCCAAGAACGATCATGGCAGATAGTGAGACCCAAAAGCTTGAGCGACAGAACTTCTTGGAGAGGCTTGTTGAGAAAGTAGATGGGAGGGTTTTCCAGTCGGTCCTTTCGGAGAGACATTGTAAGAGTGTGAGATTTGTCAGGATTGAAAGACATGTTCCACTTGTTTGACCAGTCTGTGATTTTTTCCAGGTCTGCAGAGAGTGAGGAGGCTGCAGACTGCCGATCTGAGGGATGAGGAATGGAGCGGCAGATAGTGGAGTCATCAGCAAAGAGATAGAGAGGATTTTCCAGAGAGTCAGAGAGATCATTGATGAAGACCAGAAATAGCACAGGGCCCAGAACACTACCTTGGGGAACTCCAGCCAGAACAGGCAGGGAAGATAAAAGAAATCCATTCAGGGCCACACGTTGCCTAAGACCAGAGAGGAAATCTGCAAGCCATGAGTGGAGATTTCCCTGAATACCATAGGAGGTGAGTTTGGTGAGCAGAGCTGGGTGCCAGACCGTATTGAAGGCACGTGATATGTCAAGTGAGACGGCTCTGATTTCCTGTTTGGCATTGAGGACCTCCATCCATTGTTGAGACAGCAGAAGCAACATGTCCAGAGTAGAATGACCTGGTCTGAATCCAAATTGATGATCAGAGATCAGGCCATTGGAGAAGAGGAAGGATTTGATATCCGAAGCAATGATGGATTCCATGACTTTGCTGATAATTGGGAGCAGACTGATTGGTCTGTAGTTGCAAGGATCTGTTTTTGCACCTTTTTTGTGTAAAGCAGTAATGTTTGCTGATTTCCAAGATGCTGGCAGATGACCTTGTGCAAAAGAGAGGGTGAAAATAACAGAGAGAGGGTGAGATAGAGCGGCAGAGCAGAATTTTAGGACCCGAGGGCTGATGCCATCTGGTCCAGTTGCAGAATCAGAGTCGAGGTTTGATAAAAACTTCTCCACCTTGTCAGGAGAGAAGGACACAGAGTCCAGGAGCAGTTGGGTTCGACTGGGAAAGGTGGGAACAGAGAGAGATGGGTTTGGGACACAATATTTTGAGGCAAACACAGAGTTGAGGCATTCGGCTTTGTCACGTGCGGTGTCAACTGTGTAGCCATTTGAGGTAAGGGAGGGGATGGAGGGGGAACAAACACCAGAAACGGATTTGACCAGACGCCACCAGGATTTGGAGGAAGGAGACAGGTTTGAGAGTTCAACCTTGAGTGTGGAGAGATAGTGCTTCCTGGCACTCCTGAGGGTAGAAACACACTTGTTTCGAGCTTGGTGGAAGGAACTGAGATTGCCGTCAGTTGGATTTGCCTTCCAAGACACAAAGGCAAGTTGTTTCAGGGCAACTGCCTCACCACAAGATTCAGTGTACCATGGATGGGAGGAAGGGTAAGACAACGGAAGACGAGATGGGATAAATCTGTGCATGAGAGAGAGCAGTTTGCTTTGAAAGAATTCCCAGGAAGAATTGATGTCAGAGGCATTAGAGATGGGAGACCAGTCCAGTTGATTGATGGCTGCTTGCAGACCGTGCCAGTTGGCCTGAGTGAAATGCCAGACTCGTCGGCGCTGAGGAGGCTCTCTGAGAATGGCCAGTGAGATGTCCACTTTAACAAGCACATGATCAGAAGAACCGATTGGAGCAGAAGAAGAGCAGCAGACATTTGCAGGGAAGTTAGTCATAACCAAGTCCAGAAGAGAAGATACTCCATTGACTAAGACCCGGGTTGGGAAATTGACAGATTGTGTCAGTCCCAATGAGTCGCAGAAGTCCTTTGCTGAGGTGCCATGGCTGGTGAGAGATGAACCCACACCCAGCCAGTTGGCATGATGACAGTTGAAGTCGCCACATATGAGGAAGAGAGAGTTTGGATAAGTTGATAGAAGTTGGTCCATGTTGTCCGACAGAGAAATGTAAATGGAGTCATCACTGTTTGGAGGACGGTACAGAACACATATGAACAAAAGGTGGGAGCGGCGAGGAAGCCATAGCCAGAGGTACTCCTGTGGGTGGGGTGGAGAGAGGGCAGTGCAGGGAGAGTGAGGAAGAGAGTTTTTGATAAAGATGGCCACCCCACCACCAGGACGAGGCTCAGGTCTATCGTACCGGAGGAGGGAGTAACCAGGAAGAGATATTAAGGAATCGGAGACATCTTGAAGGAGGAAAGTTTCTTGTAAGCAGATCAAGTCTGGATTTTCAGAAGCAACCTGAATGGAGAGATCAATCAGGTTTGAGCGAAGGCCCCGGATGTTTGAGGTCCATACCGTTAGTGAGGAGAGAGGGGAGCATCGGGTGCAGGACAGGGGAGGGGAGGGGTAGGGTCAGATGAAGGGTGAGAGGGGATGTAGGAAGAGCAGTTGATTGTGTGTCAGAGATTACAGAAGAGTTACAATAAAGGGAAGGATGAGCAGGGCGAAAGGTTTGATGGTGATGGAATGAGGCACAGTGAGAGTTTGTTTGAGGGGGTGCAGAGGAAAGTAGAAGGTTGGGGGAGGTGGAGGTATGACATAGAAGGGAGACGAAGTGGGGAGGAGGTGGCAGCTTTGAGAAGGAGGTGGGAGGACGGAGAATTTGGGAGGGATGGTTGGGGGGGAGATTTGAAGGGGAGGGGCAAGGGGGGAGTTTAGAAAGTGGATGATTAATGAAAGATGAACAAATATAACAAATTGGGTTTGTTGTGATTTTCAAGTTCGCGATTCGTTAAAGAACGATGGATGAGGGATGGAATGAATGAGAATTTAGAGCATGGAGTGATTTGGAATCATTAGAGATTGAATATTTTTTTGAAATGGAATGAGTTGAAGAGGAAATTGAAAGGAGCCTTTTAAATAAGAAGAAAAACAGCATGTTGTAATAAACCACTGAATAAAACACTGAAGGGGATAGTTGAAACATATTTAAACAGAACTGTGAAGAACAATCTTATATTCACAAAAATACCAATGGGGAGAGGAAGCCTAGAGCGACGAACACGAGTCACTTGAACAGGGCAAAAGGTGGAAGGCAAGCGGAAAATGGGGGCGGGGCGAGACAGCGCACATGGGCAGAGGCAAAAGCACACGAGGGGAAAGGGAAATAAAAAAAAAATTTGTTTGTTTTTGGGGGGGGGGTGTGGGGGTTACAACGTTAGACAAATAGTAGATGTTTGGTGAAGCTTGGTGGAGAAGGGGAAATCAAAAAAGCTAGCAAAACAGCGAAGGAAGGAACAACCTTCGTCGGGGGAAGCCTGAGGCTGCAACTGTGAAGATATTGCATTACATAATACATGATCTTGCAAGTCCTTTGAAGTTATAGGTTGTTATAGGAAGTTATAGGTAGTATCAGATTGAACTATAAGTCCTATACACAGGATCTATGAGGTCTATACCGTTCAGGAATATGCTTTTACAGATCTTCATCACTGTCCTGAGTGTCATTTTCGCAAAGGTGTCTACGCAAATGTAAACATTAACTTTTGGATTCTTCATGCTCTGAATATTCCAAAAATGTACAGTTTTGCTAATCTACCAAAATTTTGAACGAAAAAACATAGGGAACCTGACTAACACATCCAAACGTCGTAGGGCAGATTAAGGGGGCACAGCCGTTAACAATCAAGATCGACCCTACGAAACAATTGCCACGATGAAACCAGTAAGTAAGCAGTTTCGGAGGATTGAGAAATGGCGAGTACCAAGTGCATATCTACACCAACTAAACAAGTCCCTACATTGGATGACATCGGAATTCTGCAGGATGCCATGACTGATCAGAAATGCGCTAGGTGGGTCAATCATGGATGTTTCCTTCACGATTATTTTAAGGTATGGATGTCTAGCCACGGCGGTGTAATACCGCTGCAAGCCATGTAACCATGGTTGGCTCATATAACTCATGAGCAAAGGGGGAATGGTATCCATGGTATCTAAGGAATGGTATACACTGGGATTTATTCCAGTGGCAGACCAGTGTTGCAAAACGTGTATGATTGGCCCGCAACATAAAGTAGGGGGAGCACAAGGAATAGACGGTCAAGGGGCACGTCCACCATCAATGGGACTGTTTGGACACATGCAAATGGATTTTATTGAAATGCCTCAATGCGTTCTCTTTATGTAGCACTAACCAGAACTGTGTGAGCATTTCATTTGAAGGTGAAGGAAGCCCTTCCGGAAACAGCAGCTGAGGACTGCCATAAGTTTCAAGAGGGCATATGTGAACTCAGAAAGCCAATAGGAGAAGGATTCTTCTTCGGATACTCGCTGAGGATGCTGATGTTTGTACTCAGACTGAGACTGGTTTTACTAGTGATTGTGCTTTACTTGGTTAATGGGGAATTTACTATACAAACGAAACAAAGAAATACAACAGCGGATTTGAATATGTAGGTGTATAGTAATGGAGAAAGGAAGGATATAACAAATTTGTGGCCAGTTATAACCCTACCTATCATTTTGCAAAGATGCCCCTTTATTTGACTATCCAGCAACAAGTGAAAGGTTATTTGTGCTGGGCCCACCTCAAACTGCACAAGGCTGTAGATTCATGGGTAATTGCACTTGCCAATATTACTTGCATTCTAGGGAGTGCTTCAGTGTAACTGCAGTGTTGGGGAGAGAGAGGGAGGTGGAACCTCACCTGGCCGAACCATTCTCCATACCTTCTCTACACACTTACCAATTCGTCACTAATGTCACGTTTACAATTAACAAGTGACGTTAATTGTATTTACAAAACGCAACCCAGGACCTGCGATTTCTTTTTGGGGAAACAAAAAGAAAATCCTGTGGGAGGGGAGGAGACAGCAGGCACTGCATCAACGCACCAGCACCAATAATCACCAAAACGCACCGCAGTGCACCTCAGTTCAATAAAACAAACACACTGTTGGTGGTCTTGCTCTTCGGCTCCCTCTGCTGGCCGATGTTCTTCCAGATGTTGTCATTCTTGATGGCTTGCTGCCTAGTTGTAATGATAATAAATAAAAACACAAACCGTGTCCATTTTTATTTATGGCCCACAGGGGCCGAATATGGGTGGTTCACCTGTGGGCTTGGTGCCACCTCACCGGGTCTGCAAGCAAGATCTTGGGCCATCGTGGCCGGTCCCAGCAGAGGGGCCATGCCCCAACCCGTGGGGTCCATGAGTGGTGCTCAGCCACAGACATGTGGTCCATAAGTGGTGCGTGGATGCAGGCAGCTGGTTGTGAGAATTTCGGGCACACAGACGCGGCCTCTCGCACGCTCCCCCTCAATGCCCAGAGAGCACGATCCTCGGGTCTTGGAAGGAAGACAGAGATGACAGGTTAGCGAGGGGTAAGGTCACAGGGGTACACATCAATGAAGGTAATGCAAGGTGAGGTGCGCCTGGAGACTGAGCGGAGAAAAGCTCATCCCTATCGTACGTCACCCCACCCGTCACCTGTTCTACCCTTGCCCCTTACCCCCGTATTTACAAAATCTACACACTTACCAATTCGTCACTAATGTCACGTCTTCCCCATATCTCCCCTATACCAAATTCGTCACAATCCCACCAATCCAAAATTTGCCATCACCAATTCATCATCAATCCCTCTTAAGGAGGGAGAGATGGAACATATAGCACAATGTCACACCCACATCATGATGCGTCTCACAATCCAAACATTTGCACAAAAAGAACCAAACCATGGCATGGTGTGGAGTTCTGTCACCCCAGGTGAGTGGATGTAGATGGTGCGAGGAGATTCTTAATCCTAACTATCCTCTAAATGACTTTAATACACTTTACACTACCTGGGGTCTTTCCCTGCCAATCCATTGGCCATCTTACACTCTATGCAGTTTTAAGAACCAAATTCCCATTGACCAAACTGTGGTACTTTATCAATTTGCAGTCTCACTCCCCTGGTTCATCTCCCTGTGCCTTTGCACAATTTCAGGACTGGGTCGTGTGGCTCTCCCAGCAGGTCTACCCACCTGCACAGCTCCACCACTGCAGTTGCCTCCGAGCTTACCTGCTCCTTTCCTAACCTATCTGGGGAAGGCTCTCCCTGGCGCTTACCCCCCTCGGTGCCTTCTCTGGCACTGGGCTACCCGGGTCCTTCCTCTGGATCCTGGGGCCCCATTGAACTCTAACTGGCTCCCAGAGCCTACCTGCGGCCTCACCTGGCCGACATCCTCACAGTGGCGGAGTGCCCATTTAACTACACACACTAACAGGCCACACCCCCAGCCATTTCCACGTCACTAATGCACCCATCCAAACACCATTCTTCCACATGCACCACAGATGCCAATATCCAACCACAATCTACCTATACCCTCTACCTAACTCTTAAACTACCCTCTCCGGGTATTCATGATAGGGGTCCATCCTCCCCATACACTCCCTTCGCACCAACCACTCCACATTTTCCACCATACTCTCTCCACACCATCCATTCCACACTTCATGTATTCCATACCATTTATTCAACCATTCTCCATACCCCTGTTCACTCACTTGTACACCTGTGCTCACACACCTGGTGCCACCTGCACCCTCCTTCCTCCCAGGCTTCTTCATTCACTCAATACAATGCACAATCACAATTATTCCTCATACACTGCTCCATACACTTCCATGCTCAAGACAACCCACAGTCACACTTTTCACCATACACTTCTAACTCTCCAAACCATTGCCTCAGGCACCTAAATTCTCCCACGCTCATAGACACATCTTTCCCGAGCATTGCCTAGCAATTCCTCATTTGCTCAATACTAAGACTCTCACACACCCACGGCATCATCTGATCTATCTGGTGCCCTTATAACTTGGTGCTCCCCATCTTCCCTTTAAACTAAGCACATACCACGTCATTAACAACCATTCTAACCTCTCTATGTCCCCGACTACCTGTACAATGTCGCTACTTACCTGTACAGTTACCTATGGTCATTTCTCTAGATCTCTATACAATTATCCAAACCCTCCCTCGGCGAGCTTACACTGCCAAACCCCATAGCTAGTGCTCATGTGCCCCGTGTGAGGGATGGTGGATTTGCCATCCCACCACCTCGGGCATCTTCCATTATCAATTTTTCCCATTCAATTCCAATTCTTGCCAATCCAAAATTTGCCAATCATCTGCCAATCAAATTTTGCTGATCAATTTTTGCCAATCATCAATTCCCTATCCCTACCAAATGTCCATTAACTTGAGCCTCGGTGCGTCGTTACATTCGCAAAGCTCGGCTTCGCCAAGCCGAGCAATGAACGTGGGTGGTTCGTTTCCTGCAGTTGGATCCGTCCGGCATTCGGTTCAGGGGAGGGGGTTTGCTCGGGCCGAGATTCCAAGGCCCACCTCGGCACGGAGCCTTTCGGTCTCCCGCCCGATGGCCCGATCTCGCCGAGCCAGAACGCCGCAACCACAAGGGGTCGCCGTGCCGACCCTTCCTACCTGCCCTCGACCCGGACCGCCCGCTTCGCTTAGCGAAGCACGGACGCGACAGTGCAGAGCGAGGTGCGGCGTGGATCGCGCACGGCGGTTCCTTTGAAACTGCCGTGGTTACGATCCCCGCTGGTTCCCGCAGCACCCAAAGCCTGGCACGAACTGAGGGCTCGCGTCGGATAACCGTCGACCGAACCGCTGCTCCGTTTAACGTCGATGCTTCAATTGCATGCTCACACCATGCTTTCCGTTCCTTATTCACACATCCAGGTGTCTCCATACACTTCGTTATTGTACCTTCTCTTACACACCACCCAGGTACACTCATTACGCTCACAGACTTTGTCACACACCTGACCACCGCACACCTTGGCACACACTCATCGTTCGCACACATCATCAACACACCTCTTCGTGCCCACTCCTCGGTCACACCCTCTGTGACAACCATGGGTGTGCACTCTTTTGCACACACAATCACGCGCTTCCATGTGCCCTCTCGCACGGGCCCCAACACCAACTCAGGTGTATATGCCCGCACACGCTCGACCATTCCAGGTGTGCATCCTTTCATTCCAGGTGTACATTCCTTCTCTCCTGCCACAACCAACCCGTACTCCATGTCACTCTCACCACCACACTGTCGTGCATTCCTTCTCACTCTCCATAGTCGGACCTCCTTGCACACCTCTTCCTTACACACACTCTGCACCTGTCGCACACCTCATCAGCGGCCTCTCACAAACGCCCGGATCTAAACCAACACCCAAGCCCCTTGAATCTCCCCTCACACCATATACATTTCCGATTATATCACCACTCACCTCGGCACCTCGTCTTCGCTCCTCCTCCGCCACCTGCAAACTCTTAATTTGGTCAGTGAGCACATCATCATGATTTGAGCACAGACCTTGTACATAATCCATCACTTCCTCCTTTATCTCCCTCTGAGTTTCCCTCCATCTCTTCTTAATTTCACTCACCCCCTCTTCCACTTCCTCCAATTTTTGTTTCACCTCTTTTATTTCCCGGTGCGCCCCCTCAATTTCTTCCTCTAATCCATCTTGGTCATCTCTATGTGCGTTCTTACTTCCCATTCTTTTGTCTCCATTGCCTATGTCACCTCGTCCAACCTCTTTGTCAGTCCCTCATGTACCATCTGACATTCCCTCTTTGTCGCTATAACATATTTTTTAAATTTCTTTCTGTGTCACTTTCAACCCCCTGATTACCGCAGTGTTCTTCTCCACTTGCTCCCCTAATTCCTTTTGTCCCACTTTCAGCTGCCCCACCCCCTGCGTCAACTCCTCTATGCCACCTTGTAACTTTGCCGTCCCATTTCTCACCTCTTTCTCCATACGCTCCTCACCCCGCTTTACCTCCTCGCGTACCCCCGCGACCTCTTCGCCCACACCTCGTCTGATCTCCTCCCCCATTTCTCCCATCTCTTTGGTAGATGCCGCCCTCATCTGCTCCAAATCATTCCTCTGGGCATCCAATTTGATTTCTAACCCGATTTTCAACTCCTCTATCTGATTCCCCATCTGTTTAATTTCCCAGGTGGATTGCTCCCCTATTTCCCCTCAATTTGCCTTCCATGGTGTTTTCTAACCCCTCTAACCCATTCTTCACCCCTTCCATCTGTTTCTCCTGGGCAGCCATTCTGTTTTCCAACCCCGTTAACCCCTCCTTCATTTCCCCAATTTGGCCCCCCAAATTAGACACTTAGTTGGCTTTGCCGTCCTCCAGTTGGCCCCCCAATTTACCTTCTAGCCCTTCCAAACTGTTGTCTAACCCCTCAAATGTATTGTCTAAACCCTCAAATTTATTGTCTCAACCCTCAAATTTGGCTTCTAGCCCCCCGATTTGATTTCCCATTTTACTTAACCCATCTCTCAATCCCCCGATTTGGTTTTCCAATCCCCCAAATTTACTGTCCAACTTCCCAATTTGGTCGCTCACTTGTTTACCCTGAGCAGCCATCCTATGCTCTGACTCTATCATACAAGCCCTCATTTGTACCATAAAGGTGTCCATATATGATTGTAAATCTACCACCCCCATCTGCGCAGCGGGCGTGGCCCCCGCCACAGCCATGTGCGAGCCGCCGCCATTTTGTGCGCCTGAAACCCCCGCAACCCAATGCATATTGCCTTCCTCCTCCATGATTCCCACCTCTTCCCTGGAGTCCTGGGCTGCTTCTAACCCTTCTTCTAACTCCCCCACCGGCATCCGGTCGCCTTGATCTTCCATGGCACGATTTAAATTTAGGATGTTAAAATAAAATTTTGGCCACTCGTAATTTTGAATACGTTAAGCGCACTTTGGGTCCGAATCTCGCTCCTGACACCAATTGTTATGGAAAAGGAGTACGGCGCTCCCCTTAACTGGGGGGGGGGGGGTAATCCCCTTTCTATTTGCACTGGCCGTCTCCGGTCCTGAAGATACCCCGCTCCCTTGTGGGGCTGGATTGCCCGAAGTGATTGGTCAAGGGATTCCCGTACACCTCTGGTAATCCCTCCACAAGGCAGGTGGGTAACTTCGCTCGAGACCACGGGCAAGATGTTATTTGCCGCGCTGTTTTTAGCAGCCCGCGGTTCGAACCATTAGCAAAGACTAAACCCGATTCTGAGCGTTGGCCAAATCGTGCCACAGGTACTCAATGGGGGAAATCACAAAGACGAACGGATGTGAAGGAAAAAAGGCAAAGGTAGGAAGAACAGGCATTCATGACTAATTATGTACAAATCAAAGAAACCAAGGGAGAAGGAAAGAAACGAAAATAATTGCAGAAGAGGAAGAAGACACAGTGCAATTCTAGCTTATCTATACAGGCTTAACTTAAATCCCAGACAACACAGACAAACAGACGACAGTCAGACTTACACGAATGGGAATGAAGCAGGAATGGCTGGGGAGAGAAAAAGGATCAGGCGGTCCACAGAACGGCCGGGATGGGAGCGAGTAGTCACCGGCTCTCCACCCTCGGGTCCACACCGCCGGGATGCTCGTAGCAATGCGTCGGAGCTTGTCCTGGCTAGGCTGGTTGGGATAGCGTCTCCCTCGGTTCAGCACACCTCCCTCGTCACTTGTTCAGGCACCTCCCTTCACAGAACTGTTTGCCACGGAACTCTTCCACGACTCTCCGGTGGGGGCTCTCTCACTCATCTGCCTAAGCAGTCCCTCCCAACCTCCTCTTATGAGGCGCGTGGCGATCAAGCCGCCGGCCTTTTGGAAACGCCCATTGTTGAGCTCGCCTAGGCCTTGATTGGTCGCGAGGGTTCACCGATCCCGCCCCTTGATGAGGCGTTGGCAAAGCCACGCCTTGTTCCTGGCGCTTGGCTGACTCCTCCCACCTTCTGCTCCGAGATTACCTCGTGTTCAATGGAGTTTGGGGGCGATTATGATGCCAACAACCCCACCCAATGCAACGGCGGTGAAACGCCACTTTGGAAGCCACGGCGATATTGTAGGGGATCTATCTTATTTCATTTGGTGCATTGCAATGTAAACTAGTGGAAAACAGAGCCTTAACTACTACACATAATAAATAAATAACTATAGGGAGGTTCTATAGTTCTCTACGTGTGTGTGATGGACTAACTAAAAGGACGACCTTTGATCTTTACATGAAACGGAGGTCTTTACAAGAATCATTACATTTACAGAGGGTGGTATTTACAAAAACACAGGATTCTGAAATCCGCAACAATATGTAGCATATAAATTTCTACAGAAACATTTCAAACATTACTACATCCATTGTTACTTCACCAAAAAATAATTTTTATGATTCATTCACCATGTGGAATTAGTTGACGCAGTTAGTTGACGCAATTATTTGATGCAATTAGTTGCGATCGCAGTTGACTCACACATGAACGTGTCGTCAGGGCCTTTGTTTGCCCTCTAAGGTGGCGTCGCGTTTGGTTGTTAGGTGCTTCGTGACGTCAATGCATAAGGTCCATTTCTCCCGGCTCCCCGGTAGGGGAGGGGGATAACTTGGTGCTCGGGACGGGGGAGGTTCCAAGACTAACCTCCAATTCCCCTATTTCCGGCTCACTCCCGAAACTGCCAGAAGCCTCGCTATGCACCTCCATTTCACCGACCTCCGACATCCGCTTTGAGGAAGGCCGTTTCCCGCGTGCGTATTTATTTTAATTCCAAAACAAAATTTAAATTTGTTGAAGACGCGATATCGCGCTTCGTATGTCCAATGGACTATACAAATTTATCCGCCTCGACGATGAAAATTTCGGTTCCAAATGCTGGGTGGGGTTTTTCACCCAGCCGGCATCGACTCGCTGCCTCTGGCCAAAAACATTAACCGCTAGGTTCGAATCCCTACTGCTTGACACCAATTGTTTTGTTAGGGTCCAATCCCACTACTGACTACCAATTGTCGCGCGGCCATCTTTGATTAATATCAGATGGTCACGGAAGCCGATCGCGAAGGCCTTAACCCCTGAGGCGAAAACTCGATGGCGGACTCTGGAACCAAAAAGCTACACCAAAGCGCGCGGGATGGAGGGGGGCGCGAGAGCCCTGCAGCCGTACCTATTAAATCAATCACACGGGAAACTGCGTTCAAGTATGTACAGCAAAATAATACAAGGATTTATTCAAGTAAAAAGGCAAGGACAGGAAAAAGCACATGCCGGTAATAAATATCCTAATCGGGACGTCCCCACGCACCAATTTCAGAAACGAGACACAGGAATATGAATTAATAAAAAGAAAAGCGTCCGTTATGTAATTGTAAAATTTTCTGCAGATGCGGCCTTATCTCGTCTGTCGTCGTGCGTCCCCAAGCTCCGCCGCACACCATGAGGCCCCTCGCTCCAGCACCACAGCAACGCGAAGGCCCCAGCCAATGCCCACTCTGTTCGCACACGAGGCCCCAAAGCAGGAAAAGCACCGCACGTCCAACGCAGGCTAGCAGCTCCAAGCGAGGTCGATCTTCACACACGATCAGCCTGCCACGTCCCAGTCAGCTCTCCCGAAGCAAACGTGCAAAAAGCAAGCGAACTCCACTCGGGCTATGACTCAACTCAACTCGGGCTGCGCAAGACGAAGAAGAGCTGCAATAGCGAGCTGCACAAAACAAGAACCGGATGTGCTCTCTCCCTCCCTCCGTCTCTGCCTTAAATAACCTTTTTGGTGACGTCAACCTTGGCGCACTACCAACCAGTGACTTCCACCGAACCTTCCAGCTTCGCGCCTCTCGCACTCGCTGGCTGGAGGTTCACGCCCAGCGCGCCGACCAATCACAGGACCGTAGCATTGCGATAGCTCGTAGCGTGTAGCGTGGTGATAGTGCATGGCACTCGATGTAGTTAGGCCTGTCGGAGGTGTAATTGGCGGCGGCAATCATCAGCGGTGCCCCGGCCTGGTTTCTTTGCCTGTTCCTTCCGAAGTCACTGTCAGGGAAGGGAGTTATTTAGTGTTGCACTAAGGAGATCCTAACTAAGTGTCTAAGTGGTGTGCATTGCCATAAGGGACAAAGGTTTAGCTACGAGGTGTGACCCACAGGGGCGCTACTCTTTAATCCCTACTCTACTTATCACTCGAACATCCTGGTATGCTCACAGGTATACTCTTAACCGACAAAACGCCTACTCATGAAACTTATTACAAGGTAGATTCCTTACCGCGACAGACGAAGCACGTTACCTACACAGATCTATCAGGCTCTACATATCACTACCCTACCGACATAACAATACGTATGAGGGCGAGTCAAAAAGGTTTTCCTTTTCCAACAAGTTTTAGAACCAGAAATGTGACTTCTATTTATGGCTTCAGGAGAATCATCCAGGACTGGGAATAACTGACATGTTTATAAACTGTACAGAAAAGGTTGAACATCCGGGTACAGTTTATTAGTGTGGACTCATTATCCTGCGCTCGCGAAACGAAAAGCAGGGTTAAGCATTCAGTTCCGTACGTGTGCCGTGTGCCGTGTCTCCATTTAAAAAATTCATTTTCTCAGCAACCGTTGATCCGATTGACATGAATTTATCACCATAAGAGCGCCTCCTCCTGTAGAATATTAAAAGGATTATTATGACGTCATAGGTCACGTGGTACAGGCGCCATCTTGGAAAAACCGAAAAATGTTGCACCTCTTTATCTCCAAAACTGCTGCATGAAAAAATTGAAACATGGCTCATTGTAAAGAACTCCATATGGGGAATAGGTGTTGTTAACGATAACGTCATTGGTGCCATAATTATGGTGCCGATGACGTCATTGGTGCAACATCGGCCCGGCAAAGCACATGCCAACTCAGACGCTCTCTCTCGGCGACCCTGTTGGGAGGCACAGTGCAAATTTTGTGACAGGCAGGAAGCCAAGGATCCAATTGGGCAGAACCAAATTGATGCATGCCTATATGCAGCGTGGGTGACAAGACAAACTTTGCCACAACCCCCACCTGAATTTGGTGATGTAAATTGGTGAGAGAATCAAAGGGAGGATCCTGTTTTTGGCCCCCTTTTTCATTGGCTGGAGGAGGACAAAAGAGCTTCTTGGGAAGAAATTGCTCCACACGGGGCCCAGGTAAAGGCCTACTGGGCACAATGGCAGATGTTGGGTTTGAATGATGGCCATTTGTATAGAAAGGTGGTAACACCAACGGGCGATGTGGCTTCCTGGTTGACAGTTGCACTGGACAAACTGAAGGAAGTGGTTATGGGGCACGTACATGGGACTACAACAATGGGACATTTGGGCGTGGCTAAATCTTTGTCCAAATTACGGCAGAGGTTCTACTGGCTGAATTCGGGCAGGGACATTCAAAATTGGGAGAGATCCTGCGCCTCTGCCACGGTAAGAAGGGATCCCCACGTGCGTGCAAGTCCTTGCTCCAGGTGTACAACGTGGGAGCACCACTTGAGCGGGTGGCAGTAGATGTGGTGGGGCCCCTGCCAGCCACCCGCGGAGGGAACCGGTACATTATGGTGGCAATGCACTACTTCACCAAGTGGTCAGAATCCTACCCATTGCCCAACCAGGAAGCACGGCTGGTAGCTCAGGTTCTATTTGAGGGATTATTCTCCCGGTTTGGTATTCCAAGGGAGCTGCACATCGACCAGGGCCGGAACTTTGAATCTGCGCTCCTGGGTCGGTGTGCGAGCTCCTCCAAATGAATAAGACCCGGACGACCCCACTTAGGCCTCAATCGGATGAGATGGTGGAGCGATTCAACAGGACCCTTTTAACCCAATTGGCCCTCTTCACCTCCGATCTCCAGCAGGATTGGGACGAGCATCTTCCTTTTGTACTAATGGCATACCGGACCGCACAGCATGCGACCACTCGGTGCACCCCCGCCTTGTTGATGTTCGGTAGGGAGATGCTAGTCCCCACAGATTTGTTGATGGGACCCTCACCAGAGGAACCGGGTGAAGCATCTGTGGAAAGTTATGCAACCAATTTGAAAAAGAGCATAGAAAAGGCTCACGAGTTTGCGAGGAAGCAAATTGGCTTGGCTTCCTCGCATATGAAATTGCAGTAAGACGCCCGGGCACACTCACCTCGGTTCCTTCCCGGAGACATTATTTGGCTCTTCTGGCCCTGGCGGAAGTAGGGTGTGTGCCCAAAACTCACCTCACCCTGGAAGGGCCCCGGGGTGGTGCTTCGGCAGGTGACTGATGTGTTTTTCAAAATTCTGTTGGGCCTGCATGCAGCTTCCACAGATAGTCCACAGGGAGAGATTGAGCCCCTACCTGGGTCGTGGGGCTCCTGGGTGGATTGGCAGGGTGCGGGATGGCAAACTAGGTGTGGTGGATGACACTCCTGGACCCGACCAACCTGCAACTATCTGCACATCAAGGTAAAGGTAAGGCCTTGATGTTTACTGTCCCAGGCTTCGGTACTTGCTCATTTAAATTGGGACATGAGTAATTTGGAATAGGGGACGGGTGAGAGTGACGTCATGGCCAGTGAAGGGATTAGAATGTGTGCCACAGAGGCTTGTGGGTGGCGTTTGTGTTAGTGTTGTGGTTATGTGTTTTGATGTGGTCGTGAGGATGGAGACTGAGTTATGATGGAGTTATGTTGGAGTGATGTGTTTAAAATGTGAATGGGGATTCCACATGTAAGCAGATGTAATGTCACAATGCATGCATGTCATACATGTAATGTCATGCAAGTAAGCAGCATGTCACATGTAAGCAGTATCTTTTTGTGACATCTTTTTATTGGAAATATGTGGTTGAGAATTGAATGGCAGCGGGAAAGGAAATGGATTTTATGGGTGGGGAAGGTGTATGTGTCCGCAAGTATGGATCAAGCTCTGGAGGAGCGGTGACTGCGGCCTCCTCTGCGTTAATTGCCTCTGGCAGCCAGTGATGTCTGGAAATTGGGAGCCCCTCGGCCTTGGGGTCTGGTTGGCGCCCTGTAGTGTGGAGACCCGTGGCGACCCATGAGGCTGTGTGAAAGCCTGAGCCAACAGAGCCTGGTGTGGAGACCTCCCCTGCAGGATGACAGTTAAAGGAGCTGTTTGGCTGTCACAGGGACAATAATTAAAGGGGGGAGGGATGAAGACGTCCGAGACGTCATGATCTTGACCCGAGAGCATGACCGAGATCCGAGATCTTGACCCGAGTCATGACCCGAGAGCCAAATATCTTTCTTAGGACATACTCTGACTGTGTGCCAAATGCCATACTTGTATCGTCAAAGGCACAATTCCTGCACATAACTGTCATACTACAGACTTGGCATTTAATATGGAATATATTTTTTTTCTTGACGTGGGTTTACTTTCTGAACTCAGTATATCAATCTGATGAGTTTCTTTTACCCTTCGGTGATGCCTTTGTTGAAAGAACCATGTCACTGATTGTCTTTCACAGCAAGAAGTCAATAACACGATTATATCACAGGTGGCGTGACAAAATGTAAGGACAGGTACATTTGACGATTGGCTTTACAATCGGGTATATAAGGGTTGTTGCATTCTGTATTAGTGGAAAACAACTGCTGCACGTCTACAAAAGTTGTTGCGGCTTCCTCTGGAGATGGTCCGTCAACTTGACAATGCTGTTTGTCATGGAGTGGTGGCTTTACGAAATTCTGGCATGAAAAAGCGTGCTATTGCTCGGCATCAACACAGTATGGCATCACTCAAGTTCAGGTGTCAAAGATCCTGAAACGAAATGCTCAGAGGGGTGTCCCTACTACAATACTGAGGCCAGGACTTCCACGCAGAACCACAAGGAGAGATGATCGCCAGCTGCACCGGTTTGTCTGCAATGGCCGTACCAAGTCAGCTAATCGGCTTAGGGCTGAGTGGCAGCAACTGACAAATTTGCCTGTATCTAGAAGGCTAGTCAACCAACGACTGATTCAAGCAGGCTATCGTGCCAGGCGTCCCCTGAGAAAGCCACGCCTGACCAGACAACACAGCCAGCGCCGATTGCAGTGGGCCAGAGAGCACCGCCAATGGCAGCCAGGACACTGGAATCATGTGACCTTCAGTGACTAGTCTAGATTTCTGGTCTATCGTCAAGATGGCCGCGTCTGAGTGCACAGACAAGTGCATGAAGCCCACAACAAAGATTGTATAGTGCCAAGAGTCCAAGCTGGAGGTGGTGGGGTGACCGTTTGGGCTGCTTTTCATGCCGGGGGCAAAACTGACGTGGTTGTTCGGAATGGAAACCTGAACCAGTTCAAGTACAGGGTCATTCTGGAAGAAACATTGCTTCCATTTGGTCGTGCAGCCTTTCGAGGAAACTTTGTCTTCCAAGATGACAATGCACGGCCTCATCGTGCTCGCATGATCCAACACTTTCTTTCTGACCATGTTGTAGAGCATATGGAGTGGCCTGCCATGTCCCCGGATATGAATCCGATAGAGAACTTGTGGGCAGAATTAACGCATCAAATCGACCACTTGGACCAGCAGCCGACCTCTGTGTGTGAATTGCAGCAGGCTATTGTCACTGCATGGCAAGCGATTCCTGTCCAAACCTTGGCAAATCTCGTGAACAGCATGCCTCAATGTGTACGTGCTCTCGTGAATGCTCGTGGGGGTTACACGAAGTACTGAACTGTAATTTTACTGTCCCTAATCCCAGTCATAATTTAGCTTTTGTTTTTGTTGAATTTTTTTTTTGGCTAATGTGCAAAATAAAGAGATACTTCTGGAAAACGTACAGAAGTTTAACACAGTACTGTCCGTGAATTGAGTTCGATATCAGTTTACATCACTTTCAAGGATCAATTTATTTGCTTCGAAATGTCAAATGTGGTTTTTGTTTCTTTTAATGGTCACATTAACAAAATCTGGAATAATTTCAACATAATTCCAATGAACTTTTGGTTCTAAGTCATCTTGAAAAGTAAGTTCACCCCCACTATAAAAAATATTCCATATTAAATGCCAAATCTGTATATATATATGCCATGGTCTTGCAGGGGGGTGAAATACATGTTTTTTTTATGATTATTGAAATGTGTGAGAATGGTTATGGGATTTGTGTGAGTGAATGGGGTAGAAATACACCGAGCCATGTCATTCACCTGTAACACCTGGACAGGGCCCGAGGAAATTTGGGCCCCATTGGGATGGCTCTGCAGGTAACGTTGGGTATTGTGCCATCCATCGGGGGACATGGTCTGTTGGAAGGGGTTGTATAAATGTTTTTTGTTTTTTTGGGGCATTTTCAGATAAGTTTTGTGGTTAAGGTAGGTTTTTGTGAGCTTTGATATTTTTCTTCCTGTGCCAGGAGTTAGGAGCAGGGACTTCAAGCTTTGTAAATATTTGAAATGTGAATTGTTGCTTAAGGGGATAGAACGTTAAGAAGAATAGATAAGTAGCTATGGCTCGCTTCTCACAGCCCTCCTGATTGATTTCGTAGGCGAATTAAGTGTGAGTCGTGCTAATTTGGTGGGAGTCGTGCTACGTGCTAATTAAGTCGGTAAGTGTGAAGACTGGAACGGTAATGCCTGCAGTGAACCTTGTGGGGGATACGGTTCAAGTGGGGTGGGGGGGGGAGAGGGGACTGCGGAAGGAGAGGAGACTGCGGGAGGAGGAGAGGAGACTGTGGGAGGAGGAGAGGAGACTGTGGGAGGAGGAGAGGAGACTGCGGGAGGAGGAGAGGAGACCCGGGGAGGGGGAGAGGAGACTGGGGGAGTGGGAGAGGAGGCTGAGGGAGGGGGAGAGGATACTGGTGGAGGGGGAGAGGACACTGAGGGAGGGGTAGAGGTGTGAGGAGGAGTTGGAAAGGAATGAGGAGGAGGAGTAAAGCGACCCCCACGCTCCCCTGTGTGTGACCCACTCTCCCCTGTGTGTGACCCACTCTCCCCTGTGTGTGACCCACTCTTCACCGCATGTTTGACCCACTCTCCCCCATGTGTGTCACCTGTGGAAGAAAAGTAATTATTTGTGTACGTAATTTGTATAATTGAATGGATTTTCTTGAGCCTCCAACTGTTGTTGCAAACACTTAAGTTTTAATTGTTTAATTGCTTGTGTTACGGGTTCGTCACTTCCGTCATTGTGGTTTTCATCCACTGTAATCATTTTTGGTTCCATGTACTATTATTGTTATCATATAAGTGAAATGGAGATAACTGTTTTCAAAAGGTAAAAAATTAGTGTTTTAAAAGAAACCAGAAACCAGATCGGGAGGAACCGGAAGAAGAAGAGGAGGAAAAAAGCGGGGCAAGTGAGGTCGGGAAGAAAAGCCGAGCTGCTTTGAGGTCTCGAGGAGACGCTGGTGAATGGGGGTCACGAGTGAACTTTGGTTTTCCCGGGTAAGGGATTCCTGTGACAGAGTGGTTATCGCTGTGACAGATAAACCTGCGTGACGGGTTTTGCGGTTGATTCTGAAGAGAATCGTTGTTGGAGAGCAGGTACGCCTCCATTACAGGCCCGCCCACCATTTCGCCTTGCTCCCGCCATTTCGCATCGCTCCAGCCTTTTCACCTCGCTCCAGCCATTTCACCGCACCCAGCCGTTAGCCTGGTTTGCGTGTGTAATGTGGATTTCGAGTGGGAATTTGCGGTTCGCCGTTTGGGAGCCGTTGAACGTTCATACCCGAAGGTGTGATGTCCCAGTCGCCTTTTGGATGCACCTTTGCGCCTCTTTGGCAGCGTTGACTGTCAGCCGACCTGTATTCTGGTCTCGATACGACCTTTTTCTTGCGATCACCGGAGCGTGGATTGACTTTGGCTTGGTGCCGGGACAGAGACTTTGGGGAATGTTCTTTTCACTCACTTGGAGCACAGTGAGTTATCGAGTAAGAAACTGATGGTACCATCATAGGAATAATATGGTATTTTGGTTGTGCAATTGAAAGTATATTGTACTTGTGCTGTTATTCTTGTGTGACATTAATACAATACTTGTTTTTTGGTAACAATCGCTTGGTGTGGTTTCACCATTGGTCATTGACACACATAATAACACATCTTTCTGCCGTGACTCCTTTTGGGGCTCGGAGGTACACGATAACTGGGGTTTGGGGATGAGCACGTAACAGAAATTGGGGGCCTCGTCCAGGATTGAATTCCCTAACATTCCCAAAATTCGCAAATTTGGAATTTTCTAACATTCCCAATTTTTTCTGAAAATTGGGAAATTTTTGTGTGAAGGTTAACAGGTGCTAACTAATAGTCACCATGGTGTTTGACGCAGAAAAGTTTGCGACATCCCCAATGAGGCACAGTTCCAGGCGTTAAAAAGATTGGAACTAAATGATATTGGCCAAATATTGTAACTTGGAGGTCCGAGTTAGTATGAAAAAAGCAGAGATGCAGACATTGGTGGTGGAATCTCTCGTGGGACAAGGAACATGGGAAGAGGTAGCCTTGGAATGGTTACCCGAGGAAAAAGGAAGTGTGGAGCTCCAGAAAATGGAGATGCAACTGCAGAGCCAGGAAAGGTTGAAAGAGTTGGAATGGAAACTGGAAAAGGAAAGAGCAGAACGGGATCGAGAACTCGAGGAGAGAAGAGCAGAGGAAAGAGCAGAGGAAAGGAGAGCTGAAAAGGAAAGAGCAGAGGAAAGAGCAGAACACGAACGAGAACTCGAGGAGAGAAGAGCAGAGGAAAGAGCAGAAGAAAGGAAAGCTGAAAGGGAGTTAAAGGAACGGGACATGGATTATCAGAGGGAACTTAAACTCAAAGAGCTGGAATTACTGGGGGAGCGGAGAGAAGTAGTATCCATGCCGGGCTAGTTCGACAACCAGTCAGAACTCTTGGGATGTTGGTAGGCATGTGATGTTGGTTCCACCCTTCAATGAAAAGGAGGGTAGCCAAGTTCTTTTTACACTTTGAGAAGGTGGCTGAAATGTTAAAATGGCCTATGGGGTCCTGGACTATATTTGTACAAAGTGTTCTGGTGGGTAAAGCTCAAGATGTATTTTCGGCTTTACAGATTGACCAATGTGCAGATTATGAGATAGTGAAGAAAGCCATTCTCAAAGCCTATGAATTGATCCCTGAAGCTTACCGACAAAAATTCAGGAATGCCAGGGATATGGAGAGTGAGACCCATGTGGAATTTACCAGAATGAAGGAAACTATGTTTGATAGGTGGTGTGACTCGAAGGAGATTGGGAAAGACTTCAACCTTTTACGACAATTGATCTTGGTAGAGGAATTCAAACAGTGTATCCACGTGAACAATAAAGAACATCTGGATGAAAAAAAAGGTACCGGAGTTGTATGAGGCAGCAACAGTGGCAGATGACTATGCCTTGACACACCGGATGGGGTTCCACAAACCTAACCTCCCGCCTAGAGTTAGCCAGGGGATTTACGGTAAATCTGGTTCGGAAACTAATTTTCATGGAGGCGGCCGAGAGAGGACTATGGGGACAAATCTGATACCGTGACTTTTAGGGATCAGAAGACTGCAGTTCCAAGACATAGCTATCTTCTAGGGGGCCCGAGGCAGACCAGGAGTTTTTCCTCTGGGCCGACTTGCGCTTTTTGCAAGAAACCTGGGCATTTGATGTCCCAATGTTACGCCCTGAAAAGGAAAAATCAGGAGCAGAGTCAGACTAGTGCAACTCTGAATGCGTTGGCCAATGCGTGGAATCGTCCTTTGAGAACAGTGCATTGTGAGGGTTCCCGTGCCAAAGTTACGGAATCACAGAACGACCTTGTCCAAAAGGGTTACAAACATTTTATTTCTGAGGGGTTTGTGTCACTGGATGGGGACTGAACTAACAAGAGACCTGTTAGGGTATTGAGGGACACAGGAGCACATCAATCTTTGCTGCTTGAGGGCATTTTGCCATAGTCGGAGAAGACGGCAACCGGGGTTAGCGTTCTTTTACAGGGGTTTTGGGGCTATGTTAAAGCTCCTCTTCATGTCATCCATTTAAAGTCTGATTTGGTGTCAGAACCAGTCACTGTGGGGTTACAAACCACTCTTCCTGTGGAGGGAATCTCTTTTATTATCGGGAATGATTTGGCCGGTGGTCGCGTTTCTGGTAATCCGATGTTGATTGAAAAGGCCAGTATGGAAAAGAACACAGCACAGTTAGAGCAGGAGAATCCGGGTATCTTTCCATCCTGTGAAGTGACTCGTGCTATGGGTAGGAAGCGCTCTGAAGAGAAGGAGAAGGAAGGCGATGTGGATTTGGGTTCCTTGGAGATATTGGAGGAAAAGTCTGGAAGAAATAATAGGAAAGGGAGTGACATCAAGGAACCCTAAGGAAAAGGTGGCATCTGGAACAATAGAGGAAATGGAGTGTCAGTCGGAGACATCTGGGAACGTGGCTGAACAAACGGTGCTGGTCCGAAAAAGACTTGTTGAAGAACGACACAGAGATTCGGAGCTCCGGAGTTTGATTGGTAAAGCCGTTACAGAGGAAGTGGCTATGAAGATACCTGTGGGTTACTTCATGAAAGGGGAAATACTCATAAGAAAATGGAGACCACCGGAGGTGCCAGAAAATGATGAATGGAAAGTTCATTACCAAATTGTGGTGCCACCGCTCTACCAGAAAGAGATATTGAGTTTGGCCCATGAGACACCTTTGGCCGGGCACCTTGGAGTGAACAAGACATGTGACAGAATTTTGGTACATTTTTTCTGGCCAGGATTGCGACATGATGTGGCGGAGTTCTGTAAATCTTGCCACTCTTGCCAGCTGGTGGGAAAACCTAATCAGAAAGTCCCGTCCGCACCTTTAAAACCAATTCCAGCTTTTGAAGAGCCATTCACCCGAGTCATTATTGACTGTGTCGGCCGTTTACATAAAACTAAGGCTGGACATCAGTATTTGCTGACCATCATGTGCGCTTCCACGAGGTTCCCAGAGGCAGTGCCCCATAGAAAAATTACTGCAGCAGTAATTGCGAAGGCCTTGATTAAATTTTTCACTTTGGTTGGCCTACCTAAGGTCATCCAGTCTGATCAGGGTTCCAATTTCATGTCAACGCTTTTTCAGCAAGTGGTACACCTGTTGGGAGTGGAACAAGTAAGATCAAGTACTTACCATCCCGAGAGCCAAGGGGCCTTGGAAAGGTTTCACCAGACATTGAAGAATATGATTAGAACGTATTGTTTTGAATGTGACAAGGATTGGGATGAAGGAATACCCTTATTGTTGTTTGCTCCGAGGGAATCTGTTCAGGAGTCATTGGGATTCAGTCCTTTTGAACTCGTGTTTGGACTCGCAGTTCGAGGACCATTGAAATTGGTGAAAGAGCAGTGGCTACAGGAGGAGTCACAGTCAACAGTGGTAGAGTATGTGTCAACGGTTAGTTACAGATTGGCAAAGGCTTGTGAAGTTGCGAGAAGAAACTTGAAAGTGACACAGGATAAAATGAAAGTGAGACATGACAAGAAATCTCAGATAATAAATTTCATTCCTGAGGACCGGGTGTTAGTGTTGCTTCAAGTTTCAGGTCAGCCACTGCAGGCTAGGTATTTTGGTCCCGATACAATCGAAAGGAGGGTTTATGAAACAGATTATGTGGTGACAACTCCCGACCGACAGAAAAAGCGGCAGCTGTGTCATGTCAACCGACTGAAGAAATATTATGAGAGGAAGCCTGTGGGAAAAATGGTTCCTGTCTCACCTGTCGTGCCTATAGTTGGGGTGCAAGAGAATCCAGAGGTTGAGGCTGTTGTGAAGTTTGATAACATTGATGACCAGGCTTGTCCCAGATTGACGAACACGGAAGTGTTGAGCAATCTAGATTAGAAATTAAGTTATTTGACGAGGGAACAACAATGACAACTATCCAGCCTAATTTTTGAGTTTGCACATTTATTCACAGATGTACCTGGTCGTACCGACTTGGTATATCATGATATTGAGGTGGGGGAAGCCACTCTTGTGAAGCAACACCCCGATCGGATGAACCCTGTGAAGATGGAGTATCTTCTGAAGGAGGTTCAGTATATGTTAGAGAACGACATCATCGAACCAAGCAGCAGTGAATGGAGCTCACCATGTGTGTTGTTCCCAAAACCCGATGGCAGTTTCGCTGTTGTACAGATTTAAAACAGGTTAATGCAGTGACCAAGACCGACTCATATCCCATCCTGAGGATTGATGACTGGATTGATAGAATAGGCCCAGCTAAATTTGTAACTAAATTTGACTTGCTGAAAGGGTATTGGCAGATTCCTCTTACTGATAGAGCCAAGGAAATCTCGGTTTTAGTCACACCAAATGGGTTGTATCAGTACAAGGTTCTTCCCTTTGGAACGAAAAACGGGCCTGCTACATTTCAACGGCTGATTAATAAGCTTATTGCAGACCTTGAGGGGGTGGAGGCTTATCTGTATGATGTCATCATCCACACCATGACCATGGAAGATCATCTTAAACAAATTCATGTATTTTTCAAGAAACTGACCGAGGCAGGGTTGACCATCAACTTATCTAAGAGTGAGTTTGTAAAATCACAGGTGGTGTTCCTCGGCCATGTAGTACGTCAGGGTCAGGTGCACATAATAACACATCTTTCTGCTGTGACTCCTTTCGGGGCTCGGAGGTACACCGTGACGTGACAGCCAAGATAGAAGCCATTGATCGCTTCCAAGTTCCAAAAGGGAAGAAGGAGCTTATGAGATTCTTGGGTATGGCTGGTTGGTACCGGCAGTTCTGCAGGAATTTTTCTGATGTGGTAGCCCCATCAACGAATTTGCTGAGGAAAGAGACCAAGTTTGTTTGGGATGACAAATGCCAGGCTGCCTTTGCCCACGTCAAAGCAATATTAATGAGCTCTCCTGTCCCAGCAGCCCCGGATTTTCAAGCACCTTTCAAGTTGGCCATTGATGCAAGTGATGTGGGGGATGGGGCAGTTCTATTACAGGAAGATGAGGATGGCGTGGATCAACTGGTGTGCTACTATTCCAAAAAGTTTAACAAACACCAGGCAAATTATGCCACTGTGGAAAAAGAGACCCTTGCTCTCCTGTTAGCGCTTCAGCATTATGATGTGTATCTGGGAACTACTACCTTTCCTATAAAAGTCTTCACTGATCACAACCCCTTAACGTTCATTCAAAAAATGAAAAATAAAAATCAGAGGTGGATGAGATGGAGTTTGTCTTTGCAGGAGTTCAACTTGGAAATTGAGTATGTAAAGGGCAGGGACAATGTCGTTGCTGATGCTTTATCCAGAGTGAACTAACTTTGAAAATTCCTGTAGGGTGTTTGGAAGTTTTGTTGCTTTCTTCTGGGGAATATTAATTATTATTGCTCATGTGAATTTATCATTTGGGTGTGAGTTTTACTTTTGTTTGTTAAAAAGGGTTTTTGCATGAAAAGAAAGTTTTCACAATGTTCAAACTTTCTTTCTTGAGGGTGGGGAGTGTTACGGATTTGTCACTTCCATCGTTGTGGTTTTCATCCACTGTAATCATTTTTGGTTCCATGTACTATTATTGTTAATGTTTTAAGTGAAATGGAGATAACTGTTTTCAAAAGGTAAAAAAATAGTGTTTTAAAAGAAACCGGAAACCAGATCGGGAGGAACCGGAAGAAGAAGAGGGAGGAAAAAGCGGCGCAAGTGAGGTCGGGAAAGAAAGCCGAGCTGCTTTGAGGTCTCGATGAGACACTGGTGAACGGGGTTCACGAGCGAACTTTGGTTTTCCCGGGAAAGGGATTCCTGTGACAGAGTGGTTATCGCTGTGACAGATAAACCTGCGTGACGGGTTTTGCTGTTGATTCCGAAGAGAATCGTTGTTGGAGAGCAGGTACGCCTCCATTATGGGCCCGCCCACCATTTCTCCTCGGTCCCGCCATTTCGCATCGCTCCAGCCTTTTCACCTCGCTCCAGCCATTTCACCGCACACAGCCGTTGGCCTGGTTTTCGTGTGTAACGTGGATTTCGAGTGGGAATTTGTGGTTCGCCATTTGGGAGCCGTTGAACGTTCATACCCGAAGGTGTGATTTCCCAGTCGCCTTTTGGGTGCACCTTTGCACCTCTTTGGCAGCGTTGACTGTCAGCCGACCTGGATTCTGGTCTCGATACGACCTTTTTCTTGCGATCACCGGAGCGTGGATCGACTTTGGCTTGGTGCCGGGACAGAGACTTTGGGGAATGTTCTTTTCGTTCACTTGGAGCACAGTGAGTTATCGAGTAAGAAACTGATGGTACCATCATCGGAATAATATGGTATTTTGGTTGTGCAATTGAAAGTATATTCTACTTGTGCTGTTATTCTTGTGTGACATTAATACAATACTTGTTTTTTGGTAACAATCAGTTGGTGTGGTTTCACCATTGGTCATTGACACACATAATAACACATCTTTCTGCCGTGACTCCTTTCGGGGCTCGGAGGTACACCGTGACCGGGTTTGGGAAGGAGCACGTAACACTTGCTCAAGCTTAATTAATACATGTATTAATCAGCATTAAGTGTATTCCATTTTATTCAACAGTAACTATTTGTCTGAGAGCTTTTGGACAAGTTTGAAATCTGTGCAACTGATGAACTCTCGCAGGTCTGGCTCGTGTGCAAACCCATGAGGCAACCAGCCTGCTCGTCGAAGAATGGCTTATCAGCGCATCGACCAGTTTGAAGTTGTTTTAATTAAATATTCATAGGATTTCATGTTACCTTTGAAAAGGATTTAAAACGTTAACTCATATATTAAAGATTCAAACTATGGAACAAACATTTAATTGTTAGTAAGTCTGTAACTTGTAACCCTCTGAACTGAATCTTGTAACTATAACTTGTAACAATAACTTGTAACCCTCTGAATCTGAACACTTGTAACCCTCTTTTCTCCAGGCGGGAGATTGGGCCACCATCTGGTCTTCATCAAGAACCCAGATGTTATCTTAAAAGTCACAGAACTGGTTGATACTGAATTGCAAGGCAGACCAGATTCTTTGTAATACCATTTCAATAATTGGTGACATTTATGACTGAGTAAGAGATAACTAGTGTGCTGTCCTTTCAATCGACAATGGAAAGAACCTGCAGTACCATGGATGGATCCAACAGATGGTGCTGAGAGACCACGAAATTCTGCTGCCTTCATTGTTAATTTGTAAAAGTTTCCTGAATCTCTTGCATCTTTTCTTATCTCTTTCCCTCATACCACTATCTAAGTTCCTCCCTCTTTCTCTCCTCCCCTCAGCCCCCACCCCATCGTCCTTGTGCTTCACAAAAGTATAAGAAGACTGTGCTGCACCAATGCTTCAGGATTTTGCTTAGGAATTGGTGTGTGTGTGTGTGTGTGTGTGTGTTCTTTTTGTTTTCTTGCCAAGTGGCTTTCTGCATTCCTTTGAGTAATATCTTCCTTGTAACTGATGTGAAGTCCTCCATGTTGCATTAAAAATCAGTCAATTATCTTTTGAAAGGTTTGGACAATTTAATTTTTTGTGTTCTGTCATTCATTCAAGACTAAATTAATTAATTCCCCAACAATAATGGTGACGGTGACACAGGATGCTGACACTGGAGCGATCTGGAGTGACAGGAGAGCAGAGAAGTGAGTGGAGGTGAATGCAAAGAGATCGAGCCTAAATTTGAAGGTAAGGGACCAATTTTGTACCCTGATAAAGCTGTCTTCACCTCGCACGTTCTACAATCTCTCTCTTCTCGCTCCACGACATCTGGAAACATATTGTTACGGAATCCGGGGGACGGCACTCCTGTTAGCAAGGGGGGGGGGGGTTAATCCCTTTTTCCTGTTAAGCTGGCCGTCTCCGCCAGTCCTGGAAGTATGACGTCACTTCCGGCCGATGGTACGTAGGGTCGTAAGCCCAATTAGTCTTAATACCTAAGTATTACCACCGGCCGTCAGCGAGGAAATACTCCCGCTCGTGCCGCAGCGTAATTGATGGATTGCGCCGAGCGAAGCAAACTGCGGCACGAGCGGGTAACAATGACTAAACCCGATTGCGAAGCGGTTCGGCCAAAATTGTGCCACAGGTACTCAATCGGGAAATCACTAAAGCGATCGGATGAGAAAGAAACCAAGGTAAGGAGGAACAGGTATTTATTAATTATGTACAACAAACCAAAGAAAGAGAAGAAACGAACGTAATTTACAGAAGAGGAAGAAGAAGATACACAGGGCAATTCTTAAACAGGCTTACTTATTGATCCCCAGACAACACAGACAGCACAAACTCACGTACACGAATGGGGAATTGCAGGCAGGAATGAATGGCTGGAAGGAGAAGGTTCAGGTCCATGCAGAACGGGCGGCAGGGAGGTCCAGGAATCGCGACATGCCATTGGTGTCCAACGGGCACGCACTTGTTCTTGGTTCAGTCGCAAAAACCCCGGTCGTCAGCCTCCTTATGCGACTCTCCAGTGCTCCTTTCTCGTGTGCCTCTGAAGCTCATCCGCTCGTACCTTCTCCTTGCTCGTCTGCGCATCTCTGCCTCATGCGTCGTCTGGTGGGGGCCTTGCGCCCAGGGTTTTATATCCACCCCTGTGGAACCTTCACGAACCTGCTAGATCTTTCTGTCCACGCCCTCTCAAGCCATGCCCACCGTTTCCTGGTTGGTCATTAGGGGGCTCCCTGGCTCCACCTTTGATGACGGGGTGGGGCCAGGCCCTTCTTCTCCATGATTACCTCATGGGCAATGGAGTTTTGCAGACGCTGAAAACAACCCAAAGCAGTAGCGGCGAACGCCGCCGTACTGGCGCTTTTAGGAGGCCATGGGGATATGGTAAGGGATCCTATCTTTTTTGATTTGATGCAACGGAGAGTCAACTATTGGAAACAGGTCCTTAACTGAAACACATACTAATGATATAACTATTGAGAGGTCCTATGGTGTCCGACGTGTTGCAATGTGGACTAACTAAGGTGCAATTATTTCAATTAACAGCCAATTACGGGGAAATGTACACAGGGGTTTATTTATAAGGGAATTTACTACTAAATTTACATGTGAAGGTTCTAAAAACCGCAAGAGTATCAAAGAACCAATTGCTGATTTTTGATGACCGTGTATTATGTTTATTGTGTGTGTGTGTGTTTATCTGTTTGCCTGTTCTTGCATTCGTTTTTGTTATGTATAAGTGATTTGTGATAGAGATCTGGTTTTGGCCATGCAATGATTCGGTTTGGGGACACCGGACTTTGATCAAGTGAAATACCCTGATGTGTTTGATCGTTAGGACAGATCTGGACTGATTCTGGCTGTTAAGCACAGGTGACCGCAATTGGTAGCGGTGGTTCAGCTGTATCACGAACCTAGTCTTACTGCAGAGGAGAGATTGTGAAAACAGTGATTTGTTGTACGATGTGGTTGATTTGATTATTTGTCACAGTTGGTGACCGTTGTGTGCTTACACGTTTGGTTACTGATATCCAGCCGGATCTGGTATGAGTGTTGAGTGAGTTGTGTGCTTATTCAAGTGTGTTGTGCGTGGAGGGACGGTTGTGTGCGTGTTGATTGCATTTTCCCTGATTTGATTTTATCTGATCTGATTTTGATCTGTTTGAGGTACATTGGTGTTGAATTGATTGTAGCTTTGGTTGAATTGTTGCTTTGATTGTGCCTTTGACTGTTCCTTCCTTTGATTGTTGTCGATTTCTGATCTGATTGATTGTGCTTTTCTGTTGTCTTGATTTTGTCTTGATTTGGCTCCCTCTTTCAGGGGGATTTGACTCTTTTTGGATGTCTTTGATGTTGATTTGACTCTTTTTTGAGTTCTGTCAATCATTAAAGACTAAATTAATTAATTCCCGAACAATCCTCTGGGCCTTTAAGGGTGCTTTGGTTATTCAGGGTATTTAAGGGTCTTCTGGGTTTAAAGGGTCTTTTGGGTTTAAAGGGTCTTGAAGGGTCTTTGGGGTCTTCAGGGTGTTTTGGGTCTTCATGGTGTTTTGAGTCTTTGGGGTCTTTTGGGTCTTCTGGGTTTTTTGGGTATTCGGGGTGTTTTGGGTCTTCTGGGTCTTTTTTAGTCTTCGGTGTCTTTTGGGTCTTTGGATGTTTTGGGTCTTCGGGTTTTTGGGTCTTACGGGTATTTTGAGTATTCGGGGTATTTTGGGTCTTTGGGGTCTTTTGTGTCTTTGGGGCCATTTTGGTCTTCGGGGGTCTTTTGGATCCTCTGGGCCTTTGAGGTGTTTTGGGTCTTCAGGGTCTTTTGGGTCTTCAGGGGCTTTTGGGTCTTAAGGGTCTTTTGGTTCCTCTGAGTCTTTAAGAATATTTTGGATCTTCCGAGTCTTTTGTGTCTTCGGGGTGTTTTAGGTCTTCGGGGTGTTTTGGGTCTTCAGGGTGTTTTGGGTCTTCAGGGTGTTTTGGGTCTTCAGGGTGTTTTGGGTCTTCGGGGTGTTTTGGGTCTTCGGGGGTGTTTTGGATATTCAGGGTCTTTTGGATCCTCACGGCCTTTACGGGTAGTTTGGGTCTTCAGGGTCTTTTGGGGTCTTCAGAGTATTTTGCGTCTTCAAGGTCTTTTGGGATTTAAGGGTATTTTGGGTCTTCAGGGGTCTTGGTGGTCTTAAGGGTCTTGGGGGCCTTAAAGGATATTCAAAGGTCTGAGTGGTCTCAGCAGTCTAAACGTAATTAAGAGTTCATGGACTGTGTTTTTGGTGTTTATTTTTTGAAGAAGAAGAAGAGGTTTTGGTCGCCGATAAACAAACAAACAAGAAGATGTCATGCGGAGCACGATACTTGCAAAATCCATCCCCCACCACCAAGAAAAAGAAATTCCATTGATACAGCAAATTGTCCATTTCATCAAGATTAAAATTGACAATCTTGATAAAATCTCAGGTCAATAGGAAAAAAGTGACGATTTTTCAGATGAAAAATGATTATTTTCGAAGGTTGACCTTGAGCTGACCTTTTTTCTTTTTTTTTCTTTTTTTCTTTTTTTTTTGTATACAAGATCGAGGCTCGTGAAAGAGCGAACATTAATCACACAGAAAGACAAACCGACACATAAAACATATAACATCGGGAGCGGTAGACAAGATGGGGAGAGAGGGGGAAGGACACAAACTCAACATTTGAGAGCAGGGACCGAGAGACATGGAGACATCGAGAGATCTGAGAGAGGGCGAGGGCTTTGGGGGGGGGGCATGGGAAGGGGGCGGTGGGAGAGGTATAAAACATATGGCCACTGCCAGGACTTCCAGGAAAGAAGTTGGAATTTCAAACAAGGTGGATCTTGGGTGAATTAGCGGGGGTAGAAAAGATCAAGGTTTTGGATGGGGGAAGATAAGAGATGGTGGTGAACAGCTGTTTTAAAGACCTGGAGGGAGGAGTGGGATTGAAGGGAGTGAGGGAGTTTGTTCCAGAGGCGGGAGAAAAGAGGAATGAAAGAGTGAAGGTGAGCAGAGAGCCGAGATTTCGGCAGTTTAAGCATCAGAGGGTTGCTGGCAGATCTTGTGCGACCTGTAGGAATATTTGGGGGACAGAGCACAGAGAGAGCTGGGGGTGCAAGGCTGGAGAGGAGTCGGTAGAAGACAGAAAGACCACCTACCTGCCTGCGGCGAGTGAGTGAAAGGCCCTCAGAGATAGCTTCATCGCGGGAGATTCCAATAATTCTGAAAGCTTTGGTTTCAACAGCGTGAAGCCGAGCTAGGTGTGAGGCAGGAGCACCGGCCCATAGGGTAGAACAGTATTCCATTGAGCTGCGGATGAAAGCCTTGTATGTGGTGAGGAGCTCAGGTGTGCCGAGGAAGGACTTCGCACAACGGAGGATGCCCAGTCGGCGACTGGCTTTGTAGGCCAGCTTGGAAATGTGGTATTCCCAAGAAAGATCATGGCAGATAGTGAGACCCAAAAGCTTGAGCGACAGAACTTCTTGGAGAGGATTGTTGAGAAAGTAGATGGGAGAAGTTGTCCAGTCGATCTTTTCGGAGAGACAAAGTTAGAGTGTGAGATTTGTCAGGATTGAAAGACATGTTCCACTTGTTTGAACAGTCTGTGATTTTGTCCAGGTCTTCAGAGAGTGAGGAGGCTGCAGACTGCCGATCTGAGGGAAGAGGAATGGAGCGGCAGAGAGTGGAGTCATCAGCAAAGAGAAAGAGAGGATTTTCCAGAGAGTCGGAGAGATCATTGATAAAGACCAGAAAAAGCACAGGGCCCAGCACACTGCCTTGGGGAACTCCAGCCTGAACAGGAAGGGGAGATGAGAGAAATCCATTCAGGGCCACACGTTGTCGTTGACTACGACCATAGAGGAAGTCCGCAAGCCATGCATGGAGATTTCCATGGATACCATAGGAGTAGCGTTTGGTGAGCAGAGCTGGGTGCCAGACCGTATCGAAGGCACGTGATATGTCGAGGGAGACAGCTCTGATTTCCTGTTTGGCATTGAGGACCTCCATCCATTGTTGAGACAGGAGAAGCAGCATGTCCAGAGTAGAGTGACCTGGTCTGAATCCAAATTGATGATCAGAGATCAAGCCATTGGAGAAGAGGAAAGATTTCATATCCGAAGCAATGATGGATTCCATGACTTTGCTGATAATTGGGAGCAGGCTGATTGGTCTGTAGTTAAAAGGATCTGTTTTTGCACCTTTTTTGTGTAAAGCGGTAATGTTTGCTGATTTCCAGGATGCTGGTAGATGACCTTGAGCAAAAGATAGGGTGAAAAGAACAGAGAGAGTGTGAGATAGAGCGGCAGAGCAGGATTTTAGGACCCGTGGGCTGATGCCGTCTGGTCCAGTTGCAGAATCAGAGTCGAGGCTAGACAAAAACTCCTCCACCTTGTCAGGAGAGAAGGACACAGATTCCAGTAGCAGTTGGGTTCGACTGGGAAAGGTGGGAACAGAGAGAGATGGGTTTGGGACTAAAGATTTTGAGGCAAACACAGAGTTGAGGCATTCGGCTTTGTCACGTGCGATGTCAACTGTGTGGCCATTTGAGGTAAGGGAGGGGATGGAGGGGGAACAAACACCAGAAACGGATTTGACCAGATGCCACCAGGATTTGGAGGAAGGAGACAGGTTTGAGAGTTCGTTCTTGAGTGAGGAGAGATAGTGCTTCCTGGCACTCCTGAGGGTAGACACACACTTGTTCCGAGCTTGGTGGAAGGAACTGAGATTGCCTTCAGTTGGATTAGCCTTCCAAGAGGCAAAGGCAAGTTGTTTCAGGGCAACTGCCTCACCACAAGATTCGGTGTACCATGGACGGGAGGAAGGGTAAGACAACTGAAGACGAGATGGGATAAATCTGTGCATGAGAGAGATCAGTTTGCTTTGGAAGAATTCCCAGGAAGAATTGATGTCAGAGGCAGTGGAGATGGGAGACAAATCCAGACGATTGATGGCTGCTTGAAGCCCGTCCCAGTCGGCCTGAGTGAAATGCCAGACTCTTCGACGCTGAGGAGGCTCTCTGAGAATGGCAAGAGAGATGTCCACTTTGACAAGCACATGATCAGAAGAACCGATTGGAGCAGAAGAAGAGCAGCAGACATTAGCAGGGAAGTTTGTCATAACCAAGTCTAGAAGAGAAGAAACTCCATTGGCTGAGATCCGGGTCGGGAAATTGACAGATTGTGTCAATCCCAGTGAGTCACAGAAGTCCTTTGCTGAGGTGCCATGACTGGTGAGAGAGGAACCCACACCCAACCTGGTGGCATGATGACAGTTGAAGTCACCACATATGAGGAAGAGAGAGTTGGGATGAGTGGATAGAAGTTGGTCCATGTTGTCAGAGAGTGAAATGTAAATTGAGTCATCACTGTTTGGGGGACAGTACAGAACACATATGAACAAAAGGTGGGAGCGGAGAGGAAGGCGTAGCCAGAGGTACTCCTGGGGGTCAGGAGGAGAGAGGGCAGTGCAAGGAGAATGAGGAAGAGAGTTTTTGCTAAAGATAGCCACCCCACCACCAGGACGAGGCTCAGGTCTATCATACCGGAAGAGGGAGTAACCAGGAAGAGATATTGAGGAATCAGAGACATCTTGAAGGAGGAAAGTCTCTGTTAAGCAGATCAAGTCTGGATTGTCAGAAGCAACCTGTATGGAGAGATCAGTCAGGTTTGAGCGAAGGCCCCGGATGTTTGAGGTCCATACCATTAAAGAAGAGAGAGGGGGAGCATCGGGTACAGGACAGGGGAGGGGAGGAGTAGGGTAAGATGAAGGATGAGAGGGGGAGGTAGGGAGAGCAGATGATAGTGTGTCAGAGATTACAGAAGAGTTCCAAGAAAGGGAAGGATGAGGAGGATGAAAGGTTTGGTGGTGAAGGGATGAGGCAGAGTGAGGGGTTGTTTGAGGGGGGGCATGGGACAGTAGAAGGTTGGGGGGGTGGAGGCATGAGATAGAAGGGAGACGAGGTGGGGAGGAGGCAACTTTGAGGAGGGGGGAGGAGGGAGAATTTGAGAGGAATGGTATGGGGGGAGATTTGAATGGGAGGAGTTGGGGGGGAGTTTTGAAGGGGAGGAGTGAGGCGGGAGTTTAGGATGGGAGGGGCAAGGGGGGAGTTTAGGAGGGGAGGGGCAAGGGGGGAGTCTAGTAGTGGAGGGGCAAGGGGGGAATTTAGGAGTGTAGGGACAAGGGGGGGGATTTGGAGGGGAGGGGCAAGGGAGGAGTTTATGAGGGGAAGGGCAAGGGGGGAGTTCAGGAGTGGAGGGGCAAGGGGGGGATTTGGAGGGGAGGGGCAAGGGGGGACTTTAGTAGGGGAAGGGCAGGGGGGGAGTTCAGGAGTGGAGGGGCAAGGGGGGAGTTTAAGAGTGGAGGGGAAAGGGGGGAGTTTAGGAGTGTAGGTGCAAGGGGGGGGGGATTTGGAGGGGAGTGGCAAGAGGGGAGTTTAGAAAGTGGATGATTAATGAAAGACGAACATTGATAACAAATTGGGTTTGTTGTGATTTTGAAGTTAGCAATCCGATTCAGAACGATGGAGGAGGGATGGAATGAATGTGAATTTAAACCATGTAGTGAGGGAGACGTATAAGATATTGAATTTCTTTTTTTTGACGTGGAATGAGTTGGAGAGGAAATTGAAAAAAGCCTTTTAAATAGGAAGAAAAACAGCGTGTTGTAATATACCACTGAATAAACCACTGAAGGGGAAAGGTTAAACATATTTAAAATAATATTTAAACAGAACCGTGAACAATCTTATATGCACAAAATACCAACGGGGGGAGGGCCAAGAGGGACCACCACGAGTCACGTGAACAGGGCAAAAGGTGGATGGCAAGGAGATAATGGGGGCGGGGCGAAAAGCACCGCGATACACCTGGACAGAAAGTACAGGATGAGAAAACGGCACACGTGGAGAAAGGAAAAATAAATGTTTTTTTGTTGTTGTTGTTGTTGTTTTTTGGTGTGGGTGGGGTGGGGTGGGGATTTAAAACGTTAGACAGAGAGTATTACGTTCGGTGTAGAAGGGAAAAACTGAGAGCCAAGCAAAACATGATGTAGGGGACTTAAGTTAACAAACACCGATGGGGGTACAAGGCCGCACACGAGGCGCAGAACAGGCTTAATTAATTACGAGTTACAGGAAATTCAAACCAAAACTAACTATAAACAAACAATAAAGCATGGACGATAAAGTAACGAGTTGAAATTTGACAAAGACACGAATGAAAAAATAACCACTTTGGATTCCCGGAGAGAAACCAAGCCTCCAGGTCGGAAGCTTCAACAACTAGGCCGCGTGGCCGCGCGCGGCATGAGATACTCGACTATTTTTTACAGGTATGAAAGATTAACCCCGATAAAACTTCCGAGGGACACTTAAAAGGTACACACACGTAAGATAAACAGTTTAGACAAGAATACAAATGTGACAATGACATAGCTTCGAGCGTGCGTGAAGATCGTGGAACAGCTTCGAAAATCCGTGACCGCCCCGATCGTGACCCTTTGACCTTTTGACCTCAAAAAGTATGTTTCCCAATTTAGTGACTCGATATGCAAATGCTGTTCAATTTTCAAGTCAATTCGATGAAAATTGAGGATTTTAGACATTTGGCCTATGTTGACCTTTTGGCCTATGTTGACCTCAAGTATACTTGGTGGTTGAATTCAGTGACCAGATATGCAAGTCCTCTTCAAATTTCAAGTCAATCAGATGAAAATAGAGGATTTTAGAAATGTGGCCCATGTTGACCTTTTGGCCTATGTTGACCTCAAATATACTTCGTGGTTGAATTCAGTGACCAGATATGCAAGTCCTCTTGAAATTTCAAGTCAATCGGCTGAAAATTGAGGATTTTAGAATTTGGCCTAGGTTGACCTTTTGGCCTATGTTGACCTCAAATATACTTGGTGGTTGAATTCATCGACCAGATATGCAAGTCCTCTTCAAATTTCAAGTCAATCAGATGAAAATTGAGGATTTTAGAAATTTGGCAAAGTTGGTGACATTTGGCCTATGTTGACTTTTTGACCCCCAAAAACAATAGGCTTCTCAATTGGGACGACCTATACAACTTGGTGAAGTTTTTGTGACGATTGGTTTAGAATTGTGACCTGTAGGCCGGTGACAGACAAACAGACAAACAAGAGGACGTCATGCGTAGCACGATACTTGCAAAATCCGCCCTCTCCCAAAAGTTTTCCAATGATACATGATGGCCTATGTTGACCTTTTGGCCTATGGTTACCTCAAAAATACTTGGTGGTTGAATTCAGTAACCAGATATGCAAGTCCTCTTCAAATTTCACATCAATTAGATGAAAATTTAGGATTTTAGAAATGTGGCCTATGTTGACCTTTTGGCCGATGTTGACCTCAAATATACTTGGTGGTTGAATTCAGTGACGAGATATGCAAGTCCTCTTCAAATTTCAAGTCAATTGGATGAAAATTGAGGATTTTAGAAATTTGGCCTATGTTGACCTTTTGGCCTATGTTGACCTCAAAGGTACTTGGTGGTTGAATTCAGTGACCAGATATGCAAGTCTTCTTCAAATTTCAAGTCAATTGGATGAAAATTGAGGATTTTAGAAATTTGGCCTATGTTGACCTTTTGGCCTATGTTCACCTAAAATATAATTTGTGGTTGAATTCAGTGACGAGATATGCAAGTCCTCTTCAAATTTCAAGTCAATTGGATGAAATTTGAGGATTTTAGAAATTTGGCTTATGTTGACCATTTGGACTATGTTGACCTCAAGAATACTTGGTGGTTGAATTCAGTGAGCAGATGTGCAATTCGTCTCCAAATTTCAAGTCAAATGGATGAAAATTGAGGATTTTAGAAATTTGGCCTATGTTGACCTTTTGGCCTATGTTGACCTCAAAGATACTTGGTGGTTGAATTCAGCGAACAGATATGCAAGTGGTCTTCAAATTTCAAGTCAATCGGATGAAAATTGGGGATTTTAGAAATTTAGCAAATTTGGTGACCTTTGGCCGATGTTGACCTTTTGACCTATTGACCCCAAAACAATAGGCTTCTGGCTTTTGACCAACTCTACCATTTGGGGAAGTTTGGTGAAGATCGGTTGAAAATTGTGACCTGTAGGCTGGTGACAAACAAACAAACAAGAAAACGTCATGCGTAGCACGATACTTGCAAAATCCACCCTCCCCCAAAAGTTTTCCAATGATACATGATGGCCTATGTTGACCTTTTGGCCTATGGTGACCTCAAAAATACTTGGTGGTTGAATTCAGCAACCAGATATGCAAGTCCTCTTCAAATTTCACATCAATTAGATGAAAATTTAGGATTTTAGAAATGTGGCCTATGTTGACCTTCCGATGTTGACCTCAAATATACTAGGTGGTTGAATTCAGTGACGAGATATGCAAGTCCTCTTCAAATTTCAAGTCAATCGGATGAAAATTGAGGATTTTAGAAATTTGGCCTATGTTGACCATTTGGCCTATGGTGACCTCAAAAATACTTGGTGGTTGAATTCAGCAACCAGATATGCAAGTCCTCTTCAAATTTCACATCAATTAGATGAAAATTTAGGATTTTAGAAATGTGGCCTATGTTGACCTTCCGATGTTGACCTCAAGAATACTTGGTGGTTGAATTCAGTGACCAGATGTGCAAGTCCTCTCCAAATTTCAAGTCAATCGGATGAAAATTGAGGATTTTAGAAATTTAGCAAAGTTGGTGACCTTTGGCCTATGTTGACCTTTTGACCTCTTGACCCCAAAAACAATAGGCTTTTGGCTTTTGACCAACTCTACCATTTGTTGAAGTTTCGTGAAGATCAGTTGAAAATTGTGACCTGTAGGCCGGTGACAAACTAACAGAGTCACAAACACAACCGACCAATATACTTGAAAAATCTTCGATTTTGCAAGTAACAAGAAAACGTCATGCGTAGCACGATACTTGCAAAATACGCCCTCCCCCAAAAGTTTACCATTGATACAGCAAATTGTCCATTTCATGAAGTTTAAAATTTACAATCTTGATCAAAGCTCGGGTCAACAGGATGAAAAGTGACGATTTTTCAAATGAAAAATGATGATTTTGGAAGGTTGACCTTCAGTTGACCTTTGACCTTTTGACCTCAAAAATAGTTAGTTTCCCTATTTAGTGACTCAATGTGCAAATGCTGTTCAATTTTCAAGTCAATTCGATGAAAATAGAGGATTTTAGAAATTTGGCCTATGTTGACCTTTTGGCCTATATTGACCTCAAGAATACTTGGTGGTTGAATTCAGTGACCAGATGTGCAAGTCCTCTCAAAATTTCAAGTCAATTGGATGAAAATTGAGGATTTTAGAAATTTGGCCTATGTTGACCATTTGGCCTATGTTGACTTCAAAAATTCTTGGTGGTTGAATTCAATGACCAGATATGCAAGTGGTCTTCAAATTTAAAGTCAATCGGATGAAAATTGAGGATTTTAGAAATTTAGCAAAGTTGGTGACCTTTGGCCTATGTTGACCTTTTGACCTATTGACGCCAAAAACAATAAGCTTCTGGCATTTGACCAACTCTACCATTTGGTGAAGTTTGGTGAAGATCGGTTGAAAATTGTGACCTGTAGGCCGGTGACAAACTAACAAACAGAGTCACAAACACAACCGACCAATATACTTGAAAAATCTTAGATTTTGCAAGTAACAAACAAACAGACAGACAGAGTCACAAACACAACCGACCAATATACTTGAAAAATCTTCGATTTTGCAAGTAACAAACAGAAAGAACCACAAACACAACCGACCAATATACTTGAAAAATCTTTGATTGTGCAAGAAACAAGAAGACGTCATGCAGAGCACGACGATACTTGCAACCCCCCCCCCCCCCCCCTCTCCCCAAGAAAAAAAATTCCATTGATGCAGCAAATTGTCCATTTCATCAAGATTAAAATTGACAATCTTGATCAAAGCTTGGGTCAATAGGAAGAAAAGTGATGATTTTTCAAATGAAAAATGATGATTTTGGAAGGTTGACCTTGAGTTAACCTTTGACCTTTTGACCTCACAAATAGTTGGTTTCCCTATTTATTGACTCAATGTGCAAATGCTGTTCAATTTTCAAGTCAATCGGATGAATATTGACGGTTTTTCAGATAAAAAGTGATTTTGGAAGTTTGACCTTGAGTTGACCTTTGACCTTTTGACCTAAAAATAGTATCTTTCCCAATTTAGTGACTCGATATGCAAATGCTGTTCAATTTTTCAAGTCAATCGGTTGAGAATTAACGGCTTTTTAGATGAAAATTGATGATTTAAAAAATCTGACCTTAAGTTGACCTTTGACCTTTTGACCTCAAAAATAGTATGTTTCCCAATTTCGTGACATGATATACAAATGCTATTCAATTTTCAAGTCAATCGGATTTAAAATGGCGATTTTAGAATATTTGACCTCCAGATGAGCTTTGACCTCAAAATCAATCGGCTTCTCAATTGGGACGACTTATACAACGTGGTGAAGTTTCGTGACGATCGGTTTAGAATTGTGACCTGTAGGCCGGTGACAGACAAACAGACAGACAGACAGACAAACAGACAGAACCGCAAACGGAACCGACCAATATACTTGAAAAATCTTCGATTTTGCAAGTAACAAACGTAACCACGAACGTTTGCTCTATTATAATGAGATAAGTACATCGCGTTCTGTGAAACGAACTGTATTGGAGAACCTGCTCTCATTGTGCGAGGGTGCGTCATCGCGTTGTTTATGACGTCACGGGTAGAACCTCCTCCTTATTGGCTAGGGAGTTGCGCATCTTGCTTCCTCACTTGAAAACGCTTCGGTCGGAGGTGAGGGAACGTGTCTGTACTCGTGACCGGGTTTAGGAATAATTATCAAGCTATTGATGAGAAATGTATGACAATTGTGTTTGTTGAGGGGAAATGTTTCAACATAACAAATGTACAATGATGAGGAAAGAAGTGGGAGCCATATCCATATTTGATTCACATGTTCGTTCATTTCGTCAACATGACACCGATAATGGCGACTGAAGAAGAAGAAGAATATAATATCGGATCTGTGAACTCGAGTATCAAACTTATCATATTCCATCTTTATCCGTTTAGCTTGTTTCCGTTTTGAAATCTGTCCGAGAGATCCTCCTTTTCTAAGGTTGAATTCGAACACTTGGTCCGTCAGACCCTCATTGAGATCCATGCTGGGTCCATGGACTGAGGTGATTGTGGTGATGAGCGAGAAACCACCATTACTGATTGTATTTTATTTTAAAGTGAACACATTGATGGACTCGAGTCGAACGTGACAGAACTGGCTGGAATTACACAGCTGAAGGTGGATTTGGGGTGTATTAATGGGGGTAGAAAATATCAAGGAATCTGTAGAAGACAGAAAGACCCCAACCTGCCTGCGTTGAGAAAGTGAAAGGCCCTCATTCAGCTTCATCGTGGGAGATACCAGTGATTCTCAAAGCCTTGGTTTCTACAGCGTGAAGCTGAGTTAGATGTGAGGCAGGAACACCAGCCCAGATTTGAGAGCAGTAGTCCATCAAGCTGCAGATGACAGCTTTGCATGTGGTGAGAAGCTCAGTCGTGCCAAGAAAGGACTTCGCACGACGGAGGATGCCCAGTGACCGACTGGCTTTGAAGGCCAGCTTGGAAATGTGGGTTTCCCAGAAAAGATAATGGCAGATAGTGAGACCCAAAAGCTTGAGTGACAGTACTTCATGGAGAGGATTGTTGAGAAAGTATATGGGAGGGTTGTCCAGACGGTTTTTTCGGAGAGATATAGTGAGAGTGTGAGATTTGTCAGAATTTAAAGACATGTTCCACTTGTTTGACAAGTTTGTGATTTTATCCAGGTCTGCAGAGAGTGAAAAGGCTTCTGAATGCCGATCTGAGGGTTAAGAAATGCAGCGGCAGAGGGTGGAGTCTTCAGCTAAAAGATAGAGAGGATCTTCCACAGAGTCGGAGAGATCATTGATGATGACCAGAAAAATCACGGGGCCTAGAACACTGCCTTGGGTAACTCCAGTCTGGACAGGAAGGGGAGATGAGAGAATTTAGAGCCACATGTTGACTTCAACAGAAAAGGAAATCCGCGAGCCATGCGTGGAGATTTCCATGGATACCATAAAAGGAGTGTTTGGTAAGCACGGCGGGGTGCCAGACTCCATCGAAGGCACGAGATATGTCAAGAGACGGCTCTGATGGCCTGTTTGGCGTTGAAGGCACTCATCGCTGGTAAATGGAGGGAAGGAAGTATCGATTCATTGCTGGTAAATGAAGGGCAGGAAGTATCGATTTATTGTTGGTAACTGGAGGGAAGGAAGCATTGATTCATCGCTGGTAAATGGATGGGAGGAAATATGGATTAATCGCTGGTAAATGGAGGGAAAGAAGTAACGATTCATCGCCCTGAAGGTGGCCAGAGGCAGTATGTTTTTGTGTTGTCCGTACAGGCTAAAGCTCGTTTTTCTCAGCAACCACATGTCCAATTGTTGTCTGAATCCAAAATTTGAAGAAAAAAAAGTCCAAATCTGTCCAATATTTTTTTTGTCCAAATCTGTCCACAATTTTTTGGAGATACAGTATCTTGTTCACAAACAAACAGACCGACAGACAAACAGACAAACAAACAGACAGGGGTGAAACACAGACAGTAGAATGACACTCAGTAGAGCATCCTTTTAACCTCAAAAATAATCGGTGATTGAATTCAGTGACGTGATATGCAAATAGTCTTCAAATTTTAAGTGAACGGGATGAAAATTGACAATTTTAGAAATTTTGCCGATGTTGACATCTTGGCTTATGTTGACCTCAAATATAATTGGTGGTTGAATTCAGTTCGCTGATATGAAAATCCTTTTCAAATTTCAAGTCCATCACATGAAAATTTAGGGTTTTAGAAATTTGAAAAGGTGGTTTACCTTTGGTCGATGTTGACCTTGTGACCTATGTTGACCTCATAAATAGATGGTGGTTGAATTCAGTTCGTTGATATGAAAATCCTTTTCAAATTTCAAGTCTCAATCATATGAAAATTGAGGATTAAAAAAATTTGAAAAGGTTGTTGACCTTTGGTCTATGTTGACTTTTTGACCTCCAAATAAATAGGAATCTGTCAGACCACCAAATCTACCATTTCATGAATATTCGTGGAGATGAGTTAAAAATTGTGATCTGTCGCCAAGTATAAGTGAGCGAACAGACAAACACAAAAACATACACAAACCAGAGTGATCAACATACTTGTCAAATATATATATTGTTGCGGTTTTGAGAAGTGTACAAATAACATCATTAAAGGTTAAAGGTTTGCCCCCCATAGTTAGTCCACAAGCAAGCGGCATGGTCGCGGCATGGCATTAAATTGCGGCATGGTCGCGGCATTAAATCGCGGCATGGTCGCGGCATGGTCATGGCATGGAAAAATAACATCAAGTAATCGAATCGATAGGAATGTCCTGTGCCTATAACATCGACGTTATAGGCACAGCTGCATCTAGGCATTGTGTAACATCGACGTGGCTTTTGTTTTAATTAAAACTTTTTGTGCTTGTTTTTTTTTGTTTATTTTGTTTTTACCTCAGAAGAGATATCAACATCTACCTCAGCGAATGTCAATCGCGGTGTCAGTATTTGATGAACTTATAAAGGCTTAGGTGACTTAGAAGTGTGACCAGCATGTGCACGGGATTCTTCCCAGAAGAATGAGTGGTCGCATTAGCTTGTACGACTTAAAATGAGCGAGTTTTGTTTTGACGTTTGGGCCAGTTTTACATGTTGTATCCCTAAGGAATGAAACGAACGTTTTTCCTTCCTTCCAATTTTATTTGAAGTCACACATGCCTCAAAATACACTAGAATTGAATGCTGAATCCGAAAATGTAAGTGAAATTGCCTTGTTTTTTAAACATTATCTTCTATATATTCTAAATATATATCTGTGCAGTGTCTGTCTTGTGTTGTCTTGTCTTGTGTTGTCACTGAACTACTCCCTCAAATTTTGTAAAATCGTACGATTCCAACCTGACCCACGGCAGGACTATGCGCTCTACTGAGTGGCGTTCTAGTGTCACTTATGAATATCATCACAAAAGGTGCTGTTTTTGGAGATTGCAGATGTTACATGTACTCCATTGAATGGCAAAAGCGTGGATTGCCACACATCCACATTTTGGTCTGGCTTAAGGATAAGATTCGTCCAGCTCAGGTAGATGATATCATCAGTGCAGAGATTCCAAATCCTACCGAGGACAAAGTATTGCACGAAGTAGTGGTGAAGCACATGCTCCATGGTCCCTGTGGTTAGAGGATTCTTAATCATTACTGATCATTACGTTTCTTTTTATGTCTTTCAGACCGTGTTCATTGTTGAAGTTGCAATAAACCGCCAACTGGAGTAACAAAGAGAACTGGTCTTATTTACGAACACCGTCCATTGACCTGCCGAGAGAGGTAACGCCTACCAGGAGCAAAGCTCCCGCCATTATGGCCCAAAGGGTCACAGGAGCATGCAAGCCTCCTCACTACGATTGCCACAGCCTTGGAGGTAACACATGGAAACGTTCCCACAATTGTGTCCTCGACAGTCGAGTTTATGCACTTCGTGTCACGTGGTCACATCAACACTCATTCTCCTTGCATGAAAGCGGGAAAATGCACAAAACGATACCCCAGACCTCTTCTTACAGAAACTCAGACAGATCAGGATGGATGTACTTTGTACAGAAGAAGAAAGCCAGGTGATGGGGGCTTCACCACTACTCTCAGAGTGAAACAACAAGAAATTGTCATTGACAACCAGTGGGTGGTGCCCTTCAACCCTCTCCTTTCATGCATCTTCAAATCACACATCAATGTTGAAGCATGCTACTCAGTCAAGTATGTCTTGAAGTACATCAACAAAGGTACTGATCAGGCAGTCTTTGGTCTGCAGAGAGAGGAAACCAAAAATGATGAGGTATCAGCATATCAGATGGGTCGTTACATCAGCAGTAATGAGGCTGTGTGGCGTATTCTCAACTTTCCCATTCATGAACGCCACCCCAGTGTTATGCATCTTGAGATCCATTTGGAAAATGGGGAAAGAGTTTACTTCACAGAAAAAACCACGCTGCAGCGAGCCCAGCAGCCACCTAGGACCAAACTAACTGCATTCTTTGATTTGTGCAAACAGGATTCCTTTGCTAGAAGCCTTCTACACTGGGAAATGCCTGGATATTACACCTGGCAAGAAGGGAAAAAGGCATTTCAGCCAAGAAAGCAAGGTGCAACAATCCCTGGACACCCTCACATCAGATCAAGTCAAGTGTTAGGTTGTGTCTACACTGTTCATCCCAGCAACTCTGAGAACTTTTATCTCAGACTCCTCCTGCACAACATTCATGGTCCAACCTCATTCCAGGATCTCAAGACAGTTGCTGGATATGTCTGGGCAACATACCGTGAAGCTTGCCTGAGAAGAGGTCTCTTGGAAGATGATGCACACTGGAACAGTATCTTGGAAGAGGCTGCAGTCTCGCATTCTCCAAGCAAGATGAGGAGCCTCTTTGCTGTCATTATCTGTGCCTGTTCACCATCCAACCCTGAGCAACTTTGGCATAATCACCAGGACAGCATGACAGAAGACATACTGTATCAAGCACAACAAGATTAAAAAAAAACCAAACCTGCAGTTTACCTCTGCCATGTACAACCAAGCACTGGTACTCATTGAAAATACTGTACAGTCCATGGCTGGCAAGGATCTTCAACAGTGTGGACTGCCTGCTCCTGTACGAACTGAACCTGCAACTCTCAGCCGAGAGATCCTTCAGGCAACCACCTATGACATTCAACAGCTGCAACAGTATGTCCACCAAAATGAACCACTCTTGGTTCCAGATCAAAAAGAAGCTTATACAAGGATCAAACAATTGTTGACATCTGACTTGGGTGGAATTGTTTTCCTTGATGCCCCCTGGTGGAACAGGCAAAACGTTTTTGATCAACTTAATTTTGGCACAAGTTCGTTCACTCCAGCAGATTGCTATGGCAGTGGCCTCATCTGGAATTGCTGCAACTTTGTTCACAGGTGGCAGGACTGCTCATTCTGCCTTTAAGCTGCCACTCAACCAGGCCCACAATGAGTCCTGTGTGCAATATTGGCAAAGGATCTGGACAGGCACAGGTTCTAAAGCAGGCCAAGCTGATAGTATGGGATAAGTGCACAATGTCTCACAGACTTGCATTTGAGGCTCTCGATCGCACCTCACAGGATCTCAGAGGTAACACTAAAATCATGGGAGGAGTCACACTCTTCTGAGCATAAGAGAGTGTAAGAGACCTTGAGCACAAGAGAGGGTGAAGAGAACAGAGAGAGGGAGTGAAAGAGCAGCAGCGCAGGATTTTAGGACCTGTGGGCTGATGCCGTGAGGTCCAGTTGCAGAATCAGAGTCGAGGGTTGACAGAAATTTCTCCACCTTGTCAGGAGAAAAAAAACACTAGAGTCCAGGAGCAGCTGGGTATGACTGGGTACGGTGGGTACAGAGAGGGATGGGTTTGGGACGCAATATTTGGAGGCAAACACAGAGTTGAGGCATTCAGCTTTTTCACGAGCGGAGTCAGCTGTGTATCCGTTTGAGGTAAGCGAGGGGATGGAGGGGGAACAAATACCAGAAACAGATTTGACCAGACGCCACCAGGATTTGGAAGAGGGGGGCAGGTTTGAGAGTTCAGTATTGAGAGAGGAGAGATATTGTATCCTGGCTCTCCGGAGTGTGGACACACACTAGTTTCGGGCTTTGTGAAAGGAAATGAGATTTCCTTCCATTGGATTTGCTTTCCAGGAGGCGAAGGCAAGTTGTTTCTGGGCAACAGCCTCACCACAAGATTCCGTGAACCATGGTCGGGAGGAAGGGTATGACAACTGAAGACGAGGTGGGATAAATCTGTGCATGAGAGAGAGCAATTTACTTTGGAAGAATTCCCAGGATGAGTTGATGTCAGAGGTGGTGGAGATGGGAGACCAGTCCAGATGATTGATGGCTGCTTGAAGACCGTGCCAGTAGGCCTGAGTGAATTGCTAGACTCATCGACGCTGAGGAGGCTCTCTCAGAATGGTCAGAGAGATGTCCACTTTAACAAGCACATGATCAGATGAGCCGATTGGAGCAGAAGAAGAGCAGCAGACATTTGCAGGGAAGTTCGTCATAACCAAGTCTAGAAGAGAAGATGCTCCGTTGACTGAGATCCGGCTTGGGAAGTTGACAGATTGTATTGTCCCAATGAGTTACAGAAGTCCCTTGCCCGAGTACTTTTGTGCACTTTGGAGGAGAGGGAGCGGAGGAAGAAGAGCGCATCTCTTGGCTCTGGCTCAGTAGCCTCTGACTGTTGAAACCTCGAGGAAGAAGAGTCTCAGGTTTTCTTTCTCAGTCTTTGGAGCTCTCTCTCGGTCTGCCTTTTGTCTCGGTTGGCCACGGCTGTCTTGTGTGCGATTGTGAGAACTTTTTGAAGCTGAGTTGCAGTTTGGAGGAAGAGACGAGTGAAAGATAACTGGCCGCACAAATTACCTCACGTTTGTGGGGCTGAAGAGAGCAACTTTGCGCCATTTTGTACGTTTCCCGTGTGAGCGGCTTCGGGCCACCTTGTCGTCCTGACTTCATTCAACGATCTCATTGAGCAAGCTGAATGCCGGCCTTCCAACAGAAACCTTCATTTTCTTCATCTATCTCTTTGTCTGTTCTGTGCCTGAGTGGAGACGTCTCAAATTAGATTTTAGATTTACCTCACCTTTCATTTTTTTCGAAGTACAATTACTTTTAGTAAATAATTACCGTGGTACTTTGATTTGATGTATCCTGTTTGCATGGTGTTGGGTTCGAGAATAAACCGATGTGGCTCCATCCAGGTAAGCACCTTGTTTCCCTCACCACGTGCGACAGGCCAACTGTCGGAATTAAGGACCGTTTCGGCTATTCATCACCCAATGGTGTTAACCGCCAGGGATGACAGGACAATACAATTGATGGGTTGAGACGCTGAGAGGAATAGACTCATCCAGGTCTGAAGGGGATTACATGGAAGACTGGCAATGCAAGAAAAGCAAAGGAAGATGAGATGGAGTGAAGCAAGCAAAACAAAAGTCCGAAGAAAGAGTCAGAAGCACCTTTATGTTCCTCGATGACGATTTGTTCGTCGTTCTCCATAAAGCCTTTGTACGACCTTGTTTGGAATATACTCGCTCTGTGGAGTCCGTCGAAATTAATATTGCTTCCTTGGGAAATATACAAAGGAGAACAACAACAATTGGCTGCAGGTGCACCTGAATGCATGGACATGGAGACCTTTAAGATGCTCAATAAACGCGACAAGGTGAAGATTACCTTCAGCCTGATGCTCCCGCAAACAGAGGATACTCTGTCAAACTGCCAAGTGATCTCCTGCATCAAAGTTTATTGTGTCACTTTATTGTTCTTGCATCGGAAATTATGAGAAGCAATGGAGAATGTTGACCTTTCCACAACAGAGGGACGGTGTTGGAGACTGCTCATGGAGAGATGCAGAACCACTTGGTAATTTATTTCCCAAAGCCGGTATGGATTTGTGGTTTAATAAATCAAAGGGAGATTGTGTTTAATAAATTCGATGAAAAAAAATTCACAAGCTGGTCAAACACTTGAAATATGTCCTTCACCCCTGACAAATCTTTCTTTCACCCTCTCTCTCTCTGAAAGTACGATCTGGCAACCTCTTCCCCCTCACATTTTGAATTTTGGGACTCGGCGATTCTTCTTCCTCTTTCCTGTGAGAATACGGTCATTGAATTTCCAAATAAACTTCACTTTCCTCCAGTGTTCAAATTATCTCATGATACAAATGGTTTTCCTTTAAATCTTTAATACAGGTGACGAAGTGCTACTTGCCAGTGTGACGAACTGAATTCCCACCAACAAGTTCCACAGAAATGTTGTTGTTCAATCCGATTTCTTAAAACTGGTTTCTTATTTATTTCCAGAAAGTTATTGATGTGGGGAAACTGTCTGCATATTAGCAAATCTGTGGCATGGATTACATCTGAGCACAAATACCCAGGCTTCATACACATCCCCTGTGCTTGTGTGTGTGGCCTTCCCACCATTGAATGTCTTCATCGTAAAATTTCTGAACAGGCCGAGATTTTACATAAATTTCGAAACTTTTAATGTATTACATTTGGCAAAATCAACATTCACATTAACATGTAATACAATTACAGTATTGTCTTAAGATATGCAATTTTGTTTTTTTGGGGGTCAGAGTGTGTGCCTTAGTGTGGTGAACGTTTAAAGCACTGTAACTGATTTAAACAGAAGATAATGCCTCAAGTGCAGAGGTACTTCATATATTGGCACTTTGTTAGATCAAGGCACTCAGAGTGGAGCAAACATCAGGAAGAGTGGGATGTTTTTTGCCTCTCAAGGTTCACGAACCATGTATGCTCAAGTTCGCTGTGAGAAGGCTTCCTGTGATGTGCAGCTGGAATCGGAACAGCTGACTGTGCTCGTGTGTGGAATGAAGGTTGAGGAGCTGGAAGCATTTCCCGAGATTCTGCAGATAAAGATAGAGGATGTGAACTCCTTTGGTCTGGCTGAGGAGCAAAGCAACCAGCCGAATGGTGAGTTGTGTGAATCTGATGATATCTGTGTTTGTTCAGTGCGCTTTTTTTTGGATACTGAATGGAGGCTCCTCAAAGACCTAGAGCAGAATGGAAGGGAATAAAATAGAAAGGGGAAACAACAATAGAAGAGTTAACATAAGAGCTAACATTAATCACAAAAACACAAAATGACACATAAAACATATGATACAGGGAGTGGGAGTCAATATGGGCAGAGAGAGGGAAGCACACAAGTACAACAGCAGAGAACATGGAAACTGTAGACAATAGGGACATCGGGAGATCTGTGTGAGGGAGAGGGCTGGGGGGAGGAGGCATGGGAAGGGGGTGGGGGTTGGAAGAGGTACAAAACACATGGACACTGCTCCGACTTCCAGGAAAGAAGTCGGCCTTTCAAAAAGGTTTTTTCAAAAAGAAGTAGGTATTTCAAAAAGGACTTAAAGGGTCGTCAAAGGTCTGAGGGGTCTCAGCAGTCTAAATGTAATTGAGTGTTCACGGACTGTGTTTTGTGTGTAAATTTTTTTTTTTGAAGAAGAAGACGTTTTGGTCGCAAAAACAAACAAACAAACAAACATAACCATATGCGTTTGCTATATTGCAAGAAGATTATCTGCATTTGTCAACATGCTAACCTGCCACACTCTTTCGAGACAAAAAGGTTGCATGTTGGATCGCAATGGTTTATAATTTGACAATAAAAGCAGTTTGGTGAAGAAAACCTCTATTTCGCCGCTGTACATTTTTCTTACCTTCTCTGTTTTGCTGGTTGTGATTTTCGGTGGTGGTGAAATTCTGCTGAAGATGTGGTCAGGGAGGAAGCATCTCATAACATCGAGGCAGTTTGTATTTGAGTTCATATTTGAGGCAGAACATTATACTTTGATATCGTAATGTTTTTACATGACGCCATTACCGAGGGAAATGTTTTATTTTCTCTCTTCAGGGAAGATTTTAATGTTTTGATCGAGATTTTAGTTTTTTCTAACGATTTTAATGCAATATTTATTTATATATTTTAAGAGTGTGGAACCAGCTTTACATGTGACACAAGAGTGCCTGCATTTAATAAAAGTTACTTTTCCAGATTTATTTGTGAAAGTGGAAGTGAAAACTGAGCACGACATTGATGTCCACCTGGATCGACCTGAACCAAATGATGCTGAGGCTTCTGTCCTCGAGAACCATCCCCATGAAGGTTTCTGTCGATGTCCACACATTTTGATTCGAACAGTTTCATGACGAACTCTGGTGTTAAGAAAAAATAACCACGTTTTGATTTAATTGCTTTAAGAAATAATAATGATGGTCGATCAATTTCTCAAACATAAATTATCCCCTTCATTATTATATCAAATATTTTAACCAACAATAATATGCCTTGTTGTATCTTATTTTCCTTAATTTGTACAATCAATTCTGATTGCATTTTCATTTGACACCTGTTAGTATAGCCCCCGTTAGACTTTGTCCAAAACGGGGGTTTTTGGATTGGGTCTCGTCCACCTGTCTGCAACCATATACCAGAGATGTATGGACCGATTTTGTTCATACTTGGCAGAAAGACAACACATGATGGTGTTCATATGCACATCATTTTGTTTTGCTTTGCAATCAAAGATGGCCGACTGGAGGCCATTTTAGGTGTAAAAACACTGTGTTGAAAACTTCCTCGGCCATTTCTCGGACACGCATTTACTGATGTTGTTCAAACTTGGAAAACAGATGAGGAATGATGGCTAACATATGCACGTCATTTTCCTTTGAGATCAGATCCAAAATGGCCGACCGTCAGCCATTTTGTTCCTTAAACATATCCCCAACCATTTATTGAACATGCATCGCCGATTTTGATCAAACTTGTCATAAGCACCACAAGACGGCATATATGTGCACCTCACTTTATTTTGTGATCTTATCAAATATGGCGGACAGGTAGACTGGCAGCCATTTTTGTTGTAAAAACTCAATATTGACCATATCATCAACCATTTCTCGGACATGCATTTACCAATATTGTTCAAACTTGGAACACAGAAAATGAATGATGGGATACATATGCACATCCTTAGCTTTCGAGATTCGATCCAGGATAGCTGATTGGTGGCCATTTTGTTCCTCAACTGTGTCCCCAACCATTTATGACATGCATGGACTGATTTTGTTCAAACTTGGCACAACGACAATGCATGAGAGTATACATATGCAGAAGTTTTTGTGTTGCAATCCAACTAAAGATGGCCGACTGACGGCCTTTAACTCCGTATGGCAAAATTAGTAAAACCATGGGGACTATGACATTTTACTTCTTTTTTTTTCTCATGGATTTCTTTTACATGTTTAAATATGATCTTGGCTCATCGAAGAATGAGGTGACAGAGAAAAAAGGCAACAAATTGATAGTAAGGCAGTCAGGCCACAGTTGGACGGACGCAAGGAAGTCGTAACAGCAAGAGGAGAAGGGGAGGAAACAGTCAGCCGATATTCGTGTTTTGTTGGGTTGTGGTTCATGTGTCTCGATAATATATTGGGTGGGGAAGTGGATGGCATGATATGGTGGTGAACTTTGTAGCCTTGGTGGAAAGATTACAATTCAACCATATTTGGCCTCATGTGATCACTTTTTGTAAACACACACACACACACACACACACACACACACACATGCAGTAACCTCATCACCAAAGAAGGACGTGGATATACCCATACAACCAATCAAATAACATCCAAAGAAATGGGAAAGGTGACACATCTACTGTAAATTAATGATTTAATGCTCTTCACCACAAATGATGAAATATTGACAGAATAACTAAAAGTAGAAACTAAAACAATTTGGATGTATTGTTGTTTCACATATGGGACCACACAAAATAGTGAGTGGATCACGAATGCAATTATACTACTATGGAAAACCATGAAGCAATCGTACTACTGTAGAAAACGATGTATCGTCACAAAATGTGACGTGTTATGAAATGTTTAGTCTCAGCAAAGGCAAGCTGAGATATAAGAAACCTTGTCTGTGACGTAGCATTCCTGCTGTATTCAAAGGGTTCATCCTAAGTTGTTAAAAATCTTGGCTCATATCAAAGGGTCTTGATGGTATAAAGGGGTCTTTAAGGTCTAATGGGGCCTCATGAAGCTATGGTAATTAGATAGGTGAAGCTATGGTAATTAGATAGGGGTTAAGATTAGTTTTCCCCCAGAATGTGATTGCCCTCGGTGGGTTTTCCCTATGTTTTTACAATTACAACAAGGCCAGCCATAAAACCATCCATTAACCAACCATAACCAACATAGCTGCCGTCAGAACCCCAAACATTCTCGATCGGCAACTATACCCCGCCGCCAGAGGATTGTAACGGGCAGGCCACGCCCCAAGCTTCGTCATTGGTCGTGGAGACAGGGTGATTCGCTGGGGCTCGGGATTGGCCAGAGTGACATCATCGAGAGGGTTTGAGAGGAAGAAAGAAGAAGAGTCGTTCTCTCGGTCGCTTTGGTCTAGACTCTAGAGCTTTCGGCTGCGGCTCGCTCATGTGCGCTTGTGAGGAGACTTTTCGGAGCTTTGTGGAACCTTTGCAACGTTGAAGCAGGGGGCGCTATTGGTTAGTGGTGCTCTTTGGGGGAGCCTAAAAGGGAAGCATTTTATTTTGATTATGTTTTCCCCTGTGTGTTTTTGTGACTGAGTGTAGATGTCTCAAATTAGGATTTAGTTTCACCTCATCTTTCTTTTTCACCTCTTTAATTTATTTTCATTAAATTATTGTGTTGCATTTCATTTGTTGTGTCGTTTTTCCTTGTTCGTGGGTTCAGGAATAAACCCGTGTGGCTTCTGTTCAGGTTAGCACCTCGCCGCCTTCTGTCCCATGTGCACGCCAAAAAGTACTGCCAATTTTCGGGCTGCCACCTCGGGAGTAACAACGATGGGCCATTTGTCACCCAGTGGTCTTAATCGTTGGGCGACAGGACAATATGTACATTTTTGTATACGTTTGTCAAAATTATATCACGAGTATTGAACAGAATTGCATTTTTTTTACAGGTCATGTGATGTTGTATTTACAGGTGGATTCATTGAATCTACAAGGGAGACTGCACCTACTTTTATGAACAGCGGAGACACATGCCTGCAAGACTCGCCAACTGAAACATACAAGAGGACTTTTTCGAAACACAGCAAAACGAGTAATGAATTGTTTGCACGGAATAATTTTCACCAGGCTCACAAAGGAGCGAAAGATGAACGCCCATTCATATGTAAAATTTGTGTAAAATCCTTCAGTCATTCATCCAGCTTTACATCACACCTGCGAAAACACAATGGTGATTGCCCATACAAATGCACAAGTTGTGGAAAATCTTTTATTAATTCATCCAAACTTACAAGGCACATGAGAATTCACAATGGTGAACGCCCATACAAATGCACAAGTTGTGGAAAATCTTTTAATCAATCATCCAACCTTAAATCACACATGAAAATTCACAATGGTGAACGGCCGTATAAATGCACAAGTTGTGGAAAATCTTTTTATCACTCATCCAACCTTAAACGTCACATGAAAATTCACAATGGTGAACGTCCACATGAATGCAAAAGTTGTGGAAAATCTTTTAATCAATCATCCAACCTTAAATCACACATGACAATTCATAATGGTGAACGCCCATACAAATGCACAAGTTGTGGAAAATCTTTTAATCATTTATCCAAACTTACAAGGCACATGAGAATTCACAATGGTGAACGTCCATACAAATGCACAAGTTGTGGAAAATCTTTTAATCAATCATCCACCCTTAAATCACACATGAAAATTCACAATGGTGAACGGCCGTACAAATGCACAAGTTGTGGAAAATCTTTTAAGCATTCATCCAACCTCATATCACACATGACAATTCATAATGGTGAACGCCCATACAAATGCACAAGTTGTGGAAAATCTTTTATTAATTCATCCAAACTTAAATCACACATGACAATTCATAATGGTGAACGTCCATACAAATGCACAAGTTGTGGAAAATCTTTTATTAATTCATCCCACCTTAAATCACACATGACAATTCATAATGGTGAACGTCCATACAAATGCACAAGTTGTGGAAAATCTTTTATTAATTCATCCAAACTTACAAGGCACATGAGAATTCACAATGGTGAACGTCCATACAAATGCACAAGTTGTGGAAAATCTTTTAATCAATCGTCCACCCTTAAATCACACATGAGAATTCACAATGGTGAACGCCCATACAAATGCACAAGTTGTGGAAAATCTTTTAATCAATCATCCACCCTTAAATCACACCTGACATTTCACAATGGTTAAACGCCCATACAAATGCACAAGTTGTGGAAAAACTTTTAATCGGCCATCCTCCATGAAATCACACATGACAATTCACACATGACATTACATTTGGCTTCCGGTTCCGCCGGCGAAGTAGTGTTCATCCGAGCTCTCCAGGTCACCAAAGTTAAGTATTTTCACGTTTGTGTTTTTGTCAAATTTGTACTCTTTATTATACTGTGTATGTGTTTACTGTGAATTTCTAGTTATATCTCGGTTTGTAAATCGTGCATACTTGTGCGTAATAGTCGTTTTGTTTGTGCCGTGTTTGGGGCCTGGGCCCTGGTAGTGTTTTGTTGTTTATTTACTTTCGTTTTTTCATTTTATTGCTTTTGTCTTTGTTTTTCTTTTCACCCTATACCTCCCCCGAACATCGTACCCTCTGTTAAAAGTCTGGAACCCAAAAAAACACAAAATTAATAATTTCCTCCTCTCCTCGCGGCTCCTCCTCCCTCACGACCACGTGTTGTCTCACCCCACCCCTTTTCTCTCCTTCCTTAATATCTCCTTCCTCTCCAGCCGATACTCACCTTTCCAATTCTAGTTTTCAACATACTCCTTCAACCTTTCTCTTTCTTCCTCAGATCCACTTTCCCTTCACCTTCAAAACAAAACAAAATATATGAATGAAAAATTAAAAAAGAGACAAACTCCCTCATGGCGAACGTCCATACAAATACGAAAACAATTGCATATACACCTCCCTGTTTCTTTGTTCTCTGCTTACCTGGCTGTCAATCTCCCATTCTTCTGTTCCTCCTTCTGAACCTGTTCTGGAATCCTTCATCCCCCTTAGCCTCCATGCCCTCACTTCAGGGAATTTCCCAGATAGTTTTTATGGTTTTGCTTAAAATCATCGGAATTGAATTGAATCTTTGGAATCTCCCACGATGAAGCTAACTCTGAGGGCCTTTCACTCACTCACTGCAGGCAGGTTGACGGTCTTTCTGTCTTCTACCGGCTCCTCTCTGGCCTAGCCACCCCCTCCCTCCCCCAGCCCTGTCTGTGCTCTGTCCCCTAAATACTCCTACAGGTCGCACAAGATCTGCCTGCAACCATCTTCTGGTGAAACTGCCAAAATCAAGACTCTCTGCTCACCTTCACGCTTTCATTCCTCTTTTCTCCTACCTCTGGAACGAACTCCCTCACTCTCTTCAATCCCACTCCTCCCTCCAGGTCTTTAAAACAGCTCTTCACCACCATCTCTTATATTCCCCCATCCAGGACCATGATCTTTTATACTCCCCGTTAAAACATCCCAAATCAACCCCTTGAAATATCCAACTTCCTTCCTGAAATTCCTAGCAGTGTTCCTTTGCTTTATACCGTGTACCCCTTCCCTCTCCACCTCCCCCACCCCAGCCCCAGCCCTCTCCCATCTACATATCTACCGACGTCCCTGTTCTTTATTGTTGTTGTGCTTATATGCTTTCCTCTCTATCCCCCTCTTGTCCCCCGCTCCCTTTATTTAAAGTGTGTTTTTTGGGTCCGTGCACGTTTTCGTGTGTAATGTATTCACTCTTTCATGAACCTTGACTGTGTCTCCAAAAAAAATAAAAAATGAAGAAAGCCCATACATGTGCACAAGTTTTGGAAAATCTTTTAATTAGTCATCCACCGTGGAAGTAAAATAATGAGTTCACAATGTTCAATTGATGGTTCTTTTTGAAAAAGAGAATTTATGACCATAATTATAAGGTAATGCAGAACTCTAGAGACCATGTGATTGCTGCAAAGCATTTTGGGCTAGTACTAAAAAAGTGATGAGCATTTTGTTTTCATCTCTATGTTTCAAAGCTTTGCAATGTAAAAACTGCTCGTATAAGATAACAGATCACAGAGTCTCTTGTTTGCCATCTACTGATCACTATCTGTTGTTTACGTGTAAAATCCTCAATGTCAACAGGACGAGGCTTGAATTGTGATTTCCCCATAAATTGGCACATCTCTGTTTATTTCACTGTATATAAGTAGTTCATTTGAAACATTTCACGAGAGAGGATGAACGTGCGCATGTGCTGACCCTGTGTTGTTTTGGCACCTCTCTCCATGTGCACGTATTTAATAAATGATTCAACCAATCTGTGAACTGGTATGACTTGATCGAGGTTCGAGTTATTCCGCGACAGTAAATGGTGATGGGGATGGAATCGCAAAACCCTGCGTGTGAGGGGGGGGGGGGGAAGGGGTAGGGCATGAGGGGGGAAAGGCGTGAGTAGAGTGGAGTGGTTCAGCTGAGGTGATGCAGATGTGAATGTCTGCCTAAATGTGAATGGCTGCCTAAAAAGGGAAGGTAAGAGAACCTTGCTGAGATTATTTTCCTGTCCTTTTTGTTGTGTCACATTCGCTGAAGTCGTGCTCCCCATCTCTGAACCCAACGGGTGACGCGATCCTGAGAAATTGAGTAGAATTATTTATTTTTAGGGAACGGGTTGTGGAAACCCATCATTCTAATGTAATATAGTATCGAAATCCCTGGAGCTTCAAGCTCACAGGTTCCTAGAAGTCATTGAAGTGTGGGAACCAAGGGGCTCCTGCTGATTTCTGAAATCCTTGTAAATTTGTTATAGGATCAGAGTTCGTATAGGGACTTGGACCCATATGCATACAATATGCAAACACGGGTCATTGACCCGTTTAGGTTTAGGGATTTGGAATCCTGCTGATCCGAATGTTCCATTGCACTAAAGGTCTGGAATCCCATGGCATTGCTCAGTATATGATTGTGGCTGTGCACTTTTGTGAGTGAATTGTTTGATTGACAAACTGGGCATTAAGCGAGATAAGATGAAGGTCTCGGTGTACCCCATAACGCCTAAAGCAGGGGTTCCCAACCTTTATTGTGTTATGGCCCCCTTGGCTCCCAGAGCACATCCCCAGCACCCACCTCCCTTTCACGAGGGTCGAGCGGCAGAGCACATGTAAGCAGGCTAAGGGGGTCTGGGGGCATGGCCCCCCTACATTTTTTGATTTCGAGATGCTCTGTGGTGCAATGGTGCATTCTGAGAGGTGTTTTTTTCCTTTAATTGGCTATTTTGTTTGTATGAGAATTGGTAAATTATTACAAAGAAAATGAGGATTTCCAAGCAGCCAACATGGACATTTTGTTCCATCGTTTTTTTCTGTTCCTTACTGGCTCCCAACTACATCGTTTTTGAAAGAAGCAAACAAAGCAACATCACTCGAATGATGCATGTTTGATATGAGATTTTAATATTATCAGTAGCAACACTATGGACAGCATAAAATAGAACTGTCACACAAGAAAATAGTATGAAAAGGTTCCAAGTCAAGAATATGTGAAAACTAAAAACCTCTGTTGTGTCTGTATTTAACGCAGTGTTATAATCTCACAAAAAGAAACTCAATTCGACAACAACTCAGGTAATCAAACCTCGGGACGTGGTGCATGCGCCGTAAAAGTGAATTAAAAACTCAGTGGGATGGCTGTAATTGCATTTTAGCTACCAATTGGGGTATCCGTGGTTGAGTCACAGTCATGGCACAGAGGAGGTCATCTTCCACATGGAGCCGATTACACTGTTTCGATTTGATATTCAATAGCATGGAAAACCCCACTTCGCAGAGATAGGTAGACGAGAATGGCAGAAGCACCTGAATAGCTATCTGGCTGATATTAAGGTAGCGACCGATTCCCACCCAAAACTCCATCAAGCTCTTCTCTTCGAATGTGTCTTTGGAAAATGAATCGTTTCAGAGATCCAGGAATTCATCTTGCATTGCCTCTGGCATGCTCTCCATACAAAGGTTGACGGAAAAAGGATTCCTCACAATTTTTTGCCTCATTGTCGTCTAAAGCAGGAAAATACCTATGAAATTCTAGCTCCAGTGACAGCAAATGCTCAAGAATGTTATTTTTCAGAACGGGATCAAGCTCTTTTCCCAGGCTGTCATGCAATTCAGACATTCTTTCGAACATAGCAATGTTTCCTGTGTTCACTTTCCTGCGCCAGTTTTGGCGCTTGGCAACAAATCCTCTGAGATGATCGTGGCACAGAATAATATTAGTCGCTCTTCCTTGGAGCTTGAGGTTCAGCTGGTTCTGCTGCTTGAAAATGTCAGCAAGCTAAGCAAGTCGTGCGTTCCACAATTCTTTGTCGTAATGCTGCAGGAGGTCATGTTTTCCTTGAAGATTCAAGAATGTTTGACTTCCGCATGAAGTTCAAAGACGCGGTTCAGAGCATTCCCTTTCGAAAGCCAGCATACAGCAGTATAGTACAGCAATGTTTCATGTTCCGCGTTCATGTCTTTGCACAGCTCCTTGAACATTCGGCTGTTGAGAGCCCCTGCCTTGATGTAGTTAACAATCTTGATTACGACTTCAAGAACTTTCTTCAATGAAAGAGGGAGAGTCTTACAAGCCAGGGCGTAGCAATGAATCATACAGTGGGTTCCTTTCGCTTGTGGTGCCAGCATCTTCACTTTTGCTTGGAATCCGGATTTGGAACCAAGCATGGCAGGAGCACCGTCAGTACAGATGCCGCATACATTCTCCCACTGAATTCCTCCCGCATCGATGAACAACTTCATTTTTTCCATGACGTCGTTAGCTTTTGTCGTTGTTTCCAGGGCACTGCAGAACAAGAATTCTTCCTTGATATCATCTCCCTTGACATAGCGAACGAATCCCAGTAGCTGGGAGCAGGAACTAACATCGGTCGATTCATTAAGTTGAAAAGAAAACAAGCCGAAAGGCGCCGCATTAATCTCATTGATGATCTGTTGTTTCACATCTTCCGACATGTCATGGATACGACGCTGCACTGTGTTATTCAATAAAGACACCTGTTCAACTTTGCGAGCCTCTGCCTTTCTGAGAACCCGTTTGACAATGAGGAGGGTACAAGGCTTGATGAGTGTCTCCCCAATGGAGTCGGGTTTTTTCTTCTTTGCAATTTCAAGAGAAACTTCATAAGAAGCCTGGACAGTTGCTACATTTTGTTGTTGAAAAGCTCCTCCCTCATCCAACTTCTGTCGCTTCAAATATCTTTCATGCCGCTTGAAAAATTCGGGATCCTGCTTTGCATGTTGTGAATGATTCATCTCGAGGTGCAACTTCAACTTGGATGGCCTCAAGGATTCAGTACTCAAAACCTTGTGACACAGCACACATTGTGGTTTCTCTTGGCCAGACACGGTAATGGACGTGAATCAAAGCTTTATGTATTCGTCAAGATATTTTCTTTTTTTACACCCAGAAGCCATAACGTCAAATCTGCAATGACGAAAAAACAAAACAATATCAAAGTGAAAACAATATTAAAAAAAAAAAAACTTTAATTTTTAGTATGGTTCAAATTACCCCCATGGCCCCCTGAGAAATACACCATGGAACCCCAGGGGGCCATGGTCCCCAGGTTGGGAACCAAGGTCCAAAAGGATATTTTGTTTTGCCTCTGGAAGGTGGGGGAATTGTGTGTTTGATTTTGACAGAGTTCGGAAGAATAGAGCTCTTGTTTCTTGTATTTTGTATTTGGACTTGCATTAATTTGCAGATTGTGTAAAGTGTTGTACTGTTTTAATTTCATACACTAGGTCAGTAGGAGGAGGAACAGACTTTATAAGATGAGTCAGGTAAGTCCGCCTGAAAAAGGAATAGAGGACGGATTGTTCCCACATTTGGTGAAATACTTTTGTGTGCAAGTACTAGTGTATATGTGTGTAACAGTGCACTTGTTGTGAATAAAGTGGTTTTAAGAGTGATTATTAATTCCTCAGTCGAGACCAGCATGTAAAAGCAGCCTGGCTGTAATGAGTGTCCTCAAGGTCACAGCTTTTACAATCCAGTGTATGACAGTAAACATGCTTGAGATAGAACTGTCCAACCACCAAAAGGGGCTGTGAAAACAACTGACTGATGTAACTCCACATTTGACCTTAGCTGTAACTGAAGGGCTTGCCTCTAAGGAAATTGGTTCCATGGTAACAATGATGAAAGCAGTGCCAAGAGAAGAGAGGCAACTGATGGTTGATTATTTTGGAAAAGATCTCTGGAAGTTGGATTTGTATGGGAAAGAAAAGCGAAAATGATGTCGACTGCACTTTAAGGAATTGTGCAAATTCCACGGGCAATGATAGGAGTATCATTGGAAGAACTGGAGAAGGTACCTAAACGACTATGGACTACATAGTCAGGTTCACTATGTTAACAAATATAATTTCGTTCAAAATTTTGGTACATTAGCAAAACTATACATTTTTGGAATATTCAGAGCATGAGGAATCCAAAAATTAATGTTTACATTTGCGTAGACACCTTTGCGAAAATGACACTCAGGACAGTGATGAAGATAGTCAGGTTCAATATGTTAACAAATATAATTTCTTTCAAAATTTTGGGATTAGCAAACCTGTACATTTTTGGAATCTTCAGAGCATGGAGAATCTGAAAACCAATTTTGGCATTTGCACAGACACCTGCATGGCCGCCATTTTGGATTTTGAAAATGGCCGCCATAAAATACATATTTTGCGCGATCTCGGCTTCTAGTCAACCTAGAGACTTAATTAAATATGCTAATCCTATGTTTTCTGGGTCAAAGAATCCAATAAAGGCCTCAAAATAGTGCTCAGGATTATAGAAAAGCAACAAACAAAGGTAATTGAAAACCATTGTCTTTATATTTGTGATATAACCGTTTTTTTTTTTGTTTTTTTTGTTTTTTTGTATACAAGATCGAGGCTCGTGAAAGAGCTCACATTAATCACACAAAAAGACAAACCGACACACAAAACACAAAAAACAATGGGAGCGGCAGACAAGATGGGGAGAGAGGGGGAAGGACACAAACACAACATTTGTGAGCAGGGACATCGGGAGGACTTGGGGGGAGGTGGGAGAGGAATAAAACATATGAACACTGCAAGGACTCTGGGGTGAATTACCGGGGGTAGAAAAGATCAAGGTTTTCGATGGGGCAAGATAAGAGATGGTGGTGAACAGCTGTTTTAAAGACCTGGAGGGAGGAGTGGGATTGAAGGGAGTGGGGGAGTTTGTTCCAGAGGCGGGAGAAAAGGGGAATGAAAGAGTGAAGGTGAGCAGAGAGCCTAGACTTTGGCAGTTTAACCATAAGAGGGTTGCAGGCAGATCTTGTGCGACCTGAAGGAATATTGGGGGGACAGAGCACAGAGAGAGCTGGGGGAGCAAGGCCGGAGAGGAGTCGGTAGAAGACAGAAAGACCACCAACCTGCCTGCAGTGAGTGAGTGAAAGGCCCTCGGAGTTGACTTCATCGCAGGAGATTCCAATGATTCTGAAATCTTTGGCCTCAACAGCGTGAAGCCGAGCAAGGTGTGAGGCAGGAGCACCAGCCCAGAGGGGGGAACAGTATTCCATTGAGCTGCGGATGAAAGCCTTGTATGTGGTGAGGAGCTCAGGTGTGCCAAGGAAGGACTTCGCACGACGGAGGATGCCCAGTCGGCGACTGGCTTTGGAGGCCAGCTTGGAAATGTGGTTTTCCCAAGAAAGATCATGGCAGATAGTGAGACCCAAAAGCTTGAGCGACAGAACTTCTTGGAGAGGATTGTTGAGACAGTAGATGGGAGGGTTTTCCAGTCGGTCCTTTCAGAGAGACATTGTAAGAGTGTGAGATTTGTCAGGATTGAAAGACATGTTCCACTTGTTTGACCAGTCTGTGATTTTGTCCAGGTCTGCAGAGAGTGAGGAGGCTGCAGACTGCCGATCTGAGGGATGAGGAATGGAGCGGCAGATAGTGGAGTCATCAGTAAAGAGATAGAGAGGATTTTCCAGAGAGTCAGAGAGATCATTGATGAAGACCAGAAATAGCACAGGGCCCAGAACACTACCTTGGGGAACTCCAGCCAGAACAGGAAGGGAAGATGAGAGAAATCCATTCAGGGCCACACGTTGCCTACGACCAGAGAGGAAATCCGCAAGCCATGAGTGGAGATTTCTCTGAATACCATAGGAGGTGAGTTTGGTGAGCAGAGCTGGGTGCCAGACCGTATCGAAGGCATGTGACATGTTAAGTGAGACAGCTCTGATTTCCTGTTTGGCATTGAGGACCTCCATCCATTGTTGAGACAGCAGAAGCAACATGTCCAGAGTAGAATGGCCTGGTCTGAATCCAAATTGATGATCAGAGATCAAGCCATTGGAGAAGAGGAAGGATTTGATATCCGAAGCAATGATGGATTCCATGACTTTGCTGATAATTGGGAGCAGACTGATTGGTCTGTAGTTGCAAGGATCTGTTTTTGCACCTTTTTGTGTAAAGCAGTAATGTTTGCTGATTTCCAAGATGCTGGCAGATGACCTTGAGCAAAAGAGAGGGTGAAAAGAACAGAGAGAGGGTGAGATAGAGCGGCAGAACAGGATTTTAGGACCCGAGGGCTGATGCCATCTGGTCCAGTTGCAGAATCAGAGTCGAGGTTTGATAAAAACTTCTCCACCTTGTCAGGAGAGAAGGACACAGAGTCCAGTAGCAGTTGGGTTCGACTGGGAAAGGTGAGAACAGAGAGAGATGGGTTTGGGACACAAGATTTTGAGGCAAACACAGAGTTGAGGCATTCGGCTTTGTCACGTGCGGTGTCAACTGTATAGCCATTTGAGGTAAGGGAGGGGATGGAGGGGGAACAAACACCAGAAACGGATTTGACCAGACGCCACCAGGATTTGGAGGAAGGAGACAGGTTTGAGAGTTCAATCTTGAGTGTGGAGAGATAGTGCTTCCTGGCACTCCTGAGGGTAGAAACACACTTGTTTCGAGCTTTGTGGAAGGAACTGAGATTGCCTTCAGTTGGATTTGCCTTCCAAGACGCAAAGGCAAGTTGTTTCAGGGCAACTGCCTCACCACAAGATTCAGTGTGCCATGGACGGGAGGAAGGGTAAGACAACAGAAGACGAGATGGGATAAATCTGTGCATGAGAGAGAGCAGTTTGCTTTGGAAGAATTCCCAGGAAGAATTGATGTCAGAGGCATTAGAGATGGGAGACCAGTCCAGTTGATTGATGGCTGCTTGCAGACCGTGCCAGTCCGCCTGAGTGAAATGCCAGACTCGTCGGCGCTGAGGAGGCTCTCTGAGAATGGCCAGTGAGATGTCCACTTTAACAAGCACATGATCAGAAGAACCGATTGGAGCAGAAGAAGAGCAGCAGACATTTGCAGGGAAGTTAGTCATAACCAAGTCCAGAAGAGAAGATACTCCATTGACTGAGATCCGGGTTGGGAAATTGACAGATTGTGTCAGTCCCAATGAGTTGCAGAATTCCTTTGCTGAGGTGCCATGGCTGGTGAGAGATGAACCCACACCCAGCCAGCTAGCATGATGACAGTTGAAGTCGCCACATATGAGGAAGAGAGAGTTTGGATGAGTTGATAGAAGTTGGTCCATGTTGTCCGACAGAGAAATGTAAATGGAGTCATCACTGTTTGGAGGACGGTACAGAACACATATGAACAAAAGGTGGGAGCGGAGAGGAAGCCGTAGCCAGAGGTACTCCGGTGGGTGGGGTGGAGAGAGGGCAGTGCAGGGAGAGTGAGGAAGAGAGTTTTTGATAAAGATGGACACCGCACCACCAGGACGAGGCTCAGGTCTATCGTACCGGAGGAGGGAGTAACCAGGAAGAGATATTAAGGAATCAGAGACATCTTGAAGGAGGAAAGTTTCTGTTAAGCAGATCAAGTCTGGATTTTCAGAAGCAACCTGAATGGAGAGATCAATCAGGTTTGAGTGAAGGCCCCGGATGTTTGAGGTCCATACCGTTAGTGAGGCGAGAGGGGGAGCATTGGGTGCAGGACAAGGGAGGGGAGGGGTAGGGTCAGATGAAGGGTGAGAGGGGATGTAGGAAGAGCAGTTGATAGTGTGTCAGAGATTACAGAAGAGTTACAAGAAAGAGATGGATGAGGAGGGCGAAAGGTTTGATGGTGATGGAATGAGGCACAGTGAGAGTTTGTTTGAGGGGGTGCAGAGGAAAGTAGAAGGTTGGGGGAGGTGGAGGTATGACATAGAAGGGAGACGAAGTGGGGAGGAGGCGGCAGCTTTGAGAAGGAGGTGGGAGGAGGGAGAATTTGGGAGGGATGGTTGGGGGGGAGATTTGAAGGGGAGGGGAAGGGGGGAGTTTAGAAAGTGGATGATTAATGAAAGATGAACATATATAACAAATTGGGTTTGTTGTGATTTTCAAGTTAGCGATTCTTTTAAGAACGATGGAGGAGGGATGGAATGAATGAGAATTTAGAGCATGGAGTGATTTGGAATCATAAAAGATTGAATATTTTTTTGAAATGGAATGAGTTGAAGAGGAAATTGAAAGGAGCCTTTTTCAATAAGAAGAAAAACAGCGTGTTGTAATAAACCACTGAATAAAACACTGAAGGGGATAGTTGAAACATATTTAAACAGAACTGTGAAGAACAATCTTATATTCACAAAAATACCAATGGGGAGAGGAAGCCTAGAGCGACGAACATGAGTCACTTGAACAGGGCAAAAGGTGGAAGGCAAGTGGAAAATGGGGGCGGGGCAAGACAGCGCACGTGGGCAGAGGCAAAAGCACACGAGGGGAAAGGGAAATAAAAGTTTTTTTTGTTTGTTTTGGGGGGGGGGGTGTGGGGTTTACAACGTTAGACAAATAGTAGATGTTTGGCGAAGCTTGGTGGAGAAGGGGAAATCAAAAAAGCTAGCAAAACAGCGAAGGAAGGAACAACCTTCGACGGGGGAAGCCTGAGGCTGCAACTGTGAAGATATTGCATTCCATAATACATGATATTGCAAGTCCTTTGAAGTTATAGGTTGTTATAGGAAGTTATAGGTCGTATCAGATTGAAGTATAAGTCCTATACACAGGATCTACGAGGTCTATACCATTCAGGAATATGCTTTTACAGATCTTCATCACTGTCCTGAGTGTCATTTTCGCAAAGGTGTCTACGCAAACGTAAACATTAATTTTTGGATTCTTCATGCTCTGAATATTCCAAAAATGTAGAGTTTTGCTAATCTACCAAAATTATGAACGAAAAAACATAGTGAACCTGACTAACACATCCGAACGTTGTAGGGCAGATTAAGGGGGCACAGCCGTTAACAATCAAGATAGACCCTACTAAACAATTGCCATGATGAAACCAGTAAGTAAGCAGTTTCGGAGGATTGAGAAATGGCGAGTACCAAGTGCATATCTACACCAACTAAACAAGTCCCTACATTGGATGACATCGGAATTCTGCAGGATACCATGACTGATCAGAAATGCACTAGGTGGGTCAATCATGGATGTTTCCTTAACGATGATTTTAAGGTATGGATGTCTAGCCACGGCGGTGTAATACCGCTGCAAGCCATGTAACCATGGTTGGCTCATATAACTCATGAGCAAAGGGGAATGGTATCCATGGTAGCTAAGGAATGGTATACACTGGGATTTATTCCAGTGGCAGACCAGTGTTGCAAAACGTGTGTCATTGGTCCGCAACATAAAGTAGGGAGAACACAAGGAATAGACGGTCAAGGGGCACGTCCACCATCAATGGGACTGTTTGGACACAGGCAAATGGATTTTATTAAAATGCCTCAATGCTTTCTCTTTATGTAGCACTATCCAGAACTGTGTGAGCATTTCATTTGAAGGTGAAGGAAGCCCTTCCGGAAACAGCAGCTGAGGACTGCCATAAATTTCAAGAGGGCATATGTGAACTCAGAAAGCCAAGAGGAGAAGGATTCTTCTTCGGATACTCCCTGGGGATGGTGATGTTTGTACTCAGACTGAGTCTGGTTTTACTAGTGATTGTGCTTTACTTGGTTAATGGGGAATTTACTATACAAACGAAACAAAGAAATACAACAGCGGATTTGAATATGTAGGTGTATAGTAATGGAGAAAGGAAGGATATAACAAATTTGTGGCCAGTTATAACCCTATCTATCATTTGCAAAGATGCCCCTTTATTTGACTATCCAGCAACAAGTGAAAGGTTATATGTGCTGGGCCCACCTCAAACTGCACAAGGCTGTAGATTCATGGGTAATTGCACTTGCCAATATTACTTGCATTCTCGGGAGTGCTTCAGTGTAACTGCAGTGTTGGGGAGAGAGAGGGAGGTGGAACCTCACCTGGCCGAACAATTCTCCATACCTTCTCCACACACTTACCAATTCGTCACTAATGTCACGTTTACAATTAACAAGTGACGTTAATTAGGTTTACTCTCCATGAAATGGAGAGTAACCTATTATTACTGCTAGGGTTTTTCTTATTAGGTTTACTCTCCATAAATGGAGAGTAACCTATTATTACTGCTAGAGTTTTTCTTATTATTATTCTTCCACCCTATTTTGCACCTCCGAAAAATTCATAATTAAGTTTCTCAGCAACCGCTGGTCGGATTGACAGGAAATTTTCATCAAATGATCGGCTAGGATCGTATAATTTTTTAATGCTAATGATGACGTCATAGGTCACGTGGTATGGGCGCCATCTTGTAAAACACCTTCAAATTTGCCCCTCTGTATCTCCGAAACGGCTCAATGGAAAAATTTGAGGGATGGCTCGTTCTAAAGAACTCTGCAATGGGAACAAAAAACATGTGTATTGAGTATATCAAAAATGCTAACGTTAAGAGGTTAGAATTCGTCAAACACAATTTTTCTCCCCCGAAAATGAGATTTTTTCCCCAGATGCTTAGTTAAAAAAAACTCAGAATGCGAAAATTTTCGAAGTCATACGTCACATGGTTCGGCCGCCATCTTGTTTTCCGTGAAAAAACACATAAAACCCTTTTTCTCCGCAACGGCTGAACGGATCGAGCCCAAACTTGGCATGCATATTCGCATACCCATGGCGAACAAAAAAGTCAGCGAGCACGATGTCATCCGACACGTGGTTTCAGAGTTATGACGTTTTAAAATCTCAAACTAGAAAAGGAATCCCCTCCATAATTTGTGGAGGTATCGAGTGGAAACTTTACACAAATGTTCCTCATGGGGGGATGTTTCATCCTTACTTGAGACGTTTTGATAAGTCACTTGGTTTGGCCGCAATAAATAATGGAAGTTAAATTTTAAAAAGCTTGTAACTCTTGAACCACTGCATGGATCGCCTTGAATTTTTAATGCGATGTAGCTCTCATCAGGTGGAACAAGTGTGCAAAATTTCAAGATGATTTGATGTACGGTCGTGAAGCGATAAGTCTTTATTGTTGAAAGTAGAAGAAACACACCATTTTGTCCTGCCAGGCCACGTCTCACAGTGAGTGCTATTGCCATTTTAAGTTTTAATTTCCTTTTAAAAACATTTTCTCTGCAATAATAGGGCCGATTGAGATAAAATTTTCACCATAGGAGGGACTCGGTCTGTAGAATATTTTAATGGTAAATATGACGTCGCAGGTCACGTGGTTCGGCAGCCATATTGTTTTTCGTGAAAACACGAAAACCGCTTTTTCTCTGCAACAGGCTGTACAGATCGAGGCCAAACTTTGCAAGCGGCATCGCATACTCATGACGAACAAAAAAGTCACCTAGCACGACATCATCCGACACATGGTTTCAGAGTTATGACGTTTTTAAGCATGAACCTTTAAAACCTAGCTCCTCCCTCATTTTTGATCCATTCGAGGAGAAAATTCACAGATCTGTTCTGCATGTCAGTCTACTAAAATGTCATTTTAGAATTTGCGATAGGTCACGTGGTTTGGCAGATACCATTAATTAAACGAAAATATTTTTTTAAAAATGGATATCTCTTGAATCGCTTTATTGATCGACGTGAAATTTCATACTCTAATAGAAGTCTTGAAGAGTAACAAGTGTGCAAAATCTCAAGATGATTGGATGTACGGTCTGGAAACTAGAAGTTGTTATTGCCTGAAGAAGAAGAACCACAACACTTTTTTTTGACCAGGCCATGTGACATAACCACCTCACGAGCTAAGGGTAGCTCGAAATTAAAACGTCTTCGGATTTGACAGTCGGTAGAGGGTGTTAACATTCGAATGCAACAAATCTGGGCAAATTCTGATGAATTTTCGTAAAACTACACGATATTGTCATTTACATTGGAAAATAACATTGTAAAACTCTCCGCCGCCTCGGCTTATTTCTCGCTCTGAAGTTCATCCTGTCTTCAATTTTAAGGAGAAAGAGAGGTATCTGCAAGCAATGGTGACCTTTATTTTGTGGAAATCCGATTTACAATGACGAAGTTATCCAAAATCTAACATTGTAAATGGGTCGTATTTCCAAAGTGAATCTTCCACAGGTAAAATATCCATGCGTGCAGGCAGACCTTTCAACGTCAATTTGGCTCCGATTTCAAATCGGATTTCGATTGTCGTATTGCCTCGGATGGGTTAACTAAATACCACAACAAATTTGGTGACAATCATGAAATATTTGACCAATTTCGATCGACGGGATACTTCGTTCTACGCTGACATACGGCACGGGCCACGGATGACGTCATGCCACGGCAGGACGTTCTTCCACGGGTGGCAGATATCGTTAATTAAACGAAAAAATTTTTTTAATGGATGGGGTGGGGGGGATGTGTGTGTGTTTGTGTGTGTGTATGGATGTGCGTGTGTGTGTGTGGGTTGGGGGGGGGGATATGTGTGTGTGTGTGGAGGGGTTGGGGTGTGCATGTGGAGGAGGGGGGGATGGATATGTGTGTGTGTGTGTGTGTGTGTGTGTGTGTGTGTGTGTGTGTGTGTTGGGAGTGGATGTGTGGATGTGCGTGCGTGTGTATGTGTGTGTGGGTGTGAGGGGGCGGGTGGATATGTGTGTGTGTGGAGGGGTGTATGTGTGGAGGGGTGTTCGTGTGGGGGGAGGGGTGTTGGGGTGTTTGTGTGTGTGCATGTGTGTTAGGGTTGGGGGGGTGGGGGGATGTGTGCATGTGTTTGTGTGTGTGTGTTAGGGGTGGGGGATATGTGTGTGTGTTTGTGTGTGTGTGTTGGGGGTGGGGGGGCTGTGTGCATGTGTGTGTGTGTTAGGGGTGGGGGGATATGTGTGTGTGTGTGTGTGTGTGTGTGTGTGTGTGTGTGTGTGTGTGTGTGTGTGTGTGTATGTGTGTGTGTGTGTGTGTTGGGGGTGGGGGTGGGAGGATGTGTGCATGTGTTTGTGTGTGTGTATGTGTGTGTATGTGGGTGGGGGGTAGGGGGAATGTGTGTGTGTGTGTGTGTGTGTGTGTGTGTGTGTGTGTGTGTGTGTGTGTGTGTGTGTGTGTGTCGGGGTTGTATCCAAGGGGATTGTGTCAAAGCATGTCCAATGAAAGTGGGGCTGTATCACAAGTGGGGTTGTATCAAAAGTGGGGTTGTATCAACAGTGGGGTTGCATCAAAAGTGGGTGCGAGTAAACCGGTCATCACTGCCAGCAGTTTTAAAGTGGCAGTTCTAGTTAGGTTTACTCTCCATGAAATGGAGAGAAACCTATTATTACTGCTAGAGTTTTTCTTATTATTATTCTTCCGCCCTATTTTGCACCTCCGAAAAGTTCATAATTAATGTTCTCAGCAACCGCTGGTCGGATTGACATGAAATTTTCAGCAAATGATCGTCTCGGCTCCTAGAATTTTATCATGCTAATTATGACGTCATTGGTCACGTGGTGTGGGCGCCATCTTGTAAAACAAATTCAACTTTTCCCCTATGTATCTCCGCAACGGCTCAATGGAAAATTTTGAGGAATGGCTCATTCTAAAGAACTCTTCAATGGGAACAAAAGATGTGTGTATCGAGTATATTAAAAATGCTAACGTTAAGAGGTAAGAATTCGTCAAACATTTCTCCCCCGAAAATGGGATTTTTTTCCCAGATGCTTAGTTAAAAAAAACTCAGAATGCGAAAATTTTCGAAGTCAAACGTCACTTGGTTCGGCCGCCATCTTGTTTTCCGTGAAAAAACACAAAAAACCATTTTCCTCCGCAACGGCTGAACGGATCGAGCCCAAACTTGGCATGCGTATTCGCATACCCATGACGAACAAAAGAGTCAGCGAGCACGATGTCATCCGACACGTGGTTTCAGAGTTATGACGTTTTAAAATCTCAAACTAGAAAAGGAATCCCCTCCATAATTTGTGGAGGTATCGAGTGGAAACTTTACACAAATGTTCCTCATGGGGGGATGTTTCATCCTTACTTGAGACGTTTTGATAAGTCACTTGGTTTGGCCGCAATAAATAATGGAAGTTAAATTTTAAAAAGCTTGTAACTCTTGAACCACTGCATGGATCGCCTTGAATTTTTAATGCGATGTAGCTCTCATCAGGTGGAACAAGTGTGCAAAATTTCAAGATGATTTGATGTACGGTCGTGAAGCGATAAGTCTTTATTGTTGAAAGTAGAAGAAACACACCATTTTGTCCTGCCAGGCCACGTCTCACAGTGAGTGCTATTGCCATTTTAAGTTTTAATTTCCTTTTAAAAACATTTTCTCTGCAATAATAGGGCCGATTGAGATAAAATTTTCACCATAGGAGGGACTCGGTCTGTAGAATATTTTAATGGTAAATATGACGTCGCAGGTCACGTGGTTCGGCAGCCATATTGTTTTTCGTGAAAACACGAAAACCGCTTTTTCTCTGCAACAGGCTGTACAGATCGAGGCCAAACTTTGCAAGCGGCATCGCATACTCATGACGAACAAAAAAGTCACCTAGCACGACATCATCCGACACATGGTTTCAGAGTTATGACGTTTTTAAGCATGAACCTTTAAAACCTAGCTCCTCCCTCATTTTTGATCCATTCGAGGAGAAAATTCACAGATCTGTTCTGCATGTCAGTCTACTAAAATGTCATTTTAGAATTTGCGATAGGTCACGTGGTTTGGCAGATACCATTAATTAAACGAAAATATTTTTTTAAAAATGGATATCTCTTGAATCGCTTTATTGATCGACGTGAAATTTCATACTCTAATAGAAGTCTTGAAGAGTAACAAGTGTGCAAAATCTCAAGATGATTGGATGTACGGTCTGGAAACTAGAAGTTGTTATTGCCTGAAGAAGAAGAACCACAACACTTTTTTTTGACCAGGCCATGTGACATAACCACCTCACGAGCTAAGGGTAGCTCGAAATTAAAACGTCTTCGGATTTGACAGTCGGTAGAGGGTGTTAACATTCGAATGCAACAAATCTGGGCAAATTCTGATGAATTTTCGTAAAACTACACGATATTGTCATTTACATTGGAAAATAACATTGTAAAACTCTCCGCCGCCTCGGCTTATTTCTCGCTCTGAAGTTCATCCTGTCTTCAATTTTAAGGAGAAAGAGAGGTATCTGCAAGCAATGGTGACCTTTATTTTGTGGAAATCCGATTTACAATGACGAAGTTATCCAAAATCTAACATTGTAAATGGGTCGTATTTCCAAAGTGAATCTTCCACAGGTAAAATATCCATGCGTGCAGGCAGACCTTTCAACGTCAATTTGGCTCCGATTTCAAATCGGATTTCGATTGTCGTATTGCCTCGGATGGGTTAACTAAATACCACAACAAATTTGGTGACAATCATGAAATATTTGACCAATTTCGATCGACGGGATACTTCGTTCTACGCTGACATACGGCACGGGCCACGGATGACGTCATGCCACGGCAGGACGTTCTTCCACGGGTGGCAGATATCGTTAATTAAACGAAAAATTTTTTTTAATGGATGGGGTGGGGGGGATGTGTGTGTGTTTGTGTGTGTGTATGGATGTGCGTGTGTGTGTGTGGGTTGGGGGGGGGGATATGTGTGTGTGTGTGGAGGGGTTGGGGTGTGCATGTGGAGGAGGGGGGGATGGATATGTGTGTGTGTGTGTGTGTGTGTGTGTGTGTGTGTGTGTGTGTGTGTGTGTTGGGAGTGGATGTGTGGATGTGCGTGCGTGTGTATGTGTGTGTGGGTGTGAGGGGGCGGGTGGATATGTGTGTGTGTGGAGGGGTGTATGTGTGGAGGGGTGTTCGTGTGGGGGGAGGGGTGTTGGGGTGTTTGTGTGTGTGCATGTGTGTTAGGGTTGGGGGGGTGGGGGGATGTGTGCATGTGTTTGTGTGTGTGTGTTAGGGGTGGGGGATATGTGTGTGTGTTTGTGTGTGTGTGTTGGGGGTGGGGGGGCTGTGTGCATGTGTGTGTGTGTTAGGGGTGGGGGGATATGTGTGTGTGTGTGTGTGTGTGTGTGTGTGTGTGTGTGTGTGTATGTGTGTGTGTGTGTGTGTTGGGGGTGGGGGTGGGAGGATGTGTGCATGTGTTTGTGTGTGTGTATGTGTGTGTATGTGGGTGGGGGGTAGGGGGAATGTGTGTGTGTGTGTGTGTGTGTGTGTGTGTGTGTGTGTGTGTGTGTGTGTGTGTGTCGGGGTTGTATCCAAGGGGATTGTGTCAAAGCATGTCCAATGAAAGTGGGGCTGTATCACAAGTGGGGTTGTATCAAAAGTGGGGTTGTATCAACAGTGGGGTTGCATCAAAAGTGGGTGCGAGTAAACCGGTCATCACTGCCAGCAGTTTTAAAGTGGCAGTTCTAGTTAGGTTTACTCTCCATGAAATGGAGAGAAACCTATTATTACTGCTAGAGTTTTTCTTATTATTATTCTTCCGCCCTATTTTGCACCTCCGAAAAGTTCATAATTAATGTTCTCAGCAACCGCTGGTCGGATTGACATGAAATTTTCAGCAAATGATCGTCTCGGCTCCTAGAATTTTATCATGCTAATTATGACGTCATTGGTCACGTGGTGTGGGCGCCATCTTGTAAAACAAATTCAACTTTTCCCCTATGTATCTCCGCAACGGCTCAATGGAAAATTTTGAGGAATGGCTCATTCTAAAGAACTCTTCAATGGGAACAAAAGATGTGTGTATCGAGTATATTAAAAATGCTAACGTTAAGAGGTAAGAATTCGTCAAACAAAAACTTTTCTCCCCCGAAAATGGGATTTTTTTCCCAGATGCTTAGTTAAAAAAAACTCAGAATGCGAAAATTTTCGAAGTCAAACGTCACTTGGTTCGGCCGCCATCTTGTTTTCCGTGAAAAAACACAAAAAACCATTTTCCTCCGCAACGGCTGAACGGATCGAGCCCAAACTTGGCATGCGTATTCGCATACCCATGACGAACAAAAGAGTCAGCGAACACGACGTCATCCGACACGTGGTTTCAGAGGTATGACCTTTTAAAGCTCAAACTAGAAATGGAATCACCTCCATAATTTGTGGGGGTATCGAGTGGAAACTTTACACAAATGTTCCTCATGGGGGGATGTTTAATCGTTACTTTAGACGTTTTTTTAAGTCACATGGTTTGGCCGCAATAAATAATGGAAGTTAAATTTTAAAAAGCTTGTAACTCTTGAACCACTGCATGGATCGACTTGAATTTTTAATGCAATGTAGCGCTCATCGGGTGGAAAAAGTGTACAAAATTTCAAGATGACTGGATGTACGGTCGCGAAGCTAAAGTCTTTATTGTTGAAAGAAGAAGAAATACACAATTTTGTCCTCCCAGGCCACATCTCCCAGTGCTTTTGCCATTTTCAGTTTTAATTCCCTTTAAAAAACATTTACTCTGCAATAATAGGGCCGATTGAGATAAAATTTTCACCATAGGAGGGACTCGGTCTGTAGAATATTATAATGGTAATTATGACGTCGCAGGTCACGTGGTTCGGCCGCCATCTTGTTTTTCGTGAAAACACGAAAATCCCTTTTTCTCTGCAACGGCTGAACAGATCGAGGCCAAACTTGTCACAGACATACATGTCATACATGACATACATGTCACAGACATACACAGACATACATGTCACAGACATACAGACATACAGACATATGTCACAGACACACATACACACACACATACACACACACATACACACACACATACACACACACATACACACACACATACACACAGAGATTACTGGAATTATAGATAGATAGTTAGGATAAGAAATCTCTTCGCACCATACACATCCACTCACCAGGGTGACAGGACTCCACACCACGTTTTGTAAACGATTTGGAATGTAAAGACGCATCTCGACGAGATTTGACAATGTGTGTATTCCATCTCTTCCTTCTTGGGAGGGATTGGATGACGAATTTGGAATTAGAGAGAGATATTGGAGACTAGACAGTAGAGAAGAATTTGTGAAGTGCGGATATGGGGAGGGGGAAGGGTAGTGTAGGCTGACATGGGGGGTGACGAATGGCTAGAGACGAGCTTTCTCGGCTCGCATCTCCCGTGCTCCTCATGTTGCATTGCCTTGTATTGTGTGTACCTTTGCGCCTTTGCCCCCGCTAAACTCTCTGCTTTGTCTTTCCTCTCCACCCATGTACCCATATCTTTTGTTGAGGGGAGTGTGCAGGAATACAGAGCTGTGCAGCTGCACTTTGCAACACTGTGCAGCTGCACCCTGCTACCTGTTGCCTGCACCAGTACACCTATGGACCACACGTTCTGTGGCCTGGAACCTTTGCTGGGGCAGACCTTTGCTGCAAACGTTACCTGGCACACTTACCTGCGGACCACTGTTCTTAAGTGGCGTTGATGCCATGCAGTCAGACCACCCAAGTTGGCCGTGCTGGCCTGCAATAAAAAAAAACGGACACGGTTTGTGCCTTTTTATTTCCTTTGGTGTGTCAAGAAACAAGACTTCAAGCTTTATTATGGCACACCGAAGACGAAGCAGGAAGATGCAGCCAAGAAGCAGCGGCCCAGCAGCACAAGACAACATCGATGATTATTGTGAATGTGCATTCTTGTGATGGTGCATTTTTGTGCATGATTGTGCATTTTGGTGTGTTTTGGTACATTCTTGACATATGGTGTATTGGTGCAGTGCTCACTTGAGTGGGTTCGGCTCGGGGACGAGCCTGGCGAAGGTGGGGGGCAGTGTTGCGGTTTTGAGAAGTGGACATATAACATCATTAAAGGTTAAAGGTTTGCCCCCCATAGTTAGTCCACAAGCAACATGCAGGCCCATTTAGAACATTAGTGATGTCATAGTATGTGTTAGAATAAGGCCATTTCCCTAGTATAATCTGCGTTGTGTAAAACAAATAAGATAGGCCCCCTTTCATTTTGCCTCCACCCTCCAAATCTACCTTGTTGGGCAGAATCCATCCCGCGGCCCCTTTTTGCTATTCCACCACATTAAGGTTGTTAACTAGCCGAGCTGACACGAGATGGGCCTGACAAGAAGGTCGGGGTGTGGCGGCGTCAAGGGTGGAGCGGCGGAGACACCAGGGGTAAGGGCCACCAGCCAATCAGGGCTCGGGTGGCATGGGTGACAGTGCGTGGTAAGGGCGTGCCGATAAAAGCAACCAAACAAAGGCTTCGCCAGGACTTGCACCAGTGGCATTGTGAAAAGGACTGATGCAGAGGACTAAGGCTGGCGCTGTATGAGAAGGACTTGCTGGCGTTACAAGAACTGGAAGGAATTGCGCCGTGCATATGAACTTGTTTTGGGAGCGCATATGAACTTGTATTGGGGGCGCATACGAATCGTGTTGGGAGCGCATATAGCGCCGGGCCAGTTATTACATACGTGGCTGAGCCGCAAGTGTAACTGCCCAGCCAGCCTTACCTTTCGCCCCGTAATTGTCCGGTCTGCACCAATGACCCGTGGGGAGCTTCTGCCGCCTGACCATCTTCTTCGCGGTGTGAGTCGGGGACCGGAGCGAGCTGCCTGGATGCCATCCCTGAACCATCAACCTGACTACCGGCAACCCCGTGTGAGTGTGTCTGTGTGTGAACGGGCCCATGTCCTGAGATAAGTTAAGACTGTATATGGCTGCACTGTGTGTTCTTCTGCTGGTTACTATACATAGTGTAATAAACCATGTGTTCTTCCATGTTTCTTCCTAATTCGACCGTATCATTGATTTCCTCCATTGGGAAATCGTGGCACGATTAGGAACCACTCGGATCAGGATCTAGTCCTTGATAACGGCTCGGGTCACGGTTCACTACCGCTCGGCGTTTCCACCTATAACCGTGATTCGGGCGGGGCTCATTTCCTTGCTTCCTGGGCGGCCTTGGTACTTAGGGAATAGGAATTCGGCCTACAACCCTATTTAACGCCGTCCGGAAGAAACGCCATAGCCCCGGATCCCGTCGCCTAGACAAAGACAAGGGGACTAATCCCCCCCTTGGTAAGGGGAAAGGCTGATGAGGAGATCCGCAACAATATTATAGTGGGGTCACCCATGGGAATCCCACGGGCATGGACGTGTGTGACATTTCGACATATTGAGTTAGATGCTGCACCTGCACATTCAGTTTCACAAAATGGTTAATGGCAATTTATCAGATCCACAAATAATGTAATCTACACAATGTTTTTACTTCTGATAACATGAGAATGCATGTGCGTGCACATGGGAAATACAGTTTGAAATGTGTTATTGCATCTTATGTAAAATGTGACTTTAAGAGCTCAAATCCTCTCTCGCTCCCACATCACGCACATGGGGAAGAGTGGTACACACACACACACACACACACACACACACACACACACACACACACACACACACACACACACACACACACACACACACACACACACACACACACACAATATATATATATATATATATATATATATATATATATAGATATATATATATAAGTATATAAGTAATTATATAAGTTCAAATCTCTATATATAAATGAGGAGTGTCTGTGTGTCTGTCTGGATGTCCGCTTATAACTCAAGAACTACACATCGGAGAAAAGTTTTAGACACAGATTCGGAATCAGCATAAAATTCCGGTGGTTATAGGGTACTTTTTATTTTAATATCAATGGTTTAAAAAACAGCGCCAGCTGCAATTCCATGGTGTAGTTTGTGGCGGCGGTGCTATTGCCCCTTTCCGATCCCATGACGCATTGTGGTTCCGATTCGCGATAAGGTCTATGCGCTATCACCGACACTTTTCCACCTTTTCCATACCTTTTAATCAGATTTACCTTATCATCCATCGTAACCACATTACGCTTGGAAACACTAGCATTATCCTTCTTCGGACCCATGGCTAACACAGACACAGCAAAGGAATACTGTACGTCGCCTCTGTTTTGAATGAGAATCAGCGGTTGCGCGTACGTACAGTATACTGTACGTACATATTTACATATTTTTTATGTGCTTTTTATTGTATTTTAAATTGTTTTTTAGCTTCTTTTATTGTTAATTTATGTACTATTTTATTTATTTTAAATATATTTTTAAGGAAAACAAATGTTTTCACGTCCGTAGGAGTGACGTAATGTTGCACATAATGACGTTCTCTGCCCGGTCATGAAAGAAATTATGATTCTCTTGCCAAAGTGACATGCAGATCAGGCAGTAAACCTCCCAACTGAGTTTCTCAACAGTCGTCAGCCTCAAGGACTCCCAACACACAGGTTGATTCTCAAGGTGGGAGCAGCAATCATGCTTCTAAGGAATCTTGATCCACCAAAGCTGTGTAATGGAACACGATTGACAATCCAGCAAATGATGCCGCATGTCCTCGAGGCAACCATCCTCTCAGGACAATACAGAGGAGAGAAAGTATTCATTCCAAGGATACCACTTATTCCACCTGAACTTCCATTCTCCTTCAAGAGGATTCAGTTCCCCATCAGGCTATGTTTTGCTCTGTCCATCAACAGGGCGCAGGGGCAATCAATGAAGGTTGGAGGCCTGAACTTCACAGAACAAGTGTTTGCCCATGGCCAGCTGTACGTGGGCTGCTCGAGGGTTGGAAAACCAAGCAATCTTTATGTCTTGGCACCACGTAAGAAAACCAGAAATGTATACCCAGAGGTTTTGAGAAATTGAAAATTGAAAAAACGTCATGTAGGAAATGTACTGTGATATTGCTCAAAAATATACATGTTCTTTTCATCATATATTTGTATTATTCTTATTCAACCCGGGAGAAGCCGGGTACCTCAGCTAGTAGTTATATATATAAGTTCAAAACACACCTGGTCACAAGTGTGCCGCACTGACCGGGTCCTCAGTCGAGGTCCTCAGCATCATCCCGTTTCGGCCCTTCAACCTCGATACGGTCAGCTAGGGTGGGCCAGCAGGGGCACATACACATCCACAAACAGCAATTACACCTGGATGCGTACATACCCCCACCCCCAGCCAGTGCGAACGCAGACTACAACAACAACAACACCTCCACATCCAGAATCCACAGCACCAAACAAACATGGTGGAACACTCAAACACCCACCTTTATACCCTTCACCACTCACCAACAAAAGACACCAGATCATTCATACACACACACATACACACCCATACACACACACACACACACACACACACACACACACACAACACCAACCAACCAACCACATACCCATACAACATACACCACTCAACATACAAAAACACACACTCATGCAAAAATTAAGTCATGCAAAAAAACACACACCCTCACCTACTCACTCATATACACAAAATAAGAAATAATAATGGTAACAAAAAACAAAAAACAAACAAAAAAAAACACACAACCAACCTACACCGTTCGACGTGCCTCCATAAACTTCCTCCATATACAAAATGAGCCTTTCAAGGCAACCTGGGCCACCTTGTCACACATCCTCCTTCTTTCTGTCCCACACACTCCAAGCTGAGCAAGAAATGCAGAAAATGAATTGCCAATATACCCTCTGCACCCCACCTCAAATGGCTGACACGAAACTCGCCAACCCTTCTCCCGGCACTCTGCCTCCAGCTCACTGTACTTTCCTCTCTTCCTCGCATGCACCTCCTCCATATTCTCTTCCAAAAGTGCAGACAATTCCCCTAAGATGACCTGTCTTATTGCACCTGACCAAATGACAATGTCAGGCCGCAACCTTGTCACACAGATCTCCTCTGGGAATACCAATTGTGGCTTTAGGTCTGCCGCTACCTGCCAATCACAAGCATCTGACAGCCCTCTTGCTTTCCACCTCCTCCTCTTTCCACCTCTTACCACTTGGCCCTCTTTGACAAACCACACCTCTCCACCATCAGTCTCCTTCTCCACACTTCTTTCTCTCGACCTCAGCACTTCTTGTTGCACCAATCACCATCTGCACCACCACCGCCAGCACCTGATCATGTTGCCACCTGTATTGTCCTGCTGCCAATGCAACTGAAAATGCACTCAGTGCATGCTGCACCGTTTCCACACCTCCACACAAATAACATCTCTCCTCCTGCAACAACCCCCACAATCTCAAGTTTACTGGTGACGGAAGCACATCATATATTGCCCGCAACAGGAAATTCAACAATATTGGCTCCATCCTCGAAATCTCTTGCCACTTCAATATCCTCACCCACACACCTTCCCACTTAGTCCAAGCACCTTGCTGTGCCTGACCGACTGCTTTCATATATCTCCCCTCCTCTTCCTTCCTTATCCCCTCCCTCTCAACCATCTTCCTCCTCTCTTTCACACATGCCTTTCCCCATCGCTCATGCTTCATCCACCCCAAGCCATGCTTCCCATGCTGTACCATCCCCATGACCTCCTCCTGTTGCAACCGCTCCTCCATCTCGTCCACCTCTGCTCTTGCACTTCCGACTTCCCTTCTTCTCTGGGAGAGCATTCTTTACCACTGCATCACTTGAATCCCGCAACATCACGACCTCCCGCACCCTCACCACCTTAAACTCCTCGGTTAATGATGTCAAGGGAAACTGGAGTTTCCCACCCTGACCATAAAAGGCAATGTTCGTCAAACAGCATGGCACTCCCAACCACCTCCTCACAAACCCGCTCACCACAACCTCCATCCTCTCCACATGCCCAATTGCAATATCATACATCATCAATGGCCACAATACTCGTGGCATCAATCCAAACTTCAAACACCATACCTTCAACTAACCTGGCAAACCACATCCATCAATTCTCTTCAAACCTCTCAAAAGCTTGTTTCTGACCTCCTCCGCTGTTCCCACATCATTCAACTCCATTGTGTACCATCTTTCCAAACTCTTCACAGGGGCCTCTACCAATGATGGAACCACCTCCCCTCCCAGCTCAAACCTGTGCATGTTATCCACCACTCCTCGTCTCACTACCACACTCCTCGACTTTCTTGCTTTAAATCCCATTCTTGCCCACCGCATCAACCTTTCCAGTCGTCCCAGTACCTCTACTGCTGCATCAGTGGACTGTTGGACAACTGTCAGGTCATCCATGAAAGCAAACATTGCTGGCAACCTCTGACCAGGGGCTAGCTCCACTTCTTTCCCATGTCCACTCACCGCACGTATCAACAACTCCATAACCAGCACAAACAAAATAGGGGAGATGGTACATCCCATCAGGATCCCCACTTCCAACTTCTGCCACTCTGTTACATAGGACTGTGTCGCAAACCGCATCCAAAACTGATCATAATATGCCATCAAAAAATCCCTAAATCTCCGTGGCACCCAAAATAAATCCATGGCATACCTGATCAAGGCATGCGGCACTGACCTATATGCATTCTCCAAATCCAGCCATACCACCGCCACATCCTTCCTTTGCCTCTTTGCCTCCTGTAACACTTGCCAGACCATTGCCGAGTGTTCAATGCATCCTGGTGATCCTGGTATTCCTGCCTTCTGCACAGAACCATCCACAAAACCATTCCCTCTGATGAAGCCTGAGAGCCGTGCCGCAAAGACACTCATCAATATCTTCCCATCTACATCGCGCAATGATATTGGTCTAAACTGCTCCAGTGTCACAGCCTCCTCCTGCTTTGGAAGATAAACTCCTTCCGCCCTAGTCCATTGACTAGGCACCACTCCTTGCCTCCATACCACCTTCGGAGCCTTCCACAGATACTGCTTGATGCCTTCACAACACTTAAACACCTTGTATGTCACTCCACTTGGTGCTGGAGCCGATGCCGCCCATGCCTTCCTCAAAACTGCCTCATGCCTCAATCTCAGACATCTTTGGCTCTGACAAATCAAATGGAACACCTGGCTCTGTCGGTCTCACCAATCCTTCGATGTCCTCCACCACTTCGTTCCTCCTTGTGTCTGCATACGTGACACGCAGGTGACCTTCCAACTCTTCCTTTGGTACCTTCAGTACACCACCTCGACATGGCTCCAACAGATCCTTCATAAACTGAAAAGGCTTCTCAAAGAACCTCTTTCTCTTCCTCTGCCTCTCCTTTCATCGCCTCTTCATCCTTTCCACTCTCTTCAACTTCACCAACCTCATCACCTGATTCGTCAACACATCAAACCCATTCCTCTCCCCTTCCACTGCCCTCTTCCATCTTCCATTCAAACTCCTGAACTCCATTCTCAACTCATGGATCTCCCTCTGCCTCCTGCTCAAACATGCCTCCTTGTCACCCCTCTCTACACACTCTTTCACTCCAAACGTGACACATGCATACTCAAACACAATCTCATTCATCTTTCTCAATCTATCTTCCACCCTTCCTTTCAACCTATGAAGCACCCCACACATCACTCCATCCATTCTCTCCCATACTTCCCTTTCTCCCATACCTGGCCATTTCACTCTCCTCCTCACATCCTTTCCCTGCTGAAGTACAACCCCAGGACATACAACACTGTGGTTTGCTACCTGGCTGTTTCTCCCGCCGTCTTAAGTGTCCCCTTTTCAAAGGTACTGCATTGCTGTACCTCCTCCTCACCCACCTTACGCACACACCCCATTCGGCTCTGACGGACATGCAATCCTCTCACCGACTAAAAAATCACGTCCACACCCACACTTCTCTCGAACCTGCCCTGTCTCCACATGCACACCATCACCCCATAGACATACATCTCCCACACGATCACTCCCACACCCTTTCCTGGCCTGATGGATCCTCAACCCTCTGATGGATCCGAACTTCACGTCCACACTGAAATTTTACCAGACTTGCATCCACAATCCGTTCTCGTTTGTCAACATCAGTATGGGGGTCTTTATCCTTTTTATCTGTGCGTTTGGGCCCATCTTCCGCCCCACCTCTCGGAGAGCCCTTGGTTTCTGCATATATATATATATATATATATATATATATATATATATATATATATATATATATATATATGTATATATATATATATTGTTGCGGATATGAGGACTGTATTTTTTTTGATTGTGTGCTTTATTATTATTATTATTGTTATTCTGCGCCTCCTGCCTCCGGAGCTGTGTAAAGGTCAAAAGGGCGTCCCATAATTAGTCCACAAGCATACACGTCAGCCAATCATAGAATACCCCTGTTCGATAGTTATATCTTATTCTGTGTTTTAGGGTAAGGCTGTGTCTCCCATTAATAGAAATTCTCCATTGCACCCGTGAAAGAGATGGATTCCCTTCATTCCCACTCCCAAAACTTCCATTTCCCCTTTCGTCTTTGCCAGGCCTCGAGTGCCATTGCCAATTACCTCCCTTCCAATTGCCAACTGCATTTTTGGCGGTTTTCCCTTCATCCGCCATTGACCACGAGGCAGGGTTGGGGAAGAAAGGCGGGTCCCCACCTCGTCATAGAGGGGAGGAGTGAACCAGCCCTTGCCGACCAACCCAGAATGAGGGGTTGGCTTTAGAGGGCGGAGAGAGAACGTTTTGGGGAGGTTCGCAAAGGGTCAAGGGTGGGGCTTATATAACCCGAGGAAGAGGCCCCCGGAGAGAGTCGAGGAGGGAGGAGATCAGAAGACAGAAAGGCCTTGAGTTGGACTAAGCAAGAGAGGAAGTTGTTGGACTGGGTGGGACTAAGAAAGAGAGAGAAAGAGTCCTGAAGCTTGTGAGGGAAGGAGAGAGAACCCATCACACCAACCCTCCACCAAGCTCCACGTTGGCTCCACCAAGTGTTCACCTCCACCAAGGCTCCACCAAGCTCCGCGTTGGCTCCACCAAGCGTTCACCTCCACCAAGGCTCCACCAAGCTCCGCGTTGGCTCCACCAAGCGTTCACCTCCAGCCATCCACCTCCTGCCATTCCTGTCATTCCCCACGTGAGTCTGTCTTTTGTTTGTTCTGTCCTGGGTTAATTAAGACTGTAGGTAAGCTAGTATTTTCACTGTGTCACCTGCGTCTTATGTGCTTGTAAATAAACGTGACTGCTTTCTTTTTGCTTATGTGTGTAAATAGTAAATAAATTTAGTAGTATTTCCAAACCTTTCTTTGCCTTCGTCTTCCTCTTTGCATTCGTCGTTTTAGTCTTTTCCCTCATTGAGCAGCCGCGGTGCGATCCGGCCAACGTTTGGGTGGAATCGGGTTCTAATCGGGGAATAACTGTTCGGTCGCGGTAATACACCACCGCTCGGTCAAAATAACATCTTAACCGCGTCCGCAACAATTGGTGTCAGGAGTGGGATTCGAACCTGGGACTAAATTTATTTAGCCCACATTTTGGACACCAATTGTGTTATTACCACAACAATTGGTGTCTGGGAGTGAGATACGGACCCGAAGCGCGCTTAATGCGCTCAAAATTACAAGCTGCTGGAAATTTGTGTTGTTTTACAAAAAACCCGAATTTTGAAATCGCGCCATCTCTGGTCAAGGCGATCGAATGCCGGTGGGTGAGCTAGAGGAGGGGTTGGGAGTGGCCCAGGATCAGAGGGACGAAGTAGAGGAGAACATTGGCAATGTGGTTGAGGGAGTATCAGACGCACAAAATGGCGTCCTCACGCACGTGGGTGTAGCGGCACCAAATTTTGCCGCGCCCGCGACAGTAGCAGCGCCACCGGTGGATTTGAATCTTTTTATGATACAAATGAAGGCCCTTATGGACAAGAATAGTGAGCGATTGGAAGGCCAAATGGGACAAATGGGGAACCGGAAGGATGCTCAAAATGAGCAAATGAAGGCTCAGAGTGAGCAAATGGGGGCAATGAGGGACGAAGCAAGGGCTGATAGTGAGCGATTGGGGGGCAAAATGGGGGGCAAAATGGGAGAAATGGGGGGCAAAATGGGAGAAATGGGGGAACGGCTAGAAGCTAAATTTGAGGGGTTAGACAACGGGATAAAAGAGGTAAAGAATGGGTTAACGGGGGTGGAAAATAGAATGGCTGCCCAGGAGAATCAGTTAGAGGGGGTGAAAAATGGGTTAATGGGGTTAGAAAATAGGATGGAAGACAAATTGCGGAAAAATAGGGGAGCAATCCGCCCGGGAAATCGAACAGATGGGGAACCAGATGGAGGAGATGAAGGAGGAGATATGACGAGGTGTAAGTGAGGAGGTCTCGGGGGTACGCGAGGAGGTAAAGTGAGGCGAAAAGCGTATAGAGAAAGAGGTGAGGAATAATACGGCTAGGTTACAGGGGGGAATAGAGGGTCTGACGAAGGGAGTAGAACAGCTGACAGTGGGACAAAAGGAACTAGTGGACCAAGTGGAAGAGAACACGGCAATAATCGGGGGGTTAAAAGCGACACAAAAAGACATTAAGAACGAATTAATAGCGACACAAAAGGAATGTCAGATGGTACATGAGGGGTTGACGAAGAAGTTGGAGGAGGTGACAGAAGTAATGGAGACGAAGGACCGAGAGGTGAGGATGCACATAGAAACGGTTAAAGTGGCGTTAGAGGAAGAGATAGAGGGGGCGCACAGGGAGATGAAGGAAGTGAAGGAAAAATTAGAGGAGGTGGAAGAAGGGGTGAGTGAAATTAAGAAGAGACGAAGGGAAACTAAAAAGGAAATAAAGGAGGAGGTGATGGAATTGGTACAAGGTCTGTGCTCGAATCGTGATGAGGTGCTCACTAACCAAATAAAGAGTTTGCAGGTGGCAGAGGAGGTGCGACGACGAGGTACGGAGGTGAGTGGCAATGTATATGATGTGAGGGGAGCTTCAGTCGGCTTGGGGGTTGTTGTTCGAACCGGGTGTTCGTGAGAGGCCGTTGGTGTAGTGTGCGACAGGTCTGGTGTGCGAAAAAAGAGGTGTGCGAGAATGTCCGACCATGGGGTGTGTGAGGAAAAAGGGCGCGCCAAGGAGAGTGTGCTGTCGAGAGTGAGGCGGTCGTGTGCGAGGGGGCACATGGAAGCGCGGTGTGGTGAGTGTTACAGAGGATGTAACGAGAGAGTGTACACCTGGGGTGAGTGTTACAGAGGATGTAACGAGAGAGTGTACACCTGTGGTGAGTGTTTTTTTTTTTTTTTTTTTTTTTTTTTTGTATACAAGATCGAGGCTCGTGAAAGAGCGAACATTAATCACACAGAAAGACAAACCGACACATAAAACATATAACATCGGGAGCGGTAGACAAGATGGGGAGAGAGGGGGAAGGACACAAACACAACATTTGAGAGCAGGGACCGAGAGACATGGAGACATCGAGAGATCTGAGAGAGGGCGAGGGCTTTGGGGGGGGGCATGGGAAGGGGGCGGTGGGAGAGGTATAAAACATATGGACACTGCCAGGACTTCCAGGAAAGAAGTTGGAATTTCAAACAAGGTGGATCTGGGGTGAATTAGCGGGGGTAGAAAAGATCAAGGTTTTGGATGGGGGAAGATAAGAGATGGTGGTGAACAGCTGTTTTAAAGACCTGGAGGGAGGAGTGGGATTGAAGGGACTGAGGGAGTTTGTTCCAGAGGCGGGAGAAAAGAGGAATGAAAGAGTGAAGGTGAGCAGAGAGCCGAGATTTCGGCAGTTTAACCATCAGAGGGTTGCTGGCAGATCTTGTGCGACCTGTAGGAATATTTGGGGGACAGAGCACAGAGAGAGCTGGGGGTGCAAGGCCGGAGAGGAGTCGGTAGAAGACAGAAAGACCACCTACCTGCCTGCGGTGAGTGAGTGAAAGGCCCTCAGAGATAGCTTCATCGCGGGAGATTCCAATAATTCTGAAAGCTTTGGTTTCAACAGCGTGAAGCCGAGCAAGGTGTGAGGCAGGAGCACCGGCCCATAGGGGAGAACAGTATTCCATTGAGCTGCGGATGAAAGCCTTGTATGTGGTGAGGAGCTCAGGTGTGCCGAGGAAGGACTTCGCACGACGGAGGATGCCCAGTCGGCGACTGGCTTTGGAGGCCAGCTTGGAAATGTGGTTTTCCCAAGAAAGATCATGGCAGATAGTGAGACCCAAAATCTTGAGCGACAGAACTTCTTGGAGAGGATTGTTGAGAAAGTAGATGGGAGGGTTGTCCAGTCGATCTTTTCGGAGAGACATAGTAAGAGTGTGAGATTTGTCAGGATTGAAAGACATGTTCCACTTGTTTGACCAGTCTGTGATTTTGTCCAGGTCTTCAGAGAGTGAGGAGGCAGCAGACTGCCGATCTGAGGGAAGAGGAATGGAGCGGCAGAGAGTGGAGTCATCAGCAAAGAGATAGAGAGGATTTTCGAGAGAGTCAGAGAGATCATTGATGAAGACCAGAAAAAGCACGGGGCCCAGAACACTGCCTTGGGGAACTCCAGCCTGAACAGGAAGAGGAGATGAGAGAAACCCATTCAGGGCCACACGTTGACGACGACTAGAGAGGAAGTCCGCCAGCCATGCGTGGAGATTTCCATGGATACCAAAGGAGGAGAGTTTGGTGAGCAGAGCGGGGTGCCAGACCGTGTCGAAGGCACGTGATATGTCGAGGGAGACAGCTCTAATTTCCTGTTTGGCATTGAGGACCTCCATCCATTGTTGAGACAGCAGAAGCAGCATGTCCAGAGTAGAGTGACCTGGTCTGAAACCAAATTGATGATCAGAGATCAAGCCATTGCAGAGGAGGAAAGATTTCATATCCGAAGCAATGATGGATTCCATGACTTTGCTGATAATTGGGAGAAGGCTGATTGGTCTGTAGTTGCTAGGATCTGTTTTTGCACCTTTTTTGTGCAAAGCGGTGATGTTGGCTGATTTCCAAGCAGATGGCAGTTGACCTTGAGCAAAACAGAGGGTGAAGAGAACAGAGAGAGGGTGAGATAGAGCAGCAGAGCAGGATTTTAGGACCCGTGGGCTGATGCCGTCGGGTCCAGTTGCAGAATCAGAGTCGAGGGTTGACAGAAACTTTTCCACCTTGTCAGGAGGAAAGGACACGGAGTCCAGGAGCATCAGGGTACGACTGGGTATGGTGGGTACAGAGAGGGATGGGTTTGGGACACAAGATTTAGAGGCAAACACAGAGTTGAGGCATTCAGCTTTTTCACGTGCGGAGTCAGCTGTGTAGCCGTTTGAGGTAAGGGAGGGGATGGAGGGGCAACAAACACCAGAAACGGATTTGACCAGACACCACCAGGATTTGGAAGAGGGAGACAGATAAGAGAGTTCGGTCTTGAGAACGGAGAGATATTGTTTCCTGGCTCTCCTGAGGGTGGACACACACTTGTTTCGGGCTTTGTGAAAGGAAATGAGATTTCCTTCCGTTGGATTTGCTTTCCAGGAGACGAAGGCAAGTTGTTTCTGGGCAACAGCCTCACCACAAGATTCCGTGTACCATGGACGGGAGGAAGGGTATGACAACTGAAGACGAGATGGGATAAATCTGTGCATGAGAGAGAGCAATTTACTTTGGAAGAATTCCCAGGATGAGTTGATGTCAGAGGTGGTAGAGATGGGAGACCAGTCCAGATGATTGATGGCTGCTTGAAGACCGTGCCAGTTGGCCTGAGTGAAATGCCAGACTCGTCGACGCTGAGCAGGCTCCCTGAGGATGGTCAGAGAGATGTCCACTTTAACAAGGACATGATCAGATGATCCGATCGGAGCAGAAGAAGACCAGCAGACATTTTCAGGGAAGTTAGTCATAACCAAGTCCAGAAGAGAAGATGTTCCGTTGACTGAGATCCGGGTCGGGAAATTGACAGATTGTGTCAGTCCCAGTGAGTCGCAGAAGTCCTTTGTGAAGAGCCATGGCTGGTGAGAGAGGTACCCACACCCAGCCAACTGGCATGGTGACAATTGAAATCACCACATATGAGGAAGAGAGAGTTGGGATGAGTAGATAGAAGTTGGTCCATATCATCAGACAGCGAGATGTAGATGGAGTCATCACTGTTTGGTGGACGGTACAACACACATATGAACAAGAGGTGGGAGCGAAGGGGAAGCCGTAGCCAGAGGTATTCCTGGGGGTGAGGTGGAGAGAGTGCAGTGCAGGGCGAGTGAGGAAGAGAGTTTTTGATAAAGATAGCAACCCCGCCTCCAGGACGAGGCTCAGGTCTATCATACCGGAGGAGGGAGTAGCCCGGGAGAGATACTATGGAATCAGAGACATCATAAAGGAGGAAAGTTTCTGTTAGGCAGATCACGTCTGGTTTGACAGAAGCAACCTGTATGGAGAGATCAGTTAAGTTTGAACGAAGGCCCCGGATGTTTGAGGTCCATACCGTTAATGAAGAGGAAGGGGGAGCATCAGATACAGAACAGGGGGGAGGAGGGGTAGGGTAAGATGTGGAAGAGGTGGAAGAGATAGGGAGAGCTGTTGAAGGTGTGTCAGAGATTTCAGAATAGCTCGGAGAAAGGGAAGGATGGGGCGGACAAAAGGTTTGATGGTGATTGGGTGAGCCACAATGAGGTGTTATTTGAGGAGGGGGAAGAGCGAGGCAGAAGGTTGGGGGAGATGGAGGTGAGAGTTTGAAGGGGGAAGAAGTGGGGAGGACGCTTTGAGGAGGGGGAGTGAGAGGGGGGAAATTGAGAAGCAATGAGGGTGGGGTGATTTGAAGGGGAGGGGTGAGGGGGGAGTTTGGGAGGGAAGGGACAAGGGGAGGGATTTGAAAGGGATGGGATATGGGGGAGATTTGGAGGGGAGGGGTGAGGCAGGAGTCTAGGAGGGGAGGGGCGAGGGGGCGTCTTGGCGGGGAGGGGTGAGGGGGGTAGTTTAGGAGGGAGGGGGCAAGGGGGGAGATTTGAAAGGGATGGGTGATGGGGAAGATTTGGAGGGGAGGGGTGATGGGGAAGATTTGGAGGGGAGGGGTTATGGGGAAGATTTGGAGGGGAGGGGTGAGATTGGATTTTTGAAAGTGTACGATTTATGGGAAACGAACATTTATTGCAAAATGAGTTTCTTGTGACCTTCGAGTTAAAAATACGTTTAAGGACGCTGGATGGAGGATGGAGTGCAGGAGAGTTTAGGGAATGTAGAAAAAAGGCACTATAGGAGATGGATATTTTTTTTGGGATGAATTGATTTGGTGAGCAAGTCGAAAGCAGCCTTTTAAAGAAGAAGAAGAAAAAGGTGTTATAAAATATGACGGAATACATAACTTGAGGGGAAAGTGTAAACATTGAAGGTTAATGAGTGAAAACTATCTGGGGAAATGGGGGAGAAACACGTGGTCGAAGAACGAACGAACGAATAAGAATGAATAAACGAATGAGAACAGAGAAGGAAATGTTGTGTTTTTTTTTTTTGTTTTTTTGTTTTTAGTTGAGATTTACACAAGGAAGTAGGCTATGGGTGAAAAGCCTGGGAATACAGAGAACGAAAGTTATTGGATCACAAACGACGGACCGCTGAGAGAAAAACAAAGCCTCAAGGTTGTACAGTGCACACTGTACAAGGCCTCAAGACACGACACGGCAAACAGACGATCAATTTATGAAAGATAAACACCGAGAAACAACCAAAGTTGCACACAATAACTTCACACACCGAAAGATAAATACAGTTTCGACAAAATACAATTGTGAACAGACTTAACTTCGAAAAACGTGGAGACCGTGTGGAGCTTCGAAAATCCCTCCCACCGTCTCCGAGATCTCGCGAGATCTCCCGACTTGAATTGATCTTGATCTCCCGACGAGATCTCCCGACCCACGTCGGGTGTTACAGAGGATGTAACGAGAGAGTGTACACCTGTGGTGAGTGTTACAGAGGGTGTAACGGGAGAGTGTGCGTGAGAAAGGGGTGTAACGGACAGGGGCATGAGAAAAGAGAGCGCTGTCAAGAGTGGTGGTGAAAGTAGTGAGAGTGACACGGAGCGTGAGTTGGTTGTGACAGGTGAGCAAGGATGTACACCTTGAATGGAAGGATGCACACCTGGAGTGGTAGAGCGTGTGTGGGAATGCACACTTGAGTTGGTCGTGAGGCACGTGGTTGGGTGTGCGAGTGAGAGCACACCTGTGATTGTCACAGAGGAGGTGACCGAGGAGGGGGCACGAAGAGGTGTGTTGGTGAGGTGTGCGAGCGACGAATGTGTGCCAAGGTGTTCGGTGGTCAGGTGTGTGACCAAGTCTGTGAGCGGAATGAGTGTACCGAGGTGTGTAAGGAAAGGTATGAGGAGCATGGGAACAGCTGGAGGTATGAGCAAGAAAGGGGTAGTGTATGCGTGTAAGCATGCAGGTGAGGCATCGACGGTAACCGGGTTAGCGGTTAGAGCGACTTATAGCCGAATCGGGCCCTCGGTGCGTGCCGGGCTTCGCGTGCCGTGAGAACCAGCGGGGATCCGAGCCACGTCGGGTTCGAAAGGACCGCCGCACGTGATCCACGCTGGGCCGCGCTTGGAACGGCCACGTCCGTGCTCCGCTAGGCGGAACGGGCAGACCGATAGAAAGGGTCGTCATGGCGACCCCTTTTTGTTTAGGCGTTCCGGCAGGTCGATATCGGGCAATTGGATGGCTCCACGTCGAGGTGGTGCGTGAGATCTCGGCCCGGGTAAGCGTCCTTCCCTGCACCAAGTGCCGGAAGCATCCAGCCACCGGCACCAAACAACCCGCATTCATTGCGCGGCTTTACGAAGCCGGGCTTTGGACAGGAATTGGCGCACCGAGAGGCATTAGTGAGTAGACTGTGTGATGAGGTTAGTGTTTTGGCCCAAAAATTAGAAAAAGGCGAAATTTCATGATTGGTACGGTGATTGGCAGATGATTGGCAAAATTTTTGATTGGTTGGATTTAGGTGTGCGAAATTGATAGTAGGACCTCCCCGATGTGGTGGGATGGCAAATCCACCATCCCTCACAGAGGGGGGCAAAGGAGCACTAGCTTATGGGGTTGATGGCAGTGAAAACTAGCCCGGGTGGGTTAGGATATCGTGTGTAGGGATCTAGCGAAGATGACGTTAGGCAACGTTAAGATTAGTTAGTGACAAGGATACCTGTAGTGGGGATGCAGGTAGTTTAGTGTGGATTATAATGACGAGGGAGCGCAATAGTTTAAAGGGACGACTGGGAAGCGCAAGTTTCAGAGGGGAGTAGTTAGATGAGATGATGCCGTGTGAGTGTTGGAGGTGTATAGAAGTGTATTGTGATCAGGTGTGATTGACCAGGTGTGATTGCACAGGTGTGCAACTGGACAGGTGTGTGGAGCAGTGATGGTGATGGTGATGGTGATGTGTATTGTGATGACCAAATGGTCCAGGAAGAGGAGGAGGGTGCAGGTGGCACCAGGTGTGATTGCACAGGTGTGCAACAACAGGTGAATGGAGAATGGTTGTGTGGAATACATGGAGTGTGGAATAAATGGTAGTGTGGAATATCTGGAGTATTGGAATGGATGGTCGTGGAGTGAGTATGGTGGAAATAATGGAGTGGAGTGGATGGTGCGAAGGTGTGAATGGGGGAAGAGTGGACCCCCCTCACGGATACCCGGGGCGGGTAGTGTAAGTGTTAGGTAGAGGGTATAGGTAAATTGTGGTTGGATATTGGCATCTGTGGTGCGAGGTGAAAGAATGGTATTTGGATGGGTGCATTAGTGTTGTGGAAATGGCTGGGCGTGTAGCCTATTAGTGTGTGTAGTTGGTTTGGGCACTCCACCACTGTGAGGATGTCGGCCAGGTGAGGCCGCAGGTGGGCTCTGGGAGCCGGTGGAGTTGTTGTGGATGGGGCCCGAGGATCCGGAGGACGGACCCGGGTAGCCCAGTGCCAGAGGGCACCAAGGGGTGACAGAGCCAGGAGGGGCCTTCCCCAGTTAGATAGGTTAGGGTGAGGAGCTAGGTAAGCTCGGGTGGCAACTGCAGTGGTGGAGGTGTGCAGGTGGGTAGACCTGCTTGGAGAGCTACACGTCGCAGCCCAGAAATTGTGCGAGGGCACCGGGAGATGAATCGGGGGAGTGAGACCCCAAATTGAGAAGCACCACAGTTTGGACAATGGGAATTGGTTATTAGAACCCATAGTGTAAGCGGCCAATGGATTGGCAGGGCAAGACCCTGGGTAGTGTAAAGTGTGTGTTAAAGTCATTTAGCGGATAGATAGGATGAAGGATCTCCTCGCACCATCTGCATCCACTCACCTGAGGTGACAGGTACTCCACACCATGCCATGTTTCGTTATTTTATTGTGCAAATGTTTGGAATGTGAGACGCATCATGACGTGGGTGTGACATTGTGCTTGATGTTCCATCACTTCCTCCTTATGAGGATTGATGATGAATTGGGTGATGGCAAATTTTGGTTAGAGGGATTGTGGTGACGAATTTGGTGTAGAAGGGAAATATGGGGAAGACGTGACGGTAGTGAAGAATTGGTTATGTGTAGATTTTGTACATATGGGGTAAGGGCAAGGGTAGCGTAGGTGACAGGGGGGTGACGTATGGTAGGGACGAGCTTTCTCACTTCGCCCTCCGTACGCATTTCGCCTTGCATTGCCTTATTGATGTGTACCTTTGTGACCTTACCCCTCGCTCATTTGTCTCTTTTGTCTCCCACATGACCTGTGCGCCATTGGGCGCTGAGGGGAGCTTGCGTGAGTCGGCCATTGTGCGCCCGGCACTCTCAGAACCAGCTGTCTGCATCGATGCACCACATTATGGACCACATGCCTGTGGCCGAGCACCACTGATGGACCCATGGGTTGGGGCATGGCCCCTCTGCTGGAACCGGCCATGAGGGCCCGAAATCTTGCTGGCGGACCTGGGCCACAGGGCACCGATGCCCCACAGTTGAACCACACGTAGTCGGCCCTGTGGGCCATAAATAAAATAAAATAAAAAGGACACATTGGGTGCAAGTTTTAATACAAATAGGCCGCCAGTAAGAAAATGAAAGAATGACAACAACTGGAAGACAATAATAATAACCAGCAGAGGGAGCCGAAGAGCAAGAGATCACCTGCAGGGTTAGGGGTTGTTGGTTTTATTTTCTTGAACAATGGTGACTGCACCGATTGGTGCTTGGGTGTGTATTGGTGCGTTTTTGGGTGCTTTAATGGTGCATTGATGCAGAGCAGACTGTCTCCCCCCCAGAAAGAACAATTACAGGTCCTGGGTTAGTGTTGTAAATAAAAGCAGAGTCATTGTAAATAATGCTCCCCACCGTCAGTGTGTAGTTTGAAGACCATTCCGCAATTCGGTTAACTGTGGGCGTAAGTCTGTTAGGCAGGGTGCAATGGAGCAGCGGGACACATTTATTTATGTTTTAAAAACTGTCGCACTCAGGGTCAGGTTAAAAGTAGAGGGAACTACACCTACGTGTCACACTAAATAAAAAGTTGTAGGCCCGGGACGTGCCTAAGAGGAGGAGGGTGCAGTGTTGCGGATATGAGGACTGTATTTTTTTTGATTGTGTGCTTTATTATTATTATTATTGTTATTCTGCGCCTCCTGCCTCCGGAGCTGTGTAAAGGTCAAAAGGGCGTCCCATAATTAGTCCACAAGCATACACGTCAGCCAATCATAGAATACCCCTGTTCGATAGTTATATCTTATTCTGTGTTTTAGGGTAAGGCTGTGTCTCCCATTAATAGAAATACTCCATTGCACCAGTGAAAGAGATAGATTCCCTTCATTCCCACTCCCAAAACTTCCATTTCCCCTTTCGTCTTTGCCAGGCCTCGAGTGCCATTGCCAATTACCTCCCTTCCAATTGCCAACTGCATTTTGGGCGGTTTTCCCTTCATCCGCCATTGACCACGAGGCAGGGTTGGGGAAGAAAGGCGGGTCCCCACCTCGTCATAGAGGGGAGGAGTGAACCAGCCCTTGCCGACCAACCCAGAACGAGGGGTTGGCTTTAGAGGGCGGAGAGAGAACGTTTTGGGGAGGTTCGCAAAGGGTCAAGGGTGGGGCTTATATAACCCGAGGCAGAGGCCCCCAGAGAGAGTCGAGGAGGGAGGAGATCAGAAGACAGAAAGGCCTTGAGTTGGACTAAGCAAGAGAGGAAGTTGTTGGACTGGGTGGGACTAAGAAAGAGAGAGAAAGAGTCCTGAAGCTTGTGAGGGAAGGAGAGAGAACCCATCACACCAACCCTCCACAAAGCTCCGCGTTGGCTCCACCAAGCGTTCACCTCCACCAAGGCTCCACCATGCTCCGCATTGGCTCCACCAAGCGTTCACCTCCACCAAGGCTCCACCAAGCTCTGTGTTGGCTCCACCAAGCGTTCACCTCCACCAAGGCTCCACCAAGCTCCACGTTGGCTCCACCAAGCGTTCACCTCCAGCCATCCACCTCCTGCCATTCCTGTCATTCCCCGCGTGAGTCTGTGTTTTGTTTGTTCTGTCCTGGGTTAATTAAGATTGGAGGTAAGCTAGTATTTTCACTGTGTCACCTGCGTCTTATGTGCTTGTAAATAAATGTGACTGCTTTCTTTTTGCTTATGTGTATAAATAGTAAATAAATTTAGTGGTATTTCCAAACCTTTCTTTGCCTTCGTCTTCCTCTTTGCATTCGTCGTTTTAGTCTTTTCCCTCATTGAGCAGCCGCGGTGCGATCCGGCCAACGTTTGGGTGGAATCGGGTTCTAATCGGGGAATAACTGTTCGGTCGCGGTAATACACCACCGCTCGGTCAAAATAACATCTTAACCGCGTCCGCAACAATATATATATATATATATATATATATATATATATATATATATATATATATATATATATATATATATTGTTGCGGATATGAGGATTGTGTTTTTTTATTGTGTTGTATTGTATAGTAAATTGTTGTAAATATCACCCTCTGTAAAATGTAATGATTCCTGGTAAATACCTCCGTAGTGTGAAGGTCAAAGGGCGTCTCGGTAGTTATTCCATAAACACCACATTGCAGGACACGATAAAACCCTTGTTCAGTAGCTTATATCTTATTATGTGTCTTAGGGTAAGGCTGTGTCTCCCATTAATTTAAATACTCCATTGCACCAAGTGAAATAAGAGGAGATCCCCTTTCATTTCATTTCAATGGCCAACTGCATTTTTGGCGGTTTTCTTCAACCACCATTGGCCACGAGGCAGGGTTGGGGAAGAAAGGCGTGTCTCCACCTCGTCATAGAGGGGAGGAGTGAGCCAGCCCCGAACAACCAACCGAGCACGAGGGGTTTGGTTTGAGAGGGCGGAGGAAGAGCGATCGGGGAGGTTCGCAAAGGTTCAAGGGTGGGGCTATATATAACCCATGAGAGACGCCCCCAAGAGAGATGCGCTTTTACTGAGACAAGGAGATGAGTCTGAAAAGAGAGGTCCATGACAAGAGCTGAGTTGGTCGTCAGGGGTGGTCAGTGGTTGCGTTGAGTGGTTGCGTTGGAGAAAGAGTGGTTGGACAAAAGAAAGAGAGAGGAGAGAACCCGTCACGCCAGACCCCCCACCAGCGCGTCGGCTCTGACCGTGATCCGACCTGTGATCCGACCCGTGATCCCGCGCACACGACAGGATCGGTGGCATCAGCGGCCGTCGAGGTCCAGCCCGACGTCCCGTGCGGGATCAAGCTCCAGCCAGCTCCGTGCCGTCCTCCCCCTCCAGCCACACACCTCCTTCCAACCAATCCACTCTGCAATTCCCCGTGTGAGTCGTCTTTGTTTGTTCTGTCCTGGGTAGTAACTAAGTCTGTATAAGCTAGTAATTTTCACTGTGTCACCTGCGTCTCATGTCCCCTGTAAATAATCGTGACTGCTCTTTTTGCTTATGTGTGTAAATAGTAATAAATCCAGTTACTCTTCTGTACGTCTTCTTCCTCTTTGCATTCGGTCGCTTTAGAGTTTTCCAGATTGAGTAGCTGTGGCGCGATACGGCCAACGTTGGGTGAATCGGGTTTAGTGGGGAGAAACTGTTTGGCCACGGTTATACCTCCGCTCGGTAAAATAACATCTAATCCGCGGACCGTAACAAATTGGTGTTGGGGAGTGAGATACGAGGCCCGAAGCGTGCTTAACGCGCTCAAAATTACGAGCTGCTGGAAATTTGTGTTGTAAAGCAAAACCCGAATTTTGAAATCGCGCCATGGCTGGTCAAGGCGACGGGATGCCGGTGGGAGAGATAGATGGGGTGGAATCGACCCAGGACCTCGGGGAAATGTATATCGAGGATGTGGTTGAGGGGGTATCAGGTGCACAAAATGGCGTTCTCGTGCACGAGGTTTCAGGCGCGCAAAATGGCGCCTTTGCGCAAGCGGTTACAGCGGCACCAAATCTAGCCGCGCCTGTGACCGTAGCAGCGCCGCTGGGGGATTCGGACCTTTTAATGTTACAAATGGGGGCCCTTATGGACAGATTGGAAGCCAAAATGGGTGAGCAAATAAGGAGCTAAGCGAGGGCTCAGAATGAGCAAATGAGGGCTAATAGTAAGCGATTGGAGGGCCAAATGGGACAAATGGGGAACCGGATGGAGGCTCAGAATGAGCAATTGGGGGTAATGAGGGATGAAGCGAGGGGTACCGGGGAGGGGTTAGACAACGGGATAAAAGAGGTAAAGAATGGGTTAACGGGGGTGGAAAATAGAATGGCTGCCCAGGAGAATCAGTTAGAGGGGGTGAAAAATGGGTTAATGGGGTTAGAAAATAGGATGGAAGACAAATTGCGGGAAATAGGGGAGCAATCCGCCCGGGAAATCGAACAGATGGGGAACCAGATAGAGGAGGTGAAAATCGGGTTAGAAAGTAAATTGGATGCTCAGAGGGATGAATTGGGACAGATGAGGATGGCATCTACAAAAGTGATGGAGGAGATGAAAGAGGAGATACGACGAGGTGTGAGTGAGGAGGTCTCGGGGGTACGCGAGGAGGTAAAGCGAGGTGAAAAGCGTATAGAGAAAGAGGTGAGGAATAATACGGCTAGGTTACAGGGGGGCATAGAGGGTCTGACGAAGGAGGTGGAACAGCTGACGGAGGGACAAAAAGAACTAACAGGGCAGGTTCAAAGGAACACTGCGGTACTACGAGGGTTAAAAGTGACACAAAACGACATAAAAAATGACTTAATAGCGACACAGAGGCAATGTCAGATGGTACGTGAGGGACTGACAATGAGGTTGGACGAGGTGACAGAGATAATAGAGACGAAGGACCGAGAGGTGAGGACGCACATAGAGACGGTCAAGGTAGCCTTAGAGGACGAACTTGAGGAGACGCACCGAGAAATAAAAGAGGTGAAGCAAAAATTAGAGGAAGTGGAAGAAGAGGTGAGTGAAATTAAGAAGGGACGGACAGAAACTAAGAGGGAGATAAAGGAGGAAGTGATGGAATATGTACAAGGTCGGTGCTCGAATCGTGATGTTTTGCTCACTGACCAAATAAAGAGTTTGCAGGTGGCGAAGGAGGTGCGGAGACGAGGTGCCAAGGTGAGTGGCGATATACGTGGAAATGTAGATGATGTGAGGGGAGCTTCAGTCGGCTTGGGGGTTGCTTTGGACCCGGGTGTTCGTGAGAGGCCGTTGGTGAAGTGTGCGACAGGTCCAGTGTGCGAAAGAGGAGGTGTGCGAGAATGTCCGACCATGGGGTGTGTGAGGAAAAAGTGCGCGCCAAGGAGTGAGTGTGCTGTCGAGAGTGAGTCAGTTGTAGCGTGTGTGCGAGGGAGCACATGGAAGCGCGGTGTGGTGAGTGTTACAGAGGAAGTAACGGGAGAGTGTGCGCAAGAGTGTGCGCGAGAAAGGTGTGTAACGGACGGGTGCATGGGGAAAGAGTGCGCTGTCAAGCGTAAGGGAGAATGCACACCTGTGGTGAGTGTTACAGAGGATGTAACGAGAGAGTGTACACCTGTGGTGAGTGTTACAGAGGATGTAACGAGAGAGTGTACACCTGTGGTGAGTGTTACAGAGGATGTAACGGGAGAGTGTGTGCGAGAAAGGTGTGTAACGGACGGGTGCATGAGGAAAGAGTGCGCTGTCGAGAGTAAGGGTGAGTGCGCGGCCGAGAGTGGAGGTGAGAGTAGTAAGAGTGACACGGAGCGTGAGTTGGTTGTGACAGGTGAGAGAGGATGTACACCTGGAATGAAAGGATGCACACCTGGAATGGTAGAGCGTGTGTGGGAATGCACACTTGAGTTGGTCGTGAGGCACGTGGTTGGGTGTGCGAGTGAGAGCACACCTGTGATTGTCACAGAGGAGGTGACCGAGGAGGGGGTGCGAAGAGGTGTGTTGGTGAGGTGTGCGAACGACGAATGTGTGCCAAGGTGTTCGGTGGTCAGGTGTGCGACCAAGTCTGTGAGCGGAATGAGTGTACCTGGGTGTGTAAGAGAAGGTGCAATGACGAGGAGCATGGGAACAGCTGGATGTATGAGCAAGGAACGGGCTGCTGGGTGTAAGCATGCAGGTGAGGCATCGACGGTAACCGGGTTAGAGGTTAGAGCGACTTATAGCCGAATCGGGCCCTCGGTGCGTGCCGGGTTTCACGTGCCGCGAGGACCAGCGGGGATCCGAACCACGGCGGGTTCGAAAGGACCGCCGTATGGGATCCACACTGGGCCGCGCTTGGAACGGCCGCGTCCATGCTCCGCTAGGCGGAACGGGCAGCCCGATAGGAAGGGTCGTCATGGCGACCCCCTTTTGTTGAGGCGGTCCGGCAGGTCGAGATCGGGCAATTGGATGGCTCCGTGCCGAGGTGGTGCGTGGGATCTCGGCCCGGGTAAGCGCCCTTCCCTGCACCGAGTGCCGGACGCATCCAGCCGCCAGCACCAAACAACCCGCATTCATTGCTCGGCTTTACGAAGCCGGGCTGTGGAAGCGAATTGGCGCACCGAGAGGATCTAGTAAGTAGACGGGTGATGAGGATAGTGGTCTGGACCCGAAATTAGAAAAAGGCAAAATTTGATGATTGGCAAAGGATTGGCAGAGTGATGATTGGTAATGGTACAGTGATTGGCAGATGATTGGCAAATTTTTGATTTGTTGGATTTGGACGAGCAAAATTTATAGTGGGACCTCCCCGATGTGGTGGGATGGCAACTCTGTCATCCCTCACACCACAGGGGGTGGCAAAGGAGCACTAGTTATGGGGTTTATGGCAGTAAAAACTAGCCTGGGTGGGTTAGGATATATCGTGTGTAGGGACCTAGAGATTGACAATAGGTAACGTTAAGATTAGGTAGTGACAATGACACCTGTAGTGGGGACGCAGGTAGATTAGTGTGGATGATAATGACGAGGGAGCGCAATAGTTTAAAGGGACGACTGGGAAGCGCAAGTTTCAGAGGGGAGTAGTTAGATGAGATGATGCTGTGTGAGTGTTGGAGGTGTATTCGGAAGTGTATTGTGAAAAGTGTGTAAGGAACAAGTGTGATTGCATAGGTGTGCAACTGAACAGGTGGGTGGAGCAGTGTTTGAGTGAGTGATGGTGATGTGTGTTGTGTTGACCAACTGGTCCAGGAAGAGGAGGAGGGTGCAGGTGGCACCAGGTGTGAGTGCACAGGTGTGCAACAACAGGTATGAGGAACAGGTGTATGGAATAAATGGTAGTGTGGAGTATATGGAGTATTGGAATGGATGGTCGTGGAGTGAGTATGGTGGAAACTATGGAGTGGAGTGGATGGTGTGAAGGTGTGAATGGGGGAAGAGTGGACCCCCATCACGAATACCCGGGGCGGGTAGTGTAAGTGTTAGGTAGAGGGTATAGGTAAATTGTGGTTGGATATTGGCATCTGTGGTGCGGGTGGAAGAATGATGTTTGGATGGGTGCATTAGTGTTGTGGAAATGGCTGGGCGTGTAGCCTGTTAGTGTGTGTAGTTGGTTTGGGCACTCCACCACTGTGAGGATGTCGGCCAGGTGAGGCCACAGGTGGGCTGTGGGAGCCGGTAGAGTTGTTGTGGATGGGGCCCGAGGATCCGGAGGACGGACCCGGGTAGCCCAGTGCCAGAGGGCACCAAGGGGTGACAGAGCCAGGAGGGCCTTCCCCAGTTAGTCAGGTTAGGGTGAGGAGCTAGGTAAGCTCGGGTGGCAACGACAGTGGTGGAGGTGTGCAGGTGGGTAGACCTGCTGGGAGAGCTGCACGACCCAGCCCAGAAATTGTGCAAGGGCACCGGGAGATGAATTGGGGGAGTGAGACCCCAAATTGAGAAGCACCACAGTTTGGTCAATGGGAATTGGTTTTTAGAACCCATAGTGTAAGTTGGCCAATGGATTGGCAGGGAGAGACCCCGGGTAGTGTAAAGTGTGTTAATGTCATTTAGAAAGTAGTTAGGATGAAAATCTCCTCGCACCATCTGCATCCACTCACCTGAGATGAAGTACCTCCACACTATGCCAGGTTGTTTAATTATTTTTGATGCAAATGTTTGGATGGTGAGACGCATCATGACGTGGGTGTGGCATTGTGCTTTATGTTCCATCTCTCCCTCCTTATGAGGGTTGATGATGAATTGGTGATAGCAAATTTTGGCTAGAGTGATTGTGGTGACGAATTTGGAATAGGGAAATATGTGGAAGACGTGACAGTAGCGACGGATTGGTAAATGTGTAGATTTTTGTAAATATGGGGGAAGGGCAAGGGTAGTGTAGGTGACAGGGGGGGGGGGGGGGGTGACGTACGGTAGGGACGAGCTTTCTCATTTCGCTCTCCGTACGCATTTCGCCTTGCATTGCCTTATTGATGTGTACCTTTGTGACCTTACCCCTCGCTCATTTGTCTTGTCCCCCTTTTGTCTCCCATATGACATGTGCGCCATTGGGCGCCGAGGGGAGCGTGCGTGAGTCGGCCATTGTGCGCCCGGAACTCTCAGAACCAGCTGTCTGCATCGATGCACCACATGATGGACCACATGTCTGTGGCCGAGCACCACTTATGGACCCCATGGGTTGGGGCATGGCCCCTCTGCTGGAAACGGCCAGGAGGGCCCGAAATCTTGCTGGCGGACCTTGGCCACAGGGCACCGATGCCCCACAGGTGAACCACACGTAGTCGGCCCTTTGGGCCATAAATAAAATAAATAAAAGGGACACGTTGGGTGCAAGTTTTAATACAAATAGGCCGCCAGCAAAGGAAAATGACAACAACTGGAAGAAATAATAATAGCCAGCAGAGGGAGCCGAAGAGCAAGAGATCACCTGCAGGGTTAGGGGTTGTTGGTTTATTTTGATTATTCATGAACACTGATGAACTGTGATGACTGGGCACCGATTGGTGCTTGAGGGTGTATTGGTGCGTTTTGGGTGCTTTCATGGTGCATTGATGCAGAGCAGACTGTCTCCCCCCCAGAAAGAACAATCACACACAGGTCCTGGGTTAGTCTTGTAAATAAAAGTAGTGTCAATTGTAAATAATTCTCCCCATCGTCAGTGTGTAGTTTGAAGACCAATTCCGCAATTCGGTTAAATGTGGGCGTGAGTATGTTAGGCAGGGTGCAATGGAGCAGCGGGACACATTTATTTATGTTTTAAAACTGTCGCACTCAGGGTCAGGTTAAAAGTAGAGGGAACTACACCTACGTGTCACACTAAATTTAAGTTGTAGGCCCGGGCCGTGCCTAAGAGGAGGAGGGTGCAGTGTTGCGGATATGAGGATTGTGTTTTTTTATTGTGTTGTATTGTATAGTAAATTGTTGTAAATATCACCCTCTGTAAAATGTAATGATTCCTGGTAAATACCTCCGTAGTGTGAAGGTCAAAGGGCGTCTCGGTAGTTATTCCATAAACACCACATTGCAGGACACGATAAAACCCTTGTTCAGTAGCTTATATCTTATTATGTGTCTTAGGGTAAGGCTGTGTCTCCCATTAATTTAAATACTCCATTGCACCAAGTGAAATAAGAGTAGATCCCCTTTCATTTCATTTCAATGGCCAACTGCATTTTGGGCGGTTTTCTTCAACCACCATTGGCCACGAGGCAGGGTTGGGGAAGAAAGGCATGTCTCCACCTCGTCATAGAGGGGAGGAGTGAGCCAGCCCCGAACAACCAACCGAGCACGAGGGGTTTGGTTTGAGAGGGCGGAGGAAGAGCGATTGGGGAGGTTCGCAAAGGTTCAAGGGTGGGGCTATATATAACCCATGAGAGACGCCCCCAAGAGAGATGCGCTTTTACTGAGACAAGGAGATGAGTCTGAAAAGAGAGGTCCATGACAAGAGCTGAGTTGGTCGTCAGGGGTGGTCAGTGGTTGCGTTGAGTGGTTGCGTTGGAGAAAGAGTGGTTGGACAAAAGAAAGAGAGAGGAGAGAACCCGTCACGCCAGACCCCCCACCAGCGCGTCGGCTCTGACCGTGATCCGACCCGTGATCCCGCGCACACGACAGGATCGGTGGCATCAGCGGCCGTCGAGGTCCAGCCCGGCGTCCCGTGCGGGATCAAGCTCCAGCCAGCTCCGTGCCGACCTCCCCCTCCAGCCACACACCTCCTTCCAGCCAATCCACTCTGCAATTCCCCGTGTGAGTCGTCTTTGTTTGTTCTGTCCTGGGTAGTAACTAAGTCTGTATAAGCCAGTAATTTTCACTGTGTCACCTGCGTCTCATGTCCCCTGTAAATAATCGTGACTGCTCTTTTTGCTTATGTGTGTAAATAGTAATAAATCCAGTTACTCTTCTGTACGTCTTCTTCCTCTTTGCATTCGGTCGCTTTAGAGTTTTCCAGATTGAGTAGCTGTGGCGCGATACGGCCAACGTTGGGTGAATCGGGTTTAGTGGGGAGCAACTGTTCGGCCGCGGTTATACCTCCGCTCGGTAAAATAACATCTAATCCGCGGACCGTAACAATATATATATATATATATATATATATATATATATATATATATATATATATATATATATACATATATATATACATATATACATATATATATATTGTAACGATTTTGAGAAGTGTAACGGGTTTTGAGAAGTGTAACGGGTTTTGAGGAGTGTAACAATTTTGGAGGAAGGGTAACGGATGTGAAGAGTATGGTTTTGGTATGGTAACATCCTGGTAATGTAAATAATGGTCGCAGCCGTCCTCCTAATTAATTTCATCGAACATACACGCAGGTCACGATATATCTTTTAAATAGTGTATTTCCTTATTCCATGTAGGCTAAGTATGTGTTTTCCCACTAGATTGACTTTGCATTGTATCAAACAAAATAAGCGTAGGCCCTTCCAATTTCCCCAAAACCTCCCTTCCAATTGTCTTCCGCATTTTGGCTGGTTTTCTTCAAACCACCATTGGCCACGAGGTAAGGTTGGGGAAGAAAGGCGTGTCTCCACCTCGTCGTAAGAGGGAAGGAGTGAACCAGCCCTAACAGCCAATCAACACCGCGGTGAGTGACCCGGTAGGCGTGCCCTCGGAGTCGGCGGCTTGATTTCGCTGGAGGTGATAAAAGCGACTGCAGGGGACTGCTTTACCAGATGAGAGATGACTGGAGAAGAGCTGGAGCTGACCCTGGGAGAGGAGCAACGAGGCTGCACCAAGGAGAGGCCTTGAGAGATACGCTGGGGGATGACCTGGAAGAGGAGCGCAATCCACCGCAAGCCCTACCTACCTACCTACCTGCCTGCAATATCCCCTGTCGTTGGAGAGACGCGCTGAACGGAGGGAGACGGCTCCACCCCAGGAAGAGGAGCAGGTGTGCCGAGCCAGCGCGTGACGGCCGCGGATACGCGACGGAGGTTTTCCCGCCAAAACCGCGAGGGGTTGCAAGCTGCTGCCTCCGACCTTGCCTTCCTCTCAAGCAATCAACCTCGAGCCATTACCTGCCTGAAATATCCACCGTGTGAGTGTGAACGTCCTGTCCTACTCGTTTGTCTTGGGGATTAAGTAAATGAAATAGAATAAGTTAACAATGCACTGTGTGACTGCTCTTTTCCATCTATTGCTGTAAATAATATTGGTCGCTCTAAAATATTGCTTGTGTGTGTATAATAAATCTGTTCTTCCTCCAAACTCTGTCTTTCTTCTCTCTTCTCCTCTTTCGGTCGCTTTAGAGGTTTCCCAATTGAATATCTGTAGCGCGATTAGTCAACGTTCGGGTGGAATCGGGTTCTAATCGGGGAGTAACTGTTCGGACGCGGTTAAATACACCACCGCTCGGTAAAATAACATCCAAAAACCGTGTCCGTAACAATATATATACATATATATATATATATATACATATATATATATATATATACATATATATATATATATATATATATATATATATATATATATATATATATATATATATATATATATATATATATATATATATATATTATTAGTTATAAGCGTGAAAGGTTGTCTGTTTGTTTGTTTGTTTATTTGTTCTGAAACAGCGTCGCCATTTCTGAACGGATCTTCACCAAATTTGGCACGGGGGTCGCTATGCACCACAGAATCACTGCTGAACCAAAAAATTCCTGCTACTGAACCAAACTGAACTGCTGAACCAAAATACATATTCTGTCATTTTAAAACCACCAAAGTGTGTTAGGTTTCCCCGTTTCATAAAATGTATCGTTTGATACGTATAATGCTTTAAAACTGTTTTTAGCCATGTCGCAGACGCTGCTCATAGAGTGCCCTCTGCTGTTGTTGTTGTTGTTCTTGTTCTTCTTCTTGTTCTAGTTGTTGTTCTTGCAGAGAAGACAAAACCTCAAAGCTCCACCCATTCTGGGAACCATAGCTCCACCCATTCTGGGAGAGGATTCTTATAAACAAATATCCACCATTTTATTAACTTGCATAGCTTTGAGGCCTGTTTTGTAGGCCCGTGGTGTCTTGCTCTCTCACACAGTTTTCTTTCAAATCAAATTCGATATATCATTTCATTTTTCACAGTCGCTAACATAGTTTTAGACTCGGTTGAAAAAAAACGGGAAGAAAATCCGATGAAAGTTGCCGTTTATAGAACGAAATGAATTCTCAAAGGCCTGTAACTTCAAGTCTATTGAGATTTTTTTTTTTAAATCGCGGCATGTTCAGTCATACACTGCCCGAAATAACAGACGGGAAAATGCCGAGATATATATATTTTGTTTAAATTGCGGCATGGTCAGTCATACTCCGCCTGAAATAACAGACGGGAAAATGCCGAGATATATTAAAAATTCGTCCATTTGATGACAATCGTCACGATGAAATATTTTATTTATACGTCGTCACAATAATGTGGAGAGAGGAGAATAGCTTCGTTCACGTGTCGCTACACACGGGAAATTGCCGAGATATATATTTTTTTAATCGCGGCATGGTCGCGGCATGGTCATGGCATGGAAAAATAACATCAAGTAATCGAATCAATAGGAATGTCCTGTGCCTATAACATCGACGTTATAGGCACAGCTGCATCTAGGCATTGTGTAACATCGACGCGGCTTTTGTTTTGATTAAAACTTTTTGTGCTTGTTTTTTTTTGTTTGTTTTGTTTTTACCTCAGAAGAGATATCAACATCTACCTCAGCGAATGTCAATCGCGGTGTCAGTATTTGATGAACTTATAAAGGCTTAGGTGACTTATAAGTGTGACCAGCATGTGCACGGGATTCTTCCCAGAAGAATGAGTGGTCGCATTAGCTTGTACGACTTAAAATGAGCGAGTTTTGTTTTGACGTTTGGGCCAGTTTTACATGTTGTATCCCTAAGGAATGAAACGAACGTTTTTCCTTCCTTACAATTTTATTTGAAGTCACGCATGCCTCAAAATACACTAGAATTGAATGCTGAATCCGAAAATGTAAGTGAAATTGCCTTGTTTTTTTAACATTATCTTCTATATATTCTAAATATATATCTGTGCAGTGTCTGTCTTGTGTTGTCTTGTCTTATATTGTCACTGAACTACTCCCTCAGAATTTTGTAAAATCGTACGATTCCAACCTGACCCACGGCAGGACTATGCGCTCTACTGAGTGGCGTTCTAGTTTCACTTATGAATATCATCACAAAAGGTGCTGTTTTTGGAGATTGCAGATGTTACATGTACTCCATTGAATGGCAAAAGCGTGGATTGCCACACATCCACATTTTGGTCTGGCTTAAGGATAAGATTCGTCCAGCTCAGGTAGATGATATCATCAGTGCAGAGATTCCAAATCCTACCGAGGACAAAGTATTGCACGAAGTAGTGGTGAAGCACATGCTCCATGGTCCCTGTGGTTAGAGGATTCTTAATCATTACTGATCATTATGTTTCTTCTTATGTCTTTCAGACCGTGTTCATTGTGGAAGTTGCAATAAACCGCCAACTGGATTAACAAAGAGAACTGGTCTTATTTATGAACACGGTCCATTGACCTGCCGAGAGAGGTAACGCCTACCAGGAGCAAAGCTCCCGCCATTATGGCCCAAAGGGTCACAGGAGCACGCAAGCCTCCTCACTACGATTGCCGCAACCTTGGAGGTAACACATGGAAACGTTCCCACAATTGTGTCCTTGACAGTCGAGTTTATGCACTTCGTGTCACGTGGTCACATCAACACTCATTCTCCTTGCATGAAAGCGGGAAAATGCACAAACGATACCCCAGACCTCTTCTTACAGAAACTCAGACAGATCAGGATGGATATCCTTTGTACAGAAGAAGAAAGCCAGGTGATGGGGGCTTCACCACTACTCTCAGAGTGAAACAACAAGAAATTGTCATTGACAACCAGTGGGTGGTGCCCTTCAACCCTCTCCTTTCACGCATCTTCAAATCATACTTCAATGTTGAAGCATGCTACTCAGTCAAGTATGTCTTGAAGTACGTCAACAAAGGTACTGATCATGCAGTCTTTGGTCTGCAGAGAGAGGAAACCAAAAATGATGAGGTATCAGCATATCAGATGGGTCGCTACATCAGCAGTAATGAGGCTGTGTGGCGTATTCTCAACTTTCCCATTCATGAACGCCACCCCAGTGTTATGCATCTTGAGATCCATTTGGAAAATGGGGAAAGAGTTTACTTCACAGAAAAAACCACTCTGCAGCGAGCCCAGCAGCCACCAAGGACCAAACTAACTGCATTCTTTGATTTGTGCAAACAGGATTCCTTTGCTAGAAGTATTCTCCACTGTGAAATGCCTGGATATTACACCTGGCAAGAAGGGAAAAAGGCATTTCAGCCAAGAAAGCAAGGTGCAACAATCCCTGGACACCCTCACATCAGATCCAGTCAAGTGTTAGGTCGTGTCTACACTGTTCATCCCAGCAACTCTGAGAGCTTTTATCTCAGACTCCTCCTGCACAACATTCATGGTCCAACCTCATTCCAGGATCTCAAGACAGTTGCTGGATATGTCTGGGCAACATACCGTGAAGCTTGCCTGAGAAGAGGTCTCTTGGAAGATGATGCACATTGGAACTGTATCTTGGAAGAGGCTGCAGTCTCGCATTCTCCAAGCAAGATGAGGAGCCTCTTTGCTATCATTATCAGTGCCTGTTCACCATCCAATCCTGAGCAACTTTGGCATAATCACCCGGACAGCATGACAGAAGACATACTGTATCAAGCACAACAAGTAAAAAAACCCAAACCTGCAGTTTACCTCTGCCATGTACAACCAAGCACTGGTACTCATTGAAAATACTGTACAGTCCATGGCTGGCAAGGATCTTCAACAGTGTGGACTGCCTGCTCCTGTATGAACTGAACCTGCAACTCTCAGTCGAGAGATGCTTCAGGCAACCACCTATGACATTCAACAGCTGCAACAGTATGTCTACCAAAATGAACCACTCTTGGTTCCAGATCAAAAAGAAGCTTATACAAGGATCAAACAATTGTTGATGTCTGACTCGGGTGGAATTGTTTTCCTTGATGCCCCTGGTGGAACAGGCAAAACGTTTTTGATCAACTTAATTTTGGCACAAGTTCGTTCACTCCAGCAGATTGCTATGGCAGTGGCCTCATCTGGAATTGCTGCAACTTTGTCCACAGGTGGCAGGACTGCTCATTCTGCCTTTAAGCTGCCACTCAACCTGGCCCACAATGAGTCCTGTGTGCAATATTGGCAAAGGATCTGGACAGGCACAGGTTCTAAAGCAGGCCAAGCTGATAGTATGGGATGAGTGCACAATGTCTCACAGACTTGCATTTGAGGCTCTCAATCGCACCTTACAGGATCTCAGAGGTAACACTAAAATCATGGGTGGAGTCACACTCTTCTGAGCATAAGAGAGTGTAAGAGACCTTGAGCATAAGAGAGGGTGAAGAGAACAGAGAGAGGGAGTGAAAGAGCAGCAGCGCAGGATTTTAGGACCTGTGGGCTGATGCCGTGAGGTCCAGTTGCAGAATCAGAGTCGAGGGTTGACAGAAATTTCTCCACCTTGTCAGGAGAAAAAAAACACTAGAGTCCAGGAGCAGCTGGGTATGACTGGGTATGGTGGGTACAGAGAGGGATGGGTTTGGGACGCAATATTTGGAGGCAAACACAGAGTTGAGGCATTCAGCTTTTTCACGAACGGAGTCAGCTGTGTATCCATTTGAGGTAAGCGAGGGGATGGAGGGGGAACAAATACCAGAAACAGATTTGACCAGACGCCACCAGGATTTGGAAGAGTGGGGCAGGTTTGAGAGTTCAGTATTGAGAGAGGAGAGATATTGTTTCCTGGCTCTCCGGAATGTGGACACACACTAGTTTCGGGCTTTGTGAAAGGAAATGAGATTTCCTTCCATTGGATTTGCTTTCCAGGAGGCGAAGGCAAGTTGTTTCTGGGCAACAGCCTCACCACAAGATTCCGTGAACCATGGACGGGAGGAAGGGTATGACAACTGAAGACGAGGTGGGATAAATCTGTGCATGAGAGAGAGCAATTTACTTTGGAAGAATTCCCAGGATGAGTTGATGTCAGAGGTGGTGGAGATGGGAGACCAGTCCAGATGATTGATGGCTGCTTGAAGACCATGCCAGTTGGCCTGAGCGAAATGCCAGACTCGTCGACGCTGAGGAGGCTCTCTCAGAATGGTCAGAGAGATGTCCACTTTAACAAGCACATGATCAGATGAGCCGATTGGAGCAGAAGAAGAGCAGCAGACATTTGCAGGGAAGTTAGTCATAACCAAGTCTAGAAGAGAAGATGCTCCATTGACTGAGATCTGGCTTGGGAAGTTGACAGATTGTATTAGTCCCAATGAGTTACAGAAGTCCTTGCCCGAGTACTTTTGTGCACTTTGGAGGAGAGGGAGTGGAGGAAGAAGAGTGCATCTCTTGGCTCTGGCTCAGTAGCCTCTGACTGTTGAATCCTCGAGGAAGAAGAGTCTCAGGTTTTCTTTCTCAGTCTTTGGAGCTCTCTCTCGGTCTGTTTTTTGTCTCGGTTGGCCACGGCTGTCTTGTGTGCGATCGTGAGGAGAACTTTTTGAAGCTGAGTTGCGGTTTGGAGAAAGAGACGAGTGAAAGATAACTGGCCGCACAAATTACCTCACGTTTGTGGGGCCGTAGAGAGCAACTTTGCGCCATTTTGTGCGTTTCCCGTGTGAGCGGCTTCGGGCCACCTTGTAGTCCTGACTTCATTCAACGATCTCGTTGAGCAAGCTGAATGCCGGCCTTCCAACAGAAACCTTCATTTTCTTCATCTATCTCTTTGTCTGTTTTGTGCCTGAGTGGAGATGTCTCAAATTAGATTTTAGATTTACCTCACCTTTCATTTTTTTCGAAGTACAATTACTTTTAGTAAATAATTGCCGTGGTACTTTCATTTGATGTATCCTGTTTGCATGGTGTTGGGTTCGAGAATAAACCGATGTCGCTCTGTCCAGGTAAGCACCTTGGTTCCCTCACCACGTGCGACATGCCAACTGTTGGAATTAAGGACCGTTTCGGCTATTCATCACCCAATGGTGTTAACCGCCAGGGATGACAGGACAATACAATTGATGGGTTGAGACGCTGAGAGGAATAGACTCATCCAGGTCTGAAGGGGATTACAAGGAAGACTGGCAATGCAAGAAAAGCAAAGCAGGATGAGATGGAGTGAAGCAAGCAAAACAAAAGTCCGAAGAAAGAGTCAGAAGCACCTTTATGTTCCTCGATGACGATATGTTCGTCGTTCTCCATAAAGCCTTTGTACGACCTTGTTTGGAATATACTCGCTCTGTGGAGTCCGTCGAAATTAATATTGCTTCCTTGGGAAATATACAAAGGAGAACAACAACAATTGGCTGCAGGTGCACCTGAATGCAAGGACATGGAGACCTTTAAGATGCTCAATAAACGCGACATGGTGAAGATTACCTTCAGCCTGATGCTCCCGCAAACAGAGGATACTCTGTCAAACTGCCAAGTGATCTCCTGCGTCAAAGTTTATTGTGTCACTTTATTGTTCTTGCATCGGAGATTATGGGAAGCAATGGAGAATGTTGACTTTTCCACAACAGAGGGACGGTGTTGGAGACTGCTCATGGAAGAGATGCAGAACCACTTGGTAATTTATTTCGCAAAGCCGGTATGGATTTGTGTTTTAATAAATCAAAGGGAGATTGTGTTTAATAAATTCGATGAAAAAAAATTCACAAGCTGGTCAAACACTTGAAATATGTCCTTCACCCCTGACAAATCTTTCTTTCCCCCTCTCTCTCTCTGAAAGTACGATCTGGCAACCTCTTCCCCCTCACATTTTGAATTTTGGGACTCGGCGATTCTTCTTCCTCTTTCCTGTGAAAATACGGTCATTGAATTTCCAAATAAACTTCACTTTCCTCCAGTGTTCAAATTATCTCATGATACAAATGGTTTTCCTTTAAATCTTTAATACAGGTGACTAAGTGCTACTTGCCAGTGTGACGAACTGAATTCCCACCAACAAGTTCCAGAGAAATGTTGTTGTTCAATCCGATTTCTTAAAACTGGTTTCTTATTTATTACCAGAACGTTATTGATGTGGGGAAACTGTCTGCATATCAGCAAATCTGTGGCATGGATTACATCTGAGCACAAATACCCAGGTTTCATACACATCCCCTGTGCTTGTGCGTGTGGCCTTCCCACCATTGAATGTCTTCATCGTAAAATTCCTGAACAGGCCGCGATTTTCCATAAATTTCGAAACTTTTAATGTATTACATTTGGCAAAATCAACATTCACATCAACATGTAATACAATTACAGTATTGTCTTAAGATATGCAATTTTGTTTTTTGGGGGTCAGAGTGTGTGCCTTAGTGTGGTGAAAGTTTAAAGCACTGTAACTGATTTAAACAGAAGATAATGCCTCAAGTGCAGAGGTACTTCATATATTGGCACTTTGTTAGATCAAGGTACTCAGAGTGGAGCAAACATCAGGAAGAGTGGGATGTTTTTTGCCTCTCAAGGCTCACGAACCATGTACGCTCAAGTTCGCTGTGAGAAGGATTCCTGTGATGTGCAGCTGGAATCGGAACAGCTGACTGTGCTCGTGTGTGGAATGAAGGTTGAGGAGCTGGAAGCATTTCCCGAGATTCTGCAGATAAAGATAGAGGATGTGAACTCCTTTGGTCTGGCGGAGGAGCAAAGCAACCAGCCGAATGGTGAGTTGTGTGAATCTGATGATATCTGCGTTTGCTCAGTGCGCTTTTTTTTGGATACCGAATGGAGGCTCCTCAAAGACCTAGAGCAGAATGGAAGGGAATAAAATAGAAAGGGGAAACAACAATAGAAGAGTTAACATAAGAGCTAACATTAATCACAAAAACACAAAATGACACATAAAACATATTGTTACTGACGCGGCTTTTAGATGTTATATTGACCGAGCGGTGGTGTATTTAACCGCGTCCGAACAGTTACTCCCCGATTAAAACCCGATTCCACCCGACGTTGACCAGATCGCCCCACAGATATTCAATCGGGAAATCTCTAAAGCGACCGAAAGAGAAGGAAAAAGAAGAAGAAGAAGAATACGGAGGAAGAACAGGTTTTATTATACACACACAAGCAATGGATGGAAGAAACAGTAACACAGCGAATCCTTAACTTACACTATTCATTTTTACTTAGCCCCAAGACAAACGAGTAGGACAGGACGTTCACACTTACACAGGGGATAATTGCAGGCAGGTAGGCTTGAGATGGAGGCTAGGTCGGCAGGCCGCAGTTCGCAATTCCTCGCGGTTTTGGCGGGAAAACCTCCGTCGTGTCTCCACTGGGGTAGACGTTACGCGCTGGTTCGGCACACCTGCTCCTCTCCTTGGGGTGGGGCCGTCTCCCTCCTTTCAGCGCGTCTCTCCAAAGCTGGTCTCCTTGCCGAGCACCTCTCCTCTTTGGCTTGGAGCGTTTCGCATCTCACAGCCTCTTTGCTCCTCTCCCAGGGTCATCTCGCAGCTCATCTCCAGTCATCTGGTAAAGCAGTCCCTTACAGTCGCTTTTATCACCTCGGGCGAAATCAAGCCGCCGGCTCCGAGGCCACGCCTACCGGGTCACTCACTGCGGTGTTGATTGGCTGTTAGGGCTGGTTCACTCCTTCCCTCTTATGACGAGGTGGAGACACGCCTTTCTTCCCCAACCTTACCTCGTGGCCAATGGTGGTTTGAAGAAAACCAGCCAAAATGCGGAAGGCAATTGGAAGGGAGGTTTTGGGGAAATTGGAAGGGCCTACGCTTATTTTGTTTGATACAATGCAAAGTCAATCTAGTGGGAAAACACATACTTAGCCTACATGGAATAAGGAAATACACTATTTAAAAGATATATCGTGACCTGCGTGTTCATTTCATGCAATTTAACTAGGACGCTGACTGCGACCATTATTTACATTACAGGGTGGTACCGTACGTTTGTAATGTTCACATTGTAACGTTCACATTCGTTACACTTCCTCCAAAATTGTTACACACTTCTCAAAATCGTTACAATATGATACAGGGAGTGGGAGTCAATATGGGCAGAGAGAGGGAAGCACACAAGTACAACAGTGGAGAACGTGGAAACTGTAGACAATAGGGACATCGGGAGATCTGTGTGAGGGAGAGGGCTGGGGGGAGGAGGCATGGGAAGGGGGTGGGGGTTGGAGGAGGTACAAAACACATGGACACTGCTCCGACTTCCAGGAAAGAAGTCGGCATTTCAAAAAGGTTTTTTCAAAAAGAAGTAGGTATTTCCAAAAATAATTAAAGGGTCGTCAAAGGTCTGAGGGGTCTCAGCAGTCTAAATGTAATTAAGAGTTCACGGACTGTGTTTTGGGTGTAAATTTTTTTTGGAAGAAGAAGAACACGTTTTGGTCGCAAAAACAAACAAACATAACCATATGCGTTTGCTATATTGCAAGAAGATTATCTGCATTTGTCAATATGCTGACCTGCCACACTCTTTCGAGACAAAAAAGTTGCATGTTGGATCGCAATGGTTTATAATTTGACAATAAAAGCAGTTTGGTGGAGAAAACCTCTATTTCGCCGCTGTACATTTTTCTTACCTTCTCTGTTTTGCTGGTTGTGATTTTCGGTGGTGGTGAAATTCTGCTGAAGATGTGGTCAGGGAGGAAGCATCTCATAACATCGAGGCAGTTTGTATTTGAGTTCATATTTGAGGCAGAACATTATACTTTGATATCGTAATGTTTTTACATGACGCCATTACCAAGGGAAATGTTTTATTTTCTCTCTTCAGGGAAGATTTTAATGTTTTGATCGAGATTTTAATTTTTTCTAACGATTTTAATGCAATATTTATTTATATATTTTAAGAGTGTGGAACCAGCTATACATGTGACACAAGAGTGCCTGCATTTAATAAAAGTTACTTTTCCAGATTTATTTGTGAAAGTGGAAGTGAAAACTGAGCACGACATTGATGTCCACCTGGATCGACCTGAACCAAATGATGCTGAGGCTTCTGTCCTCGAGAACCATCCCCATGAAGGTTTCTGTCGATGTCCACACATTTTGATTCGAACAGTTTGATGATGAACTCTGGTGTTAAGAAAAAAACACCACGTTTTGATTTAATTGCTTTAAGAAATAATCATGATGGTCGATCAATTTCTCAAACATCAATTATCCCCTTCATTATTAAATCAAATATTTTAACCAACAATAATATGCCTTGTTGTATCCTATTTTCCTTAATTTGTACAATCAATTCTGATTGCATTTTCATTTGACACCTGTTAGTATAGCCCCCGTTAGACTTTGTCCAAAACGGGGGTTTTTGGATTGGGTCTCGTCCACCTGTCTGCAACCATATACCAGAGATGTATGGACCGATTTTGTTCATACTTGGCAGAAAGACAACACATGATGGTGTTCATATGCACATCATTTTGTTTTGCTTTGCAATCAAAGATGGCCGTCTGGAGGCCATTTTAGGTGTAAAAACACTGTGTTGAAAACTTCCTCGGCCATTTCTCGGACACGCATTTACTGATGTTGTTCAAACTTGGCAAACAGATGAGGAATGATGGCTAACATATGCACGTCATTTTTCTTTGAGATCAGATCCAAAATGGCCGACCGTCAGCCATTTTGTTCATTAAACATATCCCCAAACATTTATTGAACATGCATCGCCGATTTTGATCAAACTTGTCATAAGCACCACATGACGGCATATATGTGCACCTCACTTTATTTTGTGATCTTATCAAATATGGCGGACTGGTAGACTGGCAGCCATTTTTGTTGTAAAAACGCAATATTGACCATATCATCAACCATTTCTCGGACATGCATTTACCAATATTGTTCAAACTTGGAACACAGAAAAGGAATGATGGGATACATATGCACAGCCTTAGCTTTCGAGATTCGATCCAGGATGGCTGATTGGTGGCCATTTTGTTCCTCAACTGTGTCCCCAACCATTTATGACATGCATGGACTGATTTTGTTCAAACTTGGCACAACGACAATGCATGAGAGTATACATATGCAGAAGATTTTGTGTTGCAATCCAACTAAAGATGGCCGACTGACGGCCTTTAACTCCGTATGGCAAAATTAGTAAAACCATGGGGACGATGACATTTTACTTCTTTTTTTTCTCATGGGTTTCTTTTACATGTTTAAATATGATCTTGGCTCATCGAAAAATGAGGTGACAGAGAGAAAAAAAGGCAACAAATTGATAGTAAGGCAGTCAGGCCTTACCAATAGAAGAACATCCAAAGAAATAGGAAAGGTGACACATCTACTGTAAATTAATGATTTAATGCTCTTCACCACAAATGATGAAATATTGACAGAATAACTAAAAGTAGAAACTAAAACAATTTGGATGTATTGTTGTTCCACATATGGGACCACACAAAATAGTGAGTGGATCACGAATGCAATTATACTACTATTGAAAACCATGAAGCAATAGCACTACTGTAGAAAACGATGTAACGTCACAAAATGTGACATGTTATGAGATGTTTAGTCTCAGCAAAGGCAAGCTGAGATATAAGAAACCTTGTCTGTGACGTAGCATGCCTGCTGTATTCAAAGGGTTCATCCTAAGTTGTTAACAATCTTGGCTCATATCAAAGGGTCTTCATGGTACAAAGGCGTCTTTAAGGTCTAATGGGGCCTCATGAGTCTTTTTTTTTTTAATTCAAGGTCTAGGCTCAGAGAAGAGCTACGACAGAGACCAACAGATAATCTCTAACCTTCACCAATGCATTTTATGATACACTAACCCACTACACAAGGGGGAAGTAGCTATTCTAATCTTACACAATGGAAATAACCACAGGAAGGGACCTGTATGGTGGTTGCCATTGCCTCTGAGCAGTGTTCTAAAACCACAGCATTATGAATATCTTGGGGAAAACCCAAACTTTTGCACAGTACTGTATATTTACCTCAAGAATATTTTTTTACTTTTTTGAAGGGGAACAAATACATATTGTTACGTTTGTGGGGGTAAATTATGGATGACCATAGTGGAGGCAGGATTGTATAGTTATAGCATGGACCGTGGACGAATATGAGACATCTCGTTGTCGGGAATCCGGAGCTTAGGTTGTTTAAGTGTCTTCACACGAGAAGTGAAGCTATGGTAATTAGATAGGGGTTAAGATTAGTTTTCCCCCAGAATGTGATTGCCCTCGGTGGGTTTTCCCTATGTTTTTACAATTACAACAAGGCCAGCCATAAAACCATCCATTAACCAACCATAACCAACATAACTGCCGTCAGAACCCCAAACATTCTCGATCGGCAACTATACCCCGCCGCCAGAGGATTGTAACGGGCAGGCCACGCCCCAAGCTTCGTCATTGGTCGTGGAGACAGGGTGATTCGCTGGGGCTCGGGATTGGCCAGAGTGACATCATCGAGAGGGTTCGAGAGGAAGAAAGAAGAAGAGTCGTTCTCTCGGTCGCTTTGGTCTAGAGCAGCGTTTCTCAACCGGGGACCCGTGGCCCCCCAAGGGGGCCACGGGCCTTCGACCGGGGGGCCACGAGCGGACGCCGAAAAACTGCGATTCAGTATGCAGAAGCTTGTAATGTACAATTAAGGTGACGAGTCTCCGGTCATAGTGTCAATGTAAAAAGGGTAGATGAGTTTAACCTTCTCTAAAAAAGGGTAGATGAGTTTCTCTCCATCTCTTTCTGCTTCTTTACATCTCTACTTCCTTTCTTCTCCTTCCCTCCAGAGCACTTTTCTAAACCTAATTTTCAACCTTACTGTATTACCGTTACAAAAGTAATTAATTCGTATTTGCAATTTTTTTCTCAGATGTCGAAGGCTCGAAAATGGAATGACAGCTATGTCAAGTTTGGATTCACGAATGTCAGTCGAGATGGTGTGGACTGCGCGCAATGTCTGCACTGCTCGGTCGTGATGTCAAATGCATCACTACGTCCTTCCAAACTTTCAAACCATCGCGACAAGATGCATCCCGGAAGGAAGGAAGATAATATCGACGCTCTGTCTGCGAAACGATCACGATATGACCGTGAAGCGACACTTCCCAAATTTGGAATCCGGCCAGAAGAAAAACCTGCTCTTCAATCCAGCTACGAAGTGGCATACCGAATTGCGAAGTGCAAGAAGCCGCACACTATTGCTGAGGACCTTATCAAGCCATGTACAGAGAAAATGGTGGAATTGATGATCGGACCAGAGGCGAAAAAGAAGATCCAGCAAGTTTCGCTCTCTAATGACACGATCCGACGACGGATTGACGACATGGCTGCTGATGTGTGCCGTCAAGTTTGCTCCGAAATCAAACACAGCACGCTCCAGGCTAGCCTTCAATTACACGAGTCTACCGACACCGCCCTGGAGAGCCAGTTGATCGCCTTCGCTCGCTACGAGAGAAAGGGAAAGATGAAGGAAGAGTTCTTGTTCTGCAATACCCTACCAACCACAATGACAGCGGCAGATATCAAAGCAATTGTGGACTCTTTTTTTGAAGCTAACGGACTCGGTTGGCAGAATTTCAAGCACATTTGTACTGATGGTGCCCCAGCGATGGTCGGCATCAGAGGAGGGTTCGTCACACTTGTGAAGAACGAATGGCCCCATGTGACGTCCTCCCACTGTTCGCTACACCGATACGCTCTGGCGTCAAAGACTCTTCCGCCTCGTTTGCTGGAAGTCATGGACGTCGCGGTCAAAGTGATCAACTTCATTCGTGCGAAGGCCAAAAATCATCGGCTCTTCCAACTACTGGCCAACGAAATGGGAGCGGAACATGTTGGACTTCTGTTCCACACCAAAGTCCGTTGGCTATCGAGGGGGAAATGCCTCTCTCAGCTGTATGAACTCCGGGTTGAGGTGGAAATCTTCCTGCGAGACAACGAAAACAACCTCCATGTCCACTTCGACAATGAAGAGTTCGTCATGATGCTCGCCTACCTGGCCGATATATTCGGCCAACTCAACGAAATGAACCAGTCCTTGCAAGGCCGTGATGTGACAGTCAGTGACGTTCAAGACAAGCTTGCCGGACTGTCTGCTAGAATGGAAGTCTGGCAGGCACGAATCAAGGCCGGGTCCACTGCCTCGTTTCCTTTCTTGGACGAGCACCTGCAGACGCAGAGGATTGAGCTTCCCATCGGCATCAAAGATTGCATCACTAGACATCTCGACAATCTCTCCGCTGAGTTCAAATCGTATTTAGACGATGCACCGTTGGATGTTCCGTGGCACAAAGACCCATTCAACGCCAAAATTGAACCTACTGAAGATGAAGCAGAGGAGCTGTCAGGGTTGAAGGTTTCAAAAGCAATGAAGCTGGTCTTCAGTAACAAAGAAGACCTCTTCACCTTCTGGTTGTCTGTTCAGGATGCGTATCCACTACTCAGCAAGAAGGCATCCGTAATGCTCATTCAATTCGCCACAACACATCTTTGCGAATCTGGATTTTCTGACCTTGCGACCATTAAAACGAAGTCCAGAAACCGTCTTGACATTGGGAACGATATTCGCCTTGCTGTGTCCAAGACGGAGCCGGACATAAGAGGCCTCGTCAGACAAGCCCAACAGCAAGTGTCTCATTGATTGTATTGCTTAGAAAAATGTTTACTTTGATTTATCTTTTAAGACTGAGTAAATAAATTTCATAAAACGAAATCTGCATCTTTTATTGAAGGGCAGGGGGCCACGAATGTTAAGCGACTCGGTAGGGGGCCATGGGCCATCAAAGGTTGAGAAACGCTGGTCTAGAGCTTTCGGCTGCGGCTGGCTAATTTGCGCTTGTGAGGAGACTTTTCGGAGCTTTGTGGAACCTTTGCAACGTTGAAGCAGGGGGTGCTATTGGTTAGTGGTGCTCTTCGGGGGAGCCTAAAAGGGAAGCATTTTAGTTTGATTATGTTTTCCCCTGTGTGTTTTTGTGACTGAGTGTAGATGTCTCAAATTAGGATTTCGTTTCACCTCATCTTTCTTTTTCACCTCTTTAATTTATTTTCATTAAATTATTGTGTTGCATTTCATTTGTTGTGTCGTGTTTCCTTGTTCGTGGGTTCAGGAATAAACCCGTGTGGCTTCTGTTCAGGTTAGCACCTCGCCGCCTTCTGTCCCGTGTGCACACCAAAAAGTACTGCCAATTTTCGGGCTGCCACCTCGGGAGTAACAACGATGGGCCATTTGTCACCCAGTGGTCTTAATCGTTGGGCGACAGGACAATATGTACATGTTTGCATACGTTTGTCAGAATTATATCACGAGTATTGAACAGAATTGCATTTCTTTTACAGGTGATGTGATGTTGTATTTACAGGTGGATTCATTGAATCTACAAGGGAGACTGCACCTACTTTTATGAACAGCGGAGACACAGGCCTGCAAGACTCGCCAACTGAAACAAACAAGAGGACTTTTTCGAAACACAGCAAAACGAGTAATGAATTGTTTGCACGTAATAATTTTCACCAGGCTCACAAAGGAACGAAAGATGAACGCCCATTCATATGTAAAATTTGTGTAAAATCCTTCAGTCATTCATCCAGCTTTACATCACACCTGCGAAAACACAATGGTGAATGCCCATACAAATGCACAAGTTGTGGAAAATCTTTCAATCGATCATCCACCCTTACAAGGCTTATGGGAATTCATAATGGCGAGCGCGCATACAAATGCATAAGTTGTGGAAAATCTTTTTATCACTCATCCAACCTTAAACGTCACATGAAAATTCACAATAATGGTGAACGCCCACATGAATGCAAAAGTTGTGGAAAATCTTTTAATCAATCAGCCAACCTTAAATCACACATGAGAATTCACAGTGGTGAACGGCAGTACAAATGCACAAGTTGTGGATAATCTTTTAATCGGCCATCCGCCATGAAATCACACATGACAATTCACAATGGTGAACGCCCATACAAATGCACAAGTTGTGGAAAATCTTTTAATCAGTCATCCAAACTTAAATCACACATGACAATTCACAATGGTGAACGGCCGTACAAATGCACAAGTTGTGGATAATCTTTTAATCGGCCATCCGCCATGAAATCACACATGACAATTCACACATGACATTACATTTGGCCTCCGGTTCCGCCGGCGAAGTAGTGTTCATCCGAGCTCTCCACGTCACCAAAGTTAAGTATTTTAACGTTTGTGTTTTTGTCAAATTTGTACTCTTTATTTTACTGTATATGTGTTTACTGTGAATTTCTAGTTATATCTCGGTTTGTAAATCGTGCATACTTGTGTGTAATAGTCGTTTTGTTTGTGCCGTGTTTGGGGCCTGGTCCCTGGGCCCTTTTGTCTTTGTTTTTCTTTTCACCCTATACCTCCCCCGAACATCGTACCCTCTGTTAAAAGTCTGGAACCCAAAAAAACACAAAATTAATAATTTCCTCCTCTCCTCGTGGCTCCTCCTCCCTCACGACCACGTGTTGTCTCACCCCACCCCTTTTCTGTCCTTCCTTAATATCTCCTTCCTCTCCAGCCGATACTCACCTTTCCAATTCTAGTTTTCAACATACTCCTTCAACCTTTCTCCTTCTTCCTCAGATCCACTTTCCCTTCACCTTCAAAACAAAACAAAATATATGAATGAAAAATTAAAAAGGAGACAAACTCCCTCCTGGCGAACGTCCATACAAATACTAAAACAATTGCGTATACACCTCCCTGTTTCTTTGTTCTCTGCTTACCTGGCTGTCAATCTCCCATTCTTCTGTTCCTCCTTCTGAACCTGTTCTGGAATCCTTCATCCCCCTTAGCCTCCATGCCCTCACTTCAGGGAATTTCCCAGATAGTTTTTATGGTTTTGCTTAAAATCATCGGAATTGAATTGAATCTTAGGAATCTCCCACGATGAAGCTAACTCTGAGGGCCTTTCACTCACTCACTGCAGGCAGGTTGACGGTCTTTCCGTCTTCTACCGGCTCCTCTCTGGCCTAGCCACCCCCTCCCTCCCCCAGCCCTGTCTGCGCTCTGTCCCCCAAATACTCCTACAGGTCGCACAAGATCTGCCTGCAACCATCTTCTGGTGAAACTGCCAAAATCAAGACTCTATGCTCACCTTCATGCTTTCATTCCTCTTTTCTCCTACCTCTGGAACGAACTCCCTCACTCTCTTCAATCCCACTCCTCCCTCCAGGTCTTTAAAACAGCTCTTCACCACCATCTCTTATCTTCCCCCATCCAGGACCATGATCTTTTATACTCCCCGTTAAAACATCCCAAATCAACCCCTTGAAATGTCCAACTTCCTTCCTGAAATTTCTAGTAGTGTTCCTTTGCTTTATACCGTGTACCCCTTCCCCCTCCCCCTCCCCCACCCCAGCCCCAGCCCTCTCCCTTCTACATATCTACCGACGTCCCTGTTCTTTATTGTTGTTGTGCTTATATGCTTTCCTCTCTCTCCCCCTTTTGTCCCCCGCTCCCTTTATTTAAAGTGTGTTTTTTGGGTCCGTGCAAGTTTTCGTGTGTAATGTATTCACTCTTTCACGAACCTTGACTGTGTCTCCAAAAAAAATAAAAAATGAAGAAAGCCCATACATGTGCACAAGTTTTGGAAAATCTTTTAATTAGTCATCCACCGTGGAAGTAAAATAATGAGTTCACAATGTTCAATTGATGGTTCTTTTTGAAAAAGACAATTTATGACCATAATTATAAGGTAATGCAGAGCTCTAGAGACCATGTGATTGCTGCAAAGCATTTTGGGCGAGTACTAAAAAAGTGATGAGCATTTTGTTTTCATCTCTATGTTTCAAAGCTTTGCAATGTAAAAACTGCTCGTATAAGATAACAGATCACAGAGTCTCTTGTTTGCCATCTACTGATCACTATCTGTTGTTTACTTGTAAAATCCTCAATGTCAACAGGACGAGGCTTGAATTGTGATTTCCCCATAAATTGGCACATCTCTGTTTATTTCACTGTATATAAGTGGTTCATTTGAAACATTTCACGAGAGAGGATGAACGTGCGCATGTGCTGACCCTGTGTTGTTTTGGCACCTCTCTCCATGTGCACGTATTTAATAAATGATTCAACCAATCTGTGAACTGGTATGACTTGATCGAGGTTCGAGTTATTCCGCGACAGTAAATGGTGATGGGGATGGAATCGCAAAACCCTGCATGTGAGGGGGGGGGGGGTGAGGAAGGGGTGGGGCATGAGGGGGAAAGGCGTGAGTAGAGTGGTGTGGTTCAGCTGAGTTGATGCAGATGTGAATGGCTGCCTAAATGTGAATGGCTGCCTAAAAGGGAAGGTAAGAGGACCTTGCTGAGATTCTTTTCCTGTCCTTTTTGTTGTGTCACATTCGCTGAAGTCGTGCTCCCCGTCTTTGAACCCAACGGGTGACGCGATCCTGAGAAATTGAGTAGAATTATTTATTTTTAGGGAACGGGTTGTGGAAACCCATCATTCTAATGTAATATAGTATCGAAATCCCTGGAGCTTCAAGCTCACAGGTTCCTAGAAGTCATTGAAGTGTGGGAACCAAGGGGCTCCTGCTGATTTCTCAAATCCTTGTAAATTTGTTATAGGATCAGAGTTCGTATAGGGACTTGGACCCATATGCAAACAATATGCAAACACGGGCCATTGACCCGTTTAGGTTTAGGGATTTGGAATCCTGCTGATCCGAATGTTCCATTGCACTAAAGGTCTGGAATCCCGTGGCATTGCTCAGTTTATGATTGTGGCTGTGCACTTTTGTGAGTGAATTGTTTGATTGACAAACTGGGCATTAAGCGAGATAAGATGAAGGTCTCGGTGTACCCCATAACTCCTAAAGCAGGGGTTCCCAACCTTTATTGTGTTATGGCCCCCTTGGCTCCCAGAGCACATCCCCAGCACCCACCTCCCTTTCACGAGGGTCGAGCGGCAGAGCACATGTAAGCAGGCTAAGGGGGTCTGGGGGCATGCCCCCCCCCTAATTTTTTGATTTCTAGATGCTCTGTGGTGCAATGGTGCATTCTGAGAGGTGTTTTTTCCTTTAATTGGCTATTTTGTTTGTATGAGAATTGGTAAATTATTACACAGAAAATGAGGATTTCCAAGTAGCCAACATGAACATTTTGTTCCATCCTTTTTTTCTGTTCCTTCCTGGCTCCCAACTACATCGTTTTTGGAAGAAGCAAACAAAGCAACATCACTCGAATGATGCATGTTTGATATGAGATTTTAATATTATCAGTAGTAACACTATGGACAGCATAAAATAGAATTGTCACACAAGAAAATAGTATGAAAAGGTTCCAAGTCAAGAATATGTGAAAACTAAAAACCTCTGTTGTGTCTGTATTTAATGCAGTGTGTTATAATCTCACAAAAAGAAACTCATTTCGACAACAACTCAGGTAATCAAACCTTGGGACGTGGTGCATGCGCCGTAAAAGTGAATTAAAAACTCAGTGGGAAGGCTGTAATTGCATTTTAGCTACCAATTGGGGTATCCGTGGTTGTGTCACAGTCATGGCACAGAGGAGGTCATCTTCCACATGGAGCCGATTACACTGTTTCGATTTGATATTCAATAGCGTGGAAAACCCCACTTCGCAGAGATAGGTAGACGAGAATGGCAGAAGCACCTGAATAGCTATCTGGCTGATATTAGGGTAGCGACCCATTCCCACCCAAAACTACGTCAAGCTCTTCTCTTTGAATGTGTCTTTGGAAAATGAATCGTTTCGGAGATCCAGGAATTCATCTTGCATTGCCTCCGGCATTCTCTCCATGCAAAGGTTGACGGGAAAAAAAATTTTTTTTCACAATGTTCTCACAGTTGTTCTCACAATGTTTTGCCTCATTGTCGTCTAAATCAGGAAAATACTTATGAAATTCTACTCCAGTGACAGCAGATGCTCAAGAATGTCATTTTTCAGAACGGTATCAAGCTCTTTTCCCATGCTGTCATGCAATTCAGACATTCTTTCGAACATAGCAATGTTTCCTGTGTTCACTTTCCTGCGCCAGTTTTGGCGCTTGGCAACAAATCCTCTGAGATGATCGTGGAAAAGAATAATAATAGTCGCTCTTCCTTGGAGCTTGAGGTTCAGCTGGTTCTGCTGCTTGAAAATGTCAGCAAGATAAGCAAGTCGTGCGTTCCACAATTCTTTGTCGTAATGCTGCAGGAGGTCATGTTTTCCTTGAAGATTCAAGAATGTTTGACTTCCGCATGAAGTTCAAAGACGCGGTTCAGAGAATTCCCTTTCGAAAGCCAGCATACAGCAGTATAGTACAGCAATGTTTCATGTTCCGCGTTCATGTCTTTGCACAGCTCCTTGAACATTCGGGTGTTGAGAGCCCCTGCCTTGATGTAGTTAACAATCTTGATTACGACTTCAAGAACTTTCTTCAATGAAAGAGGGAGAGTCTTACAAGCCAGGGCGTAGCGATGAATCATACAGTGGGTTCCTTTCGCTTGTGGTGCCAGCATCTTCACTTTTGCTTGGAATCCGGATTTGGAACGAAGCATGGCAGGAGCACCGTCAGTACAGATGCCGCATACATTCTCCCACTGAATTCCTCCCGCATCGATGAACAACTTCATTTTTTCCATGACGTCGTTAGCTTTTGTCGTTGTTTCCAGGGCACTGCAGAACAAGAATTCTTCCTTGATATCATCTCCCTTGACATAGCGAACGAATCCCATTAGCTGGGAGCAGGAACTAACATCGGTCGATTCATTAAGTTGAAAAGAAAACAAGCCGAAAGGCGCCGCATTAATCTCATTGATGATCTGTTGTTTCACATCTTCGGACATGTCACGGATACGACGCTGCACTGTGTTATTCAATAAAGACACCTGTTCAACTTTGCGAGCCTCTGCCTTTCTGAGAACCCGTTTGACAATGAGGAGGGTACAAGGCTTGATGAGTGTCTCCCCAATGGAGTGGGGTTTTTTCTTCTTTGCAATTTCAAGAGAAACTTCATAAGAAGCCTGGACAGTTGCTACATTTTGTTGTTGAAAAGCTCCTCCCTCATCCAACTTCTGTCGCTTTAAATATCTTTCATGCCGCTTGAAAAATTCGGGATCCTGCTTTGCATGTTGTGCATGATTCATCTCGAGGTGCAACTTCAACTTGGATGGCCTCATGGATTCAGTACTCAAAACCTTGTGACACAGCACACATTGTGGTTTCTCTTGGCCAGACACGGTAATGGACGTGAATCAAAGCTTTATGTATTCGTCAAGATATTTTCTTTTTTTACACCCAGAAGCCATAACGTCAAATCTGCAATAGGGAAAAAACAAAACAATATCAAAGTGAAAACAATATTAAAAAAAAAAAAACTTTAAGGAAAAGCGAAAATGATGTCGACTGCACTTTAAGGAATTGTGCAAATTCCACGGGCAATGATAGGAGTATCATTGGAAGAACTGGAGAAGGTACCTAAACGACTATGGACTACATAGTCAGGTTCACTATGTTAACAAATATAATTTCGTTCAAAATTTTGGTAGATTAGCAAAACTATACATTTTTGGAATATTCAGAGCATGAGGAATCCAAAAATTAATGTTTACATTTGTGTAGACACCTTTGCGAAAATGACACTCAGGACAGTGATGAAGATAGTCAGGTTCACTATGTTAACAAATATAATTTCTTTCAAAATTTTGGGATTAGCAAACCTGTACATTTTTGGAATCTTCAGAGCATGGAGAATCTGAAAATCAATTTTGGCATTTGCACAGACACCTGCATGGCCGCCATTTTGGATTTGGAAATGGCCGCCATAAAATACATATTTTGCGCGATCTCGGCTTCTAGTCAACCTAGAGACTTAATTAAATATGCTAATCCTATGTTTTCTGAGTCAAGGAATCCAATAAAGGCCTCAAAATAGTGCTCAGGATTATAGAAAAGCAACAAACAAAGGTAATTGAAAAACATTGTCTTTATATTTGTGATATAACTGTATTTTTTTTTTTTTTTTTTTTGTGTATACAAGATCGAGCCTCGTGAAAGAGCTAACATTAATCACACAAAAAGACAAACAGACACACAAAACACAAAAAACAATGGGAGCGGCAGACAAGATGGGGAGAGAGGGGGAAGGACACAAACACAACATTTGAGATCAGGGACATCGGGAGGACTTGGGGGGAGGTGGGAGAGGAATAAAACATATGAACACGGCAAGGACTCTGGGGTGAATTACAGGGGGTAGAAAGGATCAAGGTTTTCGATGGGGGAAGACAAGAGATGGTGGTGAACAGCTGTTTTAAAGACCTGGAGGGAGGAGTGGGATTGAATGGAGTGGGGGAGTTTGTTCCAGAGGCGGGAGAAAAGGGGAATGAAAGAGTGAAGGTGAGCAGAGAGCCTAGACTTTGGCAGTTTAACCATAAGAGGGTTACAGGCAGATCTTGTGCGACCTGAAGGATTATTGGGGGGACAGAGCACAGAGAGAGCTGGGGGAGCAAGGCCGGAGAGGAGTCGGTAGAATACAGAAAGACCACCAACCTGCCTGCAGTGAGTGAGTGAAAGGCCCTCGGAGTTGACTTCATCGCAGGAGATTCCAATGACTCTGAAAGCTTTGGCCTCAACAGCGCGTGAAGCCGAGCAAGGTGTGAGGCAGGAGCACCAGCCCAGAGGGGGGAACAGTATTCCATTGAGTTGCGGATGAAAGCCTTGCATGTGGTGAGGAGCTCAGGTGTGCCAAGGAAGGACTTCGCACGACGGAGGATGCCCAGTCGGCGACTGGCTTTGGAGGCCAGCTTGGAAATGTAGTTTTCCCAAGAAAGATCATGGCAGATAGTGAGACCCAAAAGCTTGAGCGACAGAACTACTTGGAGAGGATTGTTGAGAAAGTAGATGGGTGGGTTTTCCAGTCGGTCCTTTCGGAGAGACATTGTAAGATTGTGAGATTTGTCAGGATTGAAAGACATGTTCCACTTGTTTGACCAGTCTGTGATTTTGTCCAGGTCTGCAGAGAGTGAGGAGGCTGCAGACTGCCGATCTGAGGGATGCGGAATGGAGCGGCAGATAGTGGAGTCATCAGCAAAGAGATAGAGAGGATTTTCCAGAGAGTCAGAGAGATCAATGATGAAGACCAGAAATAGCACAGGGCCCAGAATACTACCTTGGGGAACTCCAGCCAGAACAGGCAGGGAAGATGAGAGAAATCCATTCAGGGCCACACGTTGCCTACGACGAGAGAGGAAATCCACAAGCCATGAGTGGAGATTTCCCTGAATACCATAGGAGGTGAGTTGGGTGAGCAGAGCTGGGTGCCAGACCGTATCGAAGGCACGTGATATGTCAAGTGAGACAGCTCTGATTTCCTGTTTGGCATTGAGGACCTCCATCCATTGTTGAGACAGCAGAAGCAACATGTCCAGAGTAGAATGACCTGGTCTGAATCCAAATTGATGATCAGAGATCAAGCCATTGTTGAAAAGGAAGGATTTGATATCCGAAGCAATGATGGATTCCATGACTTTGCTGATAATTGGGAGCAGACTGATTGGTCTGTAGTTGCAAGGATCTGTTTTTGCACCTTTTTTGTGTAAAGCAGTAATGTCTGCTGATTTCCAAGATGCTGGCAGATGACCTTGAGCAAAAGAGAGGGTGAAAAGAACAGAGAGAGGGTGAGATAGAGCGGCAGAGCAGGATTTTAGGACCCGAGGGCTGATGCCATCTGGTCCAGTTGCAGAATCAGAGTCGAGGTTTGATAAAAACTTCTCCACCTTGTCAGGAGAGAAGGACACAGAGTCCAGGAGCAGTTGGGTTCGACTGGGAAAGGTGGGAACAGAGAGAGATGGGTTTGGGACACAAGATTTTGAGGCAAACACAGAGTTGAGGCATTCGGCTTTGTCACGTGCGGTGTCAACTGTGTAGCCATTTGAGGTAAGGGAGGGGATGAAGGGGGAACAAACACCAGAAACGGATTTGACCAGACGCCACCAGGATTTGGAGGAAGGAGACAGGTTTGAGAGTTCAAACTTGAGTGTGGAGAGATAGGCTTCCTGGCACTCCTGAGGGTAGAAACACACTTGTTTCAAGCTTGGTGGAAGGAACTGAGATTGCCTTCAGTTGGATTTGCCTTCCAATACGCAAAGGCAAGTTGTTTCAGGGCAACTGCCTCACCACAAGATTCAGTGTACCATGGACGGGAGGAAGGGTAAGACAACTGAAGACGAGATGGGATAAATCTGTGCATGAGAGAGAGCAGTTTGCTTTGGAAGAATTCCCAGGAAGAATTGATGTCAGAGGCATTAGAGATGGGAGACCAGTCCAGTTGATTGATGGCTGCTTGCAGACCGTGCCAGTCGGCCTGAGTGAAATGCCAGACTCGTCGGCGCTGAGGAGGCTCTCTGAGAATGGCCAGTGAGATGTCCACTTTAACAAGCACATGATCAGAAGAACCGATTGGAGCAGAAGAAGAGCAGCAGACATTTGCAGGGAAGTTAGTCATAACCAAGTCCAGAAGAGAAGATACTCCATTGTCTGAGATCCGGGTTGGGAAATTGACAGATTGTGTCAGTCCCAATGAGTTGCAGAAGTCATTTGCTGAGGTGCCATGGCTGGTGAGAGATGAACCCACACCCAGCCAGCTGGCATGATGACAGTTGAAGTCCCCACATATGAGGAAGAGAGAGTTTGGATGAGTTGATCGAAGTTGGTCCATGTTGTCCGACGGAGAAATGTAAATGGAGTCATCACTGTTTGGAGGACGGTACAGAACACATATGAACAAAAGGTGGGAGAGGAGAGGAAGCCGTAGCCAGAGGTACTCCTGTGGGTGGGGTGGAGAGAGGGCAGTGCAGGGAGAGTGAGGAAGAGAGTTTTTGATAAAGATGGCCACCCCACCACCAGGACGAGGCTCAGGTCTATCGTACCGGAGGAGGGAGTAACCAGGAAGAGATATTAAGGAATCAGAGACATCTTGAAGGAGGAAAGTTTCTGTTAAGCAGATTAAGTCTGGATTTTCAGAAGCAACCTGAAGGGAGAGATCAATCAGGTTTGAGCGAAGGCCCCGGATGTTTGAGGTCCATACCGTTAGTGAGGAGAGAGGGGGAGCATCGGGTGCAGGACAGGGGAGGGGAGGGGTAGGGTCAGATGAAGGGTGAGAGGGGATGTAGGAAGAGCAGTTGATAGTGTGTCAGAGATTACAGAAGAGTTACAAGAAAGGGAAGGATGAGGAGGGCGAAAGGTTTGATGGTGATGGAATGAGGCACAGTGAGAGTTTGTTTGAGGGGGGGGCAGAGGAAAGTAGAAGGTTGGGGGAGGTGGAGGTATGACATAGAAGGGAGACGAAGTGGGGAGGAGGTGGCGGTTTTGAGAAGGAGTTGGGAGGAGGGAGAATTTGGGAGGGATGGTTGGGGGGGAGATTTGAAGGGGAGGGGCAAGGGGGGAGTTTAGAAAGTGGATGATTAATGAAAGATGAACATATATAACAAATTGGGTTTGTTGTGATTTTCAAGTTAGCGATTCGTTTAAGAACGATGGAGGAGGGATGGAATGAATGAGAATTTAGAGCATGGAGTGATTTGGAATCATAAGAGATTGAATATTTTTTTGAAATGGAATGAGTTGAAGAGGAAATTGAAAGGAGCCTTTTAAATAAGAAGAAAAACAGCGTGTTGTAATAAACCACTGAATAAAACACTGAAGGGGATAGTTGAAACATATTTAAACAGAACTGTGAAGAACAATCTTATATTCACAAAAATACCAATGGGGAGAGGAAGCCTAGAGCGACGAAAACGAGTCACTTAAACAGGACAAAAGGTGGAAGGCAAGCGGAAAATGGGGGCGGGTCGAGACAGCGCACGTGGGCAGAGGCAAAAGCACACGAGGGGAAAGGGAAATAAAAGTTTTTTTTGTTTGTTTTTTTGTTTGTTTTGGGGGGAGGTGGGGGTTACAACGTTAGACAAATAGTAGATGTTTGGTGAAGCTTGGTGGAGAAGGGGAAATCAAAAAAGCAAGCAAAACAGCGAAGGAAGGAACAACCTTCGACGGGGGAAGCCTGAGGCTGCAACTGTGAAGATATTCCATGACATAATACATGATATTGCAAGTCCTTTGAAGATATAGGTTGTTATAGGAAGTTATAGGTAGTATCAGATTGAACTATAAGTCCTATACACAGGATCTACGAGGTCTATACCGTTCAGGAATATGCTTTTACAGATCTTCATGACTGTCCTGAGTGTCATTTTGCAAAGGTGTCTATGCAAATGTAAACATTAATTTTTGGATTCTTCATGCTCTGAATATTCCAAAAATGCATAGTTTTGCTAATCTACCAAAATTTTGAACGAAAAAACATCGTGAACCTGACTTACACATCTGAACGTCGTAGGGCAGATTAAGGGGGCACAGCCGTTAACAATCAAGATCGACCCGACTAAACAATTGCCACGATGAAACAAGTAAGTAAGCAGTTTCGGAGGATTGAGAAATGGCGAGTACCAAGTGCATATCTACACCAACTAAACAAGTCCCTACATTGGATGACATCGGAATTCTGCAGGATGCCATGACTGATCAGAAATGCGCTAGATGGGTCAATCATGGATGTTTCCTTAACGATGATTTTAAGGTATGGATGTCTAGCCACGGCGGTGTAATACCGCTGCAAGCCATGTAACCATGGTTGGCTCATATAACTCAGGAGCAAAGGGGGAATGGTATCCATGGTAGCTAAGGAATGGTATACACTGGGATTTATTCCAGTGCCAGACCAGTGTTGCAAAACGTGTATGATTGGTCCGCAACATAAAGTAGGGAGAGCACAAGGAATAGACGGTCAAGGGGCACGTCCACCATCAATGGGACTGTTTCGACACATGCAAATGGATTTTATGAAAATGCCTCAATGCTTTCTCTTTATGTACCACTAACCAGAACTGTGTGAGCATTTCATTTGAATGTGAAGGAAGCCCTTCCGGAAACAGCAGCTGAGGACTGCCATAAGTTTCAAGAGGGCATATGTGAACTCAGAAAGCCAAGAGGAGAAGGAATCTTCTTCGGATACGCCCTGGGGATGGTGATGTTTGTACTCAGACTGAGTCTGGTTTTACTAGTGATTGTGCTTTACTTGGTTAATGGGGAATTTACTATACAAACGAAACAAAGAAATACAACAGCGGATTTGAATATGTAGGTGTATAGTAATGGAGAAAGGAAGGATATAACAAATTTGTGGCCAGTTATAACCCTACCTATCATTTTGCAAAGATTCCCCTTTATTTGACTATCCAGCAACAAGTGAAAGGTTATTTATGCTGGGCCCACCTCAAACTGCACAAGGCTGTAGATTCATGGGTAATTGCACTTGCCAATATTACTTGCATTCTCGGGAGTGCTTCAGTGTAACTGCAGTGTTGGGGAGAGAGAGGGACCTGGCCGAACCATTCTCCATACCTTCTCTGCACACTTACCAATTCGTCACTAATGTCACGTTTACAATAAACAAGTGACGTTAATTGTATTTACAAAACGCAACCCAGGACCTGTGATTTCTTTTGGGGGAACAAAAAGAAAATCCTGTGGGAGGGGAGGAGACAGGCAGGCAATGCATCGACGCACCAGCACCAATAATCACCAAAACGCACCGCAGTGCACCGTCACCTCAGTTCAATAAAACAAACACACTGTTGGTGGTCTTGCTCTTTGGCTCCCTCTGCTGGCCGATGTTCTTCCAGATGTTGTCATTCTTGATGGCTTGCTGCCTAGTTGTAATGATAATAAATAAAAAGCACAAACTGTGTCCATTTTTATTTATGGCCCACAGGGGCCGACTATGGGTGGTTCACCTGTGGGCTTGGTGCCACCTCACCGGGTCTGCAAGCAAGATCTTGGGCCATGGTGGCCGGTCCCAGCAGAGGGGCCATGCCCCAACCCGTGGGGTCCATGAGTGGTGCTCAGCCACAGACATGTGGTCCATAAGTGGTGCGTGGATGCAGGCAGCTGGTTGCGAGAATTTCGGGCACACAGACGCGGCCTCTCACACGCTCCCCCTCAATGCCCAGAGAGCACGATCCTCGGGTCTTGGAAGGAAGACAGAGATGACAGGTTAGCGAGGGGTAAGGTCACAGGGGTACACATCAACGAAGGTAATGCAAGGTGAGGTGCGCCTGGAGACAGAGCGGAGAAAGGCTCATCCCTATCGTATGTCACCCCACCCGTCACCTGTTCTACCCTTGCCCCTTACCCCCGTATTTACAAAATCTACACACTTACCAATTCGTCACTAATGTCACGTCTTCCCCATATCTCCCCTATACCAAATTCGTCACAATCCCACTAATCCAAAATTTGCCATCACCAATTCATCAATCCCTCTTAAGGAGGGAGAGATGGAACATCAAGCACAATGTCACACCCACGTCATGATGCGTCTCACAATCCAAACATTTGCATAAAAATAACCAAACCATGGCATGGTGTGGAGTTCTGTCACCCCAGGTGAGTGGATGTAGATGGTGCGAGGAGATTCTTCATCCTAACTATCCTCTAAATGACTTTAATACACTTTACACTACCCGGGATCTTTCCCTGCCAATCCATTGGCCATCTTACACTCTGTGCGGTTTTAAGAACCAAATTCCCATTGACCAAACTGTGGTGCTTTATCAATTTGGGGTCTCACTCCCCGGGTTCAACTCCCTGTGCCTTTGCACAATTTCAGGACTGGGTTGTGTGGCTCTCCCAGCAGGTCTACCCACCTGCACACCTCCACCACTGCAGTTTCCTCCGAACTTACCTGCTCCTTACCTAACCTATCTGGGGAAGGCTCTCACTGGCGCTTACCCCCCTCGGTGCCTTCTCTGGCACTGGGCTACCCAGGTCCTTCCTCTGGATCCTGGGGCCCCATTGAACTCGAACTGGCTCCCAGAGCCTACCTGCGGCCTCACCTGGCCGACATCCTCACAGTGGCGGAGTGCCCATTTAACTACACACACTAACAGGCCACATGCCCAGCCATTTCCACGTCACTAATGCACCCATCCAAACACGATTCTTCCACACGCACCACAGATGCCAATATCCAACCACAATCTACCTATACCCTCTACCTAACTCTTAAACTACCCTCCCCGGGTATTCATGATAGGGGTCCATCCTCCCCATACACTCCCTTCGCACCAACCACTCCACTCCACATTTTCCACCATACTCTCTCCACACCATCCATTCCACACTTCATGTATTCCATACCATTTATTCAACCATTCTCCATACCCCTGTTCACTCACTTGTACACCTGTGCTCACACACCTGGTGCCACCTGCACCCTCCTTCCTCCCAGGCTTCTTCATTCACTCAATACAATGCACAATCACAATTATTCCTCATACACTGCTCCATACACTTCCATGCTCAAGACAACCCACAGTCACACTTTTCACCATACACTTCTAACTCTCCAAACCATTGCCTCAGGCACCCAAATTCTCCCACGCTCATACACACATCTTTCCCGAGCATTGCCTAGCAATTCCTCATTTGCTCAATACTAAGACTCACACACCCACGGCATCATCTGATCTATCTGGTGCCCTTCTAACTTGGTGCTCCCCGTCTTCCCTTTAAACTAAGCACATACCACGTCATTAACAACCATTCTAACTTCTCTACGTCCCCGACTACCTGTACAATGTCGCTACTTACCTGTACAGTTACCTATGGTCATTTCTCTAGATCTCTATACAATTATCCAAACCCTCCCTCGGCGAGCTTACACTGCCAAACCCCATAGCTAGTGCTCATGTGCCCCGTGCGAGGGATGGTGGATTTGCCATCCCACCACCTCGGGCATCTTCCATTATCAATTTTTCCCATTCAATTCCAATTCTTGCCAATCCAAAATTTGCCAATCATCTGCCAATCAAATTTTGCTCATCAATTTTTGCCAATCATCAATTCCCTATCCCTACCAAATGTCCATTAACTTGAGCCTCGGTGCTTCATTACATTCGCAAAGCTCGGCTTCGCCAAGCCGAGCAATGAACGTGGGTGGTTCGTTTCCTGCAGTTGGATCCGTCCGGCATTCGGTTCAGGGGAGGGGTTTGCTCGGGCCGAGATTCCAAGGCCCACCTCGGCGCGGAGCCTTTCGGTCTCCTGCCCGATGGCCCGATCTCACCCAGCCAGAACGCCGCAACCACAAGGGGTCGCCGTGCCGACCCTTCCTACCTGCCCTCGACCCGGGCCGCCCGCTCCGCTTAGCGAAGCACGGATGCGACCATGCAGAGCGAGGCGTGGTGCGGATCGCGCACGGCGGTTCCTTTGAAACCGCCGTGGTTACGATCCCCGCTGGTTCCCGCAGCACCCAAAGCCCGGCACGAACCGAGGGCTCGCGTCGGATAACCGTCGACCGAACCGCTGCTCCGTTTAACGTCGATGCTTCACTTGCATGCTCACACCACGCGTTCCGTTCCTTATTCACTCATCCAGGTGTCTCCATACACTTCGTTATTGTACCTTCTCTTACACACCACCCAGGTACACTCATTACGCTCACAGACTTCGTCACACACCTGACCACCGCACACCTTGGCACACACTAGTCGTTCGCACACCGCATCAACACACCTCTTCGTGCCCACTCCTCGGTCACACCCTCTGTGACAACCATGGGTGTGCACTCTTTTGCACACCCAATCACGCGCTTCCATGTGCCCTCTCGCACCGGCGCCAACACCAACTCAGGTGTATATGCCCGCACACGCTCGACCATTCCAGGTGTGCATCCTTTCATTCCAGGTGTACATTCCTTCTCTCCTGCCACAACCAACCCGTACTCCGTGTCACTCTCACCACCACACTGTCGTGCGTTCCTTCTCACTCTCCATAGTCGGACCTCATTGCACACCTCCTCCTTACACACACTCTGCACCTGTCGCACACCTCATCAGCGGCCTCTCACGAACGCCCGGGTCTAAACCAACACCCAAGCCCCTTGCATCTCCCCTCACACCATATACATTTCCGATTATATCACCACTCACCTCGGCACATCGTCTTCGCTCCTCCTCCGCCACCTGCAAAGTCTTCATTTGGTCAGTGAGCACATCATCACGATTTGAGCACAGACCTTGTACATAATCCATCACTTCCTCCTTTATCTCCCTCTGAGTTTCCCTCCATCTCTTCATAATTTCACTCACCCCCTCTTCCACTTCCTCTAATTTTTGTTTCACCTCTTTTATTTCCCGGTGCGCCCCCTCAATTTCTTCCTCTAATCCATCTTGGTCGTCTCTAGGTGCGTTCTTACTTCCCGTTCTTTTGTCTCCATTGCCTCTGTCACCTCGTCCAACCTCTTTGTCAGTCCCTCATGTACCATCTGACATTCCCTCTTTGTCGCTATAAGATCTTTTTTTTATTTCTTTCTGTGTCGGTTTCAACCCCCCGATTACCGCAGTGTTCTTCTCCACTTGCTCCCTTAATTCCTTTTGTTCCACTGTCAGCTGCCCCACCCCCTGCGTCAACTCCTCTATGCCACCTTGTAACTTTGCCGGCCCATTTCTCACCTCTTTCTCCATATGCTCCTCACCCCGCTTTACCTCCTCGCGTACCCCCGCGACCTCTTCGCCCACACCTCGTCTGATCTCCTCCCCCATTTCTCCCATCTCTTTGGTAGATGCCGCCCTCATCTGCTCCAAATCATTCCTCTGGGCATCCAATTTGGTTTCTAACCCGATTTTCACCTCCTCTATCTGATTCCCCATCTGTTTAATTTCCCAGGCGGATTGCTCCCCTATTTCCCCTCAATTTGCCTTCCATGGTGTTTTCTAACCCCTCTAACCCATTCTTCACCCCTTCCATCTGTTTCTCCTGGGCAGCCATTCTGTTTTCCAACCCCGTTAACCCCTCCTTCATTTCCCCAGTTTGGCCCCCCAAATTAGACACTTAGTTGTCTTTGCCGTCCTCCAGTTGGCCCCCCAATTTACCTTCTAGCCCTTCCAAACTGTTGTCTAACCCCTCAAATTTATTGTCTAAACCCTCAAATTTATTGTCTAAACCCTCAAATTTGGCTTCTAGCCACCCGATTTGATTTCCCATATTACTTAACCCATCTCGCAATCCCCCGATTTGGTTTTCCAATCCCCCAAATTTACGGTCCAACTTCCCAATTTGGTCACTCACTTGTTTACCCTGAGCAGTCATCCTATGCTCTGACTCTATCATACAAGCCCTCATTTGACCCATAAAGGTGTCCATATATGATTGCAAATCTACCACCCCCATCTGCGCAGCGGGCGTGGACCCCGCCACAGCCATGTGCGAGCCGCCGCCATTTTGTGCGCCTGAAACCCCCGCAACCCAATGCGTATTGCCTTCCTCCTCCATGATTTCCACCTCTTCCCTGGAGTCCTGGGCTGCTTCTAACCCTTCTTCTAACTCCCCCACCGGCATCCGGTCGCCTTGATCATCCATGGCACGATTTAAATTTAGGATGTTAAAATAAAATTTTGGCCACTCGTAATTTTGAATACGTTAAGCGCACTTCGGATCCGAATCTCGCTCCCGACACCAATTGTTACGGAAAAGGAGTACGGCGCTCCCCTTAACTGGGGGGGGGGGGGGGTTAATCCCCCTTCTATTTGCACTGGCCGTCTCCGGTCCTGAAGCTACCCTGCTCCCTTGTGGGGCGGGATTGCCCGAAGTGATTGGTCAAGGGATTCCCGTACACCTCTGGTAATCCCTCCACAAGGCAGGTGGGTAACTTCGCTCAAGACCACGGTCAAGATGTTATTTGCCGAGCTGTTTTTAGCAGCCCACGGTTCGAACCATTAGCAAAGACTAAACCCGATTCTGAGTGTTGGCCAAATCGTGCCACAGGTACTCAATGGGGGAAATCACAAAGACGAACGGATGTGAAGGAAAAAAGGCAAAGGTAGGAAGAACAGGATTTCATTACTAATTATGTACAAATCAACGAAACCCAGGGAGAAGGAAAGATACGAAAATAATTACAGAAGAGGAAGAAGACACAGTGCAATTCTAGCTTATCTATGCAGGCTTAACTTAAACCCCAGACAACACAGACAAACAGACGACAGTCAGACTTACACGAATGGGAATGAAGCAGGAATGGCTGGGGAGAGAAAAAGGATCAGGCGGTCCACAGAACGGCCGGGACGGGAGCGAGCAGCCGCCGGCTCTCCACCCTCGGGTCCACACCGCCGGGATGCTCGTAGCAACGCGTCGGAGCTTTTCGTGGCTAGGCTGGTTGGGACAGCGTCTCCCTCGGTTCAGCACACCTCCCTCGTCGCTTGTTGAGGCACCTCCCTTCACAGAACTGTTTGCCACGGAACTCCTCCACGACTCTCCGATGGGGGCTCTCTCACTCATCTGCCTAAGCAGTCCCTCCCAACCTCCTCTTATGAGGCGCGTGGCGATCAAGCCGCCGGCCTTTTGGAAACGCCCATTGTTGAGCTCGCCTAGGCCTTGATTAGTCGTGAGGGTTCACAGATCCCACCCCTTGATGAGGCGTTGGCAAAGCCACGCCTTGTTCCTGGCGCTTGGCTGACTCCTCCCACATTCTGCTCCGAGATGACCTCGTGTTCAATGGAGTTTGGGGGCGATGATGATGCCAACAACCCCACCCAACGCAATGGCGGCGAAACGCCGCTTTGGAAGCCATGGCGATATTGTAGGGGATCTATCTTATTTCATTTGGTGCATTGCAATGTAAACTAGTGCAAAACAGAGCCTTAACTAATACACATAATAAATAAATAACTATAGAGAGGTTCTATGGTTCTCTACGTGTGTGCGATGGACTAACTAAAAGGACGACCTTTGATCTTTACATGAAACGGAGGTATTTACAAGAATCATTACATTTACAGAGGGTGGTATTTACAATAACACAGGATTCTCAAATCCGCAACAATATGTAGTATATAAATTTCTACAGAAACATTTCAAACATTACTACATCCATTGTTACTTCACCAAAAAATAATTTTTATGATTCATTCACCATGTGGAATTAGTTGACGCAGTTAGTTGACGCAATTAGTTGATGCAATTAGTTGCGATCGCAGTTGACTCACACATGAACGTGTCGTCAGGGCCTTTTTTTTTTTTTTTTTTTTTTTTTTTTTTTTTTTTTTTTTGTATACAATATCGAGGCTCGTGAAAGAGCGAACATTAATCACATGAACACACAGAAAGACAAACCGACACATAAAACATATAACATAGGGAGCGGTAGACAAGATGGGGAGAGAGGGGGAAGGACACAAACACAATATTTGAGAGCAGGGACCGAGAGACATGGAGACATCGAGAGATCTGAGAGAGGGCGAGGGCTTTGGGGGGGGGGGGGGCGTGGGAAGGGGGCGGTGGGAGAGGTATAAAACATATGGACACTGCCAGGACTTCCAGGAAAGAAGTTGGAATTTCAAACAAGGTGGATCTGGGGTGAATTAGCGGGGGTAGAAAAGATCAAGGTTTTGGATGGGGGAAGATAAGAGATGGTGGTGAACAGCTGTTTTAAAGACCTGGAGGGAGGAGTGGGATTGAAGGGAGTGAGGGAGTTTGTTCCAGAGGCGGGAGAAAAGAGGAATGAAAGAGTGAAGGTGAGCGGAGAGCCGAGATTTCGGCAGTTTAACCATCAGAGGGTTGCTGGCAGATCTTGTGCGACCTGTAGGAATATTTGGGGGACAGAGCACAGAGAGAGCTGGGGGTGCAAGGCCGGAGAGGAGTCGGTAGAAGACAGAAAGACCACCTACCTGCCTGCGGTGAGTGAGTGAAAGGCCCTCAGAGATAGCTTCATCGCGGGAGATTCCAATAATTCTGAAAGCTTTGGTTTCAACAGCGTGAAGCCGAGCTAGGTGTGAGGCAGGAGCACCGGCCCATAGGGGAGAACAGTATTCCATTGAGCTGCGGATGAAAGCCTTGTATGTGGTGAGGAGCTCAGGTGTGCCGAGGAAGGACTTCGCACGACGGAGGATGCCCAGTCGGCGACTGGCTTTGGAGGCCAGCTTGGAAATGTGGTTTTCCCAAGAAAGATCATGGCAGATAGTGAGACCCAAAATCTTGAGCGACAGAACTTCTTGGAGAGGATTGTTGAGAAAGTAGATGGGAGGGTTGTCCAGTCGATCTTTTCGGAGAGACATAGTAAGAGTGTGAGATTTGTCAGGATTGAAAGACATGTTCCACTTGTTTGACCAGTCTGTGATTTTGTCCAGGTCTTCAGAGAGTGAGGAGGCAGCAGACTGCCGATCTGAGGGAAGAGGAATGGAGCGGCAGAGAGTGGAGTCATCAGCAAAGAGATAGAGAGGATTTTCGAGAGAGTCAGAGAGATCATTGATGAAGACCAGAAAAAGCACGGGGCCCAGAACACTGCCTTGGGGAACTCCAGCCTGAACAGGAAGAGGAGATGAGAGAAACCCATTCAGGGCCACACGTTGACGACGACTAGAGAGGAAGTCCGCCAGCCATGCGTGGAGATTTCCATGGATACCAAAGGAGGAGAGTTTGGTGAGCAGAGCGGGGTGCCAGACCGTGTCGAAGGCACGTGATATGTCGAGGGAGACAGCTCTAATTTCCTGTTTGGCATTGAGGACCTCCATCCATTGTTGAGACAGCAGAAGCAGCATGTCCAGAGTAGAGTGACCTGGTCTGAAACCAAATTGATGATCAGAGATCAAGCCATTGGAGAAGAGGAAAGATTTCATATCAGAAGCAATGATGGATTCCATGACTTTGCTGATAATTGGGAGAAGGCTGATTGGTCTGTAGTTGCTAGGATCTGTTTTTGCACCTTTTTTGTGCAAAGCGGTGATGTTGGCTGATTTCCAAGCAGATGGCAGTTGACCTTGAGCAAAAGAGAGGGTGAAGAGAACAGAGAGAGGGTGAGATAGAGCAGCAGAGCAGGATTTTAGGACCCGTGGGCTGATGCCGTCGGGTCCAGTTGCAGAATCAGAGTCGAGGGTTGACAGAAACTTTTCCACCTTGTCAGGAGGAAAGGACACGGAGTCCAGGAGCAGCAGGGTACGACTGGGTATGGTGGGTACAGAGAGGGATGGGTTTGGGACACAAGATTTAGAGGCAAACACAGAGTTGAGGCATTCAGCTTTTTCACGTGCGGAGTCAGCTGTGTAGCCGTTTGAGGTAAGGGAGGGGATGGAGGGGGAACAAACACCAGAAACGGATTTGACCAGACGCCACCAGGATTTGGAAGAGGGAGACAGATAAGAGAGTTCGGTCTTGAGAACGGAGAGATATTGTTTCCTGGCTCTCCTGAGGGTGGACACACACTTGTTTCGGGCTTTGTGAAAGGAAATGAGATTTCCTTCCGTTGGATTTGCTTTCCAGGAGACGAAGGCAAGTTGTTTCTGGGCAACAGCCTCACCACAAGATTCCGTGTACCATGGACGGGAGGAAGGGTATGACAACTGAAGACAAGATGGGATAAATCTGTGCATGAGAGAGAGCAATTTACTTTGGAAGAATTCCCAGGATGAGTTGATGTCAGAGGTGGTAGAGATGGGAGACCAGTCCAGATGATTGATGGCTGCTTGAAGACCGTGCCAGTTGGCCTGAGTGAAATGCCAGACTCGTCGACGCTGAGCAGGCTCCCTGAGGATGGTCAGAGAGATGTCCACTTTAACAAGGACATGATCAGATGATCCGATCGGAGCAGAAGAAGAGCAGCAGACATTTTCAGGGAAGTTAGTCATAACCAAGTCCAGAAGAGAAGATGTTCCGTTGACTGAGATCCGGGTCGGGAAATTGACAGATTGTGTCAGTCCCAGTGAGTCGCAGAAGTCCTTTGCTGAGGAGCCATGGCTGGTGAGAGAGGTACCCACACCCAGCCAACTGGCATGATGACAGTTGAAATCACCACATATGAGGAAGAGAGAGTTGGGATGAGTAGATAGAAGTTGGTCCATATCATCAGACAGCGAGATGTAGATGGAGTCATCACTGTTTGGTGGACGGTACAACACACATATGAACAAGAGGTGGGAGCGAAGGGGAAGCCGTAGCCAGAGGTATTCCTGGGGGTGAGGTGGAGAGAGTGCAGTGCAGGGCGAGTGAGGAAGAGAGTTTTTGATAAAGATAGCAACCCCGCCTCCAGGACGAGGCTCAGGTCTATCATACCGGAGGAGGGAGTAGCCCGGGAGAGATACTATGGAATCAGAGACATCATAAAGGAGGAAAGTTTCTGTTAAGCAGATCACGTCTGGTTTGACAGAAGCAACCTGTATGGAGAGATCAGTTAAGTTTGAACGAAGGCCCCGGATGTTTGAGGTCCATACCGTTAATGAAGAGGAAGGGGGAGCATCAGATACAGAACAGGGGGGAGGAGGGGTAGGGTAAGATGTGGAAGAGGTGGAAGAGGTAGGGAGAGCTGTTGAAGGTGTGTCAGAGATTTCAGAATAGCTCGGAGAAAGGGAAGGATGGGGCGGACAAAAGGTTTGATGGTGATTGGGTGAGCCACAATGAGGTGTTATTTGAGGAGGGGGAAGAGCGAGGCAGAAGGTTGGGGGAGATGGAGGTGAGAGTTTGAAGGGGGAAGAAGCGGGGAGGACGCTTTGAGGAGGGGGAGTGAGCGGGGGGAAATTGAGAAGCAATGAGGGTGGGGAGATTTGAAGGGGAGGGGTGAGGGGGGAGTTTGGGAGGGAAGGGACAAGGGGAGGGATTTGAAAGGGATGGGATATGGGGGAGATTTGGAGGGGAGGGGTGAGGCAGGAGTCTAGGAGGGGAGGGGCGAGGGGGCGTCTTGGCGGGGAGGGGTGAGGGAGTAGTTTAGGAGGGAGGGGGCAAGGGGGGAGATTTGAAAGGGATGGGTGATGGGGAAGATTTGGAGGGGAGGGGTGATGGGGAAGATTTGGAGGGGAGGGGTTATGGGGAAGATTTGGAGGGGAGGGGTGAGATTGGATTTTTGAAAGTGTACGATTTATGGGAAACGAACATTTATTGCAAAATGAGTTTCTTGTGACCTTCGAGTTAAAAATACGTTTAAGGACACTGGATGGAGGATGGAGTGCAGGAGAGTTTAGGGAATGTAGAACAAAGGCACTATAGGAGATGGATATTTTTTTTGGGATGAATTGATTTGGTGAGCAAGTCGAAAGCAGCCTTTTAAAGAAGAAGAAGAAAAAGGTGTTATAAAATATGACGGAATACATAACTTGAGGGGAAAGTGTAAACATTGAAGGTTAATGAGTGAAAACTATCTGGGGAAATGGGGGAGAAACACGTGGTCGAAGAACGAACGAACGAATAAGAATGAATAAACGAATGAGAACAGAGAAGGAAATGTTATTTATTTATTTTTATTTTTATTTTTTTTTGAGTTGAGATTTACACAAGGAAGTAGGCTATGGGTGAAAAGACTGGGAATACAGAGAACGAAAGTTATTGGATCACAAACGACGGACCACTGAGAGAAAAACAAAGCCTCAAGGTTGTACAGTGCACACTGTTTGCCCTCTAAGGTGGCGTCGCGATTGGTTGTTAGGTGCTTCGTGACGTCAATGCATAAGGTCCATTTCTCCCGGCTCCCCGGTAGGGGAGGGGGATAACTTGGTGCTCGGGATGGGGGAGGTTCCAAGACTAACCTCCAATTCCCCTATTTCCGGCTCACTCCCGAAACTGCCAGAAGCCTCGCTATGCACCTCCATTTCACCGACCTCCGACATCCGCTTTGAGGAAGGTCGTTTCCTGCGTGCGTATTTATTTTAATTCCAAAACAAAATTTTAATTTGTCGAAGACGCGATATCGCGCTTCGTATGTCCAATGGACTGTACAAATTTATCCGCCTCGACTATGAAAATTTCGGTTCCAAATGCTGGGTGGGGTTTTTCACCCAGCCGGCATCGACTCGCTGCCTCTGGCCAAAAACATTAACCGCTAGGTTCGAATCCCTACTGCTTGACACCAATTGTTTTTTTAGGGTCCAATCCCACTACTGACTACCAATTGTCGCGCGGCCATCTTTGATTAATATCAGATGGTCACGGAAAGAAGCCGATCGCGAAGGCCTTAACCCCTGAGGCGAAAACTCGATGGCGGACTCCGGAACCAAAAAGATACACCAAAGCGCGCGGGATGGAGGGGGGCGCGAGAGCCCTGCAGCCGTACCTATTAAATCAATCACATGGGAAACTGCGTTCAAGTATGTACAGTAAAATAATACAAGGATTTATTCAAGTAAAAAGGCAAGGACAGGAAAAAGCACGTGCCGGTAATAAATATCCTAATCGGGACGTCCCTACGCACCAATTTCAGAAACGAGACACAGGAATATGAATTAATAAAAAGAAAAGCGTCCGTTATGTAATTGTAAAATTTTCTGCAGATGCGGCCTTATCTCGTCTGTCGTCGTGTGTCCCCAAGCTCCGCCGCACACCATGAGGCCCTTCGCTCCAGCACCACAGCAACGCGAAGGCCCCAGCCAACACCCACCCCATTCGCACACGAGGCCCCAAAGCAGGAAAAGCACCGCACGTCCAACGCAGGCTAGCAGCTCCAAGCGAGGTCGATCTTCACACACGATCAGCCTGCCATGTCCAAGTCAGCTCTCCCGAAGCAAACGTGCAAAAAGCAAGCGAACTCCACTCGGGCTATGACTCAACTCAACTCGGGCTGCGCAAGACGAAGAAGAGCTGCAATAGCGAGCTGCACAAAACAAGAATCGGATGTGCTCTCTCCCTCCCTCCGTCTCTGCCTTAAATAACCTTTTTGGTGACGTCAGCCTTGGCGCACTACCTACCAGTGACTTCCACCGAACCTTCCAGCTTCACGACTCTCGCACTCGCTGGCTGGAGGTTCGCGCCCAGCGCACCGACCAATCACAGGACTGTAGCGTTGCGATAGCTCGTAGCGTGTAGTGTGGTGATCGCGCATGGCTCTCAATGTAGTTAGGCCTGTCGGAGGTGTAATTGGCGGCGGCCATCATCGGCGGTGCCCCGGCCTGGTTTCTTTGCCTGTTCCTTCCGAAGTCACTGTCAGGGAAGGGAGTTATTTAGTGTTGCACTAAGGAGATCCTAACTAAGTGTCTAAGTGGTGTGCATTCCCATAAGGGACAAAGGTTTAGCTACCAGGTGTGACCCACAGGGGCGCTACTCTTTAATCCCTACTCTACTTATCACTCGAACATCCTGGTATGCTCACAGGTATACTCTTAACCGACAAAACGCCTACTCATGAAACTTATTACAAGGTAGATTCCTTACCGCGACAGATGAAGCACGTTACCTACACAGATCTATCAGGCTCTACATATCACTACCCTACCGACATAACAATACGTGTGAGGGCGAGTCAAAAAGGTTTTCCTTTTCCAACAAGTTTTAGAACCAGAAATGTGACTTCTATTTATGGTTTCAGGAGAATCATTAAGGACTGGGAATAACTGACATGTTTATAAACTGTACAGAAAAGGATGAACATCCGGGTCCAGTTTATTAGTGTGGACTCATTATCCTGCGCTCGCGAAACGAAAAGCAGGGTTAAGCATTCAGTTGCGTACGTGTGCCGTGTGCCGTGTCTGCATTTGAAAAATTCATTTTCTCAGCAACCGTTGATCCGATTGACATGAAATTATCACCATAAGAGCGCCTCCTCCTGTAGAATATTAGAATGATTATTATGACGTCATAGGTCACGTGGTACAGGCGCCATCTTGGAAAAACTTCGCACCTCTATTTCTCTGAAACCCCTCCATGGAAAAAATTGAGACCTTGCTCATTATCAACTACTCCCCATGGGGAATAAAATATGTCAATGATGATGTCATCGGTGTCTTTGTTGTGACGTCATAATTCGACAAATACAACACTTATCCATCCGATCATTATTTTTTTTTAAATCAGCAACTGTTGGTCTGATGGACACAAAATTTTCACCATCAGTGCCTCCTCCTTTAGAATATTTTAATGATAATCATGACATCATAGGTTATGTGGTACAGGCGCCATCTTGGAAAAACCGAAAAATGTTGCACCTCTATATCTCCAAAACGGCTGCATGAAAAAATTGAAACATGGATCATTGTAAAGAACTCCATATGGGGAATAGGTGTTGTTAACGATAACGTCATTGGTGCCATAATTATGGTGCCGATGACGTCATTGGTGCAACATCGGCCCGGCAAAGCACATGCCAACTCAGACGCTCTCTCTCGGCGACCCTGTTGGGAGGCACAGTGCAAATTTTGTGACAGGTAGGAAGCCAAGGATCCAATTGGGCAGAACCAAATTGATGCATACCTATATGCAGCGTGGGTGACAAGACAAACTTTGCCACAACCCCCACCTGGATTGGGCGATGTAAATTGGCGAGAGAATCAAAGGGAGGATCCTGTTTTGGGCCCCCTCTTTCATTGGCTGGAGGAGGACAAAAGAGCTTCTTGGGAAGAAATTGCTCCACACGGGGCCCAGGTAAAGGCCTACTGGGCACAATGGCAGATGTTGGGTTTGAATGATGGCCATTTGTATAGAAAGGTAGTAACAACAACGGGCGATGTGGCTTCCTGGTTGACAGTTGCACCGGACAAACTGAAGGAAGTGGTTATGGGGCACGTACATGGGACTAGGACAATGGGACATTTTGGCGTGGCTAAATCTTTGTCCAAATAGCGGCAGAGGTTCTACTGGCTGAATTCGGGCAGGGACATTCAAAATTGGGAGAGATCCTGTGACCTCTGCCGCGGTAAGAAGGGATCCCCACGTGCGTGCAAGTCCTTGCTCCAGGTGTACAACGTTGGAGCACCACTTGAGCGGGTGGCAGTAGATGTGGTGGGGCCCCTGCCAGCCACCCGCCGAGGGAACCGGTACATTATGGTGGCAATGCACTACTTCACCAAGTGGTCAGAATCCTACCCATTGCCCAACCAGGAAGCACGGCTGGTAGCTCAGGTTCTATTTGAGGGATTATTCTCCCGGTTTGGTATTCCAAGGGAGCTGCACATCGACCAGGGCCGGAACTTTGAATCCGTGCTCCTGGGTCGGTGTGCGAGCTCCTCCAAATGAATAAGACCCGGACGACCCCTCTTAGGCCTCAATCGGATGAGATGGTGGAGCGATTCAACAGCACCCTTTTAACCCAATTGGCCCTCTTCACCTCCGAGCTCCAGCAAGATTGGGACGAGCATCTTCCTTTTGTACTAATGGCATACCGGACCGCACAGCACGCGACCACTCGGTGCACCCCCGCCTTGTTGATGTTCGGTAGGGAGATGCCTGTCCCCAAGGATTTGTTGATGGGACCCTCACCAGAGGAACCGGGTGAAGCATCTGTGGAAAGTTATGCAACCAATTTGAAAAAGAGCATAGAAAAGGGTCACGAGTTTGCGAGGAAGCAAATTGGCTTGGCTTCCTCGCATATGAAATTGCAGTAAGACGCCCGGGCACACTCACCTCGGTTCCTTCCCGGAGACATTATTTGACTCTTCTGGCCCTGGAGGAAGAAGGGTGTGTGCCCAAAACTCACCTCACCCTGGAAGGGCCCTGGGGTGGTGCTTCGGCAGGTGACTGATGTGTTTTTCAAAATTCTGTTGGGCCTGCCTACAGCTTCCACAGATAGTCCACAGGGAGAGATTGAGCCCCTACCTGGGTCGGGGGGCTCCTGGGTGGATTGGCAGGGTGCGGGATGGGAAACTAGGTGTGGTGGATGACACTCCTGGACCCGACCAACCTGCAACTATCTGCACATCAAGGTAAAGGTAAGGCCTTGATGTTTACTGTCCCAGGCCTCGGTACTTGCTCATTTAAATTGGGACATGAGTAATTTGGAATAGGGGATGGGTGAGAGTGATGTCATGGCCAGTGAAGGGATTAGAATGTGTGCCACAGAGGCTTGTGGGTAGCGTTTGTGTTAGTGTTGTGGTTATGTGTTTTGATGTGGTCGTGAGGATGGAGACTGAGTTATGATGGAGTTATGTTGGAGTGATGTGTTTAAAATGTGAATGGGGATTCCACATGTAAGCAGATGTAATGTCACAATGCATGCATGTCATACATGTAATGTCATGCAAGTAAGCAGCATGTCACATGTAAGCAGTATCTTTTTGTGACATCTTTTTATTGGAAATATGTGGTTGAGAATTGAATGGCAGCGGGGAAGGAAATGGATTTTGTGGGTGGGGAAGGTGTATGTGTCCGCAGGTATGGATCAAGCTCTGGAGGAGCGGTGACTGCGGCCTCCTCTGCGGTAATTGCCTCTGGCAGCCAGTGATGTCTGGAAATTGGGAGCCCCTTGGCCTTGGGGTCTGGTTGGGCACCCTGTAGTGTGGAGACCCGTGGCGACCCATGAGGCTGTGTGAAAGCCTGAGCCAACAGAGCCTGGTGTGGAGACCTCCCCTGCAGGATGACAGTTAAAGGAGCTGTTTGGCTGTCACAGGGACAATAATTAAAGGGGGGAGGGATGAAGACGTCATAAGTCAGGTGACTTGTTTTTGGACTGCAGGCACCACAACCTGAAGCCCCCCCCCCCCGCCATCTTGCTTGTACGGTACCTCCCCACTGCCTCGTAGAAACACACACACGTGTAATGACATATTAGTACGGCAGATAGGTGAAATATTTGGGAGAATTGTGACTTTGATGATACAAGCACGAGAGATGGCACACAGTTAGAGTATGCCCGAAGGAAGATATTTGGCTATAGGGCCATCGCAGATTTGTCCTGTGACAACAATGGCGGCCATTTTTCAAAATGGCCTCCATTGCTTGTTATTTTACATAAATTTGGTACATTACTGCGTATAAACTGTTGTTGTGGTCATACAAGCTTGACATTTGGCACATAATTAAAGACCCCTAACTATAGAGTTATCATATATTTGTCCTGTGACAACAATGTTTTTAAAATGGCCGCCATTTATATGGTATATTATGGTATATGGTATATGGTATATGGTATATAAATTTGTATAAACTGTTGTTTGAATCATACAAGCATGGTATTTGGTACACAGTTAAATATTCTGACTATTAGAGTCATCACAGATGTGTCCAATAAAAATGGCGCCCAATTTTTAGTACGGCAGATAGGTGAAATATTTGGGAGAATTGTGCCTTTGATGGTACAAGCACGAGAGTTGGCATGCAGTTAGACTGTTAGAGTATGCCCTAAGGAAGATATTTGGTTTTTGGGCCATCACAGATTTGTCCTGTGACAACAATGGCGTCCATTTTTCAAAAAAGGACAAATCTGTGATGACCCTAGAGCCAAAAATCTTTCTTAGGACATACTCTGACTGTGTGCCAAATGCCATACTTGTATCGTCAAAGGCACAATTCCTGCACCTATCTGACATACTACAGACTTGGCATTTAATATGGAATATATATTTTTTCTTGACGTGGGTTTACTTTCTGAACTCAGTATATCAATCTGGTGAGTTTCTTTTACCTTTCGGTGATGCCTTTGTTGAAAGAACCATGTCACTGATTGTCTTTCACAGCAAGAAGTCAATAACAGGATTATATCACAGGTGGCGTGACAAAATGTAAGGACAGGTACATTTGACGATTGGCTTCACAATCGGGTATATAAGGGTTGTTGCATTCTGTATTAGTGGAAAACAACTGCTGCACGTCTACAAAAGTTATTGCCGCTTCCTCTGGAGATGGTCGGTCAACTTGACAATGCTGTTTGTCATGGAGTGGTGGCTTTACGAAATTCTGGCATGAAACAGCGTGCTATTGCTCGGCAGTATGGCATCGCTCAAGGTCAGGTGTCAAAGATCCTGAAACGAAATGCTCAGAGGGGTGTCCCTACTCCAATACCGAGGCCAGGACTTCCACGCAGAACCACAAGGAGAGATGATCGCCAGCTGCACTGGTTAGTCTGCAATGGCCGTACCAAGTCAGCTAATCGGCTAAGGGCTGAGTGGCAGCAACTGACAAATGTGCCTGTATCTAGAAGGCTAGTCAACCAACGACTGATTCAAGCAGGCTATCATGCCAGGCGTCCCCTGAGAAAGCCACGCCTGACCAGACAACACAGCCAGCACCGATTGCAGTGGGCCAGAGAGCACCGTCAATGGCAGCCAGGATACTGGAATCACGTGACCTTCAGTGACGAGTCTAGATTTCTGGTCTATCGTCAAGATGGCCGCGTCTGAGTGCACAGACAAGTGCATGAAGCCCACAACAAAGATTGTGTAGTGCCAAGAGTCCAAGCTGGAGGTGGTGGGGTGACCGTTTGGGCTGCTTTTCATGCAGGGGGCAAAACTGACCTGGTTGTTCGGAATGGAAACCTGAACCAGTTCAAGTACAGGGTCATTCTGGAAGAAACATTGCTTCCATTTGCTCGTGCAGCCTTTCGAGGAAACTTTGTCTTCCAAGATGACAATGCACGGCCTCATCGTGCTCGCATGATCCAACACTTTCTTTCTGACCGTGGTGTAGAGCAATTGGAGTGGCCTGCCATGTCCCCGGATATGAATCCGATAGAGAACTTGTGGGCAGAATTAACGCGTCAAATCGACCACTTGGACCAGCAGCCGACCTCTGTGTGTGAATTGCAGCAGGCTATTGTCACTGCATGGCAAGCGATTCCTGTCCAAACCTTGGCAAATCTCGTGAACAGCAGGCCTCAATGTGTACGTGCTCTCGTGAATGCTCGTGGGGGTTACACGAAGTACTGAACTGTAATTTTACTGTCCCTAATCCCAGTCATAATTTAGCTTTTGTTTTTGTTGAATTTTTTTTTGGCTAATGTGCAAAATAAAGAGATACTTCTGGAAAACGTACAGAAGTTTAACACAGTACTGTCTGTGAATTGAGTTCGATATCAGTTTACATCACTTTCAAGGAGCAATTTATTTGCTTCGAAATGTCAAATGTGGTTTTTGTTTCTTTTAAAGGTCACATTAACAAAATCTGGAATAATTTCAACATAATTCCAATTAACTTTTGGTTCTAAGTCATCTTGAAAAGTAAGTTCACCCCCACTAAAAAAATATTCCATATTAAATGCCAAATCTGTATATATATATGCCATGGTCTTGCAGGGGGGTGAAATACATGTTTTTTTATGATTATTGAAATGTGTGAGAATGGTTATGGGATTTGTGTGAGTGAATGGGGTATAATTCCACCGAGCCATGTCATTCACCTGTAACACCTGGACAGGGCCCGAGGAAATTTGGGCCCCATTGGGATGGCTCTGCAGGTAACGTTGGGTATTGTGCCATCCATCGGGGGACATGGTCTGTTGGAAGGGGTTGTATAAATGTTTTTTGTTTTTTTTTGGCATTTTCGGATAAGTTTTGTGGTTAAGGTAGGTTTTTGTGAGCTTTGATATTTTTCTTCCTGTGCCAGGAGTTAGGAGCAGGGACTTCAAGCTTTGTAAATATTTGAAATGTGAATTGTTGCTTAAGGGGATAGAACGTTAAGAAGAATAGATAAGTAGCTATGGCTCGCTTCTCACAGCCCTCCTGATTGATTTCATAGGCTAATTAAGTGTGAGTCGTGCTAATTTGGTGGGAGTCGTGCTAAGTGCTAATTAAGTCGGTAAGTGTGAAGACTGGAACGGTAATGCCTGCAGTGAACCTTGTGGGGGATACGGTTCAAGTGGGGTGGGGGGGAGGGGGAGAGGGGACTGTGGGAGTAGAGGAGACTGCGGGAGGAGGAGAGGAGACTGTGGGAGGAGGAGAGGAGACTGCGGGAGGAGGAGAGGAGACTGCGGGAGGAGGAGAGGAGACCCGGGGAGGGGGAGAGGAGACTGGGGGAGTGGGAGAGGAGACTGAGGGAGGGGGAGAGGATACTGGTGGAGGGGGAAAGGACACTGAGGGAGGGGTAGAGGTGTGAGGAGGAGTTGGAAAGGAATGAGGAGGAGGAGTAAAGTGACCCCCACTCTCCCCTGTGTGTGACCCACTCTCCCCTGTGTGTGACCCACTCTCCCCTGTGTGTGACCCACTCTTCACCGCGTGTTTGACCCACTCTACCCCATGTGTGTCACCTGTGGAAGAAAATTAATTATTTGTGTATGTAATTTGTATAATTGAATGGATTTTCTTGAGCCTCCAACTGTTGTTGCAAACACTTAAGTTTTAATTGTTTAATTGCTTGTGTTACGGATTCGTCACTTCCGTCATTGTGGTTTTCATCCACTGTAATCATTTTTGGTTCCATGTACTATTATTGTTATCGTATAAGTGAAATGGAGATAACTGTTTTCAAAAGGTAAAAAATTAGTGTTTTAAAAGAAACCGGAAACCGGATCGGGAGGGAACCAGAAGAAGAAGAGGAGGAAAAAAGCGGGGCAAGTGAGGTCGGGAAGAAAAGCCGAGCTGCTTTGAGGTCTCGAGGAGACGCTGGTGAACGGGGGTCACGAGCGAACTTTGGTTTTCCCAGGAAAGGGATTCCTGTGACAGAGTGGTTATCGCTGTGACAGATAAACCTGCGTGACAGGTTTTGCAGTTGATTCCGAAGAGAATCGTTGTCGGAGAGCAGGTACGCCTCCATTACAGGCCCACCCGCCATTTCACCTCGCTCCCGCCATTTCGCATCGCTCCAGCCTTTTCACCTCGCTCCAGCCATTTCACCGCACCCAGCCATTAGCCTGGTTTGCGTGTGTAATGTGGATTTTGAGTGGGAATTTGCGGTTCACCGTTTCGGAGCCGTTGAACTTTCATACCCGAAGGTGTGATTTCCCCGTCGCCTTTTGGGTGCACCTTTGCGCCTCTTTGGCAGCGTTGACTGTCAGCCGACCTGTATTCTGGTCTCGATACGACCTTTTTCTTGCGATCACCGGAGCGTGGATCAACTTTGGCTTTGTGCCGGGACAGAGACTTTGGGGAATGTTCTTTTCACTCACTTGGAGCACAGTGAGTTATCGAGTAAGAAACTGATGGTACCATCATAGGAATAATATGGTATTTTGATTGTGCAATTGAAAGTATATTGCACTTGTGCTGTTATTCTTGTGTGACATTAATACAATACTTGTTTTTTGGTAACAATCGGTTGGTGTGGTTTCACCATTGGTCATTGACACACATAATAACACATCTTTCTGCCGTGACTCCTTTTGGGGCTCGGAGGTACACCATAACCGGGGTTTGGGGAGGAGCACGTAACAGAAATTGGGGGCCTCGTCCAGGATTGAATTCCCTAACATTCCCAAAATTCGCAAATTTGGAATTTTCTAACATTCCCAATTTTTTCTGAAAATATGGAAATTTTTGTGTGAAGGTTAACAGGTGCTAACTAATAGTCACCATGGTGTTTGACGCAGAAACGTTTGCGACGTCCCCAATGATGTACAGTTCCAGGCGTTAAAAAAATTGGAACGAAATGATATTGGCCAAATATTGTAACTTGGAGGTCCGAGTTAGTATGAAAAAAGCAGAGATGCAGACATTGGTGGTGGAATCTCTCGTGGGACAAGGAACATGGGAAGAGGTAGCCTTGGAATGGTTACCCGAGGAAAAAGGAAATGTGGAGCTCCGGAAAATGGAGATGCAACTGCAGAGCCAGGAAAGGTTAAAAGAGTTGGAATGGAAACCGGAAAAGGAAAGAGCAGAACGGGATCAAGAACTCGAGGAGAGAAGAGCAGAGGAAAGAGCAGAGGAAATGAGAGCTGAAAAGGAAAGAGCAGAGGAAAGAGCATAGGAAAGGAGAGCTGAAAAGCAAAGAGCAGAGGAAAGAGCAGAACACGAATGAGAACTCGAGGAGAGAAGAGCAGAGGAAAGAGCAGAAGAAAGGATAGCTGAAAGGGAGTTAAAGGAATGGGACATGGATTATCAGAGGGAACTTAAACTCAAAGAGCTGGAATTACTGGGGGAGCGGAGAGAAGTAGTATCCATGCCGGGCTAGTTCGACAACCAGTCAGAACTCTTGGGATGTTGGTAGGCATGTGAGGTTGGTTCCACCCTTCAATGAAAAGGAGGTAGCCAAGTTCTTTTTACACTTTGAAAAGGTGGCTCAAATGTTAAAATGGCCTGTGGGGTCCTGGACTATATTTGTACAAAGTGTTCTGGTGGGTAAAGCTCAAGATATATTTTCGGCTTTACCGATTGACCAATGTGCAGATTATGAGATAGTGAAGAAAGCCATTCTCAAAGCCTATGAATTGATCCCTGAAGCTTACCTACAAAAATTCAGGAATGCCAGGGATCGGGAGAGTGACCATGTGGAGTTTACCAGAATGAAGGAAACTATGTTTGACAGGTGGTGGGACTCGAAGGAGATTGGGAAAGACTTCAACCTTTTACGACAATTGATCTTGGTAGAGGAATTCAAACAGTGTGTCCACGTGGACAATAAAGTACATCTGGATGAAAAAAAAGGTACCGGAGTTGTATGAGGCAGCAACAGTGGCAGATGACTATGCCTTGACACACCGGATGGGGTTCCACAAACCTAACCTCCCGCCTAGAGTTAGCCAGGGGATTTACGGTAAATCTGGTTCGGAGAACTAATTTTCATGGAGGCGGCCTAGAGAGGACTATGGGGACAAATCTGATACCGCGACTTTTAGGGATCAGAAGACTGCAGTTCCAAGACATAGCAATCTTCTAGGTGGCCCGAGGCAGACCAGGAGTTTTTCCTCTGGGCCGACTTGCGCTTTTTGCAAGAAACCTGGGCATTTGATGTCCCAATGTTACGCCCTGAAAAGGAAAAATCAGGAGCAGAGTCAGACTAGTGCAACTCCGAATGCGTTGGCCAATGCGTGGAATCGTCCTTTGAGGACAGTGCATTGTGAAGGTTCCCGTGCCAAAGTTACGGCATCACAGACCAACCTTGTCCAAAAGGGTTACAAACATATTATTTCTGAGGGGTTTGTGTCACTGGATGGGGACTTAACTAACAAGAGACCTGTTAGGGTATTGAGGGACACAGGAGCACATCAATCTTTGATGCTTGAGGGCATTTTGCCATAGTCGGAGAAGACGGCAACCGGGGTTAGCGTTCTTTTACAGGGGTTTGGGGGCTATGTTAAAGCTCCTCTTCATGTCATCCATTTAAAGTCTGATTTGGTGTCAGAACCAGTCACTGTGGGGTTACAAACCACTCTTCCTGTGGAGGGAATCTCTTTTATTATCGGGAATGATTTGGCCGGTGGTCGAGTTTCTGGTAATCCGATGTTGATTGAAAAGCCCAGTATGGAAAATAACACAGCACAGTTAGAGCAGGAGATTCCGGGTATCTTTCCATCCTGTGCAGTGACTCGTGCTATGGGTAGGAAGCTCTCTGAAGAGAAGGAGAAGGCAGGCGATGTGGATTTGGGTTCCTTAGAGATATTGGAGGAAAAGTCTGGAAGAAATAATAGGAAAGGGAGTGACATCAAGGAACTTAAGGAAAAGGTGGCATCTGGAACAATAGAGAAAATGGAGTTTCAGTCGGACACATCTGGGAACGTGGCTGAACAAACGGTGCTGGTTCGAAAGAGACTTGTTGAAGAACGACACAGAGATTCGGAGCTCCGGGGTTTGATTGGTAAAGCCGTTACAGAGGAAGAGGCTATGAAGATACCTGTGGGTTACTTCATGAAAGGGGAAATACTCATAAGAAAATGGAGACCACCGGGGGTGCCAGAAAATGATGAGTGGAAAGTTCATTACCAAATTGTGGTGCCACCGCTGTAGCAGAAGGAGATATTGAGTTTGGCCCATGAGACACCTTTGGCCGGGCACCTTGGAGTGATCAAGACATGTGACAGAATATTGGTGCATTTTTTCTGGCCAGGATTGCGACATGATGTGGCGGAGTTCTGTAAATCTTGCCACTCTTGCCAGCTGGTGGGAAAACCTAATCAGAAAGTCCCATCCGCACCTTTAAAACCAATTCCAGCTTTTGAAGAGCCATTCAGCCGAGTCATTATTGACTGTGTTGGCCGTTTACATAAAACTAAGGCTGCACATCAGTATTTGCTGACCATCATGTGCGCTTCCACGAGGTTCCCAGAGGCAGTGCCTCTTAGAAAAATTACTGCAGCAGGAACTGCGAAGGCCTTCATTAAATTTTTCACTTTGGTTGGCCTACCTAAAGTCATCCAGTCTGATCAGGGTTCCAATTTCATGTCAACGCTTTTTCAGCAAATGGTACACCTGTTGGGAGTGGAACAAGTAAGGACAAGTACTTACCATCCCGAGAGCCAAGGGGCCTTGGAAAGGTTTCACCAGACATTGAAGAATATGATTAGAACGTATTGTTTTGAATGTGACAAGGATTGGGATGAAGGAATACCCTTATTGTTGTTTGCTACGAGGGAATCTGTTCAGGAGTCATTGGGATTCAGTCCTTTTGAACTCTTGTTTGGACTCGCAGTTCGAGGACCATTGAAATTGGTGAAAGAACAGTGGCTACAGGAGGAGTCGCAGTCAACAGTGGTAGAGTATGTGTCAACGGTTAGTTACAGATTGGCAAAGGCTTGTGAAGTTGCGAGAAGAAACTTGAAAGTGACACAGGATAAAATGAAAGTGAGACATGACAAGAAATCTCAGATAAGAAATTTCATTCCTGAGGACCGAGTGTTAGTGTTGCTTCAAGTTCCAGGTCAGCCACTGCAAGCTAGGTATTTTGGTCCCGATGCAATAGAAAGGAGGGTTTATGAAACAGATTATGTGGTGACAACTCCCGACCGACGGAAAAAGCGGCAGCTGTGTCATGTCAACCGACTGAAGAAATATTACGAGAGGAAGCCTGTGGGAAAAATGGTTCCTGTCTCACCTGTCGTGCCTGTAGTTGGGGTGCAAGAGAATCCAGAGGTTGAGGCTGTTGTGAAGTTTGATAACATTGATGACCAGGCTTGTCCCAGATTGACGAACACGGAAGTGTTGAGCAATTTAGATGAGAAATTAAGTTATTTGACGAGGGAACAACAAGGACAACTATCCAGCCTAATTTTTGAGTTTGCACATTTGTTCACAGATGTACCTGGTCGTACCGACTTGGTATATCATGATATTGAGGTGGGGGAAGCCACTCTTGTGAAGCAACACCCCGATCGGATGAACCCTGTGAAGATGGAGTATCTTCGGAAGGAGGTTCAGTATATGTTGGAGAACGACATCATCGAACCAAGCAGCAGTGAATGGAGCTCACCATGTGTGTTGTTCCCAAAACCCGATGGCAGTTTCGCTGTTGTACAGATATAAAAAACAGGTTAATGCAGTGACCAAGACCGACTCATATCCCATCCCGAGGATTGATGACTGGATTGATAGAATAGGCCCAGCTAAATTTGTAACTAAATTTGACTTGCTGAAAGGGTATTGGCAGATTTCTCTTACTGATAGAGCCAAGGAAATCTCGGTTTTAGTCACACCAAATGGGTTGTATCAGTACAAGGTTCTTCCCTTTGGATTGAAAAACGGGCCTGCTACATTTCAACGGCTGATTAATAAGCTTATTGCAGACCTTGAGGGGGTGGAGGCTTATTTGGATGATGTCATCATCCACACCATGACCATGGAAGATCATCTTAAACAAATTCATGTATTTTTCAAGAAACTGACCGAGGCAGGGTTGACCATCAACTTATCTAAGAGTGAGTTTGTAAAAGCACAGGTGGTGTTCCTCGGCCATGTAGTACGTCAGGGTCAGGTGCACATAATAACACATCTTTCTGCCGTGACTCCTTTCGGGGCTCGGAGGTACACCGTGACGTGACAGCCAAGATAGAAGCCATTGATCGCTTCCAAGTTCCAAAAGGGAAGAAGGAGCTTATGAGATTCTTGGGTATGGCTGGTTGGTACCGGCGGTTCTGCAGGAATTTTTCTGATGTTGTAGCCCCATCACCGAATTTGCTGAGGAAAGAGACCAAGTTTGTTTGGGATGACAAATGCCAGGCTGCCTTTGCCCACGTCAAAGTGATATTAATGAGCTCTCCTGTCCCAGCAGCCCCGGATTTTCAAGCACCTTTCAAGTTGGCCATTGATGCAAGTGATGTGTGGGATGGGGCAGTTCTATTACAGGAAGATGAGGATGGCGTGGATCAACCGGTGTGTTACTATTCCAAAAAGTTTAACAAACACCAGGCAAATTATGCCACTGTGGAAAAAGAGACCCTTGCTCTCCTGTTAGCGCTTCAGCATTATGATGTGTAGCTGGGAACTACTACCTTTCCTATAAAAGTCTTCACTGACTACAACCCCTTAACGTTCATTCAAAAAATGAAAAATAAAAATCAGAGGTTGATGAGATGGAGTTTGTCTTTGCAGGAGTTCAACTTGGAAATTGAGCATGTAAAGGGCAGGGACAATGTCGTTGCTGATGCTTTATCCAGAGTGAACTAACTTTGAAAATTCCTGTAGGGTGTTTGGAAGTTTTGTTGCTTTCTTCTGGGGAATATTAATTATTGTTGCTCATGTGAATTGATCATTTGGGTGGGAGTTTTACTTTTGTTTGTTAAAAAGGGTTTTTGCATGAAAAGAAAGTTTTCACAATGTTCAAACTTTCTTTCTTGAGGGTGGGGAGTGTTACGGATTCGTCACTTCCATCGTTGTGGTTTTCATCCACTGTAATCATTTTTGGTTCCATGTACTATTATTGTTAATGTTTAAGTGAAATGGAGATAACTGTTTTGAAAAGGTAAAAAAATAGTGTTTTAAAAGAAACCAGAAACCAGATCGGGAGGAACCGGAAGAAGAAGAGGGAGGAAAAAAGCGGCGCATGTGAGGTCGGGAAGAAAAGCCGAGCTGCTTTGAGGTCTCGAGGAGACGCTAGCGAACGGGGGTCACGAGCGAACTTTGGTTTTCCCGGGAAAGGGATTGCTGTGACAGAGTGGTTATCGCTGTGACAGATAAACCTGCGTGACGGGTTTTGCTGTTGATTCCGAAGAGAATCGTAGTTGGAGAGCAGGTACGCCTCCATTATGTGCCCGCCCACCATTTCTCCTCGCTCCCGCCATTTCGCATCGCTCCAGCCTTTTCACCTCGCTCCAGCCATTTCACCGCACACAGCCGTTAGCCTGGTTTTCGAGTGTAACGTGGATTTCGAGTGGGAATTTGTGGTTCGCCATTTGGGAGCCGTTGAACATTCATACCCGAAGGTGTGATTTCCCAGTCGCCTTTTGGGTGCACATTTGCACCTCTTTGGCAGCGTTGACTGTCAGCCGACCTGGATTCTGGTCTCGATACGACCTTTTTCTTGCGATCACCGGAGCGTGGATCGACTTTGGCTTGGTGCCGGGACAGAGACTTTGGGGAATGTTCTTTTCGCTCACTTGGAGCACAGTGAGTTATCGAGTAAGAAACTGATGGTACCATCATCGGAATAATATGGTATTTTGGTTGTGCAATTGAAAGTATATTGTACTTGTGCTGTTATTCTTGTGTGACGTTAATACAATACTTGTTTTTTGGTAACAATCAGTTGGTGTGGTTTCACCATTGGTCATTGACACACATAATAACACATCTTTCTGCCGTGATTCCTTTCAGGGCTTGGAGGTACACCGTGACCGGGTTTGGGAAGGAGCACATAACACTTGCTCAAGCTTAATTAATACATGTATTAATCAGCATGAAGTGAAATCCATTTTATTCAACAGTAACTATTTGTCTGAGAGCTTTTGGACAAGTTTGAAATCTGTGCAACTGATGAACTCTCGCAGGTCTGGCTCGTGTGCAAACCCATGAGGCAACCAGCCTGCTCGTCGAAGAATGGCTTATCAGCGCATCGACCAGTTTGAAGTTGTTTTAATTAAATATTCATAGGATTTCATGTTGCCTTTGAAAAGGATTTAAAACGTTAACTCATATATTAAAGATTCAAACTATTGAACAAACATTTAATTGTTAGTAAGTCTGTAACTTGTAACCCTCTGAACTGAATCTTGTAACTATAACTTGTAACGATAACTTGTAACCCTCTGAATCTGAACACTTGTAATCCTCTTTTCTCCAGGCGGGGGATTGGGCCACCATCTGGTCTTCATCAAGAACCCAGATGTTATCTTAAAAGTCACAGAACTTGTTGATACTGAATTGCAAGGCAGACCAGATTCTTTGTAATACCATTTAAATAATTGGTGACATTTATGACTGAGTAAGAGATAACTAGTGTGCTGTCCTTTCAATGGACAATGGAAAGAACCTGCAGTGCCATGGATGGATCCAACAGATAGTGGTGAGAGACCACGAAATGCTGCTGCCTTCATTGTTAATTTGTAAAAGTTTCTTGAATCTCTTGCAACTTTTCTTATCTCGTTCCCTCATACCCCTATCTAAGTTCCTCCCTCTTTCTCTCCTCCCCTCAGGCCCCACCCCATCGTCCTTGTTCTTCACAAAAGCATGAGAAGACTGTGCTGCACCAATGCTTCAGGATTTTGCTTAGGAATTGGTGTGTGTGTGTGTGTGTGTGTTCTTTTTGGATTCTTGCCAAGTGGTTTTCTGTATTCCTTTGAGTAATATCTTCCTTGTAACTGAAGTGAAGTCCTCCATGTTGCATTAAAAATCAGTCAATTCTCTTTTGAAAGGTTTGTACAATTAAATTATTTTGTGTTCTGTCATTCATTCTAGACTAAATTAATTAATTCCCCAACAATAATGGTGACAGTGACACAGGATGCTGACACTGGAGCGATCTGGAGTGACAGGAGAGCAGAGAAGTGAGTGGGGGTGAATGCAAAGAGATCGAGCCTAAATTTGAAGGTAAGGGATCAATTTTGTACCCTGATAAAGCTGTCTTCACCTCGCACGTTCTACAATCTCTCTCTTCTCGCTCCACGTCATCTGGAAACGTATTGTTACGGAATCCGGGGGACGGCACTCCCGTTAGCAGGGGGGGGGGGGGGTTAATCCCTTTGTCCTGTTAAGCTGGCTGTCTCCGCCAGTCCTGGAAGTATGACGTCACTTCCGGCCGATGGTATGTAGGGTCGTAAGCCCAATTAGTCTTAATACCTAAATATTACCACCGGCCGTCAGCGAGGAAATACTCCCGCCCATGCCGCAGCGTAATTGATGGATTGCGCCGAGCGAAGCGAACTGCGGCGCGAGCCGTTAACAATGACTAAACCCGAGAAATCACTAAAGCGATCGGATGAGAAAGAAACCAAGGTAAGGAGGAACAGGTATTTATTAATTATGTACAAGAAACTAAAGAAAGAGAAGAAACAAACGTAATTTACAGAAGAGGAAGAAGAAGATACACAGGGCAATTCTTAAACAGGCTTACTTATAGATCCCCAGACAACACAGACAGCACAAACTGATGTACACGAATGGGGAATTGCAGGCAGGAATGAATGGCTGGAAGGAGAAGGTTCAGGTCCATGCAGAACGGGCGGCAGGGAGGTCCGGGAATCGTGACACGCCATTGGTGTCCCGCGGGCACACACTTGTTCTTGGTTCAGTCGCAAAAACCCCGGTCGTCAGCCTCCTTATGCGACTCTCCAGTGCTCCTTTCTCGTGTGCCTCTGAAGCTCATCCGCTCGTACCTTCTCCTTGCTCGTCTGCGCATCTCTGCCTCATGCGTCGTCTGGTGGGGGCCTTGCACCCAGGGTTTTATATCCACCCCCGTGGAACCTTCACGAACCTGCTAGATCTTTCTGTCCACGCCCTCTCAAGCCATGCCCACCGATTCCTGGTTGGTCATTAGGGGGCTCCCTGGCTCCACCTTTGATGACGAGGTGGGGCCACGCCCTTCTTCTCTGTGATGACCTCGTGGGCAATGGAGTTTTGCAGACGCTGAAAACAACCCAAAGCAGTAGCGGCGAACGCCGCCGTACTGGCGCTTTTAGGAGGCTATGGGGATATGGTAAGGGATCCTATCTTATTTGATTTGATGCAACGGAGAGTCAACTATTGGAAACAGGTCCTTAACTGAAACACATACTAATGATATAACTATTGAGAGGTCCGATGGTGTCCTACGTGTTTCAATGTGGACCAACTAAGGTGCAATTATTTCAATTAACAGCCAATTACGGGGAAATGTACACAGGGGTTTATTTACAAGGGAATTTTCTACTAAATTTACATGTGAAGGTTCTAAAAACCGCAACAGTATCAAAGAACCAATTGCTGATTTTTGATGACCGTGTATTATGTTTATTGTGTGTGTGTGTGTTTATCTGTTTGCCTGTTCTTGCATTCGTTTTTGTTATGTATAAGTGATTTGTGATAGAGGTCTGGTTTTGGCCATGTAATGATTCGGTTTGGGGACACCGGACTTTGATCAAGTGAAATACCCTGATGTGTTTGATCGTTAGGACAGATCTGATCTGGTTCTGGCTGTTAAGCACAGGTGACCGCAATTGGTAGCGGTGGTTCAGCTGTATCACGAACCTAGTCTTACTGCAGAGGAGAGATTGTGAAAACAGTGATTTGTTGTACGATGTGGTTGATTTGATTATTTGTCACAGTTGGTGACCGTTGTGTGCTGACACGTTTGGTTACTGATATCCAGCCGGATCTGGTATGAGTGTTGAGTGAGTTGTGTGCTTATTCAAGTGTGTTGTGCGTGGAGGGACGGTTGTGTGCGTGTTGATTGCATTTTCCCTGATTTGATTTGATCTGATCTGATTTTGATCTGTTTGAGGTACACTGGTGTTGAATTGATTGTGGCTTTCGTTGAATTGTTGCTTTGATTGTGCCTTTGATGTTCCTTCCTTTGATTGTTGTCGATTTCTGATCTGATTGATTGTGCTTTTCTGTTGTCTTGATTTTGTCTTGATTTGGCTCCCTCTTTGAGGGGGATTTGACTCTTTTTGGATGTCTTTGATGTTGATTTGACTCTTTTTTGAGTTCTGTCAATCATTAAAGACTAAATTAATTAATTCCCGAACATTCCTCTGGGCCTTTAAGGGTACTTTGGTTATTCAGGGTATTTAAGGGTCTTTTGGGTTTAAAGGGTCTTTTGGGTTTAAATGGTCTTAAAAGGTCTTTGGGGTCTTCAGGGTGTTTTGGGTCTTCATGGTGTTTTGGGTCTTTGGGGTCTTTTGGGTCTTCTGGGTTTTTTGGGTATTCGGGGTGTTTTGGGTCTTCTGGGTCTTTTTGAGTCTTCGGTGTCTTTTGGGTCTTTGGATGTTTTGGGTCTTCGGGTTTTTGGGTCTTACAGGTATTTTGAGTATTCGGGGTATTTTGGGTCTTCGGGGTCTTTTGTGTCTTTGGGGCCATTTTGGTCTTTGGGGGTCTTTTGGATCCTCTGGGCCTTTGAGGTGTTTTGGGTCTTCAGGGTCTTTTGGGTCTTCAGGGGCTTTTGGGTCTTAGGGGTCTTTTGGTTCCTCTGAGTCTTTAAGAATATTTTGGATCTTCCGAGTCTTTTGTGTCTTCGGGGTGTTTTAGGTCTTCGGGGTGTTTTGGGTCTTCATGGTGTTTTGGGTCTTCAGGGTGTTTTGGGTCTTCGGGGTGTTTTGGGTCTTCGGGGGTGTTTTGGATCTTCAGGGTCTTTTGGATCCTCACGGCCTTTACGGGTAGTTTGGGTCTTCGGGGTCTTTTGGGGTCTTCAGAGTATTTTGGGTCTTCAAGGTCTTTTTGGGTTTAAGGGTATTTTGGGTATTCAGGGGTCTTGGTGGTCTTAAGGGTCTTGGGGGACTTAAAGGGAATTCAAAGGTCTGAGTGGTCTCAGCAGTCTAAACGTAATTAAGAGTTCATGGACTGTGTTTTGGGTGTTTATTTTTGAAGAAGAAGAAGACGTTTTGGTCGCCGATAAACAAACAAACAAGAAGACGTCATGCGGAGCACGATACTTGCAAAATCCATCCCCCACCACCAAGAAAAAGAAATTCCATTGATACAGCAAATTGTCCATTTCATCACGATTAAAATTGACAATCTTGATCAAATCTCAGGTCAATAGGAAAAAAAGTGACGATTTTTCAGATGAAAAATGATTATTTTCGAAGGTTGACCTTGAGCTGACCTTTGACCTTTTGACCTCAAAAAGTATGTTTCCCAATTTAGTGACTCAATATGCAAATGCTGTTCAATTTTCTAGTCAATTCAATGAAAATTGAGGATTTTAGATATTTGGCCTATGTTGACCTTTTGGCCTATGTTGACCTCAAGTATACTTGGTGGTTGAATTCAGTGACGAGATATGCAAGTCCTCTTCAAATTTCAAGTCAATCAGATGAAAATAGAGGATTTTAGAAATGTGGCCCATGTTGACCTTTTGGCCTATGCTCACCTAAAATATAATTTGTGGTTGAATTCAGTGACCAGATATGCAAGTCGTCTTCAAATTTCAAATCAATTGGATGAAAAGTGAGGATTTTAGAAATTTGGCCTATGTTGACCTCAAATATACTTGGTGGTTGAATTCAGTGACCAGATATGCAAGTCCTCTTCAAATTTCAAGTCAATCGGCTGAAAATTGAGGATTTTAGAATTTGGCCTATGTTGACCTCAAATATACTTGGTGGTTGAATTCATTGACCAGATATGCAAGTCCTCTTCAAATTTCAACTCAATCGGATGAAAATTGAGGATTTTAGAAATTTGGCAAAGTTGGTGACATTTGGCCTCTGTTGACTTTTTGACCCCCAAAAACAAGAGGCTTCTCAATTGGGACAACCTATACAATGTGGTGAAGTTTCGTGACGATCGGTTTAGAATTGTGACCTGTAGGCCGGTGACAGACAAACAGACAGACAAACAGACAGAGAGACAGACAGACAAACAGACAGAACCACAAACGGAACCGACCAATATACTTGAAAAATCTTCGATTTTGCAAGTAACAAACATAACCACGAACGTTTGCTCTATTATAATAAGATAAGTACATCGCGTTCTGTGAAACTAACTGTATTTGAGAACCTGCTCTCATTGTGCGAGGGTGCGTCATCGCGTTGTTTATGACGTCACGGGTAGAACCTCCTCCTTATTGGCCAGGGAGTTGCGCATCTTTCTTCCTCACGTTGAAAACGCTTCGGTCGGAGGTGAGGGAACGTGTCTGTACTCGTGACCGGGTTTAGGAATAATTATCAAGTTATTGATGATAAATGTATGACAATTGTGTTTGTTGAGGGGAAATGTTTCAACATAACAAATGTACAATGATGAGGAAAGAAGTGGGAGCCATATCCATATTTGATTCACACGTTCGTTCATTTCGTCAACATGACACCGATAATGGCGACTGAAGAAGAAGAAGAATATAATATCGGATCTGTGAACTCGAGTATCAAACTTATCATATTCCATCTTTATCCGTTTAGCTTGTTTCCGTTTTGAAATCTGTTCCGAGAGATCCTCCTTTTCTAAGGTTGAATTCGAACACTTGGTCCGTCAGACCCTCATTGAGATCCGTGCTGGGTCCATAGACTGAGATGATTGTGGTGATGAGCGAGAAACCACCATTACTGATTGTATTTTATTTTAAAGTGAACACATTGATGGACTCGAGTCGAACGTGACAGAACTGGCTGGATTTACATGGCTGAAGGTGGATTTGGGGTGTATTAATGGGGGTAGAAAATATCAAGGTTTTGGATGGGGACACAACTGTTTTGAAGACCTGGAGGGGGGAGTGGGATTGAAGAGAGTGCTGGAGTTTGTTCCAGAGGTGGGGGAGGGGGGAGGGGAAAGGAATGAAAGATGGAAGGTGAGCAGAGAGTCTTGATTTTGGCAGTTTCACCAGAGGAGGGTTGCTAACAGATATTGAGAGTCATGAAGGAATATTTGGTGGACAGAGCACAGACAGAGCAGGGGGAGCAAGGCCAGAGAGGAGTCTGTAGAAGACAGAAAGACCCCAACCTGCCTGCGTTGAGAGAGTGAAAGGCCCTCATTCAGCTTCATCGTGGGAGATACCAGTGATTCTCAAAGCCTTGGTTTCTACAGCGTGAAGCTGAGTTAGATGTGAGGCAGGAACACCAGCCCAGAGTTGAGAACAGTATTCCATCAAGCTGCAGATGACAGCTTCACGACGGAGGATGCCCAGTGACCGACTGGTTTTGAAGGCCAGCTTGGAAATGTGGTTTTCCCAGAAAAGATAATGGCAGATAGTGAGACCCAAAAGCTTGAGTGACAGAACTTCTTGGAGAGGATTGTTGAGAAAGTATATGGGAGGGTTGTCCAGACGGTTTTTTCGGAGAGATATAGTGAGAGTGTGAGATTTGTCAGAATTTAAAGACATGTTCCACTTGTTTGACCAGTTTGTGATTTTATCCAGGTCTGCAGAGAGTGAAAAGGCTTCTGAATGCCGATCTGAGGGTTAAGAAATGCAGCGGCAGAGGGTGGAGTCTTCAGCTAAAAGATAGAGAGGATCTTCCATAGAGTCGGAGAGATCATTGATGATGACCAGAAAAATCACGGGGCCTAGAACACTGCCTTGGGTAACTCCAGTCTGGACAGGAAGGGGAGATGAGAGAATTTAGAGCCACATATTGACTACAACAGAAATGAAATCCGCGAGCCATTCGTCGAGATTTCCATGGATCCCATAAAAGGAGAGTTTGGTAAGCATGGCGGGGTGCCAGACTCCATCGAAGGCACGAGATATATCAAGAGACGGCTCTGATTTCCTGTTTGGCGTTGAAGGCACTCATCGCTGGTAAATGGAGGGAAGAAAGTATCAATTCATTGCTGGTAAATGGAGGGAAGGAAGTATCGATTCATTGCTGGTAAATGAAGTGCAGGAAGTATCGATTTATTGAAGGTAAATGGAGGGAAGGAAGCATTGATTCATCGCTGGTAAATGGATGGGAGGAAATATGGATTAATCGCTGGTAAATGGAGGGAAAGAAGTCACGATTCATCGCCCTGAAGGTGGCCAGAGGCAGTATGTTTTTGTTGTCCGTATAGGCTAAAGCTCGTTTTTCTCAGCAACCACATGTCCAATTGTTTCCGAATCCAAAATTTGAAGAAAAAAAAAGTCCAAATCTGTCCAATTTTTTCTTTGTCCAAATCTGTCCACAACTTTTTGGAGATACAGTATCTTGTTCACAAACAAACAGACCGACAGACAAACAAACAGACAGGGGTGAAAACATAGACAGTAGAATGACACTCAGTAGAGCATCCTTTTAACCTCAAAAATAATCGGTGATTGAATTCAGTGACCTGATATGCAAATAGTCTTCAAATTTTAAGTGAATGGGATGAAAATTGACAATTTTAGAAATTTTGCCGATGTTGACATCTTGGCCTATGTTGACCTCAAATATAATTGGTGGTTGAATTCAGTTCGCTGATATGAAAATCCTTTTCAAATTTCAAGTCCATCACATGAAAATTTATGGTTTTAGAAATTTGAAAAGGTGGTTTACCTTTGGCCGATGTTGACCTTGTGACCTATGTTGACCTCATAAATAGATGGTGGTTGAATTCAATTCGTTGATATGAAAATCCTTTTCAAATTTAAAGTCTCAATCATATGAAAATTGAGGATTAAAAAAATTTGAAAAGGTTGTTGACCTTTGGCCTATGTTGACTTTTTGACCTCCAAATAAATAGGAATCTGTCAGACCACCAAATCTACCATTCCATGAATATTCGTGGAGATGAGTTAAAAATTGTGATCTGTCGCCAAGTATAAGTGAGCGAACAGACAAACACAAAAACATACACAAACCAGAGTGATCAACATACTTGTCAAATATATATATTGTTGCGGTTTTGAGAAGTGTACATATAACATCATAAAAGGTTAAAGGTTTGCCCCCCATAGTTAGTCCACAAGCAACACGCAGGCCCATTTAGAACATTAGTTATGTCATAGTATGTGTTAGAATAAGGCCATTTCCCTAGTATCATCTGCGTTGTGTAAAAGAAATAAGATAGGCCCCCTTCATTTTGCCTCCACCCTCCAAATCTTCCTCGGGCAGAATCCATCCCGCGGCCCCTTTTTGCTATTCCACCGCATTAAGGTTGTTAACTAGCCGAGCTGACATGAGGTGGGCCTGACAAGAAGGTCGGGGTGTGGTGGTGTCGAGGGTGGAGCGGCGGAGACAGCAGCGGTAAGGGCCACCAGCCAATCAGGGCTCGGGTGACATGGGTGACAGGGCGTGGTATGGGCGTGCCTATAAAAGCCACCAAACAAAGCCCTCGCCAGGACTTGCACCAGTGGCATTGTGAAAAGGACTGATGCAGAGGACTAAGGCTGGCACTGTATGAGAAGGACTTGCTGGCGTTACGAGAACTGGAAGGAATTGCGCCGCGCATGTGAACTTGTGTTGGGAGCGCATATGAACTTGTATTGTGGGCGCATACGAATCGTATTGGGAGCACATATAGCGCCGGTCCAGTTATTACTTACGCATCTGAGCCGCAAGTGTAACCGCCCAGCTAGCCTTACCTTTCGCCCCATAATTGTCTGGTCTGCGCCAACAACCCACGGGGAGCTTCTGCCGGCTGACCATCTTCTTCGCGGTGCGAGTCAGTGACCGGAGCCAGCTGCCTGGACGCCATCCCTGGACCATCAACCTGACCATCTGCAACCCCGTGTGAGTGTGTCTTAGTGTGAAACGGGCCCGTGTCCTGGGATAAGTTAAGACTGTGTAAGGCTGCACTGTGTGTTCTTCTGCTGATTACTGTACATCGTGTAATAAACCATCTGTTCTTCCTTGTTTCTTCCTAATTTGACGGTATCAGTGATTTCCGCCATTGAGTAAGCGTGGCACGATTAGGAACCGCTCGGATCAGGATCTAGTCCTTGATAATGGCTTGGGTCATGGTTCGCTACTGCTCGACGTTTCCACCGATAAACGTGATTCGGGCGGGGCTCATTTCCTTGCCTCCTGGGCGGCGTTGGTACTTAGGTAATAGGAATTCGGCCTACAACCCTATTTAACACCGTCCGGAAGGAACGTCATAGCCTCGGATCCCGTCGGCTAGTCAAAGACAAGGGGACTAATCCCCCCCCTTGGTAAGGGCAAAGGCCGACGAGGAGATCCACAACAATTGGTGTCAGGAGTGGGATTTGACCCACAGTGCGCTTAACGCACTCCAAATTACGAGCGGCCGAAATTTAATAAAACCAAATTTAAAATCCTGCCATGGATAACCAAGACGTTCGGATGCCGGTGGGGGAAGAAGAGGAGGAATTAGAATTAACCCAGGACCCCCGGGAAGAATTGGAACACTTGGCAATGGAGGACATTGATGAGGGGCAGGTAGCAGGAGAAGAACAAAATGGCGGCGCCTCGCACGTGGCCGCGGCAGCCGAGCCCGCTGTGTGACCCTGGTGCAACATTGAATTGTACCTAATTCAACTAATGGCAAAGATGGACACCCAAGAGAATAAATTGAATTAAATGGGGGGCCATTTGAAAGTAGAAGGGGACAAATCAAGGAGGGAAATGAAGGGCGAAATTTGGGGATTAAGCGATAACATAAATAAAAGAAATGGGAGAATGGACATCCAAGAAAAAAAGATGGATGCGCAAAGTAGCCAAATGAAAGAAATGAAAGACGGGGTAATGGGGTTTGGAAACAGAATAGGTGGCCAAATAAAAAAAATGGGGAAAGACATAGGGCGCAGGTCGAGTGGGAAAGTCGCATTGGTACGCGACGAGGTAACGCAATTTGAGGAACGCGTGAAAAGCGAGTTTGAGCAGGGCACAGCTAACTTGACCGAGGATATGGAAATAGCGACCCGGGGTGTGGAAAAGCCAATGGCCGCCGAATTGGACAGGGCAAATTCATATGTACCGGCGGTCGCCGAGCTGGAAAAAGAAAATGAAATGTGTATAGTTGAAATTGGGGTTGCGGAGATGGCAGAGTTAGAAATTGAATGGTCAGAAAAAGTGATGGAATACGTGCAAAGTCCGTGTTCGCATTGTGATGTCGTGCTGCCTAACCCCAATGGAAGTTTGCAGTTGGTGCAGGAGAAGAGGATTCTGAAGGTGAGCAGGAGCGTGTATAGCGGGAATGTGTATGGCGCAAAGAGATTTTTCGCGCGCTTGGGATCCAGACAAAGCCCGGGCGCCCGTGGAAGATATGTGGTGCAATGTATGCGAGTGAATGGCGCGAGTGTGCGAATGGCACCGGAGCGAGAGTGTGAAACCGGGTGTGGAACGGAGTGTATGTGGGAAGAGTGTGAAACAGAGTGTGCAATGGATGTGGAGAGCGAGAGAGAGTGCACACCAGAGCCTGTGATTGGGTGTGCAACAGAGTGCACACCCATGGGTAAGTGTGTGATGATTGGGTGTGCAACAGAGTGCACACCCGTGGTTGTTACAGAGTATGTAATGGGAGAGAGTGTGCCAGGATGTGCGCGAGAGGAGTGCGTAACGAAGTATGTGAGTGGAATGAGTGCGCCTGGGGAGTGTGCACCTGAGTGTGCGAGAGAATGTGCACAGGAGAGTGCAGTAAGGGAGTATATGGGAGGCGTTGGCACGCCTGGAGGTGCGAGAGAGGAGTGGGTCGCGAGGTGTGATTGTGAGAATGCGACTCAAGCATCGATGCAGACCGGGGCAGCGTTAAGGGCGATGGATAGCCGACGCGAGCTCTCGGTGAGTAGTGTGTTTTGTGTGCTGCGGGGACCGGCGGGGAATCTTTGCCGCGGAAGCATGCACGATTCGTGCCGGGCCCCGCCCTGTATGGTCGATGCTGCGCCATGGCGGTAAGGGCGAACGGCAAGGTTCAAGGGGAGGTAGGAGAGGTCGGGGCCACGCACCCTTGCGGGTGTGGTGCTTTGACCGTGGCCGGCTTGGTCATCGTGCCGGGGACCGGAAGGTCTCGCACAGAGATGGCGCCTGGAACCTTGGCCCAAGTATGCCTCCTCCCCTGAACCGAAAATGCCGGACGGACCCAACCTACAGGAGACCATCCACCCGTATGCATTGCTCGGCTTTGCGAAGCCAAGCTGTGACAATGTACTTCCCCACCGAGAGGCTCAAGTGTAGTGGCTGGATAGCGATAGTGTTGGCGAATGGTAGCCGGCGTGGAGGGAGTGGTTGTTTCGCCATCCTCACATTTTGGGGCAAAGGAGCATTAGATTATGGTGTTTGGCAGTGAAAACTAGCCAGGGTGGGCTCGGATAATGTTAGGGATTTAGGGAAATGACAGTAGGAGACATAAGATTTAAGTAGTGACTTTTGTACCAGTAGAGGGGACGTAGAGAGATTAGATGGATGATAATGACGAGGGATGTGCTTAGTGTAAGGGAAGACGGGGAGCACAAGTTTTAGGGGAAGTAGTCAGATAGATGATGCCGTGTGTGTGAGGACCTTTGTGGTGAGCGTGATGAAATGAGGAATTGATAGAGAATGTCGGTGCTTGTTGAGCAAATGAGGCAATGGTTTGGGATCACCAGAGGTGGTGTATTGAGGATGAATGGAGTGTGTTAGAAGAAGGACTTGCATGGTGTGCAAGTAGAGAGCAGGAGTGTGGAATAAATGGTGTGGATTGCTTGGTGTGAGATGAGTAGTGTGGAATGCATGGTGCGAAGGAGTGAATGGGGGAGAGATGGACCCCTTCACGAGTACCCGGGGTGGGTAGTTTAAAGTTAGGTAGAGGGTTTAGGTAAATTGTTTGGATATTGACACCTGTGGTGCAGGTAGTAGCAATGAAGTGCTTGGTTTGGTGCATGAGTCTGTGGAGATGGCTGGGTGTGTGGGCCTGTTGGTGAGTATGGTTATTGGAGCACTCCGCCACTGGTAGTTTGTCGGCCAGGTGAGGCCGCAGGTAGGCTCTGGGAGCCAGTTAGGGTTATTCAGTGGGGCCCGAGGATCCAAAGGAAGGACCCAGGTAGCCCAATGCCAGAGAGGGCATTAGAGGGGTGAGAGAGCCAGGATGGCCTTCCCCAGTTAGGGAGTCGCAGGAGCAAGGTAAGCTCGGGTGGCGACTTCAGTGGCAGAGGTGCGCGGGTAAGACCCGCTAGTGGAGTCACACGATCCAGCCCCGAAATTGTGCGAGGGCACAGTGTGAAAAATGGGGGTGAGACCCAAATTGGAAGAGCACCAGGATTGGCAAATTAAGCCAATGGATTGGCAGAGCAAAGATGCAGAGAAAAGAGCAAAGAAGATGGCAAATTGGATTGGCAGAGCAAGACCCTGGGTAGTGTAAAGTGTTAATGTTGTTAGAAGTATAGTTAGGATAAGAAATCTCTTCGCACCATACACATCCACTCACCAGGGTGACAGGACTCCACACCACGTTTTGTAAACGATTTGGAATGTAAAGACGCATCTCGACGAGATTTGACAATGTGTGTATTCCATCTCTTCCTTCTTGGGAGGGATTGGATGACGAATTTGGAATTAGAGAGAGATATTGGAGACTAGACAGTAGAGAAGAATTTGTGAAGTGCGGATATGGGGAGGGGGAAGGGTAGTGTAGGCTGACATGGGGGGTGACGAATGGCTAGAGACGAGCTTTCTCGGCTCGCATCTCCCGTGCTCCTCATGTTGCATTGCCTTGTATTGTGTGTACCTTTGCGCCTTTGCCCCCGCTAAACTCTCTGCTTTGTCTTTCCTCTCCACCCATGTACCCATATCTTTTGTTGAGGGGAGTGTGCAGGAATACAGAGCTGTGCAGCTGCACTTTGCAACACTGTGCAGCTGCACCCTGCTACCTGTTGCCTGCACCAATACACCAATGGACCACACGTTCTGTGGCCTGGAACCTTTGCTGGGGCAGACCTTTGCTGCAAACGTTACCTGGCACACTTACCTGCGGACCACTGTTCTTAAGTGGCGTTGATGCCATGCAGTCGGACCACCCAAGTTGGCCGTGCTGGCCTGCAATAACAAAAAACGGACACGGTTTGTGCCTTTTTATTTCCTTTGGTGTGTCAGGAAACAAGACTTCAAGCTTTATTATGGCACACCGAAGACGAAGCAGGAAGATGCAGCCAAGAAGCAGCGGCCCAGCAGCACAAGACGACATCGATGATTATTGTGAATGTGCATTCTTGTGATGGTGCATTTTTGTGCATGATTGTGCATTTTGGTGTGTTTTGGTACATTCTTGACATATGGTGTATTGGTGCAGTGCTCACTTGAGTGGGTTCGGCTCGGGGACGAGCCTGGCGAAGGTGGGGGGCAGTGTTGCGGTTTTGAGAAGTGGACATATAACATCATTAAAGGTTAAAGGTTTGCCCCCCATAGTTAGTCCACAAGCAACACGCAGGCCCATTTAGAACATTAGTGATGTCATAGTATGTGTTAGAATAAGGCCATTTCCCTAGTATAATCTGCGTTGTGTAAAACAAATAAGATAGGCCCCCTTTCATTTTGCCTCCACCCTCCAAATCTACCTTGTTGGGCAGAATCCATCCCGCGGCCCCTTTTTGCTATTCCACCACATTAAGGTTGTTAACTAGCCGAGCTGACACGAGATGGGCCTGACAAGAAGGTCGGGGTGTGGCGGCGTCGAGGGTGGAGCGGCGGAGACAGCAGGGGTAAGGGCCACCAGCCAATCAGGGCTCGGGTGGCATGGGTGACAGGGCGTGGTAAGGGCGTGCCGATAAAAGCAACCAAACAAAGGCCTCGCCAGGACTTGCACCAGTGGCATTGTGAAAAGGACTGATGCAGAGGACTAAGGCTGGCGCTGTATGAGAAGGACTTGCTGGCGTTACGAGAACTGGAAGGAATTGCGCCGTGCATATGAATTTGTTTTGGGAGCGCATATGAACTTGTATTGGGGGCGCATACGAATCGTGTTGGGAGCGCATATAGCGCCGGGCCAGTTATTACATATGTGGCTGAGCCGCAAGTGTAACTGCCCAGCCAGCCTTACCTTTCACCCCGTAATTGTCCGGTCTGCACCAATGACCCACGGGGAGCTTCTGCCGCCTGACCATCTTCTTCGCGGTGTGAGTCGGGGACCGGAGCGAGCTGCCTGGATGCCATCCCTGAACCATCAACCTGACTACCGGCAACCCCGTGTGAGTGTGTCTGTGTGTGAACGGGCCCATGTCCTGAGATAAGTTAAGACTGTATAAGGCTGCACTGTGTGTTCTTCTGCTGATTACTATACATAGTGTAATAAACCATGTGTTCTTCCATGTTTCTTCCTAATTCGACCGTATCAGTGATTTCCTCCATTGGGAAATCGTGGCACGATTAGGAACCACTCGGATCAGGATCTAGTCCTTGATAACGGCTCGGGTCACGGTTCGCTACCGCTCGGCGTTTCCACCTATAACCGTGATTCGGGCGGGGCTCATTTCCTTGCTTCCTGGGCGGCCTTGGTACTTAGGGAATAGGAATTCGGCCTACAACCCTATTTAACGCCGTCCGGAAGAAACGCCATAGCCCCGGATCCCGTCGCCTAGACAAAGACAAGGGGACTAATCCCCCCCTTGGTAAGGGGAAAGGCTGACGAGGAGATCCGCAACAATATTATAGTGGGGTCACCCATGGGAATCGCACGGGCATGGACGTGTGTGACATTTCGACATATTGAGTTCGATGCTGCACCTGCACATTCAGTTTCACAAAATGGTTAATGGCAATTTATCAGATCCACAAATAATGTAATCTACACAATGTGTTTACTTCTGATAACATGAGAATGCATGTGCATGCACATGGGAAATACAGTTTGAAATGTGTTATTGCATCTTACGTAAAATGTGACTTTAAGAGCTCAAATCCTCTCTCGCTCCCACATCACGCACATGGGGAAGAGTGGTACACACACACACACACACACACACACACACACACACACACACACACACACACACACACACACACACACACACACACACAATATATATATATAAATATATATATATATATATATATATATATATATATATATAGATATATATATATAAGTATATAAGTAATTATATAAGTTCAAATCTCTATATATAAATGAGGAGTGTCTGTGTGTCTGTCTGGATGTCCGCTTATAACTCAAGAACTACACATCGGAGAAAAGTTTTAGACACAGATTCGGAATCAGCATAAAATTCCGGTGGTTATAGGGTACTTTTTATTTTAATATCAATGGTTTAAAAAACAGCGCCAGCTGCAATTCCATGGTGTAGTTTGTGGCGGCGGCGCTATTGCCCCTTTCCGATCCCATGACGCATTGCGGTTCCGATTCGCGATAAGGTCTATGCGCTATCACCGACACTTTTCCACCTTTTCCATACCTTTTAATCAGATTTACCTTATCATCCATCGTAACCACATTATGCTTGGAAACACTAGCATTATCCTTCTTCGGACCCATGGCTAACACAGACACAGCAAAGGAATACTGTACGTCGCCTCTGTTTTGAATGAGAATCAGCGGTTGCGCGTACGTACAGTATACTGTACGTACATATTTATATTTTTTTATGTGCTTTTTATTGTATTTTAAATTGTTTTTTAGCTTCTTTTATTGTTAATTTATGTACTATTTTATTTATTTTAAATATATTTTTAAGGAAAACAAATGTTTTCACGTCCGTAGGAGTGACGTAATGCCACACATAATGACGTTCGCTGCCCGGTCATGAAAGAAATTATGATTCTCTTGCCAAAGTGACATGCAGATCAGGCAGTAAACCTCCCAACTGAGTTTCTCAACAGTCGTCAGCCTCAAGGACTCCCAACACACAGGTTGATTCTCAAGGTGGGAGCAGCAATCATGCTTCTAAGGAATCTTGATCCACCATAGCTGTGTAATGGAACACGATTGACAATCCAGCAAATGATGCCGCATGTCCTTGAGGCAACCATCCTCTCAGGACAATACAGAGGAGAGAAAGTATTCATTCCAAGGATACCACTTATTCCACCTGAACTTCCATTCTCCTTCAAGAGGATTCAGTTCCCCATCAGGCTATGTTTTGCTCTGTCCATCAACAGGGCGCAGGGGCAATCAATGAAGGTTGGAGGCCTGAACTTCACAGAACAAGTGTTTGCCCATGGCCAGCTGTACGTGGGCTGCTCGAGGGTTGGAAAACCAAGCAATCTTTATGTCTTGGCACCACGTAAGAAAACCAGAAATGTATACCCAGAGGTTTTGAGAAATTGAAAATTGAAAAAACGTCATGTAGGAAATGTACTGTGATATTGCTCAAAAATATACATGTTCTTTTCATCATATATTTGTATTATTCTTATTCAACCCGGGCGAAGCCGGGTACCTCAGCTAGTAGTGATATATATAAGTTCAAAACACACCTGGTCACAAGTGTGCCGCACTGACCGGGTCCTCAGTCGAGGTCCTCAGCATCATCCCGTTTCGGCCCTTCAACCTCGATACGGTCAGCTAAGGTGGGCCAGCAGGGGCACATGCACATCCACAAACAGCAACTACACCTGAATGCGTACATACCCCCACCCCCAGCCAGTGCGAACGCAGACTACAACAACAACAACACCTCCGCATCCAGAATCCACAGCACCAAACAAACATGGTGGAACACTCAAACACCCACCTTTATACCCTTCACCACTCACCAACAAAAGACACCAGATCATTCATCCACACACATACACACCCATACACACACACACACACACACACAACACCAACCAACCAACCACATACCCTTACAACATACACCACTCAACATACAAAAACACACACTCATGCAAAAATTAAGTCATGCAAAAAAACACACACCCTCACCTACTCACTCATATACACAAAATAAGAAATAATAATGGTAACAAAAAAAAAAAAAAAAAAAAAAAAAAAAACACACAACCAACCTACACCGTTCGACGTGCCTCCATAAACTTCCTCCATATCCAAAATGAGCCTTTCAAGGCAATCTGGGCCACCTTGTCACACATCCTCCTTCTTTCTGTCCCACACACTCCAAGCTGAGCAAGAAATGCAGAAAATGAATTGCCAATATACCCTCTGCACCCCACCTCAAATGGCTGACACGAAACTCGCCAACCCTTCTCCCGGCACTCTGCCTCCAGCTCACTGTACTTTCCTCTCTTCCTCTCATGCACCTCCTCCATATTCTCTTCCAAAAGTGCAGACAATTCCCCTAAGATGACCTGTCTTGTTGCACCTGACCAAATGACAATGTCAGGCCGCAACCTTGTCACACAGATCTCCTCTGGGAATACCAATTGTGGCTTTAGGTCTGCCACTATCTGCCAATCACAAGCATCTGACAGCCCTCTTGCTTTCCACCTCCTCCTCTTTCCACCTCTTACCACTTGGCCCTCTTTGACAAACCACACCTCTCCCCCATCAGTCTCCTTCTCCACTCTTCTTTCTCTCGACCTCAGCACTTCTTGTTGCACCAATCACCATCTGCACCACCACCGCCAGCACCTGATCATGTTGCCACCTGTATTGTCCTGCTGCCAATGCAACTGAAAATGCACTCAGTGCATGCTGCACCGTTTCCACACCTCCACACAAATAACATCTCTCCTCCTGCAACAACCCCCACAATCTCAAGTTTACTGGTGACGGAAGCACATCATATATTGCCCGCAACAGGAAATTCAACAATATTGGCTCAATCCTCGAAATCTCTTGCCACTTCAATATCCTCACCCGCACACCTTCCCACTTAGTCCAAGCACCTTGCTGTGCCTGACCGACTGCTTTCACATATCTCCCCTCCTCTTCCTTCCTTCTCCACTCCCTCTCAACCATCTTCCTCCTCTCTTTCACACATGCCTTTCCCCATCGCTCATGCTTCATCCACCCCAAGCCATGCTTCCCATGCTGTACCATCCCCATGACCTCCTCCTGTTGCAACCGCTCCTCCATCTCGTCCACCTCTGCTCTTGCACTTCCGACTTCCCTTCTTCTCTGGGAGAGCATTCTTTACCACTGCATCACTTGAATCCCGCAACATCACGACCTCCCGCACCCTCACCACCTTAAACTCCTCGGTTAATGATGTCAAGGGAAACTGGAGTTTCCCACCCTGACCATAAAAGGCAATGTTCGTCAAACAGCATGGCACTCCCAACCACCTCCTCACAAACCCACTCACCACAACCTCCATCCTCTCCACATGCCCAATTGCAATATCATACATCATCAATGGCCACAATACTCGTGGCATCAATCCAAACTTCAAACACCATACCTTCAACTAACCTGGCAAACCACATCCATCAATCCTCTTCAAACCTCTCAAAAGCTTGTTTCTGACCTCCTCCACTGTTCCCACATCATTCAACTCCATTGTGTACCATCTTTCCAAACTCTTCACAGGGGCCTCTACCAATGATGGAACCACCTCCCCTCCCAGCTCAAACCTGTGCATGTTATCCACCACTCCTCGTCTCACTACCACACTCCTCGACTTTCTTGCTTTAAATCCCATTCTTGCCCACCGCATCAACCTTTCCAGTCGTCCCAGTACCTCTACTGCTGCATCAGTGGACTGTTGGACAACTGTCAGGTCATCCATGAAAGCAAACATTGCTGGCAACCTCTGACCAGGGGCTAGCTCCACTTCTTTCCCATGTCCACTCACCGCACGTATCAACAACTCCATAACCAGCACAAACAAAATAGGGGAGATGGTACATCCCATCAGGATCCCCACTTCCAACTTCTGCCACTCTGTTACATAGGACTGTGTCGCAAACCGCATCCAAAACTGATCATAATATGCCATCAAAAAATCCCTAAATCTCCGTGGCACCCAAAATAAATCCATGGCATACCTGATCAAGGCATGCGGCACTGACCTATATGCATTCTCCAAATCCAGCCATACCACCGCCACATCCTTCCTTTGCCTCTTTGCCTCCTGTAACACTTGCCAGACCATTGCCGAGTGTTCAATGCATCCTGGTGATCCTGGTATTCCTGCCTTCTGCACAGAACCATCCACAAAACCATTCCCTCTGATGAAGCCTGAGAGCCGTGCCGCAAAGACACTCATCAATATCTTCCCATCTACATCGCGCAATGATATTGGTCTAAACTGCTCCAGTGTCACAGCCTCCTCCTGCTTTGGAAGATAAACTCCTTCCGCCCTAGTCCATTGACTAGGCACCACTCCTTGCCTCCATACCACCTTCGGAGCCTTCCACAGATACTGCTTGATGCCTTCACAACACTTAAACACCTTGTATGTCACTCCACTTGGTGCTGGAGCCGATGCCGCCCATGCCTTCCTCAAAACTGCCTCATGCCTCAATCTCAGACATCTTTGGCTCTGACAAATCAAATGGAACACCTGGCTCTGTCGGTCTCACCAATCCTTCGATGTCCTCCACCACTTCGTTCCTCCTTGTGTCTGCATACGTGACACGCAGGTGACCTTCCAACTCTTCCTTTGGTACCTTCAGTACACCACCTCGACATGGCTCCAACAGATCCTTCATAAACTGAAAAGGCTTCTTAAAGAACCTCTTTCTCTTCCTCTGCCTCTCCTTTCATCGCCTCTTCATCCTTTCCACTCTCTTCAACTTCACCAACCTCATCACCTGATTCGTCAACACATCAAACCCATTCCTCTCCCCTTCCACTGCCCTCTTCCATCTTCCATTCAAACTCTGAACTCCATTCTCAACATGCCTCCTTGTCACCCCTCTCTACACACTCTTTCACTCCAAACGTGACACATGCATACTCAAACACAATCTCATTCATCTTTCTCAATCTATCTTCCACCCTTCCTTTCAACCTATGAAGCACCCCACACATCACTCCATCCATTCTCTCCCATACTTCCCTTTCTCCCATACCTGGCCATTTCACTCTCCTCCTCACATACTTTCCCTGCTGAAGTACAACCCCAGGACATACAACACTGTGGTTTGCTACCTGGCTGTTTCTCCCGCCGTCTTACGTGTCCCCTTTTCAAAGGTACTGCATTGCTGTACCTCCTCCTCACCCACCTTACGCACACACCCCATTCGGCTCTGACGGACATGCAATCCTCTCACCGACTAAAAAATCACGTCCACACCCACACTTCTCTCGAACCTGCCCTGTCTCCACATGCACACCATCACCCCATAGACATACATCTCCCACACGATCACTCCCACACCCTTTCCTGGCCTGATGGATCCTCAACCCTCTGATGGATCCGAACTTCACGTCCACACTGAAATTTTACCAGACTTGCATCCACAATCCGTTCTCGTTTGTCAACATCAGTATGGGGGTCTTTATCCATTTTATCTGTGCGTTTGGGCCCATCTTCCGCCCCACCTCTCGGAGAGCCCTTGGTTTCTGCATATAAATATATATATATATTTATATATATATATATATATATATATATATATATATATATATATATATGTATATATATATATATATATATATATATATATATATATATATGTATATATATATATATATATATATATATATATATATATATATATATATATATATATATATATTGTTGCGGATATGAGGACTGTATTTTTTTTGATTGTGTGCTTTATTATTATTATTATTGTTATTCTGCGCCTCCTGCCTCCGGAGCTGTGTAAAGGTCAAAAGGGCGTCCCATAATTAGTCCACAAGCATACACGTCAGCCAATCATAGAATACCCCTGTTCGATAGTTATATCTTATTCTGTGTTTTAGGGTAAGGCTGTGTCTCCCATTAATAGAAATACTCCATTGCACCCGTGAAAGAGATGGATTCCCTTCATTCCCACTCCCAAAACTTCCATTTCCCCTTTCGTCTTTGCCAGGCCTCGAGTGCCATTGCCATTTACCTCCCTTCCAATTGCCAACTGCATTTTGGGCGGTTTTCACTTCATCCGCCATTGACCACGAGGCAGGGTTGGGGAAGAAAGGCGGGTCCCCACCTCGTCATAGAGGGGAGGAGTGAACCAGCCCTTGCCGACCAACCCAGAACGAGGGGTTGGCTTTAGAGGGCGGAGAGAGAACGTTTTGGGGAGGTTCGCAAAGGGTCAAGGGTGGGGCTTATATAACCCGAGGAAGAGGCCCCCAGAGAGAGTCGAGGAGGGAGGAGATCAGAAGACAGAAAGGCCTTGAGTTGGACTAAGCAAGAGAGGAAGTTGTTGGACTGGGTGGGACTAAGAAAGAGAGAGAAAGAGTCCTGAAGCTTGTGAGGGAAGGAGAGAGGACCCATCACACCAACCCTCCACCAAGCTCCACGTTGGCTCCACCAAGCGTTCACGTCCACCAAGGCTCCACCAAGCTCCGCGTTGGCTCCACCAAGCATTCACCTCCACCAAGGCTCCACCAAGCTCCGCGTTAGCTCCACCAAGCGTTCACCTCCAGCCATCCACCTCCTGCCATTCCTGTCATTCCCCACGTGAGTCTGTCTTTTGTTTGTTCTGTCCTGGGTTAATTAAGACTGTAGGTAAGCTAGTATTTTCACTGTGTCACCTGCGTCTTATGTGCTTGTAAATAAACGTGACTGCTTTCTTTTTGCTTATGTGTGTAAATAGTAAATAAATTTAGTAGTATTTCCAAACCTTTCTTTGCCTTCGTCTTCCTCTTTGCATTCGTCGTTTTAGTCTTTTCCCTCATTGAGCAGCCGCGGTGCGATCTGGCCAACGTTCGGTTGGAATCGGGTTCTAATCGGGGAATAACTGTTCGGTCGCGGTAATACACCACCGCTCGGTCAAAATAACATCTTAACCGCGTCCGCAACAATTGGTGTCAGGAGTGGGATTCGAACCTGGGACTAAATTTATTTGGCTGCCCAGGAGAATCAGTTAGAGGGGGTGAAAAATGGGTTAATGGGGTTAGAAAATAGGATGGAAGACAAATTGCGGAAAAATAGGGGAGCAATCCGCCCGGGAAATCGAACAGATGGGGAACCAGATGGAGGAGATGAAGGAGGAGATACGACGAGGTGTAAGTGAGGAGGTCTAGGTGGTACGCGAGGAGGTAAAGCGAGGCGAAAAGCGTATAGAGAAAGAGGTGAGGAATAATACGGCTAGGTTACAGGGGGGAATAGAGGGTCTGACGAAGGGAGTAGAACAGCTGACAGTGGGACAAAAGGAACTAGTGGACCAAGTGGAAGAGAACACGGCAATAATCGGGGGGTTAAAAGCGACACAAAAAGACATTAAGAACGAATTAATAGCGACACAAAAGGAATGTCAGATGGTACATGAGGGGTTGACGAAGAAGTTGGAGGAGGTGACAGAAGTAATGGAGACGAAGGACCGAGAGGTGAGGATGCACATAGAAACGGTTAAAGTGGCGTTAGAGGAAGAGATAGAGGGGGCGCACAGGGAGATGAAGGAAGTGAAGGAAAAATTAGAGGAGGTGGAAGAAGGGGTGAGTGAAATTAAGAAGAGACGAAGGGAAACTAAAAAGGAAATAAAGGAGGAGGTGATGGAATTGGTACAAGGTCTGTGCTCGAATCGTGATGAGGTGCTCACTAACCAAATAAAGAGTTTGCAGGTGGCAGAGGAGGTGCGACGACGAGGTACGGAGGTGAGTGGCAATGTATATGATGTGAGGGGAGCTTCAGTCGGCTTGGGGGTTGTTGTTCGACCCGGGTGTTCGTGAGAGGCCATTGGTGTAGTGTGCGACAGGTCTGGTGTGCGAAAAAGAGGTGTGCGAGAATGTCCGACCATGGGGTGTGTGAGGAAAAAGGGCGTGCCAAGGAGAGTGTGCTGTCGAGAGTGAGGCGGTCGTGTGCGAGGGGGCACATGGAAGCGCGGTGTGGTGAGTGTTACAGAGGATGTAATGAGAGAGTGTACACCTGGGGTGAGTGTTACAGAGGATGTAACGAGAGAGTGTACACCTGTGGTGAGTGTTACAGAGGATGTAACGAGAGAGTGTACACCTGTGGTGAGTGTTACAGAGGGTGTAACGGGAGAGTGTGCGCGAGAAAGGGGTGTAACGGACAGGGGCATGAGAAAAGAGAGCGCTGTCAAGAGTGGTGGTGAAAGTAGTGAGAGTGACACGGAGCGTGAGTTGGTTGTGACAGGTGAGCGAGGATGTACACCTGGAATGGAAGGATGCACACCTGGAGTGGTAGAGCATGTGTGGGAATGCACACTTGAGTTGGTCATGAGGCACGTGGTTGGGTGTGCGAGTGAGAGCACACCTGTGATTGTCACAGAGGAGGTGACCGAGGAGGGGGCACGAAGAGGTGTGTTGGTGAGGTGTGCGAGCGACGAATGTGTGCCAAGCTGTTCGGTGGTCAGGTGTGTGACCAAGTCTGTGAGCGGAATGAGTGTACCGAGGTGTGTAAGGAAAGGTACGAGGAGCATGGGAACAGCTGGAGGTATGAGCAAGAAAGGGGTAGCGTATGCGTGTAAGCATGCAGGTGAGGCATCGACGGTAACCGGGTTAGCGGTTAGAGCGACTTATAGCCGAATCGGGCCCTCGGTGCGTGCCGGGCTTCACGTGCCGCGAGAACCAGCGGGGATCCGAGCCACGGCGGGTTCGAAAGGACCGCCGTACGTGATCCACGCTGGGCCGCGCTTGGAACGGCCACGTCCGTGCCCCGCTAGGCGGAACGGGCAGACCGATAGAAAGGGTCGTCATGGCGACCCCTTTTTGTTTAGGCGTTCCGGCAGGTCGATATCGGGCAATTGGATGGCTCCACGCCGAGGTGGTGCGTGGGATCTCGGCCCGGGTAAGCGTCCTTCCCTGCACCAAGTGCCGGAAGCATCCAGCCACCGGCACCAAACAACCCGCATTCATTGCGCGGCTTTACGAAGCCGGGCTTTGGACAGGAATTGGCGCACCGAGAGGCATTAGTGAGTAGACTGTGTGATGAGGTTAGTGTTTTGGCCCCAAAATTAGAAAAAGGCGAAATTTGATGATTGGTACGGTGATTGGCAGATGATTGGCAAAATTTTTGATTGGTTGGATTTAGGTGTGCGAAATTGATAGTAGGACCTCCCCGATGTGGTGGGATGGCAAATCCACCATCCCTCACAGAGGGGGGCAAAGGAGCACTAGCTTATGGGGTTGATGGCAGTGAAAACTAGCCCGGGTGGGTGAGGATATCGTGTGTAGGGATCTAGCGAAGATGACATTAGGCAACGTTAAGATTAGTTAGTGACAAGGATACCTGTAGTGGGGACGCAGGTAGTTTAGTGTGGATTATAATGACGAGGGAGCGCAATAGTTTAAAGGGATGACTGGGAAGCGCAAGTTTCAGAGGGGATAGTTAGATGAGATGATGCTGTGTGAGTGTTGGAGGTGTATAGAAGTGTATTGTGATCAGGTGATTGACCAGGTGTGATTGAACAGGTGTGCAACTGGACAGGTGTGTGGAGCAGTGATGGTGATGGTGATGGTGATGTGTATTGTGATGACCAAATGGTCCAGGAAGAGGAGGAGGGTGCAGGTGGCACCAGGTGTGATTGCACAGGTGTGCAACAACAGGTGAATGGAGAATGGTTGTGTGGAATACATGGAGTGTGGAATAAATGGTAGTGTGGAATATCTGGAGTATTGGAATGGATGGTCGTGGAGTGAGTATGATGGAAATAATGGAGTGGAGTGGCTGATGCGAAGGTGTGAATGGGGGAAGAGTGGACCCCCCTCACGGATACCCAGGGCGGGTAGTGTAAGTGTTAGGTAGAGGGTATAGGTAAATTGTGGTTGGATATTGGCATCTGTGGTGCGAGGTGAAAGAATGGTATTTGGATGGGTGCATTAGTGTTGTGGAAATGGCTGGGCGTGTAGTCTATTAGTGTGTGTAGTTGGTTTGGGCACTCCACCGCTGTGAGGATGTCGGCCAGGTGAGGCCGCAGGTGGGCTCTGGGAGCCGGTAGAGTTGTTGTGGATGGGGCCCGAGGATCCGGAGGATGGACCCGGGTAGCCCAGTGCCAGAGGGCACCAAGGGGTGACAGAGCCAGGAGGGGCCTTCCCCAGTTAGATAGGTTAGGGTGAGGAGCTAGGTAAGCTCGGGTGGCAACTGCAGTGGTGGAGGTGTGCAGGTGGGTAGACCTGCTTGGAGAGCTACACGTCGCAGCCCAGAAATTGTGCGAGGGCACCGGGAGATGAATCGGGGGAGTGAGACCCCAAATTGAGAAGCACCACAGTTTGGTCAATGGGAATTGGTTATTAGAACCCATAGTGTAAGCGGCCAATGGATTGGCAGGGCAAGACCCCGGGTAGTGTAAAGTGTGTTAAAGTCATTTAGAGGATAGATAGGATGAAGGATCTCCTCGCACCATCTGCATCCACTCACCTGAGGTGACAGGTACTCCACACCATGCCATGTTTCGTTATTTTATTGTGCAAATGTTTGGAATGTGAGACGCATCATGACGTGGGTGTGACATTGTGCTTGATGTTCCATCACTTCCTCCTTATGAGGATTGATGATGAATTGGGTGATGGCAAATTTTGGTTAGAGGGATTGTGGTGACTAATTTGGTGTAGAAGGGAAATATGGGGAAGATGTGACGGTAGTGACGAATTGGTAATGTGTAGATTTTGTACATATGGGGTAAGGGCAAGGGTAGCGTAGGTGACAGGGGGGTGACGTACGTTAGGGACGAGCTTTCTCACTTCGCCCTCCGTACGCATTTCGCCTTGCATTGCCTTATTGATGTGTACCTTTGTGACCTTACCCCTCGCTCATTTGTCTCTTTTGTCTCCCACATGACCTGTGCGCCATTGGGCGCCGAGGGGAGCTTGCGTGATTCGGCCATTGTGCGCCCGGCACTCTCAGAACCAGCTGTCTGCATCGATGCACCACATTATGGACCACATGCCTGTGGCCGAGCACCACTGATGGACCCCATGGGTTGGGGCATGGCCCCTCTGCTGGAACCGGCCATGAGGGCCCGAAATCTTGCTGGCGGACCTGGGCCACAGGGCACCGATGCCCCACAGGTGAACCACACGTAGTCGGCCCTGTGGGCCATAAATAAAATAAAATAAAAAGGACACATTGGGTGCAAGTTTTAATACAAATAGGCCGCCAGTAAGAAAATGAAAGAATGACAACAACTGGAAGACAATAATAATAACCAGCAGAGGGAGCCGAAGAGCAAGAGATCACCTGCAGGGTTAGGGGTTGTTGGTTTTATTTTCTTGAACAATGGTGACTGCACCGATTGGTGCTTGGGTGTGTATTGGTGCGTTTTTGGGTGCTTTAATGGTGCATTGATGCAGAGCAGTCTGTCTCCCCCCCCAGAAAGAACAATTACAGGTCCTGGGTTAGTGTTGTAAATAAAAGCAGAGTCATTGTAAATAATGCTCCCCACCGTCAGTGTGTAGTTTGAAGACCATTCCGCAATTCGGTTAACTGTGGGCGTAAGTCTGTTAGGCAGGGTGCAATGGAGCAGCGGGACACATTTATTTATGTTTTAAAAACTGTCGCACTCAGGGTCAGGTTAAAAGTAGAGGGAACTACACCTACGTGTCACACTAAATAAAAAGTTGTAGGCCCGGGACGTGCCTAAGAGGAGGAGGGTGCAGTGTTGCGGATATGAGGACTGTATTTTTTTGATTGTGAGCTTTATTATTATTATTATTGTTATTCTGCGCCTCCTGCCTCCGGAGCTGTGTAAAGGTCAAAAGGGCGTCCCATAATTAGTCCACAAGCATACACGTCAGCCAATCATAGAATACCCCTGTTCGATAGTTATATCTTATTCTGTGTTTTAGGGTAAGGCTGAGTCTCCCATTAATAGAAATACTCCATTGCACCAGTGAAAGAGATAGATTCCCTTCATTCCCACTCCCAAAACTTCCATTTCCCCTTTCGTCTTTGCCAGGCCTTGAGCGCCATTGCCAATTACCTCCCTTCCAATTGCCAACTGCATTTTGGGCGGTTTTCCCTTCATCCGCCATTGACCACGAGGCAGGGTTGGGGAAGAAAGGCGGGTCCCCACCTCGTCATAGAGGGGAGGAGTGAACCAGCCCTTGCCGACCAACCCAGAACGAGGGGTTGGCTTTAGAGGGCGGAGAGAGAACGTTTTGGGGAGGTTCGCAAAGGGTCAAGGGTGGGGCTTATATAACCCGAGGCAGAGGCCCCCAGAGAGAGTCGAGGAGGGAGGAGATCAGAAGACAGAAAGGCCTTGAGTTAGACTAAGCAAGAGAGGAAGTTGTTGGACTGGGTGGGACTAAGAAAGAGAGAGAAAGAGTCCTGAAGCTTGTGAGGGAAGGAGAGAGAACCTGTCACACCAACCCTCCACCAAGCTCCGCGTTGGCTCCACCAAGCGTTCACCTCCACCAAGGCTCCACCAAGCTCTGCGTTGGCTCCACCAAGCGTTCACCTCCACCAAGGCTCCACCAAGCTCCGTGTTGGCTCCACCAAGCGTTCACCTCCACCAAGGCTCCACCAAGCTCCGCGTTGGCTCCACCAAGCGTTCACCTCCAGCCATCCACCTCCTGCCATTCCTGTCATTCCCCACGTGAGTCTGTCTTTTGTTTGTTCTGTCCTGGGTTAATTAAGATTGGAGGTAAGCTAGTATTTTCACTGTGTCACCTGCGTCTTATGTGATTGTAAATAAACGTGAGTGCTTTCTTTTTGCTTATGTGTATAAATAGTAAATAAATTTAGTGGTAATTTCCAAACCTTTCTTTGCCTTTGTCTTCCTCTTTGCATTCGTCGTTTTAGTCTTTTCCCTCATTGAGCAGCCGCGGTGCGATCCGGCCAACGTTTGGGTGGAATCGGGTTCTAATCGGGGAATAACTGTTCGGTCGCGGTAATACACCACCGCTCGGTCAAAATAACATCTTAACCGCGTCCGCAACAATATATATATATATATATTGTAACGAATGTGGAAACGTTACAATGTGAACGTTACAAAAGTATGGTAACATCCTCGTAATGTAAATAATGGTCGTAGCCGTCCTAGTTAATTCCATGAAACTTACACGCAGGTCACGATATATCTTTTAAATAGTGTATTTCCTTATTCCATGTAGGCTAAATATGTGTTTCCCACTAGATTGACTTTGCATTGTATCAAACAAAATAAGCGTAGGCCCTTCCAATTTCCCCAAAACCTCCCTTCCAATTGCCTTCCGCATTTTGGGCGGTTTTCTTCAACCACCATTGGCCAGGAGGTAGGGTTGGGGAAGAAAGGCGTGTCTCCACCTCGTCATAAGAGGGAAGGAGTGAACCAGCCCTAACAGCCAATTAACACCGCGGTGAGCGACCCGGTAGGCGTGCCTTCGGAGTCTGCGGCTTGATTTCGCCCGAGGTGATAAAAGCGACTGTAAGGGACTGCTTTACTAGAGGCCTTGGGAGATGAGCAAAGAGACTGCACCAAGAGGATTGGTGAGATGCGAAACGCTCCAAGCCAAAGAGGCTCGGCAAGGAAACCAGCTTTGGAGAGACGCGCTGAAAGGAGGGAGACGGCTCCACCCCAAGAAGAGGAGCAGGTGTGCCGAACCAGCGCGTGACGTCTACCGCAGCGGATACACGACAAAGGGGTTTCCCTCCAAAACCGCGAGGAATTGCGAGCTGCGGCCTCCCGACTTTGCCTCCATCTCAAGCAATCCACCTCAAGCCCTACCTGCCTGCATTATCCCCTGTGTAAGTGTGAACGTCCTGTCCTGCTTGTTGTCTTGGGGCTAAGTAAAAATGAATAGTGTAAGTTAACGATTCGCTGTGTTACTGCTTCTTCCATCCATTGCTTGTGTGTGTATAATAAATCTGTTCTTCCTCCGTATTCTTCTTCTTCTTCTTTTTCATTCTCTTTCGGTCGCTTTAGAGATTTCCCGATTGAATATCTGTGGGGCGATCTGGTCAACGTCGGGTGGAATCGGGTTCTAATCGGGGAGTAACTGTTTGGACGCGGTTAAATACACCACCGCTCAGTCAATATAACATCTAAAGCCGCGTCTGTAACATTTGGTGTCGAGGAGTTGGATTCGGACCTGGGACTAAATTTGTTAGGCCCAAATTTTGGAACACCAATTGTACTATTAGAGTAACAATTGGTGTCGAGGAGGGAGATCGGACCCGAAATCGGACCCGAAGCGCGCTTAACGCGCTCAAAATTACAAGATGCCGAAATTTATTTTGTTTTATAAAGCAAAACCCGAATTTTGAGATCGCGCCATGGACAATCAAGGCGATCGGATGTCGGTGGGAGAGATAGACAGGGTGGAATCGACCCAGGACCTCAGGGAAGAAGTGGGGAAAATGGTGGAGGAGAGTAAAGAAGGTGTGGTTGAGGAGGTATCAGGTGCACAAAATGGCGCTCTCGCGCACGTGGTTACAGCGGCACCAAATTTTGCCGCGCCCTTTGCACCAACGGTGGAAGACATGCAATTAATTATGGCTGAAATGGAGGCCCTTTTGGACAGGAACAGGGAGCGATTGTTAAACCAAATGGAAGCTGACAGTGAGCGATTGTTAAACCAAATGGAAGCAATAACGAACGGATTGGGAAACCAAATTGAAGCAATAACCAACAGAATGGATGACCGCATGCAAAAATGTGGGGAGACCATGGATCGCATGGTGGGCGAAAGGGTCCCAGGGGTGCACGAGGAAGCAACGCGGGTCGAAAAGCGCCGGTTGAACGAAGTTGAGAAAAGCACGGGTACAATGACGGGGGTAGAAATCGCGACACAGGGTTTGGAAAAGCCGGCGACCGCTGAGGTAGAGGAGGGTGTTTTATTAAAGCCAGCGGTTGCCGAGGTTAATAAAGAAAAAGCAGTGCTGGGAATTAAAATTGAAGAGATGACGGAGGTAACCCGGGAATTGCAGGGAGAAATGGAATATGTGCAAAGTCCCTGCTCACATCACGATGCTGTGCTTAACCCGAATGGAAGTTTGCAGGTTTTGGTGCAGGGAGGAAGAAGAACCCCGAAGGTGAGACGTGCTGTATATTGTGCGGGTAGATTTTGTAAAAGGATGTTTAGCGACAAAAGAATTGTCGCGCGCTTGGGATCGAGGAAGCATCCGGGCGTTGGTGAAGGGTCCCGTGTGAGTGGAAATGGCACGCGTGGGAGGAAAAAGTGTGCGTCGGCGAGTGGGTGTGTTATAAAGTGTGGGAGTGAAACCGAGTGCGAGCGAGAATGCACGTCGGGGTGTACGGAGTGTGACACGAATAGTGAGTTGGTGATGGCGCAGGTGCGAGAGGGCACATCGGAGCGCGAGTGTGAAACCGAGTGCGAGCGAGAATGCACGTCGGGGTGTACGGAGAGTGACACGAATAGTGAGTTGGTGATGGCGCAGGTGCGAGAGGGCACATCGGAGCGCGAGTGTGAAACCGAGTGCGAGCGAGAATGCACGTCGGGGTGTACGGAGAGTGACACGAATAGTGAGTTGGTGATGGCGCAGGTGCGAGATGGCACATCGGAGCGCGAGTGTGAAACCGAGTGCGAGCGAGAATGCACGTCGGGGTGTACGGAGAGTGACACGAATAGTGAGTTGGTGATGGCGCAGGTGCGAGAGGGCACATCGGAGCGCGAGTGTGAAACCGAGTGCGAGCGAGAATGCACGTCGGGGTGTACGAAGTGTGACACGGAGAGTAAGGTGGTGGTGGAACGTGTGCAAGGAAGCACACCTGAGTTGGTCATGGCGCGGGTGTGGGAGAGCCCATGTGAGCGCGTTAGTGGGTGGATGCAAGAGTGCACGCCCATGGTGAGTGTTACGGAGGACGTAACGGAGGAGAGGTGTGGACCAAAGTGTGCGCGAGAGGTGTGGTGTGTAACAGGGAGAGCGTTGGTGGAATGTACGGCGGCGTTGGAACGCCAGGTTTTGTGAGGGTGAAAGGGGTAGCGTATGCTTGTAAGCATGCAAGTAAAGCATCGATGGTAACCAGGTTAGCGGTTAGGGCGACGGATAGCCGATGCGAGTGCTCGGTGCGATGGGGGGTGCTTTGTTGGGTGCGAGGCCCGGCGCGGGTCGATGCTGCGTCGCTTCTCTTCGAAGCGTCGTTGCCGATTCGGGCTTGGCCCCGCCCCGCACGGTCGAGTCCGGGCTTTGTCGGGCGAGGCGACCGGTCCGGTTCAAGGGCGAGTGGGAGGAGGCGGAACGGTGCCCCCTCGTGGGGACGGGGTTCCGACCGGGGGAGATTGAGCCATCGGGCCCGGGACCGCAAGGTGCCGCGCCGAGATGGTGCGTGGAGCCTCGGTCCAACCAAACCACCTCCCTTGAACCGAAAGCCGGACGGATTCAACCTGCAGGCAACCAAACCACCCGAATTCATTGCTCGGCTTTACGAAGCCGAGTTTAATGATGTCATGACGCACCGAGGCTAGGATATAGCGGACTGTGATGATGGTGATCGTGATAGTGATAGTGATTTAAAACGAAATTTAGAAAAGTGAGTAGAATTGGCAGTAAATGGAAAATTTTTGAATTGGTTGGAATCTGGACGAACAAAATTGATAGTGAGAGACCCCCGATGTGGTGGGATGGCAAATCCACCATCCCTCACAGACGTGGGGCAAAGGAGCTATAGTCTATGGGGTGTATGGCAGTGAAAACTAGCCCGGGTGGGTTAGGATATTGATAGGGCCCTAGCGAAGATGACATTAGGTAACGTTAAGTTTAGTTAGTGACTGATACCTGTAGTGGGGACGCAGGTAGATTAGTGTGGATTATAATGACGTGGGAGCGCAATAGTTTAAAGGGACGACTGGGAAGCGCAAGTTTCAGAGGGGAGTAGTTAGCTGAGATGATGCCGTGTGTGTGAGGATTGAACAGGTGAGAATGGAACAGGTGTGATTGCACAGGTGTGCAACTGAACAGGTGTGTGGAGCAGTGTATGAGGGAGTAGTGGTGATTGCGTGTTGTGTTGACCAAATGGTCCAGGAAGAAAGGAGGGTGCAGGTGGCACCAGGTGTGAGGGCACAGGTGTGCAACAACAGGTGTATGTGGCTGTGTGGAATAAATGGTAGTGTGGAATATCTGGAGTAGTGGAATGGATGGTCGTGGAGTGAGAATGGTGGAAATTGTGGAGTGGAGTGGATGGTGCGAAGGTGTGAATGGGGGAAGAGTGGACCCCCATCACGGATACCCGGGGCGGGTAGTGTAAGTGTTAGGTAGAGGGTACAGGTAAATTGTGGTTGGATATTGGCATCTGTGGTGCGGGTGGCAGAATGGTATGTGGATGGGTGCATTAGTGTTGTGGAAATGGCTGGGCGTGTAGCCTGTTAGTGTGTGTAGTTGGTTTGGGCACTCCACCACTGTGAGGATGTCGGCCAGGTGAGGCCGCAGGTGGGCTCTGGGAGCCGGTAGTAGTTGTTGTGGATGGGGCCCGAGGATCCGGAGGACGGACCCGGGTAGCCCAGTGCCAGAGGGCACCATGGGGTGCAGAGCCAGGAGAGGGGCTGTCCCCAGTTAGTTAGGTTAGGGTGAGGAGCTAGGTAAGCTCGGTTGGCAACTACAGTGGTGGAGGTGTGCAGGTGGGTAGACCTGTTGGGAGAGCTAGACGTCGCAGCCCAGAAATTGTGCGAGAGCACCGGGAGATGAATCGGGGGAGTGAGACCCCAAATTGAGAGGCACCACAGTTGGGCAATGGGAATTAGTTTTTAGAACCCATAGTGTAAGTTGGCCAATGGATTGGCAGGGAGAGACCCCGGGTAGTGTAAAGTGTGTTAAAGTCATTTAGAAAATAGTTAGGATGAAGGATCTCCTCGCACCATCTGCATCCACTCACCTGAGGTGACAGGTACTCCACACCATGCCATGTTTTGATTATTTTATATGATGCAAATGTTTGGATTGTGAGACGCATCATGACGTGGGTGTGACATTGTGCGTAATTCCATCTCTCCCTCCTTATGAGGATTGATGATGAATTGGTGATGGCAAATTTTGAAGTAGAGGGATTGTGGTGACGAATTTGGTATAGGGGAAATATGGGGAAGACGTGACAGTAGTGACGAATTGGTAATGTGTAGATTTTGTACATATGGGGTAAGGGCAAGGGCAAGGGTAGGGTAGGTGACCGGGGGGTGACGTACGGTAGGGACGAGCTTTCTCACTTCGCCCTCTGTACGCATTTCACCTTGCATTGCCTTATTGACGTGTACCCTTGTGACCTTACCCCTCGCTCAATTGTCTTTCTTTTGTCTCCCACATGACCTGTGCACCATTGGGTGCCGATGGGAGCGTGCGTGAGGTGGCCATTGTGCGCCCGAGATTCCCAGAACCAACATGCATTGCGTTGATGTACCACTGTATGGACCGCTGTTCTGCGGCCAAGTACCACTTGATGGACCCCAGGTTCTGGGGCAGGGCACCTCTGTTGGAGACCGGCCATAGTGGCCAGGGAATCTTGCTTGCGGACCTCGGTAAGGTGGCACCTATGCCAAACAGGTGGACCACCCTTAGTTGGCCCCTGAGGCCCTAAATAAAAATGGACACAAGTTGTGCTTTTTATTATTTCCAACTAGGCCGCATGAAGCCAGAAGACGTCGGGAAGAACATCGGCCCAGCAGAGAAAGAGAAGACCACCACCAGTTGTTTTGTTGTGTTTATTATGAACCATGGTGACTGCGCACCGGGTGGTGCTTTGTGGTGCTTTTGGTGCTTTTGGTGCTTTTGGGTGCTTTGGTGGTATTGGTACTGGTGCATCGATGCAATGCGTGCTGTCTCCTCCCTCCCAACAGGAATTTCTTCTCTTGTTCCCTAAAAAGAAAAAAAAAACAAAGGTCCTGGGTTGCGTTGTAAATAAGAAATCACGTCATTGTAAATAATGCTCCCCACCGTAAATGTATAGTTTGAGAATAATTCCGTAATTCGGTTAGCTGTGGGCTTGAGTCTGTTAGACAGGGTGCAATGCAATAGGGGGACATACTTATTTGTGTTTTAAAATTGTCACACTCAGGGTCAGGTTAATTGTAGAGGGAATTACACCTACGTGTCACACTAAGTTAAAGTTTAGTAGGCCCGAGTACGGGCCTGAAGAAAGGAGGGTGCAGTGTAACGAATGTGGAAACGTTACAATGTGAACGTTACAAAAGTATGGTAACATCCTCGTAATGTAAATAATGGTCGTAGCCGTCCTAGTTAATTCCATGAAACTTACACGCAGGTCACGATATATCTTTTAAATAGTGTATTTCCTTATTCCATGTAGGCTAAATATGTGTTTCCCACTAGACTGACTTTGCATTGTATCAAACAAAATAAGCGTAGGCCCTTCCAATTTCCCCAAAACCTCCCTTCCAATTGCCTTCCGCATTTTGGGCGGTTTTCTTCAACCACCATTGGCCACGAGGTAGGGTTGGGGAAGAAAGGCGTGTCTCCACCTCGTCATAAGAGGGAAGGAGTGAACCAGCCCTAACAGCCAATCAACACCGCGGTGAGCGACCCGGTAGGCGTGCCCTCGGAGTCGGCGGCTTGATTTCGCCCGAGGTGATAAAAGCGACTGTAAGGGACTGCTTTACGAGAGGCCTTGGGAGATGAGCAAAGAGACTGCACCAAGAGGATCGGTGAGATGCGAAATGCTCCAAGCCAAAGAGGAGAGGTACTCGGCAAGGAAACCAGCTTTGGAGAGACGCGCTGAAAGGAGGGAGACGGCTCCACCCCAAGAAGAGGAGCAGGTGTGCCGAACCAGCGCGTGACGTCTACCGCAGCGGATACACGACGAAGGGGTTTCCCGCCAAAACCGCGAGGAATTGCGAGCTGCGGCCTCCCGACTTTGCCTCCCTCTCAAGCAATCCACCTCAAGCCCTACCTGCCTGCATTATCCCCTGTGTAAGTGTGAACGTCCTGTCCTGCTTGTTGTCTTGGGGCTAAGTAAAAATGAATAGTGTAAGTTAACGATTCGCTGTGTTACTGCTTCTTCCATCCATTGCTTGTGTGTGTATAATAAATCTGTTCTTCCTCCGTATTCTTCTTCTTCTTCTTTTTCATTCTCTTTCGGTCGCTTTAGAGATTTCCCGATTGAATATCTGTGGGGCGATCTGGTCAACGTCGGGTGGAATCGGGTTCTAATCGGGGAGTAACTGTTCGGACGCGGTTAAATACACCACCGCTCGGTCAATATAACATCTAAAGCCGCGTCTGTAACAATATATATATATATATATATATATATATATATATATATATATATATTGTTGCGGATATGAGGATTGTGTTTTTTTATTGTGTTGTATTGTATAGTAAATTGTTGTAAATATCACCCTCTGTAAAATGTAATGATTCCTGGTAAATACCTCCGTAGTGTGAAGGTCAAAGGGCGTCTCGGTAGTTATTCCATAAACACCACATTGCAGGACACGATAAAACCCTTGTTCAGTAGCTTATATCTTATTATGTGTCTTAGGGTAAGGCTGTGTCTCCCATTAATTTAAATACTCCATTGCACCAAGTGAAATAAGAGTAGATCCACTTTCATTTCATTTCAATGGCCAACTGCATTTTGGGCGGTTTTCTTCAACCACCATTGGCCACGAGGCAGGGTTGGGGAAGAAAGGCGTGTCTCCACCTCGTCATAGAGGGGAGGAGTGAGCCAGCCCCGAACAACCAACCGAGCATGAGGGGTTTGGTTTGAGAGGGCGGAGGAAGAGCGATCGGGGAGGTTCGCAAAGGTTCAAGGGTGGGGCTATATATAACCCATGAGAGATGCCCCCAAGAGAGATGCGCTTTTACTGAGACAAGGAGATGAGTCTGAAAAGAGAGGTCCATGACAAGAGCTGAGTTGGTCGTCAGGGGTGGTCAGTGGTTGCGTTGGAGAAAGAGTGGTTGGACAAAAGAAAGAGAGAGGAGAGAACCCGTCACGCCAGACCCCCCACCAGCGCGTCGGCTCTGACCGTGATCCGACCCGTGATCCGACCCGTGATCCCGCGCACACGACAGGATCGGTGGCATCAGCGGCCGTCGAGGTCCAGCCCGACGTCCCGTGCGGGATCAAACTCCAGCCAGCTCCGTGCCATCCTACCCCTCCAGCCACACACCTCCTTCCAGCCAATCCACTCTGCAATTCCCCGTGTGAGTCGTCTTTGTTTGTTCTGTCCTGGGTAGTAACTAAGTCTGTATAAGCTAGTAATTTTCACTGTGTCACCTGCATCTCATGTCCCCTGTAAATAATTGTGACTGCTCTTTTTGCTTATGTGTGTAAATAGTAATAAATCCAGTTACTCTTCTGTACGTCTTCTTCCTCTTTGCATTCGGTCGCTTTAGAGTTTTCCAGATTGAGTAGCTGTGGCGCGATACGGCCAACGTTGGGTGAATCGGGTTTAGTGGGGAGCAACTGTTTGGCCGCGGTTATACCTCCGCTCGGTAAAATAACATCTAATCCGCGGACCGTAACAAATTGGTGTTGGGGAGTGAGATACGAGGCCCGAAGCGTGCTTAACGCGCTCAAAATTACGAGCTGCTGGAAATTTATGTTGTAAAGCAAAACCCGAATTTTGAAATCGCGCCATGGCTGGTCAAGGCGACGGGATGCCGGTGGGAGAGATAGACGGGGTGGAATCGACCCAGGACCTCGGGGAAATGTATATCGAGGATGTGGTTGAGGGGGTATCAGGTGCACAAAATGGCGCTCTCGTGCACGAGGTTTCAGGCGCGCAAAATGGCGCCTTTGCGCAAGCGGTTACAGCGGCACCAAATCTAGCCGCGCCTGTGACCGTAGCAGCGTCGCTGGGGGATTTGGACCTTTTAATGTTACAAATGGGGGCCCTTATGGACAGATTGGAAGCCAAAATGGGTGAGCAAATAAGGAGCTAAGCGAGGGCTCAGAATGAGCAAATGAGGGCTAATAGTAAGCGATTGGAGGGCCAAATGGGACAAATGGGGAACCGGATGGAGGCTCAGAATGAGCAATTGGGGGTAATGAGGGATGAAGCGAGGGGTACCGGGGAGGGGTTAGACAACGGGATAAAAGAGGTAAAGAATGGGTTAACGGGGGTGGAAAATAGAATGGCTGCCCAGGAGAATCAGTTAGAGGGGGTGAAAAATGGGTTAATGGGGTTAGAAAATAGGATGGAAGACAAATTGCGGGAAATAGGGGAGCAATCCGCCCGGGAAATCGAACAGATGGGGAACCAGATAGAGGAGGTGAAAATCGGGTTAGAAAGTAAATTGGATGCTCAGAGGGATGAATTGGGACAGATGAGGATGGCATCTACAAAAGAGATGGAGGAGATGAAAGAGGAGATACGACGAGGTGTGAGTGAGGAGGTCTCGGGGGTACACGAGGAGGTAAAGCGAGGCAAAAAGCGTATAGAGAAAGAGGTGAGGAATAATACGGCTAGGTTACAGGGGGGCATAGAGGGTCTGACGGAGGAGGTGGAACAGCTGACGGAGGGACAAAAAGAACTAACGGGGCAGGTTCAAAGGAACACTGCGGTACTAGGAGGGTTAAAAGCGACACAAAACGACGTAAAAAATGACTTAATAGCGACACAGAGGCAATGTCAGATGGTACGTGAGGGACTGACAACGAGGTTGGACGAGGTGACAGAGATAATAGAGACGAAGGACCGAGAGGTGAGGACGCACATAGAGACGGTCAAGGTAGCCTTAGAGGACGAACTTGAGGAGACGCACCGAGAAATAAAAGAGGTGAAGCAAAAATTAGAGGAAGTGGAAGAAGAGGTGAGTGAAATTAAGAAGGGACAGACAGAAACTAAGAGGGAGATAAAGGAGGAAGTGATGGAATATGTACAAGGTCGGTGCTCGAATCGTGATGTTTTGCTCACTAACCAAATAAAGAGTTTGCAGGTGGCGAAGGAGGTGCGGAGACGAGGTGCCAAGGTGAGTGGCGATATACGTGGAAATGTAGATGATGTGAGGGGAGCTTCAGTCGGCTTGGGGGTTGCTTTGGACCCGGGTGTTCGTGAGAGGCCGTTGGTGAAGTGTGCGACAGGTCCAGTGTGCGAAAGAGGAGGTGTGCGAGAATGTCCGACCATGGGGTGTGTGAGGAAAAAGTGCGCGCCAAGGAGTGAGTGTGCTGTCGAGAGTGAGTCAGTCGTAGCGCGTGTGCGAGGGAGCACATGGAAGCGCGGTGTGGTGAGTGTTACAGAGGAAGTAACGGGAGAGTGTGCGCAAGAGTATGCGCGAGAAAGGTGTGTAACGGATGGGTGCATGGGGAAAGAGTGCGCTGTCAAGCATAAGGGAGAATGCACACCTGTGGTGAGTGTTACAGAGGATGTAACGAGAGAGTGTACACCTGTGGTGAGTGTTACAGAGGATGTAACGAGAGAGTGTACACCTGTGGTGAGTGTTACAGAGGATGTAATGGGAGAGTGTGCGCGAGAAAGGTGTGTAACGGACGGGTGCATGAGGAAAGAGTGCGCTGTCGAGAGTAAGGGTGAGTGCGCGGCCGAGAGTGGAGGTGAGAGTAGTAAGAGTGACACGGAGCGTGAGTTGGTTGTGACAGGTGAGAGAGGATGTACACCTGGAATGGAAGGATGCACACCTGGAATGGTAGAGCGTGTGTGGGAATGCACACTTGAGTTGGTCGTGAGGCACGTGGTTGGGTGTGCGAGTGAGAGCACACCTGTGATTGTCACAGAGGAGGTGACCGAGGAGGGGGTGCGAAGAGGTGTGTTGGTGAGGTGTGCGAACGACGAATGTGTGCCAAGGTGTTCGGTGGTCAGGTGTGCGACCAAGTCTGTGAGCGGAATGAGTGTACCTGGGTGTGTAAGAGAAGGTGCAATGACGAGGAGCATGGGAACAGCTGGATGTATGAGCAAGGAACGGGCTGCTGGGTGTAAGCATGCAGGTGAGGCATCGACGGTAACCGGGTTAGAGGTTAGAGCGACTTATAGCCGAATCGGGCCCTCGGTGCGTGCCGGGTTTCGCGTGCCACGAGGACCAGCGGGGATCCGAACCACGGCGGGTTCGAAAGGACCGCCGTACGGGATCCACGCTGGGCCGCGCTTGGAACGGCCGCGTCCGTGCTCCGCTAGGCGGAACGGGCAGCCCAATAGGAAGGGTCGTCATGGCGACCCCTTTTGTTGAGGCGGTCCGGCAGGTCGAGATTGGGCAATTGGATGGCTCCGTGCCGAGGTGGTGCGTGGGATCTCGGCCCGGGTAAGCGCCCTTCCCTGCACCGAGTGCCGGACGCATCCAGCCACCAGCACCAAACAACCCGCATTCATTGCTCGGCTTTACGAAGCCGGGCTGTGGAAGCGAATTGGCGCACCGAGAGGATCTAGTAAGTAGACGGGTGATGAGGATAGTGGTCTGGACCCGAAATTAGAAAAAGGCAAAATTTGATGATTGGCAAAGGATTGGCAGAGTGATGATTGGTAATGGTACAGTGATTGGCAGATGATTGGCAAATTTTGATTTGTTGGATTTGGACGAGCAAAATTTATAGTGGGACCTCCCCGATGTGGTGGGATGGTAACTCTGTCATCCCTCACACCACAGGGGGCGGGCAAAGGAGCACTAGTTATGGGGTTTATGGCAGTAAAAACTAGCCCGGGTGGGTTAGGATATATCGTGTGTAGGGACCTAGAGATTGACAATAGGTAACGTTAAGATTAGGTAGTGACAATGACACCTGTAGTGGGGACGCAGGTAGATTAGTGTGGATGATAATGATGAGGGAGCGCAATAGTTTAAAGGGACGACTGGGAAGCGCAAGTTTCAGAGGGGAGTAGTTAGATGAGATGATGCCGTGTGAGTGTTGGAGGTGTATTCAGAAGTGTATTGTGAAAAGTGTGTAAGGAACAAGTGTGATTGCATAGGTGTGCAACTGAACAGGTGGGTGGAGCAGTGTTTGAGTGAATGATGGTGATGTGTGTTGTGTTGACCAACTGGTCCAGGAAGAGGAGGAGGGTGCAGGTGGCACCAGGTGTGAGTGCACAGGTGTGCAACAACAGGTATGAGGAACAGGTGTATGGAATAAATGGTAGTGTGGAGTATATGGAGTATTGGAATGGATGGTCGTGGAGTGAGTATGGTGGAAACTATGGAGTGGAGTGGATGGTGTGAAGGTGTGAATGGGGGAAGAGAGGACCCCCATCACGAATACCCGGGGCGGGTAGTGTAAGTGTTAGGTAGAGGGTATAGGTAAATTGTGGTTGGATATTGGCATCTGTGGTGCGGGTGGAAGAATGATGTTTGGATGGGTGCATTAGTGTTGTGGAAATGGCTGGGCGTGTAGCCTGTTAGTGTGTGTAGTTGGTTTGGGCACTTCACCACTGTGAGGATGTCGGCCAGGTGAGGCCGCAGGTGGGCTTTGGGAGCCGGTAGAGTTGTTGTGGATGGGGCCCGAGGATCCGGAGGACGGACCCGGGTAGCCCAGTGCCAGAGGGCACCAAGGGGTGACAGAGCCAGGAGGGCCTTCCCCAGTTAGTCAGGTTAGGGTGAGGAGCTAGGTAAGCTCGGGTGGCAACGGCAGTGGTGGAGGTGTGCAGGTGGGTAGACCTGCTGGGAGAGCTGCACGACCCAGCCCAGAAATTGTGCAAGGGCACCGGGAGATGAATTGGGGGAGTGAGACCCCAAATTGAGAAGCACCACAGTTTGGGCAATGGGAATTGGTTTTTAGAACCCAATATGTACAGTTTGGCCAATTTAGTAAGTTGGCCAATGGATTGGCAGGGAGAGACCCCGGGTAGTGTAAAGTGTGTTAATGTCATTTAGAAAGTAGTTAGGATGAAAATCTCCTCGCACCATCTGCATCCACTCACCTGAGATGAAGTACCTCCACACCATGCCAGGTTGTTTAATTATTTTTGATGCAAATGTTTGGATGGTGAGACGCATCATGACGTGGGTGTGGCATTGTGCTTTATGTTCCATCTCTCCCTCCTTATGAGGGTTGATGATGAATTGGTGATAGCAAATTTTGGCTAGAGGGATTGTGGTGATGAATTTGGAATAGGGAAATATGGGGAAGACGTGACAGTAGCGACGGATTGGTAAATGTGTAGATTTTTGTAAATATGGGGGAAGGGCAAGGGTAGTGTAGGTGACAGGGGGGGGGGGTGTGACGTACGGTAGGGACGAGCTTTCTCATTTCGCTCTCCGTACGCATTTCGCCTTGCATTGCCTTATTGATGTGTACCTTTGTGACCTTACCCCTCGCTCATTTGTCTTGTCCCCCTTTTGTCTCCCATATGACCTGTGCGCCATTGGGCGCCGAGGGGAGCATGCGTGAGTCGGCCATTGTGCGCCCGGAACTCTCAGAACCAGCTGTCTAAATCGATGCACCACATGATGGACCACATGTCTGTGGCCGAGCACCACTTATGGACCCCATGGGTTGGGGCATGGCCCCTCTGCTGGAACCGGCCAGGAGGGCCCGTAATCTTGCTGGCGGACCTTGGCCACAGGGCACCGATGCCCCACAGGTGAACCACACGTAGTCGGCCCTGTGGGCCATAAATAAAAGGGACACGTTGGGTGCAAGTTTTAATACAAATAGGCCGCCAGCAAAGGAAAATGACAACAACTGGAAGAAATAATAATAGCCAGCAGAGGGAGCCGAAGAGCAAGAGATCACCTGCAGGGTTAGGGGTTGTTGGTTTATTTTGATTATTCATGAACACTGATGAACTGTGATGACTGGGCACCGATTGGTGCTTGAGGGTGTATTGGTGCGTTTTGGGTGCTTTCATGGTGCATTGATGCAGAGCAGACTGTCTCCCCCCCCAGAAAGAACAATCACAGGTCCTGGGTTAGTCTTGTAAATAAAAGTAGTGTCAATTGTAAATAATTCTCCCCACCGTCAGTGTGTAGTTTGAAGACCAATTCTGCAATTCGGTTAAATGTGGGCGTGAGTACGTTAGGCAGGGTGCAATGGAGCAGCGGGACACATTTATTTATGTTTTAAAACTGTCGCACTCAGGGTCAGGTTAAAAGTAGAGGGAACTACACCTACGTGTCACACTAAATTTAAGTTGTAGGCCCGGGCCGTGCCTAAGAGGAGGAGGGTGCAGTGTTGCAGATATGAGGATTGTGTTTTTTTATTGTGTTGTATTGTATAGTAAATTGTTGTAAATATCACCCTCTGTAAAATGTAATGATTCCTGGTAAATACCTCCGTAGTGTGAAGGTCAAAGGGCGTCTCGGTAGTTATTCCATAAACACCACATTGCAGGACATGATAAAACCCTTGTTCAGTAGCTTATATCTTATTATGTGTCTTAGGGTAAGGCTGTGTCTCCCATTAATTTAAATACTCCATTGCACCAAGTGAAATAAGAGTAGATCCCCTTTCATTTCATTTCAATGGCCAACTGCATTTTGGGCGGTTTTCTCAACCACCATTGGCCACGAGGCAGGGTTGGGGAAGAAAGGCGTGTCTCCACCTCGTCATAGAGGGGAGGAGTGAGCCAGTTCCAAACAACCAACCGAGCATGAGGGGTTTGGTTTGAGAGGGCGGAGGAAGAGCGATCGGGGAGGTTTGCAAAGGTTCAAGGGTGGGGCTATATATAACCCATGAGAGACGCCCCCAAGAGAGATGCGCTTTTACTGAGACAAGGAGATGAGTCTGAAAAGAGAGGTCCATGACAAGAGCTGAGTTGGTCGTCAGGGGTGGTCAGTGGTTGCGTTGAGTGGTTGCATTGGAGAAAGAGTGGTTGGACAAAAGAAAGAGAGAGGAGAGAACCCGTCACGCCAGACCCCCCACCAGCGCGTCCACTCCGACCGTGATCCGACCCGTGATCCGACCCGTGATCCGACCCGTGATCCCGCGCACATGACAGGATCGGTGGCATCAGCGGCCGTCGAGGTCCAGCCCGGCGTCCCGTGCGGGATCAAGCTCCAGCCAGCTCCGTGCCGTCCTCCCCCTCCAGCCACACACCTCCTTCCAGCCAATCCACTCTGCAATTCCCCGTGTGAGTCGTCTTTGTTTGTTCTGTCCTGGGTAGTAACTAAGTCTGTATAAGCCAGTAATTTTCACTGTGTCACCTGCGTCTCATGTCCCCTGTAAATAATCGTGACTGCTCTTTTTGCTTATGTGTGTAAATAGTAATAAATCCAGTTACTCTTCTGTACGTCTTCTTCCTCTTTGCATTCGGTCGCTTTAGAGTTTTCCAGATTGAGTAGCTGTGGCGTGATACGGCCAACGTTGGGTGAATCGGGTTTAGTGGGGAGCAACTGTTCGGCCGCGGTTATACCTCCGCTCGGTAAAATAACATCTAATCCGCGGACCGTAACAATATATATATATATATATATATATATATATATATATATATATATATATATATATATATATATATATATTAGTTATAAGCGTGAAAGGTTGTCTGTTTGTTTGTTTGTTTATTTGTTCTGAAACAGCGTCGCCATTTCTGAACGGATCTTCACCAAATTTGGCACGGGGGTCGCCATGCACCACAGAATCACTGCTGAACCAAAAAATTCCTGCTACTGAACCAAACTGAACTGCTGAACCAAAATACATATTCTGTCATTTTAAAACCACCAAAGTGTGTTAGGTTTCCCCGTTTCATAAAATGTATCGTTTGATACGTATAATGCTTTAAAACTGTTTTTAGCCACGTCGCAGATGCTGCTCATAGAGTGCCCTCTGCTGTTGTTGTTGTTGTTCTTGTTCTTCTTCTTGTTCTAGTTGTTGTTCTTGCAGAGAAGACAAAACCTCAAAGCTCCACCCATTCTGGGAACCATAGCTCCACCCATTCTGGGAGAGGATTCATATAAACAAATATCCACCATTTTATTAACTCGCATAGCTTTGACGCCTGTTTTGTAGGCCCGTGGTGTCTTGCTCTCTCACACAGTTTTCTTTCAAATCAAATTCGATATATCATTTCATTTTTCACAGTCGCTAACATAGTTTTAGACTCGGTTGAAAAAAAACGGGAAGAAAATCCGATGAAAGTTGCCGTTTATAAAACGAAATGAATTCTCAAAGGCCTGTAACTTCAAGTCCATTGAGATTTATTTTTTTTAAATCGCGGCATGGTCAGTCATACACCACCCGAAATAACAGACGGGAAAATGCCGAGATATATTAAAAATTCGTCCATTTGATGACAATCGTCACGATGAAATATTTTATTTATACGTCGTCACAATAATGTGGAGAGAGGAGAATAGCTTCGTTCACGTGTCGCTACACACGGGAAATTGCCGAGATATATTTTTTTTAAATCGCGGCATGGTCGCGGCATGGTCATGGCATGGAAAAATAACATCAAGTAATCGAATCAATAGGAATGTCCTGTGCCTATAACATCGACGTTATAGGCACAGCTGCATCTAGGCATTGTGTAACATCGACGCGGCTTTTGTTTTGATTAAAACTTTTTGTGCTTGTTTTTTTTTGTTTGTTTTGTTTTTACCTCAGAAGAGATATCAACATCTACCTCAGCGAATGTCAATCGCGGTGTCAGTATTTGATGAACTTATAAAGGCTTAGGTGACTTATAAGTGTGACCAGCATGTGCACGGGATTCTTCCCAGAAGAATGAGTGGTCGCATTAGCTTGTACGACTTAAAATGAGCGAGTTTTGTTTTGACGTTTGGGCCAGTTTTACATGTTGTATCCCTAAGGAATGAAACGAACGTTTTTCCTTCCTTACAATTTTATTTGAAGTCACACATGCCTCAAAATACACTAGAATTGAATGCTGAATCCGAAAATGTAAGTGAAATTGCCTTGTTTTTTTAACATTATCTTCTATATATTCTAAATATATATCTGTGCAGTGTCTGTCTTGTGTTGTCTTGTCTTGTGTTGTCACTGAACTACTCCCTCAAAATTTTGTAAAATCGTACGATTCCAACCTGACCCACGGCAGGACTATGCGCTCTACTGAGTGGCGTTCTAGTTTCACTTATGAATATCATCACAAAAGGTGCTGTTTTTGGAGATTGCAGATGTTACATGTACTCCATTGAATGGCAAAAGCGTGGATTGCCACACATCCACATTTTGGTCTGGCTTAAGGATAAGATTCGTCCAGCTCAGGTAGATGATATCATCAGTGCAGAGATTCCAAATCCTACCGAGGACAAAGTATTGCACGAAGTAGTGGTGAAGCACATGCTCCATGGTCCCTGTGGTTAGAGGATTCTTAATCATTACTGATCATTATGTTTCTTCTTATGTCTTTCAGACCGTGTTCATTGTTGAAGTTGCAATAAACCGCCAACTGGATTAACAAAGAGAACTGGTCTTATTTATGAACACGGTCCATTGACCTGCCGAGAGAGGTAACGCCTACCAGGAGCAAAGCTCCCGCCATTATGGCCCAAAGGGTCACAGGAGCACGCAAGCCTCCTCACTACGATTGCCACAACCTTGGAGGTAACACATGGAAACGTTCCCACAATTGTGTCCTTGACCGTCGAGTTTATGCACTTCGTGTCACGTGGTCACATCAACACTCATTCTCCTTGCATGAAAGCGGGAAAATGCACAAAACGATACCCCAGACCTCTTCTTACAGAAACTCAGACAGATCAGGATGGATATCCTTTGTACAGAAGAAGAAAGCCAGGTGATGGGGGCTTCACCACTACTCTCAGAGTGAAACAACAAGAAATTGTCATTAACAACCAGTGGGTGGTGCCCTTCAACCCTCTCCTTTCACGCATCTTCAAATCACACTTCAATGTTGAAGCATGCTACTCAGTCAAGTATGTCTTGAAGTACGTCAACAAAGGTACTGATCATGCAGTCTTTGGTCTGCAGAGAGAGGAAACCAAAAATGATGAGGTATCAGCATATCAGATGGGTCGTTACATCAGCAGTAATGAGGCTGTGTGGCGTATTCTCAACTTTCCCATTCATGAACGCCACCCCAGTGTTATGCATCTTGAGATCCATTTGGAAAATGGGGAAAGAGTTTACTTCACAGAAAAAACCACTCTGCAGCGAGCCCAGCAGCCACCTAGGACCAAACTAACTGCATTCTTTGATTTGTGCAAACAGGATTCCTTTGCTAGAAGTCTTCTCCACTGTGAAATGCCTAGATATTACACCTGGCAAGAAGGGAAAAAGGCATTTCAGCCAAGAAAGCAAGGTGCAACAATCCCTGGACACCCTCACATCAGATCCAGTCAAGTGTTAGGTCGTGTCTACACTGTTCATCCCAGCAACTCTGAGAGCTTTTATCTCAGACTCCTCCTGCACAACATTCATGGTCCAACCTCATTCCAGGATCTCAAGACAGTTGCTGGATATGTCTGGGCAACATACCGTGAAGCTTGCCTGAGAAGAGGTCTCTTGGAAGATGATGCACATTGGAACAGTATCTTGGAAGAGGCTGCAGTCTCGCATTCTCCAAGCAAGATGAGGAGCCTCTTTGCTATCATTATCAGTGCCTGTTCACCATCCAATCCTGAGCAACTTTGGCATAATCACCCGGACAGCATGACAGAAGACATACTGTATCAAGCACAACAAGTCAAAAAACCCAAACCTTCAGTTTACCTCTGCCATGTACAACCAAGCACTGGTACTCATTGAAAATACTGTACAGTCCATGGCTGGCAAGGATCTTCAACAGTGTGGACTGCCTGCTCCTGTATGAACTGAACCTGCAACTCTCAGTCGAGAGATGCTTCAGGCAACCACCTATGACATTCAACAGCTGCAACAGTATGTCCACCAAAATGAACCACTCTTGGTTCCAGATCAAAAAGAAGCTTATACAAGGATCAAACAATTGTTGACGTCTGACTCGGGTGGAATTGTTTTCCTTGATGCCCCTGGTGGAACAGGCAAAACGTTTTTGATCAACTTAATTTTGGCACAAGTTCGTTCACTCCAGCAGATTGCTATGGCAGTGGCCTCATCTGGAATTGCTGCAACTTTGTCCACAGGTGGCAGGACTGCTCATTCTGCCTTTAAGCTGCCACTCAACCTGGCCCACAATGAGTCCTGTGTGCAATATTGGCAAAGGATCTGGACAGGCACAGGTTCTAAAGCAGGCCAAGCTGATAGTATGGGATGAGTGCACAATGTCTCACAGACTTGCATTTGAGGCTCTCGATCGCACCTTACAGGATCTCAGAGGTAACACTAAAATCATGGGTGGAGTCACACTCTTCTGAGCATAAGAGAGTGTAAGAGACCTTGAGCATAAGAGAGGGTGAAGAGAACAGAGAGAGGGTGAGATGGAGCGGCAGAGCAGGATTTACGACCCGAGGGCTGATGCCGTGAGGTCCAGTTGCAGAATCAGAGTCGAGGTTTGACAGAAATTTCTCCACCTTGTCGAGAGAAAAGGACACAGGGTCCAGGAGCAGCTGGGTTCGACTGGGAAAGGTGGGTACAGAGAGAGATGGGTTTGGGACGCAATATTTGGAGGCAAACACAGAGTTGAGGCATTCGGCTTTTTCACGAACGGTGTCAACTGTGTAGCCATTTGAGGTAAGCGAGGGGATGTAGGGGGAACAAACACCAGAAACGGATTTGACCAGACGCCACCAGGATTTGGAGGAAGGAGACAGGTTGGAGAGTTCAATCTTGAGTGTGGAGAGATAGTGCTTCCTGGCACTCCTGAGGGTAGAAACACACTTGTCTCGAGCTTGGTGGAAGGAACTGAGATTGCCTTCAGTTGGATTTGCCTTCCAAGACGCAAAGGCAAGTTGTTTCAGGGCAACTGCCTCACCACAAGATTCAGTGTACCATGGACGGGAGGAAGGGTAAGACAACTGAAGACGAGATGGGATAAATCTGTGCATGAGAGAGAGCAGTTTGCTTTGGGAGAATTCCCAGGAAGAATTGATGTCAGAGGCATTAGAGAAGGGAGACCAGTCCAGTTGATTGATGGCTGCTTGCAGACCGTGCCAGTCGGCCTGAGTGAAATGCCAGACTCGTCGGCGCTGAGGAGGCTCTCTGAGAAAGGCCAGTGAGATGTCCACTTTAACAAGCACATGATCAGAAGAACCGATTGGAGCAGAAGAAGAGCAGCAGACATTTGCAGGGAAGTTAGTCATAATCAAGTCCAGAAGAGAAGATACTCCATTGACTAAGACCCGGGTTGGGAAATTGACAGATTGTGTCAGTCGCAATGAGTCGCAGAAGTCCTTTGCTGAGGTGCCATGGCTGGTGAGAGATGAACCCACACCCAGCCAGCTGGCATGATGACAGTTGAAGTCGCCACATACGAGGAAGAGAGAGTTTGGATGAGTTGATAGAAGTTGGTCCATGTTGTCCGACAGAGAAATGTAAATGGAGTCATCACTGTTTGGAGGATGGTACAGAACACATATGAACAAAAGGTGGGAGCGGAGAGGAAGCCGTAGCCAGAGGTACTCCGGTGGGTGGGGTGGAGAGAGGGCAGTGCAGGGAGAGTGAGGAAGAGAGTTTTTGATAAAGATGGCCACCCCACCACCAGGACGAGGCTCAGGTCTATCGTACCGGAGGAGGGAGTAACCAGGAAGAGATATTAAGGAATCAGAGACCTCTTGAAGGAGGAAAGTTTCTGTTAAGCAGATCAAGTCTGGATTTTCAGAAGCAACCTGAATGGAGAGATCAATCAGGTTTGATTGAAGGCCCCGGATGTTTGAGGTCCATACCGTTAGTGAGGAGAGAGGGGGAGCATCGGGTGCAGGACAGGGGAGGGGATGGGTAGGGTCAGATGAAGGGTGAGAGGGGGATGTAGGAAGAGCAGTTGATAGTGTGTCAGAGATTACAGAAGAGTTACAAGAAATGGAAGGAAGAGGAGGGCGAAAGGTTTGATGGTGATCGAATGAGGCACAGTGAGAGTTTGTTTGAGGGGGGGCAGAGGAAAGTAGAAGGTTGGGGGAGGTGGAGGTATGACATAGAAGGGAGACGAAGTGGGGAGGAGGCAGCTTTGAGAATGAGGTGGGAGGAGGGAGAATTTGGGAGGGATGGTTGGGGGGGAGATTTGAAGGGGAGGCGCAAAGGGGGAGTTTAGAAAGTGGATGATTAATGAAAGATGAACATATATAACAAATTGGGTTTGTTGTGATTTTCAAGTTAGCGATTCGTTTAAGAACGATGGAGGAGGGATGGAATGAATGAGAATTTAGAGCATGGAGTGATTTGGAATCATAAGAGATTGAATATTTTTTTGAAATGGAATGAGTTGAAGAGGAAATTGAAAGGAGCCTTTTAAATAAGAAGAAAAACAGCGTGTTGTAATAAACCACTGAATAAAACACTGAAGGGGATAGTTGAAACATATTTAAACAGAACTGTGAAGAACAATCTTATATTCACAAAAATACCAATGGGGAGAGGAAGCCTAGAGCGACGAACACGAGTCACTTGAACAAGGCAAAAGGTGGAAGGCAAGCGGAAAATGGGGGCGGGGCGAGACAGCGCACGTGGGCAGAGGCAAAAGCACACGAGGGGAAAGGGAAATAAAAGTTTTTTTTGTTTGTTTTTTTGTTTGTTTTTGGGGGGGGGTGTGGGGGTTACAACGTTAGACAAATAGTAGATGTTTGGTGAAGCTTGGTGGAGAAGGGGAAATCAAAAAAGCTAGCAAAACAGCGAAGGAAGGAACAACCTTCGACGGGGGAAGCCTGAGGCTGCAACTGTGAAGATATTGCATTACATAATACATGATATTGCAAGTCCTTTGAAGTTATAGGTTGTTATAGGAAATTATAGGTCGTATCAGATTGAACTATATGTCCTATACACAGGATCTACGAGGTCTATACCGTTCAGGAATATATGCTTTTACAGATCTTCATCACTGTCCTGAGTGTCATTTTCACAAAGGTGTCTACACAAATGTAAACATTAATTTTTGGATTCTTCATGCTCTGAATATTCCAAAAATGTATAGTTTTGCTAATCTACCAAAATTTTGAACGAAAAAACATCGTGAACCTGACTAACACATCCGAACGTCGTAGGGCAGATTAAGGGGGCACAGCCGTTAACAATCAAGATCGACCCTACTAAACAATTGCCACGATGAAACCAGTAAGTAAGAAGTTTCGGAGGATTGAGAAATGGCGAGTACCAAGTGCATATCTACACCAACTAAACAAGTCCCTTCATTGGATGACATCGGAATTCTGCAGGATGCCATGACTGATCAAAAATGCGCTAGGTGGGTCAATCATGGATGTTTCCTTAACGATGATTTTAAGGTATGGATGTCTCGCCACGGCGGTGTAATACCGCTGCAAGCCATGTAACCATGGTTGGCTCATATAACTCATGAGCAAAGGGGGAATGGTATCCATGGTAGCTAAGGAATGGTACACACTGGGATTTATTTCAGTGGCAGACCAGTGTTGCAAAACGTGTATGATTGGTCCTCAACATAAAGTAGGGAGAGCACAAGGAATAGACGGTCAAGGGGCACGTCCACCATCAATGGGACTGTTTGGACACATGCAAATGGATTTTATTAAAATGCCTCAATGCTTTCTCTTTATGTAGCACTAACCAGAACTGTGTGAGCATTTCATTTGAAGGTGAAGGAAGCCCTTCCGGAAACAGCAGCTGAGGACTGCCATAAGTTTCAAGAGGGCATATGTGAACTCAGAAAGCCAAGAGGAGAAGGATTCTTCTTCGGATACTCCCTGGGGATGTTGATGTTTGTACTCAGACTGAGTCTGGTATTACTCGTGATTGTGCTTTACTTGGTCAATGGGGAATTTACTATACAAACGAAACAAAGAAATACAACAGCAGATTTGAATATGTAGGTGTATAGTAATGGAGAAAGGAAGGATATAACAAATTTGTGGCCAGTTATAACCCTACCTATCATTTTGCAAAGATGCCCCTTTATTTGACTATCCAGCAACAAGTGAAATGTTATTTGTGCTGGGCCCACCTCAAATTGCACAAGGCTGTAGATTCATGGGTAATTGCACTTGCCAATATTACTTGCATTCTAGGGAGTGCTTCAGTGTAACTGCAGTGTTGGGGAGAGAGAGGGAGGTGGAACCTCACCTGGCCGAACCATTCTCCATACCTTCTCTACACACTTACCAATTCGTCACTAATGTCACGTTTACAATATTAACAAGTGACGTTAATTGTATTTACAAAACGCAACCCAGGACCTGCGATTTATTTTGGGGGAAACAAAAAGAAAATCCTGTGGGTGGGGAGGAGACAGCAGGCACTGCATCGACACACCAGCACCAATAATCACCAAAACGCACCGTAGTGCACCGTCACCTCAGTTCAATAAAACAAACACACTGTTGGTGGTCTTGCTCTTCGGCTCCCTCTGCTGGCCGATGTTCTTCCAGATGTTGTCATTCTTGATGGCTTGCTGCCTAGTTGTAATGATAATAAATAAAAAGCACAAACCGTGTCCATTTTTATTTATGGCCCACAGGCGCCGACTATGGGTGGTTCACCTGTGGGCTTGGTGCCACCTCACCGGGTCTGCAAGCAAGATCTTGGGCCATCGTGGCCGGTCCCAGCAGAGGGGCCATGCCCCAACCCGTGGGGTCCATGAGTGGTGCTCAGCCACAGACATGTGGTCCATAAGTGGTGCGTGGATGCAGGCAGCTGGTTGCGAGAATTTCGGGCACACAGACGCGGCATCTCGCACGCTCCCCCTCAATGCCCAGAGAGCACGATCCTCAGGTCTTGGAAGGAAGACAGAGATGACAGGTTAACGAGGGGTAAGGTCACAGGGGTACACATCAACGAAGATAATGCAAGGTGAGGTGCGCCTGGAGACTGAGCGGAGAAAAGCTCAGCCCTATCGTACGTCACCCCACCCGTCACCTGTTCTACCCTTGCCCCTAACCCCCGTATTTACAAAATCTACACACTCACCAATTCGTCACTAATGTCACGTCTTCCCCATATCTCCCCTATACCAAATTCGTCACAATCCCACTAATCCAAAATGTGCCATCACCAATTCATCATCAATCCCTCTTAAGGAGGGAGAGATGGAACATCAAGCACAATGTCACACCCACGTCATGATGCGTCTCACAATCCAAACATTTGCACAAAAATAACCAAACCATGGCATGGTGTGGAGTTCTGTCACCCCAGGTGAGTGGATGTAGATGGTGCGAGGAGATTCTTAATCCTAACTATCCTCTAAATGACTTTAATACACTTTACACTACCCGGGGTCTTTCCCTGCCAATCCATTGGCCATCTTACACTCTATGCGTTTTAAGAACGAAATTCCCATTGACCAAACTGTGGTGCTTTATCAATTTTGGGTCTCGCTCCCCTGGTTCAACTCCCTGTGCCTTTGCACAATTTCAGGACTGGGTCGTGTGGATCTCCCAGCAGGTCTACCCACCTGCACACCTCCACCACTGCAGTTGCCTCCGAGCTTACCTGCTCCTTCCCTAACCTATCTGGGGAAGGCTCTCCCTGGCGCTTACCCCCCTCGGTGCCTTCTCTGGCACTGGGCCACCCAGGTCCTTCCTCTGGATCCTGGGGCCCCATTGAACTCTAACTGGCTCCCAGAGCCTACCTGCGGCCTCACCTGGCCGACATCCTCACAGTGGCGGAGTGCCCATTTAACTACACACACTAACAGGCCACACGCCCAGCCATTTCCACGTCACTAATGCACCCATCCAAACACCATTCTTCCACACGCACCACAGATGCCAATATCCAACCACAATCTACCTATACCCTCTACCTAACTCTTAAACTACCCTCCCCGGGTATTCATGATAGGGGTCCATCCTCCCCATACACTCCCTTTGCACCAACCACTCCACTCCACATTTTCCACCATACTCTCTCCACACCATCCATTCCACACTTCATGTAATCCATACCATTTATTCAACCATTCTCCATACCCCTGTTCACTCACTTGTACACCTGTGCTCACACACCTGGTGCCACCTGCACCCTCCTTCCTCCCAGGCTTCTTCATTCACTCAATACAATGCACAATCACAATTATTCCTCATACACTGCTCCATACACTTCCATGCTCAAGACAACCCACAGTCACACTTTTCACCATACACTTCTAACTCTCCAAACCATTGCCTAAGGCACCAACATTCTCCCATGCTCATACACACATCTTTCCCGAGCATTGCCTAGCAATTCCTCATTTGCTCAATACTAAGACTCTCACACACCCACGGCATCATCTGATCTATCTGGTGCCCTTCTAACTTGGTGCTCCCCGTCTTCCCTTCAAACTAAGCACATACCACATCATTAACAACCATTCTAACCTCTCTACGTCCCCGACTACCTATACAATGTCGCTACTTACCTGTACAGTTACCTATGGTCATTTCTCGAGATCCCTGTACAATTATCCAAACACTCCCTCGGCGAGCTTACACTGCCAAACCCCATAGCTAGTGCTCATGTGCCCCGTGCGAGGGATGGTGGATTTGCCATCCCACCACCTCGGGCATCTTCCATTATCAATTTTTCCCATTCAATTCCAATTCTTGCCAATCCAAAATTTGCCAATCATCTGCCAATCAAATTTTGCTGATCAATTTTTGCCAATCATCAATTCCCTATCCCTACCAAATGTCCATTAACTTGAGCCTCGGTGCGTCGTTACATTCGCAAAGCTCGGCTTCGCCAAGCCGAGCAATGAACGTGGGTGGTTTGTTTCCTGCAGTTGGATCCGTCCGGCATTCGGTTCAGGGGAGGGGGTTTGCTCGGGCCGAGATTCCAAGGCCCACCTCGGCGCGGAGTCTTTCGGTCTCCCGCCCGATGGCCCGATCTCGCCCAGCCAGAACGCCGCAACCACAAGGGGTCGCCGTGCCGACCCTTCCTACCTGCCCTCGACCCGGGCCGCCCGCACCACTTAGCGAAGCACGGATGCGACCGTGCAGAGCGAGGCGTGGCACGGATCGCTGGAACCACCGTGGTTACGATCCCCGCTGGTTCCCGCAGCACCCAAAGCCCGGCATGAACCGAGGGCTCGCGTCGGATAACGGTCGACCGAACCGCTGCTCCGTTTAACGTCGATGCTTCACTTGCATGCTCACACCACGTGTTCCGTTCCTTATTCACACATCCAGGTGTCTCCATACACTTCGTTATTGTACCTTCTCCTACACACCACCCAGGTGCACTCATTACGCTCACAGACTTCGTCACACACCTGACCACCGCACACCTTGGCACACACTCGTCGTTCGCACACCTCATCAACACACCTCTTCGCACCCACACCTCGGTCACACCCTCTGTGACAACCATGGGTGTGCACTCTTTTGCACACCCAATCACACACTTCCATGTGCCCTCTCGTACCGGCGCCAACACCAACTCAGGTGTATATGCCCGCACATGCTCGACCATTCCAGGTGTGCATCCTTTCATTCCAGGTGTACATTCCTTCTCTCCTGCCACAACCAACCCATACTCCGTGTCACTCTCACCACCACACTGTCATGCGTTCCTTCTCACTCTCCATATTCGGACCTCCTTGCACACCTCCTCCTTCCACACACTCTGCACCTGTCATACACCTCATCAGCGGCCTCTCACGAATGCCCGGGTCTAAACCAACACCCAAGCCCCTTGAATCTCCCCTCACACCATATACATTTCCGATTATATCACCACTCACCTAGGCACCTCGTCTTCGCTCCTCCTCCGCCATCTGCAAAGTCTTAATTTGGTCAGTGAGCACATCATCACGATTTGAGCACAGACCTTGTACATAATCCATCACTTCCTCCTTTATCTCCCTCTGAGTTTCCCTCCATCTCTTCTTAATTTCACTCACCCCCTCTTCCACTTCCTCTAATTTTTGTTTCACCTCTTTTATTTCCTGGTGCGCCCCCTCAATTTCTTCCTCTAATCCATCTTGGTCGTCTCTATGTGCGTTCTTACTTCCCGTTCTTTTGTCTCCATTGCCTCTGTCACCTCGTCCAACCTCTTTGTCAGTCCCTCATGTACCATCTGACATTCCCTCTTTGTCGCTATAAGATCTTTTTTTTATTTCTTACTGTGTCGCTTTCAACCCCCCGATTACCACAGTGTTCTTCTCCACTTGCTCCTCTAATTCCTTTTGTCCCACTGTCAGCTGTCCCACCCCCTGCGTCAACTCCTCTATGCCACCTTGTAACTTTGCCGTCCCATTTCTCACCTCTTTCTCCATACGCTCCTCACCCCGCTTTACCTCCTCGCGTACCCCCGCGACCTCTTCGCCCACACCTCGTCTGATCTCCTCCCCCATTTCTCCCATCTCTTTGGTAGATGCCGCCCTCATCTGCTCCAAATCATTCCTCTGGGCATCCAATTTGGTTTCTAACCCGATTTTCACCTCCTCTATCTGATTCCCCATCCATTTAATTTCCCAGGCGGATTGCTCCCATATTTCCCCTCAATTTGCCTTCCATGGTGTTTTCTAACCCCTCTAAACCATTCTTCACCCCTTCCATCTGTTTCTCCTGGGCATCCATTCTGTTTTCCAACCCCGTTAACCCCTCCTTCATTTCCCCAATTTGGCCCTCCAAATTAGACACTTAGTTGTCTTTGCCATCCTCCAGTTGGCCCCCCAATTTACCTTCTAGCCCTTCCAAACTGTTGTCTAACCCCTCAAATTTATTGTCTAAACCCTCAAATTTACTGTCTAAACCCTCAAATTTGGCTTCTAGCCCCCGCGATTTGATTTCCCATATTACTTAACCCATCTCTCAATCCCCCGATTTGGTTTGACAATCCCCCAAATTTACTGTCCAACTTCCCAATTTGGTCGCTCACTTGTTTACCCTGAGCAGTCATCCTATGCTCTGACTCTATCATACAAGCCCTCATTTGTACCATAAAGGTGTCCATATATGATTGCAAATCTACCACCCTCATCTGCGCAGCGGGCGTGGCCCCCGCCGCAGCCATGTGCGAGCCGCCGCGCCATTTTGTGCGCCTGAAACCCCCGCAACCCAATGCGTATTGCCTTCCTCCTCCATGATTCCCACCTCTTCCCTGGAGTCCTGGGCTGCTTCTAACCCTTCTTCTAACCCCCCCACCGGCATCCGGTCGCCTTGATCATCTATGGCACGATTTAAATTTAGGATGTTAAAATAAAATTTTGGCCACTTGTAATTTTGAATACGTTAAGCGCACTTCAGGTCCGAATCTCGCTCCCGATACCAATTCTTACGGAAAAGGAGTACGGCGCTCCCCTTAACTGGGGGGAGGGGGGTTAATCCCCATTCTATTTGCACTGGCCGTCTCCGGTCCTGAAGCTACCCCGCTCCCTTGTGGGGCGGGATTGCCTGAAGTGATTGGTCAAGGGATTACCGTACACCTCTGGTAATCCCTCCACAAGGCAGGTGGGTTACTTCGCTCGAGACCACGGGCAAGATGTTATTTGCCGAGCTGTTTTTAGCAGCCCGCGGTTCGAACCATTAGCAAAGACTAAACCCGATTCTGAGCATTGGCCAAATCGTGCCACAGGTACTCAATGGGGGAAATCACAAAGACGAACGGATGTGAAGGAAAAAAGGCAAAGGTAGGAAGAACAGGAATTCATTACTAATTATGGACAAATCAAAGAAACCGAGGGAGAAGGAAAGATACGAAAATAATTACAGAAGAGGAAGAAGACACAGTGCAATTCTAGCTTATCTATACAGGCTTAACTTAAACCCCAGACAACACAGACAAACAGACGACAGTCAGACTTACACGAATGGGAATGAAGCAGGAATGGCTGGGGAGAGAAAAAGGATCAGGCGGTCCACAGAACGGCCGGGACGGGAGCGAGCAGCCGCCGGCTCTCCACCCTCGGGTCCACACCGCCGGGATGCTCGTAGCAACGCGTCGGAGCTTGTCGTGGCTAGGCTGGTTGGGACAGCGTCTCCCTCGGGTCAGCATACCTCCCTCGTCACTTGTTCAGGCACCTCCCTTCACAGAACTGTTTGCCACGGAACTCCTCCACAACTCTCCGGTGAGGGCTCTCTCACTCATCTGCCTAAGCAGTCCCTCCCAACCTCCTCTTATGAGGCACGTGGCGATCAAGCTGCGGGCCTTTTGGAAACGCCCATTGTTGAGCTCGCCTAGGCCTTGATTGGTCGCGAGGGTTCACCGATCCCGCCCCTTGATGAGGCGTTGGCAAAGCCACGCCTTGTTCCTGGTGCTTGGCTGACTCCTCCCACCTTCTGCTCCGAGATGACCTCGTGTTCAATGGAGTTTGGGGGCGATGATGATGCCAACAACCCCACCCAATGCAACGGCGGCGAGACGCCACTTTGGAAGCCACGGCGATATTGTAGGGGATCTATCTTATTTCATTTGTTGCATTGCAATGTAAACTAGTGGAAAACAGAGTCTTAACTAATACACATAATAAATAACTAACTATAGAGAGGTTCGATGGTTCTCCACGTGTGTGCGATGGACTAACCAAAAGGACGACCTTTGATCTTAATACGAAACGGAGGTATTTACAAGAATCATTACATTTACAGAGGGTGGTATTTACAATAACACAGGATTCTCAAATCAGCAACAATATGTAGTATATAAATTTCTACAGAAACATTTCAAACATTACTACATCCATTGTTACTTCACCAAAAAAGAATTTTTATGATTCATTCACCATGTGGAATTAGTTGACGCAGTTAGTTGACGCAATTAGTTGATGCAATTAGTTGCGATCGCAGTTGACTCACACATGAACGTGTCATCAGGGCCTTTGTTTGCCCGCTAAGGTGGCGTCACGTTTGGTTGTTAGGTGCTTCGTGATGTCAATGCAGAAGGTCCATTTCTCCCGGCTCCCCGGTAGGGGAGGGGGATAACTTGGTGCTCGGGACGGGGGAGGTTCCAAGACAAACCTCAAATTCCCCTATTTCCGGCTCACTCCCGAAACTGCCAGAAGCCTTGCTATGCACCTCCATTTCACCGACCTCCGACATCCGCTTTGAGGAAGGTCGTTTCCCGCGTGCGTATTTATTTTAATTCCAAAACAAAATTTAAATTTGTCGAAGACGCGATATCGCGCTTCGTATGTCCAATGGACTATACAAATTTATCCGCCTCGACTATGAAAATTTCGGTTCCAAATGCTGGGTGGGGTTTTTCACCCAGCCGGCATCGACTCACTGCCTCTGGCCAAAAACATTAACCGCTAGGTTCGAATCTCTACTGCTTGACATCAATTGTTTTTTTAGGGTCCAATCCCACTACTGACTACCAATTTTCGCGCGGCCATCTTTGATTAATATCAGATGGTCACGGAAGCCGATCGCGAAGGCCTAAACCCCTGAGGCGAAAACTCGATGGCGGACTCCGGAACCAAAAAGCTACACCAAAGCGCGTGGGATGGAGGGGGGCGCGAGAGCCCTGCAGCCGTACCTATTAAATCAATCACACGGGAAACTGCGTTCAAGTATGTACAGCAAAATAATACAAGGATTTATTCAAGTAAAAAGGCAAGGACAGGAAAAAGCACGTGCCAGTAATAAATATCCTAATCGGGACGTCCCCACGCACCAATTTCAGAAACGAGACACAGGAATATGAATTAATAAAAAGTAAAGTGTCCGTTATGTAATTGTAAAATTTTCTGCAGATGCGGCCTTATCTTGTCTGTCGTCGTGCGTCCCCAAGCTCCGCCGCACACCATGAGGCCCCTCGCTCCAGCACCACAGCAAAACGAAGGCCCCAGCCAACGCCCACTCCATTCGCTCACGAGGCCCCAAAGCAGGAAAAGCACCGCACGTCCAACGCAGGCTAGCAGCTCCAAGCGAGGTCGATCTTCACACACGATCGGCCTGCCACGTCCCAGTCAGCTCTCCCGAAGCAAACGTGCAAAAAGCAAGCGAACTCCACTCGGGCTATGACTCAACTCAACTCGGGCTGCGCAAGACGAAGAAGAGCTGCAATAACGAGCTGCACAAAACAAGAACCGGATGTGCTCTCTCCCTCCCTCCGTCTCTGCCTTAAATAACCTTTTTGGTGACGTCAGCCTTGGCGCACTACCAACCAGTGACTTCCACCGAACCTTCCAGCTTCGCGCCTCTCACACTCGCTGGCTGGAGGTTCGCGCCCAGCGCGCCGACCAATCACAGGACCGTAGCGTTGCGATAGCTCGTAGCGTGTAGCGTGGTGATAGCGCATGGCACTTGATGTAGTTAGGCCTGTCGGAGGTGTAATTTGCGGCAGCCATCATCGGCGGTGCCCCGGCCTGGTTTCTTTGCCTGTTCCTTCCGAAGTCACTGTCAGGGAAGGGAGTTATTTAGTGTTGCACTAAGTAGATCCTAACTAAGTGTCTTAGTGGTGTGCATTGCCATAAGGGACAAAGGTTTAGCTACCAGGTGTGACCCACAGGGGCGCTACTCTTTAATCCCTACTCTACTTATCACTCGAACATCCTGGTATGCTCACATGTATACTCTTAACCGACAAAACGCCTACTCATGAAACTTATAACAAGGTAGATTCCTTACCGCGACAGACGAAGCACGTTACCTACACAGATCTATCAGGCTCTACATATCACTACCCTACCGACATAACAATACGTATGAGGGCGAGTCAAAAAGGTTTTCCTTTTCCAACAAGTTTTAGAACCAGAAATGTGACTTCTATTCATGGCTTCAGGAGAATCATCCAGGACTGGGAATAACTGACATGTTTATAAACTGTACAGAAAAGGTGGAACATCCGGGTCCAGTTTATTAGTGTGGACTCATTATCCTGCACTCGCGAAACGAAAAGCAGGGTTAAGCATTCAGGTGCGTACGTGTGCCGTGTGCCGTGTCTGCATTTTAAAAATTCATTTTCTCAGCAACCGTTTTTCCGATTGACATGAAATTATCACCATAAGAGCGCCTCCTCCTGTAGAATATTATAATGATTATTACGACGTCATAGGTCACGTGGTACAGGCGCCATCTTGGAGAAATTTCGCACCTCTATATCTCTGAAACCCCTCCATGGAAAAAATTGAGACCTTGCTCATTATCAACTACTCCCCATGGGGAATAAAATATGTCAATGATGATGTCATCGGTGTCTTTGTTGTGACGTCATAATTCGACAAATACAACACTTATCCATTCGATCATTATTTTAAAAAAAATCAGCAACTGTTGGTCTGATGGACACAAAATTTACACCATCAGTGCCTCCTCCTTTAGAATATTTTAATGATAATCATGACGTCATAGGTTATGTGGTACAGGCGCCATCTTGGAAAAACCGAAAAATGTTGCACCTCTATATCTCCAAAACGGCTGCATGAAAAAATTGAAACATGGCTCATTGTAAAGAACTCCATATGGGGAATAGGTGTTGTTAACGATAACGTCATTGGTGCCATAATTATGGTGCCGATGACGTCATTGGTGCAACATCGGCCCGGCAAAGCACATGCCAACTCAGACGCTCTCTCTCGGCGACCCTGTTGGGAGGCACAGTGCAAATTTTGTGACAGGCAGGAAGCCAAGGATCCAATTGGGCAGAACCAAATTGATGCATGCCTATATGCAGCGTGGGTGACAAGACAAACTTTGCCACAACCTCCACCTGAATTGGGCGATGTAAATTGGCGAGAGAATCAAAGGGCGGATCCTGTTTTGGGCCCCCTTTTTCATTGGCTGGAGGAGGACAAAAGAGCTTCTTGGGAAGAAATTGCTCCACACGGGGCCCAGGTAAAGGCCTACTGGGCACAATGGCAGATGTTGTGTTTGAATGATGGCCATTTGTATAGAAAGGTGGTAACACCAACGTGTGATGTGGCTTCCTGGTTGACAGTTGCACTGGACAAACTGAAGGAAGTGGTTATGGGGCACGTACATGGGACTAGGACAATGGGACATTTGGGCGTGGCTAAATCTTTGTCCAAATTGCGGCAGAGGTTTTACTGGCTGAATTCGGGCAGGGACATTCAAAATTGGGAGAGATCCTGCGACCTCTGCCGCAGTAAGGGCCCCACGTGCGTGCAAGTCCTTGCTCCAGGTGTACAACGTGGGAGCACCACTTGAGCGGGTGGCAGTAGATGTGGTGGGGCCCCTGCCAGCCACCCGCCGAGGGAACCGGTACATTATGGTGGCAATGCACTACTTCACCAAGTGGTCAGAATCCTACCCATTGCCCAACCAGGAAGCACGGCTGGTAGCTCAGGTTCTATTTGAGGGATTAATCTCCCGGTTTGGTATTCCAAGGGAGCTGCACATCGACCAGGGCCGGAACTTTGAATCCGCACTCCTGGGTCTGTGTGCGAGCTCCTCCAAATGAATAAGACCCAGACGACCCCTCTTAGGCCTCAATCGGATGAGATGGTGGAGCGATTCAACAGGAACCTTTTAACCCAATTGGCCCTCTTCACCTCCGAGCTCCAGCAGGATTGGGACGAGCATCTTCCTTTTGTACTAATGGCATACCGGACCGCACAGCATGCGACCACTCGGTGCACCCCCGCCTTGTTGATGTTCGGTAGCGAGATGCTAGTCCCCACTGATTTGTTGATGGGACCCTCACCAGAGGAACCGGGTGAAGCATCTGTGGAAAGTTATGCAACCAATTTGAAAAAGAGCATAGAAAAGGCTCACGAGTTTGCGAGGAAGCAAATTGGCTTGGCTTCCTCGCATATGAAATTGCAGTAAGACGCCCGGGCACACTCACCTCGGTTCCTTCCCGGAGACATTATTTGGCTCTTCTGGCCCTGGGGGAAGAAGGGTGTGTGCCCAAAACTCACCTCACCCTGGAAGGGCCCCGGGGTGGTGCTTCGGCAGGTGACTGATGTGTTTTTCAAAATTCTGTTGGGCCTGCATGCAGCTTCCACAGATAGTCCACAGGGAGAGATTGAGCCCCTACCTGGGTCGGGGGGCTCCTGGGTGGATTGGCAGGGTGCGGGATTGGAAACTAGGTGTGGTGGATGACACTCCTGGACCCGAACAACCTGCAACTCTCTGCACATCAATGTAAAGGTAAGGCCTTGATGTTTACTGTCCCATGCTTCGGTACTTGCTCATTTAAATTGGGACATGAGTAATTTGGAATAGGGGACGGGTGAGAGTGATGTCATGGCCAGTGAAGGGATTAGAATGTGTGCTACAGAGGCTTGTGGGTGGCGTTTGTGTTAGTGTTGTGGTTATGTGTTTTGATGTGGTCGTGAGGATGGAGACTGAGTTATGATGGAGTTATGTTGGAGTGATGTGTTTAAAATGTGAATGGGGATTCCACATGTAAGCAGATGTAATGTCACAATGCATGCATGTCATACGTGTAATGTCATGCAAGTTAGCAGCATGTCACATGTAAGCAGTATCTTTTTGTGACATCTTTTTATTGGAAATATGTGGTTGAGAATTGAATGGCAGCGGGGAAGGACATGGATTTTATGGGTGGGGAAGGTGTATGTGTCCGCAGGTATGGATCAAGCTCTGGAGGAGCGGTGACTGCGGCCTCCTCTGCGGTAATTGCCTCTGGCAGCCAGTGATGTCTGGAAATTGGGAGCCCCTCAGCCTTGGGGTCTGGTTGGGCGCCCTGTAGTGTGGAGACCCGTGGCGACCCATGAGGCTGTGTGAAAGCCTGAGCCAACAGAGCCTGGTGTGGAGACCTCCCCTGCAGGATGACAGTTAAGGGAGCTGTTTGGCTGTCACAGGGACAATAATTAAAGGGGGGAGGGATGAAGACGTCATAAGTCAGGTGACTTGTTTTTGGACTGCAGGCACCACAACCTGAAGCCCCCCCGCCATCTTGCTTGTACGGTACCTCCCCACTGCCTAGTAGAAACACACACACGTGTAATGACATATTAGTACGGCAGATAGGTGAAATATTTGGGAGAATTGTGACTTTGATGATACAAGCACGAGAGTTGGCACACAGTTAGAGTATGCCCGAAGGAAGATATTTGGCTATAGGGCCATCGCAGATTTGCCCTGTGACAACAATGGCGGCCATTTTTCAAAATGGCCTCCATTGCTTGTTATTTTACATAAATTTGGTACATTACTGCGTATAAACTGTTGTTGTGGTCATACAAGCTTGACATTTGGCACATAATTAAAGACCCCTAACTATAGAGTTATCATATATTTGTCCTGTGACAACAATGTTTTTAAAATGGCCGCTATTTATATGGTATATTATGGTATATGGTATATGGTATACGGTATATTAATTTGTATAAACTCTTGTTTGAATCATACAAGCATGGTATTTGGTACACAGTTAAATATTCTGACTATTAGAGTCATCACAGATTTGTCCAATAAAAATGGCGCCCAATTTTTAGTACGGCAGATAGGTGAAATATTTGGGAGAATTGTGCCTTTGATGGTACAAGCACGAGAGTTGGCATGCAGTTAGACTATGCCCTAAGGAAGATATTTGGTTTTTGGGCCATCACAGATTTGTCCTGTGACAACAATGGCGTCCATTTTTCAAAAAAGGACAAATCTGTGATGACCCTAGAGCCAAATATCTTTCTTAGGACATACTCTGACTGTGTGCCAAATGCCATACTTGTATCGTCAAAGGCACAATTCCTGCACCTATCTGCCATACAACAGACTTGGCATTTAATATGGATTTTTTTTTTCTTGACGTGGGTTTACTTTCTGAACTCAGTATATCAATCTAGTGAGTTTATTTTACCCTTCGGTGATGCCTTTGTTGAAAGAACCATGTCACTGATTGTCTTTCACAGCAAGAAGTCAATAACAGGATTATATCACAGGTGGCGTGACAAAATGTAAGGACAGGTACATTTGACGATTGGCTTCACAATCGGGTATACATGGGTTGTTGCATTCTGTATTAGTGGAAAACAACTGCTGCACGTCTACAAACGTTATTGCCGCTTCCTCTGGAGATGGTCCGTCAACTTGACAATGCTGTTTGTCATGGAGTGGTGGCTTTACGAAATTCTGGCATGAAACAGCATGCTATTGCTCGGCAGTATGGCATCACTCAAGGTCAGGTGTCAATGATCCTGAAACGAAATGCTCAGAGGGGTGTCCCTACTCCAATACCGAGGCCAGGACTTCCACGCAGAACCACAAGGAGAGATGATCGCCAGCTGCACCGGTTAGTCTGCAATGGCCGTACCAAGTCAGCTAATCGGCTTAGGGCTGAGTGGCAGCAACTGACAAATGTGCCTGTATCTAGAAGGCTAGTCAACCAACGACTGATTCAAGCAGGCTATCGTGCCAGGCGTCCCCTGAGAAAGCAACGCCTGACCAGACAACACAGCCAGCGCCGATTGCAGTGGGCCAGAGAGCACCGTCAATGGCAGCCAGGACACTGGAATCACGTGACCTTCAGTGACGAGTCTAGATTTCTGGTCTATCGTCAGGATGGCCGCGTCTGAGTGCACAGACAAGTGCATGAAGCCCACAACAAAGATTGTATAGTGCCAAGAGTCCAAGCTGGAGGTAGTGGGGTGACCGTTTGGGCTGCTTTTCATGCAGGGGGCAAAACTGATGTGGTTGTTCGGAATGGAAACCTGAACCAGTTCAAGTACAGGGTCATTCTGGAAGAAACATTGCTTCCATTTGCTCGTGCAGCCTTTCGAGGAAACTTTGTCTTCCAAGATGACAATGCACGGCCTCATCGTGCTCGCATGATCCAACACTTTCTTTCTGACCGTGGTGTAGAGCATATGGAGTGGCCTGCCATGTCCCCGGATATGAATCCGATAGAGAACTTGTGGGCAGAATTAACGCGTCAAATCGACCACTTGGACCAACAGCCGACCTCTGTGTGTGAATTGCAGCAGGCTATTGTCACTGCATGGCAAGCGATTCCTGTCCAAACCTTGGCAAATCTCGTGAACAGCATGCCTCAATGTGTACGTGCTCTCGTGAATGCTCGTGGGGGTTACACGAAGTACTGAACTGTAATTTTACTGTCCCTAATCCCAGTCATAATTTAGCTTTTGTTTTTGTTGATTTTTTTTTTGGCTAATGTGCAAAATAAAGAGATACTTCTGGAAAACGTACAGAAGTTTAACACAGTACTGTCTGTGAATTGAGTTCGATATCAGTTTACATCACTTTCAAGGATCAATTTATTTGCTTCGAAATGTCAAATGTGGTTTTTGTTTCTTTTAAAGGTCACATTAACAAAATCTGGAATAATTTCAACATAATTCCAATGAACTTTTGGTTCTAAGTCATCTTGAAAAGTAAGTTCACCCCCACTAAAAAAATATTCCATATTAAATGCCAAATCTGTATATATATGCCATGGTCTTGCAGGGGGGTGAAATACATGTTTTTTTATGATTATTGAAATGTGTGAGAATGGTTATGGGATTTGTGTGAGTGAATGGGGTAGAAATCCACTGAGCCATGTCATTCACCTGTAACACCTGGACAGGGCCCGAGGAAATTTGGGCCCCATTGGGATGGCTCTGCAGGTAACGTTGGGTATTGTGCCATCCATCGGGGGACATGGTCTGTTGGAAGGGGTTGTATAAATGTTTTTTTTTTTTTTTTAGCATTTTCGGATAAGTTTTGTGGTTAAGGTAGGTTTTTGTGAGCTTTGATATTTTTCTTCCTGTGCCAGGAGTTAGGAGCAGGGACTTCAAGCTTTGTAAATATTTGAAATGTGAATTGTTAATTAAGGGGATAGAACGTTAAGAAGAATATATAAGTAGCTATGGCTTGCTTCTCACAGCCCTCCTGATTGATTTCATAGGCTAATTAAGTGTGAGTCGTGCTAATTTGGTGGGAGTCGTGCTAAGTGCTAATTAAGTCGGTAAGTGTGAAGACTGGAACGGTAATGCCTGCAGTAAACCTTGTGGGGGATACGGTTCAAGTGGGGTGGGGGGGGGGGAGAGGGGACTGTGGGAGGAGAGGAGACTGTGGGAGGAGGAGAGGAGACTGTGGGAGGAGGAGAGGAGACTGTGGGAGGAGGAGAGGAGACTGTGGGAGGAGGAGAGGAGACTGTTGGAGGAGGAGAGGAGACTGTTGGAGGAGGAGAGGAGACTGTGGGAGGAGGAGAGGAGACTGCAGGAGGAGGAGAGGGGCCCCGGGGAGGGGGAGAGGACACTGGGGGAGTGGGAGAGGAGACTGAGGGAGGGGGAGAGGATACTGGTGGAGGGGGAGAGGACACTGAGGGAGGGGTAGAGGTGTGAGGAGAAGTTGGAAAGGAATGAGGAGGAGGAGTAAAGCGACCCCCACTCTCCCCTGTGTGTGACCCACTCTCCCCTGTGTGTGACCCACTCTTCACCGCGTGTTTGACCCACTCTCCCCGATGTGTGTCACCTGTGGAAGAAAATTAATTATTTGTGTACGTAATTTGTATAATTGAATGGATTTTCTTGAGCCTCCAACTGTTGTTGCAAACACTTAAGTTTTAATTGTTTAATTGCTTGTGTTACAGATTCGTCACTTCCTTCGTTGTGGTTTTCATCCACTGTAATCATTTTTGGTTCCATATGCTATTATTGTTATCGTATAAGTGAAATGGAGGTAACTGTTTTCAAAAGGTAAAAAATTAGTGTTTTAAAAGAAACCGGAAACCGGATCGGGAGGAACCGGAAGAAGAAGAGGAGGAAAAAAGCGGGGCAAGTGAGGTCGGGAAGAAAAGCCGAGCTGCTTTGAGGTCTCGAGGAGACGCTGGTGAACGGGGGTCATGAGCGAACTTTGGTTTTCCCGGGAAAGGGATTCCTGTGACAGAGTGGTTATCGCTGTGACAGATAAACCTGCATGACGGGTTTTGCGGTTGATTCCGAAGAGAATCGTTGTTGGAGAGCAGGTACGCCTCCATTACAGGCCCGCCCGCCATTTCGCCTCGCTCCCGCCATTTCGCATCGCTCCAGACTTTTCACCTCGCTCCAGCCATTTCACCGCACCCAGCCGTTAGCCTGGTTTGCGTGTGCTTTTGAAGAGCCATTCAGCCGAGTCATTATTGACTGTGTCGGCCATTTACATAAAACTAAGGCTGGACATCAGTATTTGCTGACCATCATGTGCGCTTCCACAAGGTTCCCAGAGGCAGTGCCTCTTAGAAAATTTACTGCAGCAGTTATTGAGAAGGCCTTGATTAAATTTTTCACTTTGGTTGGCCTACCTAAGGTCATCCAGTCTGATCAGGGTTCCAATTTCATGTCAACGCTTTTTCAGCAAGTGGTACACCTGTTGGGAGTACACCTCCCCCACTCCCTTCAATCCCACTCCTCCCTCCAGGTCTTTAAAACAGCTGTTCACCACCATCTCTTATCTTCCCCCATCGAAAACCTTGATCTTTTCTACCCCCGGTAATTCACCCCAGAGTCCTTGCAGTGTTCATATGTTTTATTCCTCTCCCACCTCCCCCCAAGTCCTCCCGACGATAGGTGTTACGGCCTTGGCAAGACCGATGGAGACAGCGATCTGTTAGCATATACACTGCCCAAATAGCTATGTGGAATTCTCTCATGTAGAGATTAAGCTTTCAGAATCATTGGAATCTCCTGCGATGTAGTCAACACCGAGGGCCTTTCACTCACTCACCGCAGGCATGTTGGTGGTCTTTCTGTCTTCTACCGACTCCTCTCCGGCCTTGCTCCCCCAGCTCTCTCTGTGCTCTGTCCGCCCAATATTCCTTCAGGTCGCACAAGATCTGCCTGCAACCTGCTTATGGTTAAACTGACAAAGTCTAGGCTCTCTGCTCACCTTCACTCTTTCAATCCCCTTTTCTCCCGCCTCTGGAACAAACTCCCCCACTCCCTTCAATCCCACTCCTCCCTCCAGGTCTTTAAAACAGCTGTTCACCACCATCTCTTATCTTCCCCCATCGAAAACCTTGATCTTTTCTACCCCCGGTAATTCACCCCAGAGTCCTTGCAGTGTTCATATGTTTTATTCCTCTCCCACCTCCCCCCAAGTCCTCCCGATGTCCCTGCTCTCAAATGTTGTGTTTGTGTCCTTCCCCCTCTTCCCCCTCTCTTTTCTGTCCTTCAGTCTCTCTCCCCATCTTGTCTGCCGCTCCCCTTGTTTTTTGTGTTTTGTGTGTCGGTTTGTCTTTTGTGTGATTAATGTTAGCTCTTTCACGAGCCTCGATCTTGTATACAGAAAAAAAGAAAAAAAAAAGTAAGATCAAGTACTTACCATCCCGAGAGCCAAGAGGCCTTGGAAAGGTTTCACCAGACATTGAAGAATATGATTAGAACGTATTGTTTTGAATGTGACAAGGATTGGGATGAAGGAATACCCTTATTGTTGTTTGCTACGAGGGAATCTGTTCAGGAGTCATTGGGATTCAGTCCTTTTGAACTCGTGTTTGGACTCGCAGTTCGAGGGCCATTGAAATTGGTGAAAGAACAGTGGCTACAGGAGGAGTCGCAGTCAACAGTGGTAGAGTATGTGTCAACGGTTAGTTACAGATTGGCAAAGGCTTGTGAAGTTGCGAGAAGAAACTTGAAAGTGACACAGGATAAAATGAAAGTGAGACATGACAAGAAATCTCAGATAAGAAATTTCATTCCTGAGGACCGAGTGTTAGTGTTGCTTCAAGTTCCAGGTCAGCCACTGCAGGCTAGGTATTTTGGTCCCGATGCAATCAAAAGGAGGGTTTATGAAACAGATTATGTGGTGACAACTCCCGACCGACGGAAAAAGCGGCAGCTCTGTCATGTCAACCGACTGAAGAAATATTACGAGAGGAAGCCTGTGGGAAAAATGGTTCCTGTCTCACCTGTCGTGCCTGTAGTTGGGGTGCAAGAGAATCCAGAGGTTGAGGCTGTTGTGAAGTTTGATAGCATTGATGACCAGGCTTATCCAAGATTGACGAACACTGAAGTGTTGAGCAATTTAGATGAGAAATTAAGTTATTTGACGAGGGAACAACAAGGACAACTATCCAGCCTAATTTTTGAGTTTGCACATTTGTTCACAGATGTACCTGGTCGTACCGACTTGGTATATCATGATATTGAGGTGGGGGAAGTCACTCTTGTGAAGCAACACCCCGATCGGATGAACCCTGTGAAGATGGAGTATCTTCTGAAGGAGGTTCAGTATATGTTGGAGAACGACATCATCGAACCAAGCAGCAGTGAATGGAGCTCACCATTGTGTTGTTCCCAAAACCCGATGGCAGTTTCGCTGTTGTACAGATTTAAAACAGGTTAATGCAGTGACCAAGACCGACTCATATCCCATCCCGAGGATTGATGACTGGATTGATAGAATAGGCCCAGCTAAATTTGTAACTAAATTTGACTTGCTGAAAGGGTATTGGCAGATTCCTCTTACTGATAGAGCCAAGGAAATCTCGGTTTTAGTCACACCAAATGGGTTGTATCAGTACAAGGTTCTTCCCTTTGGATTGAAAAACGGGCCTGCTACATTTCAACGGCTGATTAATAAGCTTATTGTAGACCTTGAGGGGGTGGAGGCTTATCTGCATGATGTCATCATCCACACCATGACCATGGAAGATCATCTTAAACAAATTCATGTATTTTTCAAGAAACTGACCGAGGCAGGGTTGACCATCAACTTATCTAAGAGTGAGTTTGTAAAAGCACAGGTGGTGTTCCTCGGCCATGTAGTACGTCAGGGTCAGGTGCACATAATAACACATCTTTCTGCCGTGACTCCTTTCGGGGCTCGGAGGTACACCGTGACGTGACAGCCAAGATAGAAGCCATTGATTGCTTCCAAGTTCCAAAAGGGAGGAAGGAGCTTATGAGATTCTTGGGTATGGCTGGTTGGTACCGGCGGTTCTGCAGGAATTTTTCTGATGTGGTAGCCCCATCAACGAATTTGCTGAGGAAAGAGACCAGGTTTGTTTGGGATGACAAATGCCAGGCTGCCTTTGCCCACGTCAAAGCGATATTAATGAGCTCTCCTGTCCCAGCAGCCCCGGATTTTCAAGCACCTTTCAAGTTGGCCATTGATGCAAGTGATGTGGGGGATGGGGCAGTTCTATTACAGGAAGATGAGGATGGCGTGGATCAACCGGTGTGCTACTATTCCAAAAAGTTGAACAAACACCAGGCAAATTATGCCACTGTGGAAAAAGAGACCCTTGCTCTCCTGTTAGCGCTTCAGCATTATGATGTGTATCTGGGAACTACTACCTTTCCTATAAAAGTCTTCACTGATCACAACCCCTTAACGTTCATTCAAAAAATGAAAAATAAAAATCAGAGGTTGATGAGATGGAGTTTGTCTTTGCAGGAGTTCAACTTGGAAATTGAGCATGTAAAGGGCAGGGACAATGTCGTTGCTGATGCTTTATCCAGAGTGAACTAACTTTGAAAATTCCTGTAGGGTGTTTGGAAGTTTTGTTGCTTTCTTCTGGGGAATATTAATTATTGTTGCTCATGTGAATTGATCATTTGGGTGTGAGTTTTACTTTTGTTTGTTAAAAAGGGTTTTTGCATGAAAAGAAAGTTTTCACAATGTTCAAACTTTCTTTCTTGAGGGTGGGGAGTGTTACGGATTCATCACTTCCATCGTTGTGGTTTTCATCCACTGTAATCATTTTTGGTTCCATGTACTATTATTGTCAATGTTTAAGTGAAATGGAGATAACTGTTTTCAAAAGGTAAAAAAATAGTGTTTTAAAAGAAACCGGAAACCAGATCGGGAGGAACCGGAAGAAGAAGAGGGAGGAAAAAAGCGGAACAAGTGAGGTCGGGAACAAAAGCCGAGCTGCTTTGAGGTCTCGATGACACGCTGGTGAACGGGGGTCACGAGCGAACTTTGGCTTTCCCGGGAAAGGGATTCCTGTGACAGAGTGGTTATCGCTGTGACAGATAAACCTATGTGACGGGTTTTGCTGTTGATTCCGAAGAGAATCGTTGTTGGAGAGCAGGTACGACTCCATTACGGGCCCGCCCACCATTTCTCCTCACTCCCGCCATTTCGCATCGCTCCAGCCTTTTCACCTCGCTCCAGCCATTTCACCGCACACAGCCGTTAGCTTGGTTTTCATGTGTAACATGGATTTCGAGTGGGAATTTGTGGTTCGCCATTTGGGAGCCGTTGAACATTCATACCCGAAGGTGTGATTTCCCAGTCGCCTTTTGGGTGCACATTTGCACCTCTTTGGCAGCGTTGACTGTCAGCCGACCTGGATTCTGGTCTCGATACGACCTTTTTCTTGTGATCACCGGAGCGTGGATCGACTTTGGCTTGGTGCCGGGACAGAGACTTTAGGGAATGTTCTTTTCGCTCACTTGGAGCACAGTGAGTTATCGAGTAAGAAACTGATGGTACCATCATCGGAATAATATGGTATTTTGGTTGTGCAATTGAAAGTATATTGTACTTGTGCTGTTATTCTTGTGTGACGTTAATACAATACTTGTTTTTTGGTAACAATCAGTTGGTGTGGTTTCACCATTGGTCATTGACACACATAATAACACATCTTTCTGCCGTGACTCCTTTCAGGGCTCGGAAGTACACCGTGACCGGGTTTGGGAAGGAGCACCTAACACTTGCTCAAGCTTAATTAATACATGTATTAATCAGCATTAAATGTATTCCATTTCATTCAACAGTAACTATTTGTCTGAGAGCTTTTGGACAAGTTTGAAATCTGTGCAACTGATGAACTCTCGCAGGTCTGGCTCGTGTGCAAACCCATGAGGCAACCAGCCTGCTCGTCGAGGAATGGCTTATCAGCGCATCGACCAGTTTGAAGTTGTTTTAATTAAATATTCATCGGATTTCATGTTACCTTTGAAAAGGATTTAAAACGTTAACTCATATATTAAAGATTCAAACGATGGAACAAACATTTAATTGTTAGTAAGTCTGTAACTTGTAACCGTCTGAACTGAATCCTGTAACTATAACTTGTAACAATAACTTGTAACCCTCTGAATCTGAACACTTGTAACCCTCTTTTCTCCAGGCGGGAGATTGGGCCACCATCTGGTCTTCATCAAGAACCCAGATGTTATCTTAAAAGTCACAGAACTTGTTGATACTGAATTGCAAGGCAGACCAGATTCTTTGTAATACCATTTAAATAATTGGTGACATTTATGACTGAGTAAGAGATAACTAGTGTGCTGTCCTTTCAATCGACAATGGAAAGAACCTGCAGTACCATGGATGGATCCAACAGATGGTGCTGAGAGACCACGAAATTCTGCTGCCTTCATTGTTAATTTGTAAAAGTTTCTTGAATCTCTTGCAACTTTTCTTATCTCGTTCCCTCATACCCCTATCTAAGTTCCTCCCTCTTTCTCTCCTCCCCTCAGCCCCCACCCCATCGTCCTTGTTCTTCACAAAAGTATAAGAAGACTGTGCTGCACCAATGCTTCAGGATTTTGCTGAGGAATTGGTGTGTGTGTGTGTGTGTGTGTGTGTGTGTGTGTGTTCTTTTTGGATTCTTGCCAAGTGGTTTTCTGTATTCCTTTGAGTAATATCATCCTTGTAACTGAAGTGAAGTCCTCCATGTTGCATTAAAAATCAGTCAATTATCTTTTGAAAGGTTTGGACAATTTAATTTTTTGTGTTCTGTCATTCATTCAAGACTAAATTAATTAATTCCCCAACAATAATGGTGACGGTGACACAGGATGCTGACACTGGAGCGATCTGGAGTGACAGGAGAGCAGAGAAGTGAGTGGAGGTGAATGCAAAGAGATCGAGCCTAAATTTGAAGGTAAGGGACCAATTTTGTACCCTGATAAAGCTGTCTTCACCTCGCACGTTCTACAATCTCTCTCTTCTCGCTCCACGTCATCTGGTAATGTATTGTTACGGAATCCGGGGGACGGCACTCCCGTTAGCAAGGGGGGGGGGTGGGGGGGTTAATCCTTTTGTCCTGTTAGGCTGGCCGTCTCCGCCAGTCCTGGAAGTATGACGTCACTTCCGGCCGATGGTACGTAGGGCCGTAAGCCCAATTAGTCTTAATACCTAAATATTACCACCGGCCGTCAGCGAGGAAATACTACCGCCCGTGCCGCAGCATAATTGATGGATTGCGCCGAGCGAAGCGAACTGCGGCGCGAGCCGTTAACAATGACTAAACCCGATTGCGAAGCGGTTCGGCCAAAATTGTGCCACAGGTACTCAATCGGGAAATCACTAAAGCGATCGGATGAGAAAGAAACCAAGGTAAGGAGGAACAGGTATTTATTAATTATGTACAACAAACCAAAGAAAGAGAAGAAACGAACGTAATTTACAGAAGAGGAAGAAGTAGATACACAGGGCAATTCTTAAACAGGCTTATTTATAGATCCCCAGACAACACCGACAGCACAAACTCACGTACACGAATGGGGAATTGCAGGCAGGAATGAATGGCTGGAAGGAGAAGGTTCAGGTCCGTGCAGAACCGGCGGCAGGGAGGTCCAGGAATCGTGACACGCCATTGGTGTCCCGCGGGCATGCACTTGTTCTTGGTTCAGTCGCAAAAACCCCGGTCGTCAGCCTCCTTATGCGACTCTCCAGTGCTCCTTTCTCGTGTGCCTCTGAAGCTCATCCGCTCGTACCTTCTCCTTGCTCGTCTGCGCATCTCTGCCTCATGCGTCGTCTGGTGGGGGCCTTGCGCCCAGGGTTTAATATCCACCCCCGTGGAACCTTCACGAATCTGCTAGATCTTTCTGTCCACGCCCTCTCAAGCCATGCCCATCGATTCCTGGTTGGTCATTAGGGGGCTCCCTGGCTCCACCTTTGATGACGAGGTAGGGCCACGCCCTTCTTCTCCGTGATGACCTCGTGGGCAATGGAGTTTTGCAGACGCTGAAAACAACCCAAAGCAGTAGCGGTGAACGCCGCCGTACTGGCACTTTTAGGAGGCCATGGGGATATGGTAAGGGATCCTATCTTATTTGATTTGATGCAACGGAGAGTCAACTATTGGAAACAGGTCCTTAACTGAAACACATACTAATGATATAACTATTGAGAGGTCCTATGGTGTCCTACATGTTGCAATGTGGACTAACTAAGGTACAATTATTTCAATTAACAGCCAATTACGGGGAAATGTACACAGGGGTTTATTTATAAGGGAATTTACTACTAAATTTACATGTGAAGGTTCTAAAAACCGCAACAGTATTAAAGAACCAATTGCTGATTTTTGATGTCCATGTATTATGTTTATTGTGTGTGTGTGTGTGTTTATCTGTTTGCCTGTTCTTGCATTCGTTTTTGTTATGTATAAGTGATTTGAGATAGAGATCTGGTTTTGGCCATGTAATGATTCGGTTTGCGGACACCGGACTTTGATCAAGTGAAATACCCTGATGTGTTTGATGGTTAGGACAGATCTGATCTGATTCTGGCTGTTAAGCACAGGTGACCGCAATTGGTAGCGGTGGTTCAGCTGTATCACGAACCTCGTCTTACTGCAGAGGAGAGGTTGTGAAAACAGTGATTTGTTGTACGTTGTGGTTGATTTGATTATTTGTCACAGTTGGTGACCATTGTGTGCTTACACGTTTGGTTACGGATATCCAGCCGGATCTGGTATGAGTGTTGAGTGAGTTGTGTGCTTATTCAAGTGTGTTGTGCGTGGAGGGACGGTTGTGTGCGTGTTGATTGCATTTTCCCTGATTTGATTTTATCTGATCTGATTTTGATCTGTTTGAGGTACACTGGTGTTGAATTGATTGTAGCTTTGGTTGAATTGTTGCTTTGATTGTGCCTTTGACTGTTCCTTCCTTTGATTGTTGTCGATTTCTGATCTGATTGATTGTGCTTTTCTGTTGTCTTGATTTTGTCTTGATTTGGCTCCCTCTTTGAGGGGGATTTGACTCTTTTTGGATGTCTTTGATGTTGATTTGACTCTTTTGTGAGTTCTGTCAATCATTAAAGACTAAATTAATTAATTCCCAAACAATCCGCTGGGCCTTTAAGGGTACTTTGGTTATTCAGGGTATTTAAGGTTCTTTTAGGTTTAAAGGGTCTTTTGGGTTTAAAGGGTCTTGAAGGGTCTTTGGGGTCTTCAGGGTGTTTTGGGTCTTCATGGTGTTTTGGGTCTTTGTGGTCTTTTTGAGTCTTCGGTGTCTTTGGGGTCTTTGGATGTTTGGGTCTTTGGGTTTTTGGGTCTTACGGGTATTTTGAGTATTCAGGGTATTTTGGGTCTTCGGGGTCTTTTGTGTCTTTGGGGCCATTTTGGTCTTCGGGGGTCTTTTGGATCCTCTGGGCCTTTGAGGTGTTTTGAGTCTTCAGGGTCTTTTGGGTCTTCAGGGGCTTTTGGGTCTTAAGGGTCTTTTGGTTCCTCTGAGTCTTTAAGAATATTTTGGATCCTCCGAGTCTTTTGTGTCTTCGGGGTGTTTTAGGTCTTCGGGGTGTTTTGGGTCTTCGGGGGTGTTTTGGATCTTCAGGGTCTTTTGGATCCTCATGGCCTTTACAGGTAGTTTGGGTCTTCGGGGTCTTTTGGGTCTTCAGAGTATTTTGGGTCTTCAAGGTCTTTTGGGGTTTAAGGGTATTTTGGGTCTTCAGGGGTCTTGGTGGTCTTAAGGGTCTTGGGGGCCTTAAAGGGTATTCAAAGGTCTGAGTGGTCTCAGCAGTCTAAACGTAATTAAGAGTTCATGGACTGTGTTTTGGGTGTTTATTTTTTGAAGAAGAAGAAGACGTTTTGGTCGCCGATAAACAAACAAACAAGAAGACGTCATGCGGAGCACGATACTTGCAAAATCCATCCCCCACCACCAAGAAAAAGAAATTCCATTGATACAGCAAATTGTCCATTTCATCAAGATTAAAATTGACAATCTTGATCAAATCTCAGGTCAATAGGAAAAAAGTGACGATTTTTCAGATGAAAAATGATTATTTTCGAAGGTTGACCTTGAGCTGACCTTTGACCTTTTGACCTCAAAAAGTATGTTTCCCAATTTAGTGACTCGATATGCAAATGCTGTTCAATTTTCAAGTTAATTCGATGAAAATTGAGGATTTTAGATATTAGGCCTATGTTGACCTTTTGGCCTATGTTGACCAAGTATACTTGGTGGTTGAATTCAGTGACGAGATATGCAAGTCCTCTTCAAATTTCAAGTCAATCAGATGAAAATAGAGGATTTTAGAAATGTGGCCCATGTTGACCTTTTGGCCTATGCTCACCTAAAATATAATTTGTGGTTGAATTCAGTGACCAGATATGCAAGTCGTCTTCAAATTTCAATTCAATTGGATGAAAAGTGAGGATTTTAGAAATTTGGCCTATGTTGACCTTTTGGCCTATGTTGACCTCAAATATACTTGGTGGTTGAATTCAGTGACCAGATATGCAAGTCCTCTTCAAATTTCAAGTCAATCGGCTGAAAATTGAGGATTTTAGAATTTGGCCTAGGTTGACCTTTTGGCCGATGTTGACCTCAAATATACTTGGTGGTTGAATTCATTGACCAGATATGCAAGTCCTCTTCAAATTTCAAGTCAGTCGGATGAAAATTGAGGATTTTAGAAATTTGGCAAAGTTGGTGACATTTGGCCTATGTTGTCTTTTTCACCCCCAAAAACAATAGGCTTCTCAATTGGGACGACCTATACAACTTGGTGAAGTTTCGTGACGATTGGTTTAGAATTGTGACCTGCAGGCCGGTGACAGACAAACAGACAAACAGACAAACAAACAGACAGAACCACAAACACAACCGACCAATATACTTGAAAAATCTTTGATTTTGCAAGTAACAAGAAGACGTCATGCAGAGCACGACGATACTTGAACCCCCCCTCCCCCCTCCCCAAGAAAAAAAATTCCATTGATGCAGCAAATTGTCCATTTCATCAAGATTAAAATTGACAATCTTGATCAAAGCTCGGGACAATAGGAAGAAAAGTGACGATTTTTCAAATGAAAAATGATGATTTTGGAAGGTTGACCTTGAGGTAACCTTTGACCTTTTGACCTCAAAAATAGTTGGTTTCCCTATTTATTGACTCAATGTGCAAATGCTGTTCAATTTTCAAGTCAATCGGATGAATATTGACGGTTTTTCAGATAAAAAGTGATTTTGGAAGTTTGACCTTGAGTTGACCTTTGACGTTTTGACCTAAAAATAGTATCTTTCCCAATTTAGTGACTCGATATGCAAATGCTGTTTAATTTTTCAAGTCAATCGGTTGAGAATTGATGGCTTTTTAGATGAAAATTGATGATTTAAAAAATCTGACCTTAAGTTGACCTTTGACCTTTTGACCTCAAATAGTATGTTTCCCAATTTCGTGACATGATATACAAATGCTATTCAATTTTCAAGTCAATCGGATTTAAAATGGCGATTTTAGAATATTTGACCTCCAGATGACCTTTGACCTTTGACCTCAAAATCAATCGGCTTCTCAATTGGGACGACTTCTACAACGTGGTGAAGTTTCGTGACGATCGGTTTTGAATTGTGACCTGTAGGCCGGTGACAGACAAACAGACAGACAAACAGACAGACAGACAGACAAACAGACAGAACCACAAACGGAACCGACCAATATACTTGAAAAATCTTCGATTTTTCAAGTAACAAACATAACCACTAACGTTTGCTCTATTATAATAAGATAAGTACATCGCGTTCTGTGAAACTAACTGTATTTGAGAACCTGCTCTCATTGTGCGAGGGTGCGTCATCGCGTTTTTTATGACGTCACGGGTAGAACCTCCTCCTTATTGGGCATTGGCCAGGGAGTTGCGCATCTTGCTTCCTCACGTTTATAACGCTTCGGTCGGAGGTGAGGGAACGTGTCTGTACTCGTGACCGGGTTTAGGAATAATTATCAAGTTATTGATGAGAAATGTATGACAATTGTGTTTGTTGAGGGGAAATGTTTCAACATAACAAATGTTCAATGATGAGGAAAGAAGTGGGAGCCATATCCATATTTGACTCACATGTTCATTCATTTCGTCAACATGACACCGATAATGGCGACTGAAGAAGAAGAATATAAAATCGGATCTGTGAACTCGAGTATCAAACTTATCATATAACATCTTTATCGGTTTAGCTTGTTTCCGTTTTGAAATCTGTTCCGAGAGATCCTCCTTTTCTAAGGTTGAATTCGAACACTTGGTCCGTCAGACCCTCATTGAGATCCATGCTGGGTCCATGGACTGAGGTGATTGTGGTGATGAGCGAGAAACCACCATTACTGATTGTATTTTATTTTAAAGTGAACACATTGATGGACCCGAGTCGAACGTGACAGAACTGGCTGGATTTACACGGCTGAAGGTGGATTTGGGGTGTATTAATGGGGGTAGAAAATATCAAGGTTTTGGATGGGGACACAGCTGTTTTGAAGACCTGGAGGGAGGAGTGGGATTGAAGAGTGCTGGAGTTTGTTCCAGAGGTGGGGGGGGGGGGGGGAGGAATGAAAGATGGAAGGTGAGCAGAGAGTCTTGATTTTGGCAGTTTCACCAGAGGAGGGTTGCTAACAGATATTGAGAGTCATGAAGGAATATTTGGTGGACAGAGCAGGGGGAGCAAGGCCAGAGAGGAGTCTGTAGAAGACAGAAAGACCCCAACCTGCCTGTGTTGAGAGAGTGAAAGGCCCTCATTCAGCTTCATCGTGGGAGATACCAGTGATTCTCAAAGCCTTGGTTTCTACAGCGTGAAGCTGAGTTAGGTGTGAGGCAGGAACACCAGCCCAGAGTTGAGAGCAGTATTCCATCAAGCTGCAGATGACAGCTTTGCATGTGGTGAGAAGCTCAGTCGTGCCAAGAAAGGACTTCGCACGACGCTGGATGCCCAGTGACCGACTGGCTTTGAAGGCCAGCTTGGAAATATGGTTTTCCCAGAAAAGATAATGGCAGATAGTGAGACCCAAAAGCTTGAGTGACAGAACTTCTTGGAGAGGATTGTTGAGAAAGTATATGGGAGGGTTGTCCAGACGGTTTTTTCGGAGAGATATCGTGAGAGTGTGAGATTTGTCAGAATTTAAAGACATGTTCCACTTGTTTGACCAATTTGTGATTTTATCCAGGTCTGCAGAGAGTGAAAAGGCTTCTGAATGCCGATCTGAGGGTTAAGAAATGCAGCGGCAGAGGGTGGAGTCTTCAGCTAAAAGATAGAGAGGATCTTCCATAGAGTCGGAGAGATCATTGATGACGACCAGAAAAATCACGGGGCCTAGAACACTGCCTTGGGTAACTCCAGTCTGGACAGGAAGGGGAGATGAGAGAATTTAGAGCCACATGTTGACTACAACAGAAAAGGAAATCCGCGAGCCATGCGTGGAGATTTCCATGGATACCATAAAAGGAGTGTTTGGTAAGCACGGCGGGGTGCCAGACTCCATCGAAGGCACGAGATATGTCAAGAGACGGCTCTGATGTCGTGTTTGGCGTTGAAGGCACTCATCGCTGGTAAATGGAGGGAAGGAAGTATCCATTCATTGCTGGTAAATGGAGGGAAGGAAGTATCGATTCATTGCTGGTAAATGAAGGGCAGGAAGTATCGATTTATTGTTGGTAAATGGAGGGAAGGAAGCATTGATTCATCGCTGGTAAATGGATGGGAGGAAATATAGATTAATCGCTGGTAAATGGAGGGAAAGAAGTAACGATTCATCGCCCTGAAGGTGGCCAGAGGCAGTATGTTTTTGTGTTGTCCGTACAGGCTAAAGCTCGTTTTCCTCAGCAACCACATGTCCAATTGTTGTCTGAATCCAAAATTTGAAGAAAAAAAAGTCCAAATCTGTCCAATTTTTTTTTGGTCCAAATCTGTCCACAACTTTTTGGAGATACAGTATCTTGTTCACAAACAAACAGACCGACAGACAAACAGACAAACAAACAGACAGGGGTGAAACATAGACAGTAGAATGACACTCAGTAGCACATCCTTTTAACCTCAAAAATAATCGGTGATTGAATTCAGTGACCTGATATGCAAATAGTCTTCAAATTTTAAGTGAATCGGATGAAAATTGACAATTTTAGAAATTTTGCCTAAGTTGACATCTTGGCCTATGTTGACCTCAAATATAATTGGTGGTTGAATTCAGTTCGCTGATATGAAAATCCTTTTCAAATTTCAAGTCCATCACATGAAAATTTAGGGTTTTAGAAATTTGAAAAGGTGGTTTACCTTTGGCCGATGTTGACCTTGTGACCTATGTTGACCTCATAAATAGATGGTGGTTGAATTCAGTTCGTTGATATGAAAATCCTTTTGAAATTTCAAGTCTCAATCATATGAAAATTGAGGATTTAAAAAATTTGAAAAGGTTGTTGACCTTTGGCCTATGTTGACTTTTTGACCTCCAAATAAATAGGAATCTGTCAGACCACCAAATCTACCATTTCATGAATATTCGTGGAGATGAGTTAAAAATTGTGATCTGTCGCCAAGTATAAGTGAGCGAACAGACAAACACAAAAACATACACAAACCAGAGTGATCAACATACTTGTCATAATATATTGTTGCGGATATGGGATTTGGCCTCCATCCATATCCGCTTGTAAATATTCCCCTATTTCCCCAATACTCCCCAACTATCCCCAATCCCCCATTCCCTAGTCCCATTGTCTGTAAACAACACTCTGTAGCCCCGACCTTCCCCTTTTTCCCCCATTAAATGTCGTGCCCAGGTTCACCGCATCTCACGTAGACAACTATAGGACATCTTGCTAGTTATTCTTAGTCTATGTCAGTTAAGGCCTCGTTTCCATTAATTCTGACTCTTCGTTGCACCAGAATGTGATTGTATGGCACCGTTAGTAAGTTTAGGACCTCCCAATACCTCCCCGCATCTCTTCCTCCTGAAACAACAACACCAACAACAACAACAGCGGCGCGGGGAGTGCGCGTCCTCACTCCGGCTTGGTTAGCCGCCATTGACCATGTGCTCCGACGGGGTTACCACGAAGGGGCTCACTGTCAGCTCCTCGTCAAGGGCGGAGCCCGGTAAACCCCCGCACCCAATAAGAAGCGGCAGACCGATTCCATCTGGGGCGGAGCTAACGAGCCGAGGGCGTGTCACTCCCCGCTGGATATGCGCAGGAAGACGGAGGTGACGTCAGATGCGCCTCAGCTACGAAGAAGAACGGACGCCACCTCCAGCGCGACGATACCTACCCGCATCTTTGGACCGGACCGGGTCGATTCTGCCCCTGAGCCAAGGTGCACCTTGAGCCATCGATTCTGCCCTTCCTTGCCATCAATCCCTGTGTGAGTCAGTCTTGTCCCGTTTGTCTGTGGTCTGTCGGGGCTAAGATAAGACCGTGTCTAAGTGCCCACCTTTCTGTGCTGTACCTCTTGTGCCGTGTAATCTAAACGTTCCGCATAACCAATATTATATCCTCCTCCAGAGGTCTTGAGAACTGTACCCCTGGTGTCGTGTCATTTAATCCCAGACGTTGTGTCCTTTCCTTAATTGATTTAGCATAGCGCGATTTGGCCAACGTTCGAGTGTAATCGGGTAAACTGTGCGAACAAGGCGGCCATTCCGCTCGGCCCAGCATAACATCTTAATAAGTCGTGTCCGTAACAATTGGTGTCAGGAGTGGGATCGGTCCCGGAGCGCGTTTCACGCGCTCGAAATTATAACGGCAAAATTTAATTGTGTTTTACCAAAAAAAAAAAAAAAACCCGAATTTTGAAAGTCGCGCTATGGCAGACCAAGACGGCTAGGTTCCGGTAGAGGAGAGTGAAGCAGGGTCGATCCAGGACCAAATTGAGGGACATGAGGAGAGCGAAGCAGTGAGGGTAGCAGGGTCGCAAAATGGCGTCGTCGCGCACGAGGTTGCGGGCGCGCAAAATGGCGCCTCGCACATAGCCACGACGACCGCGCCCGCAACCGTAGTAGCGCCACCGGTGGATTTGAACCTTTTTCTTATGCAAATGAAGGCCCTTATGGACAAGAATAATGAAGAAATGAAAAACAGTATGGGGGCAATGAGGGACGAAATGGGGGTAATGAGGGACGAAGCGAGGGGTACCGGTGAGGGGTTAGACAACGGGATAAAAGAGGTGAAAAATGGGTTAATGGGGGTGGAAAATAGAATGGCTGCCCAGGAGAATCAGATAGAGGGAGTGAAAAATGGGTTAGAGGGTTAGAAAACAGGATGGAAGGCAAATTGAGGGACATGAGGGACCAAGCGGAAAGGGAAGTTAAACAAATGGGCAGCAGATAGAGGGGGTCAGAATGGGGGTAGAAACTAAACTGGATGCTCACAGGGAGGAAATGGAGCAGATGAGGGTGGCATCTGAGCAGGAGATGCAAGTGATGGGAGAAGAGATCAGAAGAGGTGTGAGTGAGGAGGTCGGAGGAGTGCGTGAGGAGGTGAGGCATTGTAAGGAGCGCATGGAGAAGGAGGTGAGAAAGGGGACTGTAAAATTGCAAGGGGGTATAGAGGAGTTGACGCTGGGAGTAGAACAACTGACAGTGGGACAAAAGGAGTTGGGGGACCAGGTGAAGAAGAACACAGCAGTAATAGAGGGTTTAAAATCGACACAGAAGGAGATGAAAAAGGACGTAGGGGTAATTAAAAAAGAGTGTCAGACGGTACACGAGGACCTGACGAGGAAAATGAACAAGGTGGTAGAGGTGATGGAGGTTAAAGAGCGGGAGGTGCGGGAGCACATAGAAAAAAATAAAGTGGAGTTAGAGGAAGAGCTTAAAGGGGCGCACGAGGAGATGAAGGAGGTGAAACAGAAATTAGAAGAAGTGGAAGAAGGGGTGAGCGAAATTAAGAAGCGACGGAGAGAGGATAAGAAAGAGATAAAGGAGGAAGTAAAAGAATTGGTCCAAAGTCTGTGTTCGGATCGTGATGATGTGCTCATTAACCGGATGAGGGATTCGCAGGTGATGGAGGAGAAGTGAAGAAAAAGAGGACCCGGTGTAAGTGGTGACCAATATGGTCGTGCGTATGATGCGCCAGGTGATTTAATAAGCCTGGGGGTCGAGATAGACCCGGATGTTCGTGAGAGGCCAAGAGTGAGGTGTATGGCTGGTCCGGAGGGTATGGAACGAGAGGTGCGAGGTGTGGGTGAGCAAGGTTGTGGTGGTATGGAATGGGTAGCGGGTTGCGGAGGTGTGACCCATGCATCGACACCAACAGGGGTAGTTGTTGGAGGGACCGGGGAGGCACGAGAGCCCCTTGGGGGTAATGTACTGTGGGGGCCCGGCCGGTTCAGGCCCGCGCTGACCCCGCAAGGGGCGACGCACGGGGTCCGGCAGGCGGGCAACGACTCACATACGAGGTGGTCCCACAAGGTCCCACTCGCGCCGTATGACGGTGGGTAAGAGTGGCATCCCTGCCACCCTTCCCATAGTGGGGCAAATGCGCACTAGTTTATGGGGTTGATGGCAGTGAAAACTAGCCCGGGTGGGTTAGGTTATATTGTAGGGATCTAGCGAAGATGACATTAGGTAACGTTAAGGTTAGTTAGAGACTGATACCTGTAGTGGGGACGCAGGTAGTTTAGTGTGGTTGATAATGACGTGGGAGCGCAATAGTTTAAAGGGACGACTGGGAAGCGCAAGTTTCAGAGGGGAGTAGTTAGCTGAGATGATGCTGTGTGTGTGAAGATTGAACAGGTGAGAATTGAACAGGTGTGATTGCACAGGTGTGCAACTGGACAGGTGTGTGGAGCAGTGGATGAGTAGTGAGTGTTGTGGATCAGCGCGAATGCACTTGGGGAGAGAAGGGTGCAGGTGGCACCAGGTGTGAGAGCACAGGTGTGCAAGTACAGGTGTGTGGAATATATGGAGCAGAGAATGAGTGGTGTGGAGAGAGTTGGAGTAAGTGGTACGGAGTGGTGTGCATGGTGCGAAGGTGTGGATGGGGGAAGAGTGGACCCCTTTCACGAGTCCCCGGGGCGGGTAGTGTAAGTGTTAGGTAGAGGGTATAGGTAAATTGTGGTTGGATATTGGCATCTGTGGTGCGGGTGACAGAATGGTATTTGGATGGGTGCATTAGTGTTGTGGAAATGGCTGGGCGTGTAGCCTGTTAGTGTGTGTAGTTGGTTTGGGCACTCCACCACTGTGAGGATGTCGGCCAGGTGAGGCCGCAGGTGGGCTCTGGGAGCCGGTAGAGTTGTGGATGGGGCCCGAGCATCCGGAGGACGGACCCGGGGAGCCCAGTGCCAGAGAGGGCACCGAGTGGGGAGAGCGCCAGAGGGCCTTCCCCAGGTAGTTAGGTTAGGGTAAGGAGCAGGTAAGCTCGGAGGCAACTGCAGTGGTGGAGGTGTGCAGGTGGGTAGACCTGCTGGGAGAGCTACACGTCACAGTCCAGAAATTGTGCGAGGCACCGAGTGTTGAATCGGGGGAGTGAGACCCCAAATTGAAAAGCACCACAGTTTGGTCAATGGGAATTGGTTTTTAGAACCCATAGTGTAAGAGGGCCAATGGTTTGGCAGGAGAAAGACCCCGGGTAATGTAAAGTTGTTAAAGTCATTTCGGAAATAGTTAGGATTGATGAACCTGTCGCACCATACGCAGCCACTTACCTGAGGGGATGATGATGACTCCACACCTGTGTTCCTTTGTTCTGTGTTGCAGGAAATGAGAATTGCTGTTGGATTTGTGAGACGCATCACGACGTGGATAAGACATTGGGGTGATTCCATCTCTCCCTCCTTAGGAGGGACTGATGATGAATTGGTGATGGCAAATTTTGATGGGAGTTGGAAATGGCAAATTTGATTGGTTAGGAGGGAGAGAAGACGAATTTGGTTTATGGGAGGAACGGGGAAGACAGTAGGGACGTTTGTTGATTTGTAAAGTAGATGTTTATGGGTAGTGTTGTGTTTTGTGGATACAGTAAGGGGTAAGGGAGGGGCAATGTAGGTTACCTGGTGGGGGGAGGGGCGTACGGTAGGAACGTACCTGTCTCACCTGGTTCCCATGTGCCCCCGGTGTGCATCATCTTGTATTGCGTGCACTTTTGCGCCCTTACCACCTTACTCACTTGTCTTCTTCTTTTGTCTCCCACCTCCGAGGATATGGCTTTGGGGTAGAGAGAGAGGAGAGAGAGGTGCTGGCTCCGCAGTTGTGGGCCTGTACTTTTGCTGCTTGCTGCCTGGATCGATACACCATATGGACCGCAATGTTTGTGGCCGCCCACCATGGACCGCAGTTCTTTTGCGGGCAAGCACCACCCGTTGATGGACCTATGGGTCAACGTGGCACCTATGCCATACAGGTGAACCACTAATAGTTGGCCCCCTGACGGCCACAATTCAGAAATGGACGTGGTTGGCGCCTTTCTTAATTTTTTTAGGAAGCCAGAAGGCCAAGTACACCACATGAAGGCAAGACCAGCGGCAGAACATCGGCCGGCTGCGACACCACCGGTGACGTTGAACATTTTATTGGTGCACCGGATGGTGCTGACTGTGTTATGGGGTGGTGCTTTTGGTGCTTGGATGGGGTGCTCTGCACATTATTAAAGGCCGTAAGGCCACAGAGCACTCGTGGGTTGGTGTATCGATGCTGGCATGCGTGCTCTCTCTCTATGCATAACATCTGCATGTGTTCCTCCAAAAACAGGTCCTGGATCGTAGTGTAAATATCAGTGTAGTCTTGTGTAAATAATGCTCCCTACCGGCTGTATGTTTAGTTTGAGGATTCTTTCCACGATTCGGTTATCCTGTGGGTGTGTTTCTGTGAGCAGAAGGGTGCAACGTCGCAGGGGGACATATTTACTCATTTGTGAACATCTGTAAAACTGTCGCACTCAGAGTAGAGTTAATAGTAGAGGGAACTACATCTGAGTGCCACACTAAAGTAGGTAAAAATTTATCGGGTCGGGACGCCCCGAGGTAGAGAAGAGTGCAATGTTGCGGATATGGGATTTGGCCTCCATCCATATCCGCTTGTAAATATTCCCCTATTTCCCCAATACTCCCCAACTATCCCCAATCCCCCATTCCCTAGTCCCATTGTCTGTAAACAACACTCTGTAGCCCCGACCTGCCCCTTTTTCCCCCATTAAATGTCGTGCCCAGGTTCACCGCATCTCACGTAGACAACTATAGGACATCTTGCTAGTTATTCTTAGTCTGTCAGTTAAGGACTCGTTTCCATTAATTCTGACTCTTCGTTGCACCAGAATGTGATTGTATGGCACCGTTAGTAAGTTTAGGACCTCCCAATACCTCCCCGCATCTCTTCCTCCTGAAACAACAACACCAACAACAACAACAGCGGCGCGGGGAGTGCGCGTCCTCACTCCGGCTTGGTTAGCCGCCATTGACCATGTGCTCCGACGGGTTTACCACGAAGGGGCTCACTGTCAGCTCCTCGTCAAGGGTGGAGCCCGGTAACCCCCCGCACCCAATAAGAAGCGGCAGACCGATTCCATCTGGGGCGGAGCTAACGAGCCGAGGGCGTGTCACTCCCCGCTGGATATGCGCAGGAAGACGGAGGTGACGTCAGATGCGCCTCAGCTACGAAGAAGAACGGACGCCACCTTCAGCGCGACGATACCTACCCGCATCTTTGGACCGGACCGGGTAGATTCTGCCCCTGAGCCAAGGTGCACCTTGAGCCATCGATTCTGCCCTTCCTTGCCATCAATCCCTGTGTGAGTCAGTCTTGTTCCGTTTGTCTGTGGTCTGTCGGGGCTAAGATAAGACCGTGTCTAAGTGCCCACCTTTATGTGCTGTACCTCTTGTGCCGTGTAATCTAAACGTTCCGCATACCCAATATTATATCCTCCTCCGGAGGTCTTGAGAACTGTACCCCTGGTGTCGTGTCATTTAATCCCAGCTGTTGTGTCCTTTCCTTAATTGATTTAGCATAGCGCGATTTGGCCAACGTTCGAGTGTAATCGGGTAAACTGTGCAAACACGGCGGCTATTCCGCTCGGCCCAGCATTACATCTTAATAAGTCGTGTCCGTAACAATATATATTGTTGCGGTTTTGAGAAGTGTACATATAACATCATTAAAGGTTAAAGGTTTGCCCCCCATAGTTAGTCCACAAGCAATACGCAGGCCCATTTAGAACATTAGTTATGTCATAGTATGTGTTAGAATAAGGCCATTTCCCTAGTATCATCTGTGTTGTGTAAAAGAAATAAGATAGGCCCCCTTTCATTTTGCCTCCACCCTCCAAATCGACCTCGGGCAGAATTCATCCCGAGGCCCCTTTTTGCTATTCCACCGCATTAAGGTTGTTAACTAGCCGAGCTGACATGAGGTGGGCCTGACAAGAAGGTCGGGGTGTGGTGGTGTCGAGGGTGGAGCGGCGGAGACAGCAGCGGTAAGGGCCACCAGCCAATCAGGGCTCGGGTGACATGGGTGACAGGGCGTGGTATGGGCGTGCCTATAAAAGCCACCAAACAATGACCTCGCCAGGACTTGCACCAGTGGCATTGTGAAAAGGACTGATGCAGAGGACTAAGGCTGGCACTGTATGAGAAGGACTTGCTGGCGTTACGAGAACTGGAAGGAATTGCGCCGCGCATGTGAACTTGTGTTGGGAGCGCATATGAACTTGTATTGTGGGCGCATACGAATCGTATTGGGAGCGCATATAGCCCCGGTCCAGTTATTACTTAGGCATCTGAGCCGCAAGTGTAACCGCCCAGCCAGCCTTACCTTTCGCCTCGTAATTGTCCGGTCTGCGCCAACAACCCACGGGGAGCTTCTGCCGGCTGACCATCTTCTTCGCGGTGTGAGTCGGTGACCGGAGCCAGCTGCATGGACGCCATCCCTGGACCATCAACCTGACCATCTGCAACCCCGTGTGAGTGTGTCTTCGTGTGAAACGGGCCCGTGTCCTGGGATAAGTTAAGATTGTGTAAGGCTGCACTGTGTGTTCTTCTGCTGATTACTGTACATAGTGTAATAAACCATCTGTTCTTCCTTGTTTCTTCCTAATTTGACGGTATCAGTGATTTCCGCCATTGGGTAAGCGTGGCACGATTAGGAACTGCTCGGATCTGGATCTGGTCCTTGATAACGGCTCGGGTCATGGTTCGCTACTGCTCGGCGTTTCCACCTATAAACGTGATTCGGGCGGGGCTCATTTCCTTGCCTCCTGGGCGGCGTTGGTACTTAGATAATAGGAATTCGGCCTACAACCCTATTTAACACCGTCCGGAAGGAACGTCATAGCCCCGGATCCCGTCGGCTTGTCAAAGACAAGGGGCCTAATCCCCCCCTTGGTAAGGGGAAAGGCTGACGAGGAGATCCACAACAATTGGTGTCAGGAGTGGGATTTGACCCACAATGCGCTTAACGCACTCCAAATTATGAGCGGCCGAAATTTAATAAAACCAAATTTAAAATGATGCCATGGATAACCAAGACGTTCAGATGCCGGTGGGGGTAGAAGAGGGGGAATTAGAATTAACCCAGGACCCCCGGGAAGAATTGGAACACTTGGCAATGGAGGACATTGATGAGGGGCAGGTAGCAGGAGAAGAACAAAATGGCGGCGCCTCGCACGTGGCCACGGCAGCCGAGCCCGCTGTGCGACCCCTGGTGCAATATTGAATTGTACCTAATTCAACTAATGGCAAAGATGGACACCCAAGAGAATTAATTGAATTAAATGGGGGACCAATTTAAAGTAGAAGGGGACAAATCAAGGAGGGAAATGAAGGGCGAAATTTGGGGATTAAGTGATAACATAAATAAAATAAATGGGAGAATGGACATCCAAGAAAAAAAGATGGATGCGCAAAGTAGCCAAATGAAAGAAATGAAAGACGGGGTAATGGGGTTTGGAAACAGAATAGGTGGCCAAATTTTAAAAAAATGGGGAAAGACATAGGGCGCAGGTCGAGTGGGAAAGTCGCATTGGTACGCGACGAGGTAACGCGATTTGAGGAACGCGTGAAAAGCAAGTTTGAGCAGGGCACAGCTAACTTGACCGAGGGTATGGAAATAGCGACCCGGGGTGTGGAAAAGCCAACGGCCGCCAAATTGGACAGGGCAAATTCATATGTACCGGCGGTCGCCGAGCTAGAAAAAGAAAATGAAATGTGTATAGTTGAAATTGGGGTTGCGGAGATGGCAGAGTTAGAAATTGAATAGTCAGAAAAAGTGATGGAATACGTGCAAAGTCCGTGTTCGCATTGTGATGTCATGATGCCTAACCCCAATGGAAGTTTGCAGTTGGTGCAGGAGAAGAGGATCCTGAAGGTGAGCAGGAGCGTGTATAGCGGGAATGTGTATGGCGCGAAGTGATTTTTCGCGCGCTTGGGATCCAGACAAAGCCCGGGCGCCCGTGGAAGATATGTGGTGCGATGTGCGCGAGTGAATGGCGCGAGTGTGCGAACGGCACCGGAGCGAGAGTGTGGTACACACACACACACACACACACACACACACACACACACACACACACACACTATATATATATATATATATATATATATATATATATATATATATATATATATATATATATATATATATGTATATATAAGTATATAATTATATATAAGTTCAAATCCCTATATATAAAGGAGGAGTGTCTGTCTGTCTGTCTGGATGTCCGCTTATTACTCAAGAACTACACATCGGAGAAAAGTTTTAGACACAGATTCGGAATCAGCATAAAATTCCGGTGGTTATAGGGTACTTTTTATTTTAATATCAATGGTTTAAAAAACCGTGCCAGCTGCAATTCCATGGTGTAGTTTGTGGCGGCGGCGCTATTGCCCCTTTCCGATCCCTTGACGCATTGCGGTTCCGATTCGCGATAAGGTCTATGCGCTATCCCCGACACTTTTCCACCTTTTCCATACCTTTTAATCAGATTTACCTGATCGTCCATCGTAACCACATTACGCTTGGAAACACTAGCATTATCCTTCTTCGGACCCATGGCTAACACAGACACAGTAAAGGAATACTGTACATCGCCTCTGTTTTGAATGAGAATCAGCGGTTGCGCGTACGTACAGTATACTGTACGTACATATTTATATATTTTTAATGTGCTTTTTATTGTATTTTAAATTGTTTTTTTGCTTCTTTTATAGTTAATTTATGTACTATTTTATTTATTTTAAATATATTTTTAAGGAAAACAAATGTTTTCACGTCCGTAGGAGTGACGTAATGTCGCACATAATGACGTTCGCTGCCCGGTCATGAAAGAAATTATGATTCGCTTGCCAAAGTGACATGCAGATCAGGCAGTAAATCTCCCAACTGAGTTTCTCAACAGTCGTCAGCCTCAAGGACTCCCAACACACAGGTTGATTCTCAAGGTGGGAGCACCAATCATGCTTCTAAGGAATCTTGATCCACCAAAGCTGTGTAATGGAACACGATTGACAATCCAGCAAATGATGCCGCATGTCCTAGAGGCAACCATCCTCTCAGGACAATACAGAGGAGAGAAAGTATTCATTCCAAGGATACCACTTATTCCACCTGACCTTCCATTCTCCTTCAAGAGGTTTCAGTTCCCCATCAGGCTATGTTTTGCTATGTCCATCAACAGGGCGCAGAGGCAATCAATGAAGGTTGGAGGCCTGAACTTCACAGAACAAGTGTTTGCCCATGGCCAGCTGTACATGGGCTGCTTGAGGGTTGGAAAACCAAGCAATCTTTATGTCTTGGCACCATGTAAGAAAACCAGAAATGTATACCCAGAGGTTTTGAGAAATTGAAAATTGAAAAAACGTCATATAGGAAATGTACTGTGATATTGCTCTGAAATATACATGTTCTTTTCATCATATATTTGTATTATTCTTATTCAACCCGGGCGAAGCCGGGTACTTCAGCTAGTAGTTATATATATAAGTTCAAAACACACCTGGTCACAAGTGTGCCACACTGACCGGGTCCTCAGTCGAGGTCGTCAGCATCATCCCGTTTCGGCCCTTCAACCTCGATACGGTCAGCTAAGGTGGGCCAGCGGGGGCACATACACATCCACATACAGCAACTACACCTGGATGCATACATACCCCCACCCCCAGCCAGTGCGAACGCAGACTACAACAACAACAACAACACCTCCGCATCCAGAATCCACAGCACCAAACAAACACGGTGGAACACTCAAACACCCACCTTTATACCCTTCACCACTCACCAACAAAAGACACCAGATCATTCATACACACACATACACACCCATACACACACACACACACACACACACACACACACACAACACCAACCAACCAACCACATACCCTTACAACATACACCACTCAACATACAAAAACACACACTCATGCAAAAATTAAGTCATGCAAAAAAACACACACCCTCACCCACTCACTCATATACACAAAATAAGAAATAATAATAGTAACAAAAAAACAAAAAACAAAAAAAAACAAAAAGAAAAACACAACCAACCTACACCGTTTGACGTGCCTCCATAAACTTCCTCCATATCCAAAATGAGCCTTTCAAGGCAACCTGGGCCACCTTGTCACACATCCTCCTTCTTTCTGTCCCACACACTCCAAGCTGAGCAAGAAATGCAGAAAAGGAATTGCCAATATACCCTCTGCACCCCACCTCAAATGGCTGACACGGAACTCGCCAACCCTTCTCCCGGCACTCTGCCTCCAGCTCACTGTACTTTCCTCTCTGCCTCTCGTGCAGCTCCTCCATATTCTCTTCCCAAAGTACCGACACTTCCCCTAAGATGACCTGTCTTGTTGCACCTGACCAAATGACAATGTCAGGCCGCAACCTTGTCACACAGATCTCCTCTGGGAATACCAATTGTGGCTTTAGGTCTGCCACTACCTGCCAATCACAAGCATCTGACAGCCCTCTTGCTTTCCACCTCCTCCTCTTTCCACCTCTTACCACTTGGCCCTCTTTGACAAACCACACCTCTCCCCCATCAGTCTCCTTCTCCACTCTTCTTTCTCTCGACCTCAGCACTTCTTGTTGCACCAATCACCATCTGCACCACCACCGCCAGCACCTGATCATGTTGCCACCTGTATTGTCCTGCTACCAATGCAACTGAAAATGCACTCAGTGCATGCTGCACCGTTTCCACACCTCCACACAAATAACATCTCTCCTCCTGCAACAACCCCCACAATCTCAAGTTTACTGGTGACGGAAGCACATCATACGTTGCCTGCAACAGGAAATTCAACAATATTGGCTCCATCCTCGAAATCGCTTGCCCCTTCAATATCCTCACCCACACACCTTCCCACTTAGTCCAAGCTCTTTGCTGTGCCTGACCGACTGCTTTCACATATCTCCCCTCCTCTTCCTTCCTTCTCCCCTCCCTCTCAACCATCTTCCTCCTCTCTTTCACACATGCCTTTCCCCATCGCTCATGCTTCATCCACCCCAAGCCATGCTTCCCATGCTGTACCATCCCCATGACCTCCTCCTGTTGCAACCGCTCCTCCATCTCGTCCACCTCTGCTCTTGCACTTCCGACTTCCCTTCTTCTCTGCGAGAGCATTCTTTACCACTGCATCACTTGAATCCCGCAACATCATGAACTCCTGCACCCTCACCACCTTAAACTCCTCGGTTAATGATGTCAAGGGAAACTGGAGTTTCCCACTCTGACCATGAAAGGCAATGTTTGTCAAACAGCATGGCACTCCCAACCACCTCCTCACAAACCCGCTCACCACAACCTCCATCCTCTCCACATGCCCAATTGCAATATCATACATCATCAATGGCCACAATACTCGTGGCATCAATCCAAACTTCAAACACCATACCTTCAACTAACCTGGCAAACCACATCCATCAATCCTCTTCAGACCTCTCAAAAGCTTGTTTCTGACCTCCTCCACAGTTCCCACATCATTCAACTCCACTGTATACCATCTTTCCAAACTCTTCACAGGGGCCTCTACCAATGATGGAACCACCTCCCCTCCCAGCTCAAACCTGTGCATGTTATCCACCACTCCTCGTCTCACTACCACACTCCTCGACTTTCTTGCTTTAAATCCCATTCTTGCCCACCGCATCAACCTTTCCAGTCGTCCCAGTACCTCTACTGCTGTATCAGCGGACTGTTGGACAACTGTCAGGTCATCCATGAAAGCAAACATTGCTGGCAACCTCTGACCAGGGGCTAGCTCCACTTCTTTCCCATGTCCACTCACCGCACGTATCAACAACTCCATAACCAGCACAAACAAAATAGGGGAGATGGTACATCCCATCAGGATCCCCACTTCGAACTTCTGCCACTCTGTTACATAGGACTGTGTCGCAAACCGCATCCAAAACTGATCATAATATGCCATCAATTAATCCCTAAATCTCTGTGGCACCCAAAAGAAATCCATGGCATACCTGATCAAGGCATGCGGCACTGACCCATATGCATTCTCCAAATCCAGCCATACCACCGCCACATCCTTCCTTTGCCTCTTTGCCTCCTGTAACACTTGCCAGACCATTGCCGAGTGTTCAATGCATCCTGGTGATCCAGGTATTCCTGCCTTCTGCACAGAACCATCCACAAAACCATTCCCTCTGATGAAGCCTGAGAGCCGTGCCGCAAAGACACTCATCAATATCTTCCCATCTACATCGAGCAATGATATTGGTCTAAACTGCTCCAGTGTCACAGCCTCCTCCTGCTTTGGAAGATAAACTCCTTCCGCCCTAGTCCATTGACTGGGCACAACTCCTTGCCTCCATACCACCTTCGGAGCCTTCCACAGATACTGCTTGATGCCTTCACAACTCTTAAACACCTTAAACACCACTTGGTGCTGGAGCCGATGCCGCCTGTGCCTTCCTCAAAACTGCCTCATGCCTCAATCTCTGACATCTTTGGCTCTGACAAATCAAATGGAACACCTGGCTCTGTCGGTCTCACCAATCCTTCGATGTCCTCCACCACTTCGTTCCTCCTTGTGTCTGCATATGTGACATGCAGGTGACCTTCCAACTCTTCCTTTGGTACCTTCAGTACACCACCTCGACACGGCTCCAACAGATCCTTCATGAACTGAAAAGGCTTCTCAAAGAACCTCTTTCTCTTCCTCTGCCTCTCCTTTCATCGCCTCTTCATCCTTTCCACTCTCTTCAACTTCATCAACCTCATCACCTGATTCGTCAACACCTCAAACCCATTCCTCTCCCCTTCCACTGCCCTCTTCCATCTTCCATTCAAACTCCTGAACTCCATTCTCCCCTCATGGATCTCCCTCTGCCTCCTGCTTAAACATGCCTCCTTGTCACCCCTCTCTACACACTCTTTCACTCCAAACGTGACACATGCATACTCAAACACAATCTGATTCATCTTTCTCAATCTATCTTCCACCCTTCCTTTCAACCTATGAAGCGCCCCACACATCACTCCATCCATTCTCTCCCATACTTCCCTTTCACCCATACCTGGCCATTTCACTCTCCTCCTCACATCCTTTCCCTGCTGAAGTACAACCCCAGGACATACAACACTGTGGCTTGCTACCTGGCTGTTTCTCCCGCCGTCTTACGTGTCCCCTTTTCAAAGGCACTGCATTGCTGTACCTCCTCCTCACCCACCTTACGCACACACCCCATTCGGCTCTGACGGACATGCAATCCTCTCACCGACTCAAACTCACGTCCACACCCACACTTCTCTCGAACCTGCCCTGCCTCCACATGCACACCATCACCCCATAGACATACATCTCCCACACGATCACTCCCACACCCTTTCCTGGCCTGATGGATCCTCAACCCTCTGATGGATCCGAACTTCACATCCACACTGACATTTTACCAGACTTGCATCCACAATCCGTTCTCGTTTGTCAACATCAGTATGGGGGTCTTTATCCGTTTTATCTGTGCGTTTGGGCCCATCTTCCACCCCACCTCTCGGAGAGCCCTTGGTGTCTGCATATATATATATATATATATATATATATATATATATATATATATATATATATATAGAAATTATAAGCGTGAAAGGTTGTCTGTTTGTTTGTTTGTTTATTTGTTCTGAAACAGCGTCGCCATTTCTCAACGGATCTTCACCAAATTTGGCACGGGGGTCCCAATGCACCACAGAATCACTGCTGAACCAAAAAAATCCTGCTACTGAACCAAACTGAACTGCTGACCCAAAAGACATATTCTGTCATTTTAAAACCACCAAAGTATGTTAGGTTTCCCCATTTCATAAAATGTATCGTTTGATACGTATAATGCTTTAAAACTGTTTGTAGCCACGTCGCAGACGCTGCTCATAGAGTGCCCTCTGCTGTTGTTGTTGTTGTTCTTGTTCTTATTCTTGTTCTTGTTGTTGTTCTTGCAGAGAAGACAAAACCTCAAAGCTCCACCCATTCTGGGAACCATAGCTCCACCCATTCTGGGAGAGGATTCCTATAAACAAATATCCACCATTTTATTAACTCGCATAGCTTTGAGGCCTGTTTTGTAGGCCCGTGGTGTCTTGCTCTCTCACACAGTTTTCTTTCAAATCAAATTAGATATATCATTTCATTTTTCACAGTTGCTAACATAGTTTTAGACTCGGTTGAAAAAAAACGGGAAGAAAATCCGATGAAAGTTGCCGTTTATAAAACGAAATGAATTCTCAAAGGCCTGTAACTTCAAGTCCATTGAGATTTATTTTTTTTAAATCGCGGCATGGTCAGTCATACACCGCCCGAAATAACAGACGGGAAAATGCCGAGATATATTTAAAATTCGTCCATTTGATGACAATCGTCACGATGAAATATTTAATTTATACGTCGTCACAATAATGTGGAGAGAGGAGCATAGCTTCGTTCACGTGTCGCTACACACGGGAAATTGCCGAGATATATTTTTTTAAAATCGCGGCATGGTCATGGCATGGAAAAATAACATCAAGTAATCGAATCAATAGGAATGTCCTGTTCCTATAACATCGACGTTATAGGCACAGCTGCATCTCGGCATTGTGTAACATCGACGTGGCTTTTGTTTTAATTAAAACTTTTTGTGCTTGTTTTTTTTTTGTTTGTTTTGTTTTTCCCTCAGAAGAGATATCAACATCTACCTCAGCGAATGTCAATCGCGGTGTCAGTATTTGATGAACTTATAAAGGCTTAGGTGACTTATAAGTGTGACCAGCATGTGCACGGGATTCTTCCCAGAAGAATGAGTGGTCGCATTAGCTTGTACGACTTAAAATGAGCGAGTTTTGTTTTGACGTTTGGGCCAGTTTTACATGTTGTATCCCTAAGGAATGAAACGAACGTTTTTCCTTGCTTACAATTTTATTTGAAGTCACACATGCCTCAAAATACACTAGAATTGAACGCTGAATCCGAAAATGTAAGTGAAATTGCCTTGTTTTTTAAGCATTATCTTCTATATATTCTAAATATATATCTGTGCAGTGTCTGTCTTGTGTTGTCTTGTCTTGTGTTGTCACTGAACTACTCCCTCAAAATTTTGTAAAATCGTACGATTCCAACCTGACCCACGGCAGGACTATGCGCTCTACTGGGTGACGTTCTAGTTTCACTTATGAATATCATCACAAAAGGTGCTGTTTTTGGAGATTGCAGATGTTACATGTACTCCATTGAATGGCAAAAGCGTGGATTGCCACACATCCACATTTTGGTCTGGCTTAAGGATAAGATTCGTCCAGCTCAGGTAGATGATATCATCAGTGCAGATATTCCAAGTCCTACCGAGGACAAAGTATTGCACGAAGTAGTGGTGAAGCACATGCTCCATGGTCCCTGTGATTAGAGGATTCTTAATCATTACTGATCATTATGTTTCTTCTTATGTCTTTCAGACCGTGTTCATTGTTGAAGTTGCAATAAACCGCCAACTGGATTAACAGAGAGAACTGGTCTTATTTATGAACACGGTCCATTGACCTGCCGAGAGAGGTAACGCCTACCAGGAGCAAAGCTCCCGCCATTATGGCCCAAAGGGTCACAGGAGCATGCAAGCCTCCTCACTACGATTGCCACAACCTTGGAGGTAACACATGGAAACGTTCCCACAATTGTGTCCACGACAGTCGAGTTTATGCACTTCGTGTCACGTGGTCACATCAACACTCATTCTCCTTGCATGAAAGCGGGAAAATACACAAAACGATACCCCAGACCTCTTCTTACAGAAACTCAGACAGATCAGGATGGATATACTTTGTACAGAAGAAGAAAGCCAGGTGATGGGTGCTTCACCACTACTCTCAGAGTGAAACAACAAGAAATTGTCATTGACAACCAGTGGGTGGTGCCCTTCAACCCTCTCCTTTCATGCATCTTCAAATCACACATCAATGTTGAAGCATGCTACTCAGTCAAGTATGTCTTGAAGTACATCAGCAAAGGTACTGATCAGGCAGTCTTTGGTCTGCAGAGAGAGGAAACCAAAAATGATGAGGTATCAGCATATCAGATGGGTCGTTACATCAGCAGTAATGAGGCTGTGTGGCGTATTCTCAACTTTCCCATTCATGAACGCCACCCCAGTGTTATGCATCTTGAGATCCATTTGGAAAATGGGGAAAGAGTTTACTTCACAGAAAAAAACCACGCTGCAGCGAGCCCAGCAGCCACCTAGGACCAAACTAACTGCATTCTTTGATTTGTGCAAACAGGATTCCTTTGCTAGAAGTCTTCTCCACTGGGAAATGCCTGGATATTACACCTGGCAAGAAGGGAAAAAGGCATTTCAGCCAAGAAAGCAAGGTGCAACAATCCCTGGACACCCTCACATCAGATCCAGTCAAGTGTTAGGTCGTGTCTACACTGTTCATCCCAGCAACTCTGAGAACTTTTATCTCAGACTCCTCCTGCACAACATTCATGGTCCAACCTCATTCCAGGATATCAAGACAGTTGCTGGATATGTCTGGGCAACATACCTTGAAGCTTGCCTGAGAAGAGGTCTCTTGGAAGATGATGCACACTGGAACAGTATCTTGGAAGAGGCTGCAGTCTCGCATTCTCCAAGCAAGATGAGGAGCCTCTTTGTTATCATTATCTGTGCCTGTTCACCATCCAACCCTGAGCAACTTTGGCATAATCACCAGGACAGCATGACTGAAGACCTACTGTATCAAGCACAACAAGATTCAAAAAAACCCAAACCTGCAGTTTACCTCTGCCATGTACAACCAAGCACTGGTACTCATTGAAAATACTGTACAGTCCATGGCTGGCAAGGATCTTCAACAGTGTGGACTGCCTGCTCCTGTACGAACTGAACCTGCAACTCTCAGTCGAGAGATGCTTCAGGCAACCACCTATGACATTCAACAGCTGCAACAGTATGTCCACCAAAATGAACCACTCTTGGTTCCAGATCAAAAAGAAGCTTATACAAGGATCAAACAATTGCTGACATCTGACTTGGGTGGAATTGTTTTCCTTGATGCCCCTGGTGGAACAGGCAAAACGTTTTTGATCAACTTAATTTTGGCACAAGTTCGTTCACTCCAGCAGATTGCTATGGCAGTGGCCTCATCTGGAATTGCTGCAACTTTGTTCACAGGTGGCAGGACTGCTCATTCTGCCTTTAAGCTGCCACTCAACCAGGCCCACAATGAGTCCTGTGTGCAATATTGGCAAAGGATCTGGACAGGCACAGGTTCTAAAGCAGGCCAAGCTGATAGTATGGGATGAGTGCACAATGTCTCACAGACTTGCATTTGAGGCTCTCGATCGCACCTCACAGGATCTCAGAGGTAACACTAAAATCATGGGTGGAGTCACACTCTTCTGAGCATAAGAGAGTGTAAGAGACCTTGAGCACAAGAGAGGGTGAAGAGAACAGAGAGAGGGAGTGAAAGAGCAGCAGCGCAGGATTTTAGGACCTGTGGGCTGATGCCGTGAGGTCCAGTTGCAGAATCAGAGTCGAGGGTTGACAGAAATTTCTCCACCTTGTCAGGAGAAAAAAAACACTAGAGTCCAGGAGCAGCTGGATATGACTGGGTACGGTGGGTACAGAGAGGGATGGGTTTGGGACGCAATATTTGGAGGCAAACACAGAGTTGAGGCATTCAGCTTTTTCACGAGCAGAGTCAGCTGTGTATCCGTTTGAGGTAAGCGAGGGGATGGAGGGGGAACAACAAATACCAGAAACAGATTTGACCAGACGCCACCAGGATTTGGAAGAGGGGGGCAGGTTTGAGAGTTCAGTATTGAGAGAGGAGAGATATTGTTTCCTGGCTCTCCTGAGTGTGGACACACACTAGTTTCGGGATTTGTGAAAGGAAATGAGATTTCCTTCCATTGGATTTGCTTTCCAGGAGGCGAAGGCAAGTTGTTTCTGGGCAACAGCCTCACCACAAGATTCCGTGAACCATGGTCGGGAGGAAGGGTATGACAACTGAAGACGAGGTGGGATAAATCTGTGTATAAGAGAGAGCAATTTACTTTGGAAGAATTCCCAGGATGAGTTGATGTCAGAGGTGGTGGAGATGGGAGACCAGTCCAGATGATTGATGGCTGCTTGAAGACCGTGCCAGTTGGCCTGAGTGAATTGCCAGACTCATCGACGCTGAGGAGGCTCTCTCAGAATGGTCAGAGAGATGTCCACTTTAACAAGCACATGATCAGATGAGCCGATTGGAGCAGAAGAAGAGCAGCAGACATTTGCAGGGAAGTTAGTCATAACCAAGTCTAGAAGAGAAGAGGCTCCGTTGACTGAGATCCGGCTTGGGAAGTTGACAGATTGTATTAGTCCCAATGAGTTACAGAAGTCCTTGCCCGAGTACTTTTGTGCACTTTGGAGGAGAGGGAGCGGAGGAAGAAGAGCGCATCTCTTGGCTCTGGCTCAGTAGCCTCTGACTGTTGAATCCTCGAGGAAGAAGAGTCTCAGGTTTTCTTTCTCAGTCTTTGGAGCTCTCTCTCTCGGTCTGCCTTTTGTCTCGGTTGGCCACGGCTGTCTTGTGTGCGATTGTGAGAACTTTTCGAAGCTGAGTTGCAGTTTGGAGGAAGAGACGAGTGAAAGATAACTGGCCGCACAAATTACCTCACGTTTGTGGGGCTGTAGAGAGCAACTTTGCGCCATTTTGTACGTTTCCCGTGTGAGCGGCTTCAGGCCACCTTGTAGTCCTGACTTCATTCAACGATCTCGTTGAGCAATCTGAATGCCGGCCTTCCAACAGAAACCTTCATTTTCTTCATCTATCTCTTTGTCTGTTCTGTGCCTGAGTGGAGACGTCTCAAATTAGATTTTAGATTTACCTCACCTTTCATTTTTTTCGAAGTACAATTACTTTTAGTAAATAATTACCGTGGTACTTTCATTTGATGTATCCTGTTTGCATGGTGTTGGGTTCGAGAATAAACCGATGTGGCTCTATCCAGGTAAGCACCTTGTTTCCCTCACCACGTGCGACAGGCCAACTGTCAGAATTAAGGACCGTTTCGGCTATTCATCACGCAATGGTGTTAACCGCCAGGGATGACAGGACAATACAATTGATGGGTTGAGACGCTGAGAGGAATAGACTCATCCAGGTCTGAAGGGGATTACATGGAAGACTGGCAATGCAAGAAAAGCAAAGGAGGATGAGATGGAGTGAAGCAAGCAAAACAAAAGTCCGAAGAAAGAGTCAGAAGCACCTTTATGTTCCTCGATGACGATATGTTCGTCGTTCTCCATAAAGCCTTTGTACGACCTTGTTTGGAATATACTCGCTCTGTGGAGTCCGTCGAAATTAATATTGCTTCCTTGGGAAATATACAAAGGAGAACAACAACAATTGGCTGCAGGTGCACCTGAATGCATGGACATGGAGACCTTTAAGATGCTCAATAAACGCGACATGGTGAAGATTACCTTCAGCCTGATGCTCCCGCAAACAGAGGATACTCTGTCAATCTGCCAAGTGATCTCCTGCGTCAAAGTTTATTGTGTCACTTTATTGTTCTTGCATCGGAGATTATGGGAAGCAATGGAGAATGTTGACCTTTCCACAACAGAGGGACGGTGTTGGAGACTGCTCATGGAAGAGATGCAGAACCACTTGGTAATTTATTTCCCAAAGCCGGTATGGATTTGTGGTTTAATAAATCAAAGGGAGATTGTGTTTAATAAATTCGATGAAAAAAAATTCACAAGCTGGTCAAACACTTGAAATATGTCCTTCACCCCTGCCAAATCTTTCTTTCCCCCTCTCTCTCTCTGAAAGTACGATCTGGCAACCTCTTCCCCCTCACATTTTGAATTTTGGGGCTCGGCGATTCTTCTTCCTCTTTCCTGTGAAAATGCGGTCATTGAATTTCCAAATAAACTTCACTTTCCTCCAGTGTTCAAATTATCTCATGATACAAATGGTTTTCCTTTAAACCTTTAATACAGGTGACGAAGTGCTACTTGCCAGTGTGACGAACTGAATTCCCACCAACAAGTTCCACAGAAATGTTGTTGTTCAATCCGATTTCTTAAAACTGGTTTCTTATTTATTTCCAGAAAGTTATTGATGTGGGGAATCTGTCTGCATATTAGCAAATCTGTGGCATGGATTACATCTGAGCACAAATACCCAGGCTTCATACACATCCCCTGTGCTTGTGTGTGTGGCCTTCCCACCATTGAATGTCTTCATCGTAAAATTTCTGAACAGGCCGAGATTTTACATAAATTTCGAAACTTTTAATGTATTACATTTGGCAAAATCAACATTCACATGAACATGTAATACAATGACAGTATTGTCTTAAGATATGCAATTTTGTTTTTTTGGGGGTCAGAGTGTGTGCCTTAGTGTGGTGAAAGTTTAAAGCACTGTAACTGATTTAAACAGAAGATAATGCCTCAAGTGCAGAGGTACTTCATATATTGGCACTTTGTTAGATCAAGGTACTCAGAGTGGAGCAAACATCAGGAAGAGTGGGATGTTTTTTGCCTCTCAAGGTTCACGAACCATGTACGCTCAAGTTCGCTGTGAGAAGGATTCCTGTCATGTGCAGCCGGAATCGGAACAGCTGACTGTGCTCGTGTGTGGAATGAAGGTTGAGGAGCCGGAAGGATATCCGGAGATTCTGCAGATAAAGATAGAGGATGTGAACTCCTTTGGTCTGGCGGAGGAGCAAAGCAACCAGCCGAATGGTGAGTTGTGTGAATCTGATGATATCTGTGTTTGTTCAGTGCGCTTTTTTTTGGATATTGAATGGAGGCTCCTCAAAGACCTAGAGCAGAATGGAAGGGAATAAAATAGAAAGGGGAAACAACAATTAAAGAGTTAACATAAGAGCTAACATTAATCACAAAAACACAAAATGACACATAAAACATATGATACAGGGAGTGGGAGTCAATATGGGCAGAGAGAGGGAAGCACACAAGTACAACAGCAGAGAACATGGAAACTGTAGACAATAGGGACATCGGGAGATCTGTGTGAGGGAGAGGGCTGGGGGGAGGAGGCATGGGAAGGGGGTGGGGGTTGGAAGAGGTACAAAACACATGGACACTGCTCCGACTTCCAGGAAAGAAGTCGGCATTTCAAAAAGGTTTTTTCAAAAAGAAGTAGGTATTTCAAAAAGGACTTAAAGGGTCGTCAAAGGTCTGAGGGGTCTCAGCAGTCTAAATGTAATTGAGTGTTCACGGACTGTGTTTTGGGTGTAATTTTTTTTTGAAGAAGAAGACGTTTTGGTCGCAAAAACAAACAAACAAACAAACATAACCATATGCGTTTGCTAATTGCAAGAAGATTATCTGCATTTGTCAACATGCTAACCTGCCACACTCTTTCGAGACAAAAAAGTTGCATGTTGGATCGCAATGGTTTATAATTTGACAATAAAAGCAGTTTGGTGAAGAAAACCTCTATTTCGCCGCTGTACATTTTTCTTACCTTCTCTATTTTGCTGGTTGTGATTTTCGGTGGTGGTGAAATTCTGCTGAAGATGTGGTCAGGGAGGAAGCATCTCATAACATCGAGGCAGTTTGTATTTGAGTTCATATTTGAGGCAGAACATTATACTTGATATCGTAATGTTTTTACATGACGCCATTACCGAGGGAAATGTTTTATTTTCTCTCTTCAGGGAAGATTTTAATGTTTTGATCGAGATTTTAATTTTTTCTAACGATTTTAATGCAATATTTATTTATATATTTTAAGAGTGTGGAACCAGCTATACATGTGACACAAGAGTGCCTGCATTTAATAAAAGTTACTTTTCCAGATTTATTTGTGAAAGTGGAAGTGAAAACTGAGCACGACATTGATGTCCACCTGGATCGACCTGAACCAAATGATGCTGAGGCTTCTGTCCTCGAGAACCATCGAAATGAAGGTTTCTGTCGATATCCACACATTTTGATTCGAACAGTTTGATGATGAACTCTGGTGTTAAGAAAAAATAACCACGTTTTGATTTAATTGCTTTAAGAAATAATAATGATGGTCGATCAATTTCTCAAACATCAATTATCCCCTTCATTATTATATCAAATATTTTAACCAACAATAATATGCCTTGTTGTATCCTATTTTCCTTAATTTGTACAATCAATTCTGATTGCATTTTCATTTGACACCTGTTAGTATAGCCCCCGTTAGACTTTGTCCAAAACGGGGGTTTTTGGATTGGGTCTCGTCCACCTGTCTGCAACCATATACCAGAGATGTATGGACCGATTTTGTTCATACTTGGCAGAAAGACAACACATGATGGTGTTCATATGCACATCATTTTGTTTTGCTTTGCAATCAAAGATGGCCGACTGGAGGCCATTTTAGGTGTAAAAACACTGTGTTGAAAACATCCTCGGCCATTTCTCGGACACGCATTTACTGATGTTGTTCAAACTTGGCAAACAGATGAGGAATGATGGCTAACATATGCACGTCATTTTCCTTTGAGATCAGATCCAAAATGGCCGACCGTCAGCCATTTTGTTCCTTAAATATATCCCCAACCATTTATTGAACATGCATCGCCGATTTTGATCAAACTTGTCATAAGCACCACATGACGGCATATATGTGCACCTCACTTTATTTTGTGATCTCATCAAATATGGCGGACAGGTAGACTGGCAGCCATTTTTGTTGTAAAAACTCAAAATTGACCATATCATCAACCATTTCTCGGACATGCATTTACCAATATTGTTCAAACTTGGAACACAGAAAATGAATGATGGGATACATATGCACATCCTTAGCTTTCGAGATTCGATCCAGGATGGCTGATTGGTGGCCATTTTGTTCCTCAACTGTGTCCCCAACCATTTATGACATGCATGGACTGATTTTGTTCAAACTTGGCACAACGACAATGCATGAGAGTATACATATGCAGAAGATTTTGTGTTGCAATCCAACTAAAGATGGCCGACTGACAGCCTTTAACTCCGTATGGCAAAATTAGTAAAACCATGGGGACTATGACATTTTACTTCTTTTTTTTTCTCATGGATTTCTTTTACATGTTTAAATATGATCTTGGCTCATCGAAGAATGAGGTGACAGAGAAAAAAGGCAACAAATTGATAGTAAGGCAGTCAGGCCACAGTTGGACGGACGCAAGGAAGTCGTAACAGCAAGAGGAGAAGGGGAGGAAACAGTCAGCCGATATTCGTGTTTTGTTGGGTTGTGGTTCATGTGTCTCGATAATATATTGGGTGGGGAAGTGGATGGCATGATATGGTGGTGAACTTTGTAGCCTTGGTGGAAAGATTACAATTCAACCATATTTGGCCTCATGTGATCACTTTTTGTAAACACACACACACACACACACACACACACACACATGCAGTAACCTCATCACCAAAGAAGGACGTGGATATACCCATACAACCAATCAAATAACATCCAAAGAAATGGGAAAGGTGACACATCTACTGTAAATTAATGATTTAATGCTCTTCACCACAAATGATGAAATATTGACAGAATAACTAAAAGTAGAAACTAAAACAATTTGGATGTATTGTTGTTCCACATATGGGACCACACAAAATAGTGAGTGTATCACGAATGCAATTATACTACTATGGAAAACCATGAAGCAATCGTACTACTGTAGAAAACGATGTATCGTCACAAAATGTGACGTGTTATGAAATGTTTAGTCTCAGCAAAGGCAAGCTGAGATATAAGAAACCTTGTCTGTGATGTAGCATTCCTGCTGTATTCAAAGGGTTCATCCTAAGTTGTTAAAAATCTTGGCTCATATCAAAGGGTCTTGATGGTATAAAGGGGTCTTTAAGGTCTAATGGGGCCTCATGAAGCTATGGTAATTAGATAGGTGAAGCTATGGTAATTAGATAGGGGTTAAGATTAGTTTTCCCCCAGAATGTGATTGCCCTCGGTGGGTTTTCCCTATGTTTTTACAATTACAACAAGGCCAGCCATAAAACCATCCATTAACCAACCATAACCAACATAGCTGCCGTCAGAACCCCAAACATTCTCGATCGGCAACTATACCCCGCCGCCAGAGGATTGTAACGGGCAGGCCACGCCCCAAGCTTCGTCATTGGTCGTGGAGACAGGGTGATTCGCTGGGGCTCGGGATTGGCCAGAGTGACATCATCGAGAAGGTTTGAGAGGAAGAAAGAAGAAGAGTCGTTCTCTCGGTCGCTTTGGTCTAGAGCTTTCGGCTGCGGCTCGCTCATGTGCGCTTGTGAGGAGACTTTTCGGAGCTTTGTGGAACCTTTGCAATGTTGAAGCAGGGGGCGCTATTGGTTAGTGGTGCTCTTTGGGGGAGCCTAAAAGGGAAGCATTTTATTTTGATTATGTTTTCCCCTGTGTGTTTTTGTGACTGAGTGTAGACGTCTCAAATTAGGATTTAGTTTCACCTCATCTTTCTTTTTCACCTCTTTAATTTATTTTCATTAAATTATTGTGTTGCATTTCATTTGTTGTGTCGTGTTTCCTTGTTTGTGGGTTCAGGAATAAACCCGTGTGGCTTCTGTTCAGGTTAGCACCTCGCCGCCTTCTGTCGCGTGTGCACGCCAAAAAGTACTGCCAATTTTCGGGCTGCCACCTCGGGAGTAACAACGATGGGCCATTTGTCACCCAGTGGTCTTAATCGTTGGGCGACAGGACAATATGTACATTTTTGTATACGTTTGTCAGAATTATATCACGAGTATTGAACAGAATTGCATTTTTTTTACAGGTCATGTGATGTTGTATTTACAGGTGGATTCATTGAATCTACAAGGGAGACTGCACCTACTTTTATGAACAGCGTAGACACATGCCTGCAAGACTCGCCAACTGAAACATACAAGAGGACTTTTTCGAAACACAGCAAAACGAGTAATGAATTGTTTGCACGGAATAATTTTCACCAGGCTCACAAAGGAGCGAAAGATGAACGCCCATTCATATGTAAAATTTGTGTAAAATCCTTCAGTCATTCATCCAGCTTTAAATCACACCTGCGAAAACACAATGGTGATTGCCCATACAAATGCACAAGTTGTGGAAAATCTTTTTATCACTCATCCAACCTTAAACGTCACATGAAAATTCACAATGGTGATTGCCCATACAAATGCACAAGTTGTGGAAAATCTTTTAATCATTTATCCAAACTTACAAGGCACATGAGAATTCACAATGGTGAACGTCCGTACAAATGCACAAGTTGTGGAAAATCTTTTAATCAATCATCCACCCTTAAATCACACATGAAAATTCATAATGGTGAACGGCCGTACAAATGCACAAGTTGTGGAAAATCTTTTAAGCATTCATCCAAACTTAAATCACACATGACAATTCATAATGGTGAACGCCCATACAAATGCACAAGTTGTGGAAAATCTTTTATTAATTCATCCAAACTTACAAGGCACATGAGAATTCACAATGGTGAACGTCCATACAAATGCACAAGTTGTGGAAAATCTTTTAATCAATCATCCAACCTTAAATCACACATGAGAATTCACAATGGTTAAACGCCCATACAAGTGCACAAGTTGTGGAAAATCTTTTAATCGGCCATCCTCCATGAAATCACACATGACAATTCACAAATGACATTACATTTGGCTTCCGGTTCCGCCGGCGTAGTAGTGTTCATCCGAGCTCTCCAGGTCACCAAAGTTAACTATTTTCACGTTTGTGTTTTTGTCAAATTTGTACTCTTTATTTTACTGTGTATGTGTTTACTGTGAATTTCTAGTTATATCTCGGTTTGTAAATCGTGCATACTTGTGCGTAATAATCGTTTTGTTTGTGCCGTGTTTGGGGCCTGGGCCCTGGTAGTGTTTTGTTGTTTATTTACTTTCGTTTTTTCATTTTATTGCTTTTGTCTTTGTTTTTCTTTTCACCCTATACCTCCCCCGAACATCGTACCCTCTGTTAAAAGTCTGGAACCCAAAAAAACACAAAATTAATAATTTCCTCCTCTCCTTGCGGCTCCTCCTCCCTCACGACCACGTGTTGTCTCACCCCACCCCTTTTCTCTCCTTACTTAATATCTCCATCCTCTCCAGCCGATACTCGCCTTTCCAATTCTAGTTTTCAACATACTCCTTCAACCTTTCTCCTTCTTTCTCCTCAAATCCACTTTTCCTTCACCTTCAAAACAAAACAAAATATATGAATGAAAAATTAAAAAAGAGACAAACTCCCTCCTGGCGAACGTCCATACAAATACTAAAACAATTGCATATACATCTCCCTGTTTCTTTGTTCTCTGCTTACCTGGCTGTCAATCTCCCATTCTTCTGTTCCTCCTTCTGAACCTGTTCTGGAATCCTTCATCCCCCTTAGCCTCCATGCCCTCACTTCAGGGAATTTCCCAGATAGTTTTTATGGTTTTGCTTAAAATCATCGGAATTGAATTGAATCTTTGGAATCTCCCACGATGAAGCTAACTCTGAGGGCCTTTCACTCACTCACTGCAGGCAGGTTGACAGTCTTTCTGTCTTCTACCGGCTCCTCTCTGGCCTAGCCACCCCCTCCCTCCCCCAGCCCTGTCTGTGCTCTGTCCCCTAAATACTCCTACAGGTCGCACAAGATCTGCCTGCAACCATCTTCTGGTGAAACTGCCAAAATCAAGACTCTCTGCTCACCTTCACGCTTTCATTCCTCTTTTCTCCTACCCCTGGAACGAACTCCCTCACTCTCTTCAATCCCACTCCTCCCTCCAGGTCTTTAAAACAGCTCTTTACCACCATCTCTTATATTCCCCCATCCAGGACCATGATCTTTTATACTCCCCGGTAAAACATCCCAAATCAACCCCTTGAAATATCCAACTTCCTTCCTGAAATTCCTAGCAGTGTTCCTTTACTTTATACCGTGTACCCCTTCCCTCTCCCCCTCCCCCACCCCAGCCCCAGCCCTCTCCCATCTACATATCTACCGACGTCCCTGTTCTTTATTGTTGTTGTGCTTATATGCTTTCCTCTCTCTCCCCCTCTTGTCCCCCGCTCCCTTTATTTAAAGTGTGTTTTTTGGGTCCGTGCACGTTTTCGTGTGTAATGTATTCACTCTTTCACGAACCTTGACTGTGTCTCCAAAAAAAATAAAAAATGAAGAAAGCCCATACATGTGCACAAGTTTTGGAAAATCTTTTAATTAGTCATCCACCATGGAAGTAAAATAATGAGTTCACAATGTTCAATTGATGGTTCTTTTTGAAAAAGAGAATTTATGACCATAATTATAAGGTAATGCAGAACTCTAGAGACCATGTGATTGCTGCAAAGCATTTTGGGCGAGTACTAAAAAAGTGATGAGCATTTTGTTTTCATCTCTATGTTTCAAAGCTTTGCAATGTAAAAACTGCTCGTATAAGATAACAGATCACAGAGTCTCTTGTTTGCCATCTACTGATCACTATCTGTTGTTTACTTGTAAAATCCTCAATGTCAACAGGACGAGGCTTGAATTGTGATTTCCCCATAAATTGGCACATCTCTGTTTATTTCACTGTATATAAGTAGCTCATTTGAAACATTTCACGAGAGAGGATGAACGTGCGCATGTGCTGACCCTGTGTTGTTTTGGCACCTCTCTCCATGTGCACGTATTTAATAAATGATTCAACCAATCTGTGAACTGGTATGACTTGATCGAGGTTCGAGTTATTCCGCGACAGTAAATGGTGATGGGGATGGAATCGCAAAACCCTGCGTGTGAGGGGGGGGGGGGGGGAGGGGTAGGGCATGAGGGGGGAAAGGCGTGAGTAGAGTGGAGTGGTTCAGCTGAGGTGATGCAGATGTGAATGGCTGCCTAAATGTGAATGGCTGCCTAAAAAGGGAAGGTAAGAGAACCTTGCTGAGATTCTTTTCCTGTCCTTTTTGTTGTGTCACATTCGCTGAAGTCGTGCTCCCCATCTCTGAACCCAACGAGTGACGCGATCCTGAGAAATTGAGTAGAATTATTTATTTTTAGGGAACGGGTTGTGGAAACCCATCATTCTAATGTAATATAGTATCGAAATCCCTGGAGCTTCAAGCTCACAGGTTCCTAGAAGTCATTGAAGTGTGGGAACCAAGGGGCTCCTGCTGATTTCTGAAATCCTTGTAAATTTGTTATAGGATCAGAGTTCGTATAGGGACTTGGACCCATATGCATACAATATGCAAACACGGGTCATTGACCCGTTTAGGTTTCGGGATTTGGAATCCTGCTGATCTGAATGTTCCATTGCAATAAAGGTCTGGAATCCCATGGCATTGCTCAGTATATGATTGTGGCTGTGCACTTTTGTAAGTGAATTGTTTGATTGACAAACTGGGCATTAAGCGAGATAAGATGAAGGTCTCGGTGTACCCCATAACTCCTAAAGCAGGGGTTCCCAACCTTTATTGTGTTATGGCCCCCTTGGCTCCCTGAGCACATCCCCAGCACCCACCTCCCTTTCACGAGGGTCGAGCGGCAGAGCACATGTAAGCAGGCTAAGGGGGTCTGGGGGCATGGCCCCCCTACATTTTTTGATTTCGAGATGCTCTGTGGTGCAATGGTGCATTCTGAGAGGTGTTTTTTTCCTTTAATTGGCTATTTTGTTTGTATGAGAATTGGTAAATTATTACAAAGAAAATGAGGATTTCCAAGCAGCCAACATGAACATTTTGTTCCATCGTTTTTTTCTGTTCCTTACTGGCTCCTAACTACATCGTTTTTGAAAGAAGCAAACAAAGCAACATCACTCGAATGATGCATGTTTGATATGAGATTTTAATATTATCAGTAGCAACACTATGGACAGCATAAAATAGAACTGTCACACAAGAAAATAGTATGAAAAGGTTCCAAGTCAAGAATATGTGAAAACTAAAAACCTCTGTTGTGTCTGTATTTAACGCAGTGTTATAATCTCACAAAAAGAAACTCAATTCGACAACAACTCAGGTTATCAAACCTCGGGACGTGGTGCATGTGCCGTAAAAGTGAATTAAAAACTCAGTGGGATGGCTGTAATTGCATTTTAGCTACCAATTGGGGTATCCGTGGTTGAGTCACAGTCATGGCACAGAGGAGGTCATCTTCCACATGGAGCCGATTACACTGTTTCGATTTGATATTCAATAGCATGGAAAACCCCACTTCGCAGAGATAGGTAGACGAGAATGGCAGAAGCACCTGAATAGCTATCTGGCTGATATTAAGGTAGCGACCGATTCACACCCAAAACTCCGTCAAGCTCTTCTCTCCGAATGTGTCTTTGGAAAATGAATCGTTTCAGAGATCCAGGAATTCATCTTGCATTGCCTCTGGCATGCTCTCCATACAAAGGTTGACGGAAAAAGGATTCCTCACAATTTTTTCCTCATTGTCGTCTAAATCAGGAAAATACCTATGAAATTCTAGCTCGAGTGACAGCAAATGCTCAAGAATGTTATTTTTCAGAACGGGATCAAGCTCTTTTCCCATGCTGTCATGCAATTCAGACATTCTTTCGAACATAGCAATGTTTCCTGTGTTCACTTTCCTGCGCCAGTTTTGGCGCTTGGCAACAAATCCTCTGAGATGATCATGGCAAAGAATAATATTAGTCGCTCTTCCTTGGAGCTTGAGGTTCAGCTGGTTCTGCTGCTTGAAAATGTCAGCAAGCTAAGCAAGTCGTGCGTTCCACAATTCTTTGTCGTAATGCTGCAGGAGGTCATGTTTTCCTTGAAGATTCAAGAATGTTTGACTTCCGCATGAAGTTCAAAGACGTGGTTCAGAGCATTCCCTTTCGAAAGCCAGCATACAGCAGTATAGTACAGCAATGTTTCATGTTCCGCGTTCATGTCTTTGCACAGCTCCTTGAACATTCGGGTGTTGAGAGCCCCTGCCTTGGTGTAGTTAACAATCTTGATTACGACTTCAAGAACTTTCTTCAATGAAAGAGGGAGAGTCTTACAAGCCAGGGCGTAGCAATGAATCATACAGTGGGTTCCTTTCGCTTGTGGTGCCAGCATCTTCACTTTTGCTTGGAATCCGGATTTGGAACCAAGCATGGCAGGAGCACCGTCAGTACAGATGCCGCATACATTCTCCCAATGAAGACTGTGTCTTCTGAAGACCAAGCATGGCAGGAGCACCGTCAGTACAGATGCCGCATACATTCTCCCACTGAAGACTGTGTGTCCACTGAAGACTGTGTCCCACTGAAGACTGTGTGAAGACTGAAGTATAAGAAGACTGTGCTGCTCCAATGCTTCAGGATTTTGCTTAGGAATTGGTGTGTGTGTGTGTGTGTGTGTGTGTGTTCTTTTTGGATTCTTGCCAAGTGGTTTTCTGTATTCCTTTGAGTAATATCTTCCTTGTAACTGAAGTGAAGTCCTCCATGTTGCATTAAAAATCAGTCAATTATCTTTTGAAAGGTTTGGACAAGATGAGGATGGCGTGGATCAACCGGTGTGCTACTATTCCAAAAAGTTTAACAAACACCAGGAAAATTATGCCACTGTGGAAAAAGAGACCCTTGCTCTCCTGTTAGCGCTTCAGCATTATGATGTGTATCTGGGAACTACTACCTTTCCTATAAAAGTCTTCACTGATCACAACCCCTTAACGTTCATTCAAAAAATGAAAAATGAAAATCAGAGGTTGATGAGATGGAGTTTGTCTTTGCACGATTTCAACTTGGAAATCGAGCATGTAAAGGGCAGGGACAATGTCGTTGCTGATGCTTTATCCAGAGTGAACTAACTTTGAAAATTCCTGTAGGGTGTTTGGAAGTTTTGTTGCTTTCTTCTGGGGAATATTAATTATTGTTGCTCATGTGAATTGATCATTTGGGTGTGAGTTTTACTTTTGTTTGTTAAAAAGGGTTTTTGCATGAAAATAAAGCTTTCACAATGTTCAAACTTTCTTTCTTGAGGGTGGGGAGTGTTATGGATTCATCACTTCCATCGTTGTGGTTTTCATCCACTGTAATCATTTTTGGTTCCATGTACTATTATTGTTAATGTTTAAGTGAAATGGAGATAACTGTTTTCAAAAGGTAAAAAAAATAGTGTTCTAAAAGAAACCGGAAACCAGATCGGGAGGAACCGGAAGAAGAAGAGGGAGGAAAAAAGCGGCGCAAGTGAGGTCGGGAAGAAAAGCCGAGCTGCTTTGAGGTCTCGATGAGACGCTGTCGAACGGGGATCACGAGCGAACTTTGGTTTTCCCGGGAAAGGGATTCCTGTGACAGAGTGGTTATCGCTGTGACAGATAAACCTGCGTGACAGGTTTTGCTGTTGATTCCGAAGAGAATCGTTGTTGGAGAGCAGGTATGCCTCCAGTACGGGCCCGCCCACCATTTCTCCTCGCTCCCGCCATTTCACATCGCTCCAGCCTTTTCACCTCGCTCAAGCCATATCACCGCACACAGCCGTAAGCCTGGTTTTCATGTGTAACGTGGATTTCGAGTGGGAATTTGTGGTTCGCCATTTGGGAGCTGTTGAATATTCATACCCGAAGGTGTGATTTCCCAGTCGCCTTTTGGGTGCACCTTTGCACCTCTTTGGCAGCGTTGACTGTCAGCCGACCTGGATTCTGGTCTCGATACGACCTTTTTCTTACGATCACCGGAGCGTGGATCGACTTTGGCTTGGTGCCGGGACAGAGACTTTGGGGAATGTTCTTTTCGCTCACTTGGAGCACAGTGAGTTATCGAGTAAGAAACTGATGGTACCATCATCGGAATAATATGGTATTTTGGTTGTGCAATTGAAAGTATATTGTACTTGTGCTGTTATTCTTGTGTGACGTTAATACAATACTTGTTTTTTTGGTAACAATCAGTTGGTGTGGTTTCACCATTGGTCATTGACACACATAATAACACATCTTTCTGCCGTGACTCCTTTCGGGGCTCGGAGGTACACCGTGACCGGGTTTGGGAAGGAGCACGTAACACTTGCTCAAGCTTAATTAATACATGTATTAATCAGCATTAAGTGTATTCCATTTTATTGAACAGTAACTATTTGTCTGAGAGCTTTTGGACAAGTTTGAAATCTGTGCAACTGATGAACTCTCGCAGGTCTGGCTCGTGTGCAAACCCATGAGGCAACCAGCCTGCTCGTCGAAGAATGGCTTATCAGCGCATCGACCAGTTTGAAGTTGTTTTAATTAAATATTCATAGGATTTCATGTTACCTTTGAAAAGGATTTAAAACGTTAACTCATACATTAAAGATTCAAACTATGGAACAAGCATTTAATTGTTAGTAAGTCTGTAACTTGTAATCCTCTGAACTGAATCTTGTAACTATAACTTGTAACAATAACTTGTAACCCTCTGAATCTGAACACTTGTAACCCTCTTTTCTCCAGGCGGGAGATTGGGCCACCATCTAGTCTACATCAAGAACCCAGATGTTATCTTAAAAGTCACAGAACTTGTTGATACTGAATTGCAAGGCAGACCAGATTCTTTGTAATACCATTTAAATAATTGGTGACATTTATGACTGAGTAAGAGATAACTAGTGTGCTGTCCTTTCAATCGACAATGGAAAGAACCTGCAGTACCATGGATGGATCCAACAGATGGTGCTGAGAGACCACGAAATTCTGCTGCCTTCATTGTTAATTTGTAAAAGTTTCTTGAATCTCTTGCAACTTTTCTTATCTCGTTCCCTCATACCCCTATCTAAGTTCCTCCCTCTTTCTCTCCTCCCCTCAGCCCCCACCCCATCGTCCTTGTTCTTCACAAAAGTATAAGAAGACTGTGCTGCTCCAATGCTTCAGGATTTTGCTGAGGAATTGGTGTGTGTGTGTGTGTGTGTGTGTTCTTTTTGGATTCTTGCCAAGTGGTTTTCTGTATTCCTTTGAGTAATATCTTCCTTGTAACTGAAGTGAAGTCCTCCATGTTGCATTAAAAATCAGTCAATTATCTTTTGAAAGGTTTGGACAATTTAATTTTTTGTGTTCTGTCATTCATTCAAGACTAAATTAATTAATTCCCCAACAATAATGGTGACGGCAGGAATGAAACTCACGTACACGAATGGGAATGGGGAAAAAACTCACGTACACGAATGGGGAATTGCAGGCAGGAATGATCGGCTGGAAGGAGAAGGTTCAGGTCCATGCAGAACGGGCGGCAGGGAGGTCCGGGAATCGCGACATGCCATTGGTGTCCCGCGGGCACGCACTTGTTCTTGGTTCAGTCGCAAACAGCCCGGTCGTCAGCCTCCTGATGCGACTCTCCAGTGCTCCTTTCTCGTGTTCCTCTGAAGCTCATCCGCTCGTACCTTCTCCTTGCTCGTCTGCGCGTCTCTGCCTCATGCGTCGTCTGGTGGGGGCCTTGCGCCCAGGGTTTTATATCCACCCCCATGGAACCTTCACGAACCTGCTAGATCTTTCTGTCCACGCCCTCTCAAGCCATGCCCACCGATTCCTGGTTGGTCATTAGGGGGCTCCCTGGCTCCACCTTTGATGACGAGGTGGGGCCACGCCCTTCTTCTCCGTGATGACCTCGTGGGCAATGGAGTTTTGCAGACGCTGAAAACAACCCAAAGCAGTAGCGGCGAACGCCGCCGTACTGGCGCTTTTAGGAGGCCATGGGGATATGGTAAGGGATCCTATTATATTTGATTTGATGCAACGGAGAGTCAACTATTAGAAACAGGTCCTTAACTGAAACACATACGAATGATATAACTATTGAGAGGTCCTATGGTATCCTACGTGTTACAATGTGGACTAACTAAGGTGCAATTATTTCAATTAACAGCCAATTACGGGGAAATGTACACAGGGGTTTATTTATAAGGGAATTTACTACTAAATTTACATGTGAAGGTTCTAAAAACCGCAACAGTATCAAAGAACCAATTGCTGATTTTTGATGACCATGTATTATGTTTATTGTGTGTGTGTGTGTTTATCTGTTTGCCTGTTCTTGCATTCGTTTTTGTTATGTATAAGTGATTTGTGATAGAGATCTGGTTTTGGCCATGTAATGATTCGGTTTGGGGACACCGGACTTTGATCAAGTGAAATACCCTGATGTGTTTGATCGTTAGGACAGATCTGATCTGATTCTGGCTGTTCAGCACAGGTGACCGCAATTGTTAGCGGTGGTTCAGCTGTATCACGAACCTAGTCTTACTGCCGAGGAGAGGTTGTGAAAACAGTGATTTGTTGTACGGTGTGGTTGATTTGATTATTTGTCACAGTTAGTGACCGTTGTGTGCTTACACGTTTGGTTGCTGATATCCAGCCGGATCTGGTATGAGTGTTGAGTGAGTTGTGTGCTTATTCAAGTGTGTTGTGCGTGGAGGGACGGTTGTGTGCCTGTTGATTGCATTTTCCCTGATTTGATTTTATCTGATCTGATTTTGATCTGTTTGAGGTACACTGGTGTTGAATTGATTGTAGCTTTGGTTGAATTGTTGCTTTGATTGTGCCTTTGACTGTTCCTTCCTTTGATTGTTGTCGATTTCTGATCTGATTGATTGTGCTTTTCTGTTGTCTTGATTTTGTCTTGATTTGACTCCCTCTTTGAGAGGGATTTGACTCTTTTTGGATGTCTTTGATGTTGATTTGACTCTTTTTTGAGTTCTGTCAATCATTAAAGACTAAATTAATTAATTCCCGAACAATCCTCTGGGCCTTTAAGGGTACTTTGGTTATTCAGGGTATTTAAGGGTCTTTTGGGTTTAAAGGGTCTTTTGGGTTTAAAGGGTCTTGAAGGGTCTTTGGGGTCTTCAGGGTGTTTTGGGTCTTCATGGTGTTTTGGGTCTTTGGGGTCTTTTGGGTCTTCTGGGTTTTTTGGGTATTCGGGGTGTTTTGGGTCTTCTGGGTCTTTTTGAGTCTTCGGTGTCTTTTGGGTCTTTGGATGTTTTGGGTCTTCGGGTTTTTGGGTCTTACGGGTATTTTGAGTATTCGGGGTATTTTGGGTCTTTGGGGTCTTTTGTGTCTTTGGGGCCATTTTGGTCTTCGGGGGTCTTTTGGATCCTCTGGGCCTTTGAGGTGTTTTGGGTCTTCAGGGTATTTTGGGTCTTCAGGGGCTTTTGGGTCTTAAGGGTCTTTTGGTTCCTCTGAGTCTTTAAGAATATTTTGGATCTTCCGAGTCTTTTGTGTCTTCGGGGTGTTTTAGGTCTTCGGGGTGTTTTCGGTCTTCGGGTGTGTTTTGGATCTTCAGGGTCTTTTGGATCCCCACGGCCTTTATGGGTAGTTTGGGTCTTTGGGGTCTTTTGGGGTCTTCAGAGTATTTTGGGTCTTCAAGGTCTTTTGGGGTTTAAGGGTATTTTGGGTCTTCAGGGGTCTTGGTGGTCTTAAGGGTCTTGGTGGACTTAAAGGGTATTCAAAGGTCTGAGTGGTCTCAGCAGTCTAAACGTAATTAAGAGTTCATGGACTGTTTTGGGTGTTTATTTTTTGAAGAAGAAGAAGACGTTTTGGTCGCCGATAAACAAACAAACAAGAAGACGTCATGCGGAGCACGATACTTGCAAAATCCATCGCCCACCACCAAGAAAAAGAAATTCCATTGATACAGCAAATTGTCCATTTCATCAAGATTAAAATTGACAATCTTGATCAAATCTCAGGTCAATAGGAAAAAAAGTGACGATTTTTCAGATGAAAAATGATTATTTTCGAAGGTTGACCTTGAGCTGACCTTTGACCTTTTGACCTCAAAAAGTATGTTTCCCAATTTAGTGACTCGATATGCAAATACTGTTCAATTTTCAAGTCAATTCGATGAAAATTGAGGATTTTAGATATTTGGCCTATGTTTACCTTTTGGCCTATGTTGACCTCAAGTATACTTGGTGGTTGAATTCAGTGACCAGATATGCAAGTCGTCTTCAAATTTCAAGTCAATTGGATGAAAAGTGAGGATTTTAGAAATTTGGCCTATGTTGACCTTTTGGCCTATGTTGACCTCAAATATACTTGGTGGTTGAATTCAGTGACCAGATATGCAAGTCCTCTTCAAATTTCAAGTCAATCGGCTGGAAATTGAGGATTTTAGAATTTGGCCTAGGTTGACCTTTTGGCCTATGTTGACCTCAAATATACTTGGTGGTTGAATTCATTGATCAGATATGCAAGTCCTCTTCAAATTTCAAGTCAATCGGATGGAAATTGAGGATTTTAGAAATTTGGCAAAGTTGGTGACATTTGGCCTATGTTGACTTTTTGACCCCCAAAAACAATAGGGTTCTCAATTGGGACGACCTATACAACTTGGTGAAGTTTCGTGACGATTGGTTTAGAATTGTGACCTGTAGGCCGGTGACAGACAAACAGACAAACAGACAAACAAACAGACAGAACCACAAACACAACCGACCAATATACTTTAAAAGTCTTTGATATTTTGCAAGTAACAAGAAGACGTCATGCAGACCACGACGATACTTGCAACCCCCCCCCCCCCCCACTCCCCAAGAAAAAAAAATTCCATTGATGCAGCAAATTGTCCATTTCATCAAGATTAAAATTGACAATCTTGATCAAAGCTCGGGTCAATAGGAAGAAAAGTGATGATTTTTCAAATGAAAAATGATGATTTTGGAAGGTTGACCTTGAGTTAACCTTTGACCTTTTGACCTCAAAAATAGTTGGTTTCCCTATTTATTGACTCAATGTGCAAATGCTGTTCAATTTTCAAGTCAATCGGATTTAAAATGGCGATTTTAGAATATTTGACATCCAGATGACCTTTGACCTTTGACCTCAAAATCAATCGGCTTCTCAATTGGGACGACTTATACAACGTGGTGAAGTTTCGTGACGATCGGTTTAGAATTGTGACCTGTAGGCCGGTGACAGACAAACAGACAGACAAACAGACAGACAGACAGACAAACATACAGAACCACAAACGGAACCGACCAATATACTTGAAAAATCTTCGATTTTGCAAGTAACAAACATAACCACTAACGTTTGCTCTATTATAATAAGATAAGTACATCGCGTTCTGTGAAACTAACTGTATTTGAGAACCTGCTCTCATTGTGCGAGGTTGCGTCATCGCGTTGTTTATGACGTCACGGGTAGAACCTCCTCCTTATTGGCTAGGGAGTTGCGCATCTTGCTTCCTCACTTGAAAACGCTTCGGTCGGAGGTGAGGGAACGTGTCTGTACTCGTGACCGGGTTTAGGAATAATTATCAAGTTATTGATGAGAAATGTATGACAATTGTGTTTGTTGAGGGGAAATGTTTCAACATAACAAATGTACAATGATGAGGAAAGAAGGGGGAGCCATATCCATATTTGATTCACACATTCGTTCATTTCGTCAACATGACACCGATAATGGCGACTGAAGAAGAAGAAGAATATAATATCGGATCTGTGAACTCGAGTATCAAACTTATCATATTCCATCTTTATCCGTTTAGCTTGTTTCCGTTTTGAAATCTGTTCCGAGAGATCCTCCTTTTCTAAGGTTGAATTCGAACACTTGGTCCGTCAGACCCTCATTGAGATCCATGCTGGGTCCATGGACTGAGGTGATTGTGGTGATGAGCGAGAAACCACCATTACTGATTGTATTTTATTTTAAAGTGAACACATTGATGGACTCGAGTCGAACGTGACAGAACTGGCTGGATTTACACGGCTGAAGGTGGATTTGGGGTGTATTAATGGGGGGTAGAAAATATCAAGGTTTTGGATGGGGACACAGCTGTTTTGAAGACCTGGAGGGAGGAGTGGGATTGAAGAGAATGCTGGAGTTTGTTCCAGAGGTGGGGGAGGGGGGGGGGGGAGAGGAATGAAAGATGGAAGGTGAGCAGAGAGTCTTGATTTTGGCAGTTGCTAGCAGAAGGTTGCTAACAGATATTGAGAGTCATGAAGGAATATTTGGTGGACAGAGCACAGACAGAGCAGGGGGAGCAAGGCCAGAGAGGAGTCTGTAGAAGACAGAAAGACCCCAACCTGCCTGCGTTGAGAGAGTGAAAGGCCCTCATTCAGCTTCATCATGGGAGATACCAGTGATTCTCAAAGCCTTGGTTTCTACAGCTAGAAGCTGAGTTAGGTGTGAGGCAGGAACACCAGCCTAGAGTTGAGAGCAGTATTCCATCAAGCTGCAGATGACAGCTTTGCATGTGGTGAGAAGCTCAGTCGTGCCAAGAAAGGACTTCGCACGACGGAGGATGCCCAGTGACCGACTGGCTTTGAAAGCCAGCTTGGAAATGTGGTTTTCCCAGAAAAGATAATGGCAGATAGTGAGACCCAAAAGCTTGAGTGACAGAACTTCTTGGAGAGGATTGTTGAGAAAGTATATGGGAGGGTTGTCCAGACGGTTTTTTCGGAGAGATATAGTGAGAGTGTGAGATTTGTCAGAATTTAAAGACATGTTCCACTTGTTTGACCAGTTTGTGATTTTATCCAGGTCTGCAGAGAGTGAAAAGGCTTCTGAATGCCGATCTGAGGGTTAAGAAATGCAGCGGCAGAGGGTGGAGTCTTCAGCTAAAAGATAGAGAGGATCTTCCATAGAGCTGGAGAGATCATTGATGATGACCAGAAAAATCACGGGCCTAGAACACTGCCTTGGGTATATCCAGTCTGGACAGGAAGGGGAGATGAGATAATTTAGAGCCACATGTTGACTACAACAGAAAAGGAAATCCACGAGCCATGTGTGGAGATTTCCATGGATACCATAAAAGGAGTGTTTGGTAAGCACGGCGGGGTGCCAGACTCCATCGAAGGCACGAGATATGTCAAGAGACGGCTCTGATGTCCTGTTTGGCGTTGAAGGCACTCATCACTGGTAAATGGAGGGAAGGAAGTATCAATTCATTGCTGGTAAATGGAGGGAAGGAAGTATCGATTCATTGCTGGTAAATGGAGGGAAGGAAGCATTGATTCATCGCTGGTAAATGGATGGGAGGAAATATGGATTAATCGCTGGTAAATGGAGGGAAAGAAGTAACGATTCATCGCCCTGAAGGTGGCCAGAGGCAGTATGTTTTTGTGTTTTCCGTACAGGCTAAAGCTCGTTTTTCTCAGCAACCACATGTCCAATTGTTGTCTGAATCCAAAATTTGAAGAAAAAAAAGTCCAAATCTGTCCAATTTTTTTTTTGTCCAAATCTGTCCACAACTTTTTGGAGATACAGTATCTTGTTCACAAACAAACAGACCGACAGACAAACAGACAAACAAACAGACAGGGGTGAAACATAGACAGTAGAATGACACTCAGTAGAGCATCCTTTTAACCACAAAAATAATCGGTGATTGAATTCAGTGACCTGATATGCAAATAGTCTTCAAATTTTAAGTGAATCGGATGAAAATTGACAATTTTAGAAATTTTGCCTATGTTGACATCTTGGCCTATGTTAACCTCAAATATAATTGATGGTTGAATTCAGTTCGCTGATATGAAAATCCTTTTCAAATTTCAAGTCCATCACATGAAAATTTAGGGTTTTAGAAATTTGAAAAGTTGGTTTACCTTTGGCCGATGTTGACCTTGTGACCTATGTTGACCTCATAAATAGATGGTGGTTGAATTCAGTTCGTTGATATGAAAATCCTTTTCAAATTTCAAGTCTCAATCATATGAAAATTGAGGATGTAAAAAAATTGAAAAGGTTGTTGACCTTTGGCCTATGTTGACTTTTTGACCTCCAAATAAATAGGAATCTGTCAGACCACCAAATCTACCATTTCATGAATATTCGTGGAGATGAGTTAAAAATTGTGATCTGTCGCCAAGTATAAGTGAGCGAACAGACAAACACAAAAACATACACAAACCAGAGTGATCAACATACTTGTCAAATATATATATTGTTGCGGTTTTGAGAAGTGTACATATAACATCATTAAAGGTTAAAGGTTTGCCCCCCATAGTTAGTCCACAAGCAACACGCAGGCCAATTTAGAACATTAGTTATGTCATAGTATGTGTTAGAATAAGGCCATTTCCCAAGTATCATCTGTGTTGTGTAAAAGAAATAAGATAGGCCCCTTTCATTTTGCCTCTACCCTCCAAAACTACCTCGGGCAGAATCCATCCCGCGGCCCATTTTTGCTATTCCACCGCATTAAGGTTGTTAACTAGCCGAGCGGACATGAGGTAGGCCTGACAAGAAGGTCAGGGTGTGGTGGTGTTGAGGGTGGAGCGGCGGAGACAGCAGCGGTAAGGGCCACCAGCCAATCAGGGCTCGGGTGACATGGGTGACAGGGCATGGTATGGACGTGCCTATAAAAGCCACCAAACAAAGCCCTCGCCAGGACTTGCACCAGTGGCATTGTGAAAAGGACTGATGCAGAGGACTAAGGCTGGCACTGTATGAGAAGGACTTGCTGGCGTTACGAGAACTGGAAGGAATTGCGCCGCGCATGTGAACTTGTGTAGGGAGCACATATGAACTTGTATTGTGGGCGCATACAAATCGTATTGGGAGCACATATAGCGCCGGTCCAGTTATTACGTACGCATCTGAGCCGCAAGTGTAACCGCCCAGCCAGCCTTACCTTTCGCCCCGTAATTGTCCGGTCTGCGCCAACAACCCACGGGGAGCTTCTGCCGGCTGACCATCTTCTTCGCGGTGCGAGTCGGTGACCGGAGCCAGCTGCCTGGGCACCATCCCTGGACCATCAACCTGACCATCTGCAACCCCGTGTGAGTGTATCTTAGTGTGAAACGGGCCCGTGTCCAGGGATAAATTAAGACTGTGTAAGGCTGCACTGTGTGTTCTTCTGATGATTACTGTACATAGTGTAATAAACCATCTGTTCTTCCTTGTTTCTTCCTAATTTGACGGTATCAGTGATTTCCTCCATTGGGTAAGCGTGGCACGATTAGGAACCGCTCGGATCGGGATCTAGTCCTTGATAACGGCTCGGGTCATGGTTCGCTACTGCTCGGCGTTTCCACCTATGAACGTGATTCGGGCGGGGCTCATTTCCTTGCCTCCTGGGTGGCGTTGGTACTTAGGTAATAGGAATTCGGCCTACAACCCTATTTAACACCGTCCGGAAGGAACGTCATAGCCCCGGATCCCGTCGGCTAGTCAAAGACAAGGGGACTAATCCCCCCCTTGGTAAGGGGAAAGGCCGACGAGGAGACCACAACAATTGGTGTCAGGAGTGGGATTTTACCCACAGTGCGCCTAACGCACTCCAGATTACGAGCGGCCGAAATTTAATAAAACCAAATTTAAAATCGTGCCATGGATAACCAAGACGTTCGGATGCCGGTGGGGGTAGAAGAGGAGGAATTAGAATTAACCCAGGACCCCCGGGAAGAATTGGAACACTTGGCAATGGAGGACATTGATGAGGGGCAGGCAGCAGGAGAAGAACAAAATGGCGGCGCCTTGCACGTGGCCGCGGCAGCCGAGCCCGCTGTGCGACCCTGTTGCAATATTTAATTGTACCGAATTCAACTAATGGCAAAGATGGACACCCAAGAGAATAAATTGAATTAAATGGGGGACCAATTGAAAGTAGAAGGGGACAAATCAAGGAGGGAAATGAAGGGCGAAATTTGGGGATTAAGTGATAACATAAATAAAATAAATGGGAGAATGGACATCCAAGAAAAAAAGATGGATGCGCAAAGTAGCCAAATGAAAGAAATGAAAGACGGGGTAATGGGGTTTGGAAACAGAATAGGTGGCCAAATAAAAAAAATGGGGAAAGACATAGGGCGCAGGTCGAGTGGGAAAGTCGCCTTGGTACGCGACGAGGTAACGCGATTTGAGGAACGCGTGAAAAGCGAGTTTGAGCAGGGCACAGCTAACTTGACCGAGGGTATGGAAATAGCGACCCGGGGTGTGGAAAAGCCAACGGCCGCCGAATTGGACAGGGCAAATTCATATGTACCGGCGGTCGCCGAGCTGGAAAAAGAAAATGAAATGTGTATTGTTGAAATTGGGGTTGCGGAGATGGCAGAGTTAGAAATTGAATGGTCAGAAAAAGTGATGGAATACGTGCAAAGTCCGTGTTCGCATTGTGATGTCGTGCTGCCTAACCCCAATGGAAGTTTGCAGTTGGTGCAGGAGAAGAGGATCCTGAAGGTGAGCAGGAGCTTGTATAGCGGGAATGTGTATGGCACGAAGAGATTTTTCTCGTGCTTGGGATCCAGACAAAGCCCCGGCGCCCGTGGAAGATATGTGGTGCGATGTACGCGAGTGAATGGCGCGAGTGTGCGAACGGCACCAGAGCGAGAGTGTGAAACCGGGTGCGGAACGGAGTGTATGTGGGAAGAGTGTGAAACAGAGTGTGCGATGGACGTGGAAAGTGAGAGAGAGTGCACACCAGAGCGCGTGATTGGGTGTGCAACAGAGTGCACACCCATGGGTAAGTGTGTGATGATTGGGTGTGCAACAGAGTGCACACCCGTGGTTGTTACAGAGTACGTAATGGGAGAGAGTGTGCCAGGATGTGCGCGAGAGGAGTGCGTAACGAAGTATGTGAGTGGAATGAGTGCGCCTGGGGAGGGTGCACCTGAGTGTGCGAGAGAAGAGTGTGCACAGGAGAGTGCAGTAAGGGAGTATATCTGAGGCGCTGGGACGCCTGGAGGTGCGAGAGAGGAGTGGGTCGTGAGGTGTGAGTGTGAGAATGCGACTCAAGCATCGACGCAGACTGGGGCAGCGTTAAGGGCGACGGATAGCCGACGCAAACTCTCGGTGCGTAGTGCGTTTTGTGTGCTGCAGGGACCGGCGGGGATCGTTGCCGCGGAAGCGTGCACGATTCGTGCCGGGCCCCGCCCTGTATGGTCGGTGCTGCGCCGTGTCGGTAAAGGCGAACGGCAAGGTTCAAGGGGAGGTTGGAGAGGTCGGGGCCGCGCACCCTTGCGGGTGTGGAGCTTCGACCGTGGCCGGCTGGGTCATCGTGCCGGGGACCGGAAGGTCTCGCGCAGAGATGGCGCCTGGAACCTTGGCCCAAGTATGCCTCCTCCCCTGAACCGAAAATGCCAGACGGACCCAACCTACAGGAGACCAACCACCCGTATGCATTGCTCGGCTTTGCAAAGCCGAGCTGTGACAATGTACTTCCCCACCGAGAGGCTCAAGTGTAGTGGACGGATAGCGATAGTGTTGGCGAATGGTACCCGGCGTGGAGGGAGTGGTGGTTTCGCCATCCTCACATTTTGGGGCAAAGGAGCATTCGATTATGGGGTTTGGCAGTGAAAACTAGCCAGGGTGGGCTAGGATAATGTCAGGGATTTAGGGAAATGACAGTAGGAGACATAAGATTTAAGTAGTGACTCTTGTACCAGTTGAGGGGACGTAGAGAGATTAGATGGATGATAATGACGAGGGATGTGCTTAGTGTAAGGGAAGACGGGGACAACACAAGTTTTTGGGGGAAGTGGTCAGATAAATGATGCCGTGTGTGTGAGGACATTTGTGGTGAGCGTGATGAAATGAGGAATTGATGGAGAATGTCGGTGCTTGTTGAGCAAATGAGGAATTGATCGGGAATGGCTGAGCGTGGGAAAATCTGATTGTTGAGCAAATGAGGCAATGGTTTGGGATCACCAGAGGTGGTGTATTGAGGATGAATGGAGTGTGTTAGAAGAAGGACTTGCATGGTGTGCAAGTAGAGAACAGGAGTGTGGAATAAATGGTGTGCAATGCTTGGTGTGAGATGATTAGTGTGGAATGCATGGTGCGAAGGAGTGAATGGGGGAGAGATGCACCCCTTCACGAGTACCCGGGGCGGGTAGTTTAAAGCTAGGTAGAGGGTTTAGGTAAATTGTTTGGATATTGACACCTGTGGTGCAGGTAGTAGCAATGAAGTGCTTGGTTTGGTGCATGAGTCTGTGGAGATGGCTGGGCGTGTGGGCCTGTTGGTGAGTATGGTTATTGGAGCACTCCGCCACTGGTAGTTTGTCGGCCAGGTGAGGCCACAGGTAGGCTCTGGGAGCCAGTTAGGGTTATTCAGTGGGGCCCGGGGATCCAAAGGAAGGACCCGGGTAGCCCAATGCCAGAGAGGGCATTAGAGGGGTGAGAGAGCCAGGAGGGCCTTCCCCAGTTAGGTCGTCGCAGGAGCAAGGTAAGCTCGGGTGGCGACTTCAGTGGCAGAGGTGCGTGGGTAGGTAGACCCGCTAGTGGATTCACACGACCCAGCCCCAAAATTGTGCGAGGGCACAGTGTGAAAAATTGGGGGTGAGACCCAAATTGGAAGAGCACCACGATTGGCAAATTAAACCAATGGATTGGCAGAGCAAAGATGCAGAGAAAAAGAGCAAAGAAGATGGCAAATTGGATTGGCAGAGCAAGACCCCAGGTAGTGTAAAGTGTTAATGTTATTAGAAGTATAGTTAGGATAAGAAATCTCTTCGCACCATACACATCCACTCACCAGGGTGACAGGACTCCACACCACGTTTTGTAAACGATTTGGAATGTAAAGACGCATCTCGACGGGATTTGACAATGTGTGTATTCCATCTCTTCCTTCTTGGGAGGGATTGGATGACGAATTTCGAATTAGAGAGAGATATTGGAGACTAGACGGTAGAGAAGAATTTGTGAACTGCGGATATGGGGAGGGGGAAGGGTAGTGTAGGCTGACATGGGGGGTGACGAACGGCTAGGGACGAGGTTTCTCGGCTCGCATCTCCCATGCTCCTCATGTTGCATTGCCTTGTATTGTGTGTACCTTTGCGCCTTTGCCCCCGCTAAACTCTCTGCTTTGTCTTTCCTCTCCACCCATGTACCCATATCTTTTGTTGAGTGGAGGGTGCAGGAATACTGAGCTGTGCAGCTGCACTTTGCAACACTGTGCAGCTGCACCCTGCTACCTGTTGCCTGAACCAGTACACCTATGGACCACACGTTCTGTGGCCTGGAACCTTTGCTGGGGCAGACCTTTGTTGCAAACGTTACCTGGCTCACTTACCTGCAGACTACTGTTCTTAAGTGGCGTTGATGCCATGCAGTCGGACCACCCAAGTTGGCCCTGCTGGCCTGCAATAAAAAAAAATGGACACGGTTTGTGCCTTTTTATTTCCTTTGGTGTGTCAGGAAACAAGACTTCAAGCTTTGTTATGGCACACCAAAGATGAAGCAGGAAGATGCAGCCAAGAAGCAGCGGCCCAGCAGCACAAGATGACATCGTTGATTATTGTGAATGTGCATTCTTGTGATGGTGCATTTTTGTGCATGATTGTGCATTTTGGTGTGTTTTGGTACATTCTTGACATATGGTGTATTGGTGCAGTGCTCACTTGAGTGGGTTCGGCTCGGGGACGAGCCTGGCGAAGGTGGGGGGCAGTGTTGCGGTTTTGAGAAGTGGACATATAACATCATTAAAGGTTAAAGGTTTGCCCCCCATAGTTAGTCCACAAGCAACACGCAGGCCCATTTAGAACATTAGTGATGTCATATTATGTGTTAGAATGAGGCCATTTCCCTAGTATCATCTGCGTTGTGTAAAACAAATAAGATAGGCCCCCTTTCATTTTGCCTCCACCCTCCAAACCTACCTCATTGGGCAGAATCCATCCCGCGGCCCCTTTTTGCTATTCCACTTCATTAAGGTTGTTAACTAGCCGAGCTGACACGAGATGGGCCTGACAAGAGGTCGGGGTGTGGCGGCGTCGAGGGTGGAGCGGCGGAGACAGCAGGGGTAAGGGCCACCAGCCAATCAGGGCTCGGGTGGCATGGGTGACAGGGTGTGGTAAGGGCGTGCCGATAAAAGCCACCGAACAAAGGCCGCACCAGGACTTGCACCAATGGCATTGTGAAAAGGACTGATGCAGAGGAATAAGGCTGGCGCTGTATGAGAAGGACTTGCTGGCGTTACGAGAACTGGAAGGAATTGCGCCATGCATATGAACTTGTTTTGGGAGCGCATATGAACTTGTATTGGGGGCGCATACGAATCATATTGGGAGCGTATATAGCGCCAGTCCAGTTATTACATACGTGGCTGAGCCGCAAGTGTAACTGCCCAGCCAGCCTTACCTTTCGCCCCGTAATTGTCCGGTCTGCACCAACGACCCGCGGGGAGCTTCTGCCACCTGACCATCTTCTTCACGGTGCGAGTCGGGGACCGGAGCGAGCTGCCTGGATGCCATCCCTGGACCATCAACCTGACCATCTGCAACCCCATGTGAGTGTGTCTGTGTGTGAACGGGCCCGTGTCCTGAGATAAGTTAAGACTGTATAAGGCTGCACTGTGTGTTCTTCTGCTGATTACTATACATAGTGTAATAAACCATGTGTTCTTCCTTGTTTCTTCCTAATTCGACCGTATCAGTGATTTCCGCCATTGGGTAATCGTGGCACGATTAGGAACCACTCGGATCGGGATCTAGTCCTTGATAACGGCTCGGGGCATGGTTCGCTACCGCTCAGCGTTTCCACCTATAACCGTGATTCGGGCCGGGCTCATTTCCTTGCTTCCTGTGCGGCGTTGGTACTTAGGTAATAGGAATTCGGCCTACAACCCTATTTAACGCCGTCCGGAAGGAACGCCATAGCCCCGGATCCCATCGCCTAGTCAAAGACAAGGGGACTAATCCCCCCCTTGGTAAGGGGAAAGGCTGACGAGGAGATCCGCAACAATATTATAGTGGGGTCACCCGTGGGAATCCCACGGGCATGGACTGTGTGACATTTCGACATATTGAGTTAGATGCTGCACCTGCACATTCAGTTTCACAAAATGGTTAATGGCAATTTATCAGATCCACAAATAATGTAATCTACACAATGTGATTACTTCTGATAACATGAGAATGCATGTGCGTGCACATGGGAAATACAGTTTGAAATGTGTTATTGCATCTCACGTAAAATGTGACTTTAAGAGCTCAAATCCTCTCTCGCTCCCACATCACGCACATGGGGAAGAGTGGTACACACACACACACACACACATACACACACACACACACACACACACACACACACATATATGTACACCCACACATATGCACACACACACACACACACACATATATATTGTTACAGACACGACTTTGATGTTAAGGTGGGCCGAGCGGAATGGCCGTCGTGTCCGCACAAATTACCCGATTGTACTCGAACGTTGACGAAGCCGCGCGATGCTGGCTCAATAAGAAAAAGAAGACACCCGGCTGGATTACAATAACACAATACGACACCAGGGGTTCAGTTCTCAAGACCTCCGGAGGAGGTTATATTAAGGCGGAAGGTTCGATTACAACTACAAGAGGGACAGCATAGAAAGACAAGCACTTAGACACACTCTTATATTAACCCCGGACAGACGACAGACAAACGGGACAAGGCTGACTCACACGGGGGTTGATGAAAAGGACAGCGGGTATCGATGGCTCAAGGTGCACTCTTGGCTCAAAGCAGGGTCCAGTACGGTCCGGTCCGGTCCAAAGATGCGGGGAGGTATCGTCGCGCTGGGGGTGGCGGTGGCTTCCTCTGCTCTCCGTAGTTCAGGCGCATCTCCCGTCACATCCGGCGCGGGGCCGCGTATATCCGGCGGGGAGTGACACGCCCTCGGCTCGTTAGCTCCGCCTCGTGGAATCGGCACGTTGCTTCTCATTGGGTGCGTGCGGGGGGTTTACCAGGCTCCGCCCTTGACGAGGAGCTGACAAGGAGCCCCTTCGTGGTAACCCCGTGGAGCGCATGGTCTGGAGCTAATCGAGCCGGTGTGAGGACGCATCCTCCCCCGCTCCGCCGCCATCTCCTCTGTTGTTGTTGTAATTGTTGGGGAAGAAGATGGAAGGAGGTATGGGAAAGGTCCTAAACTCACTACTGATGCCATATAATCACATTCTGGTGCAACGAAGAGTCATAATTAATGGAGACGAGGCCTTAACTGACATAGAATAAGAATAACTAGGAAGATGTCCGAAAGTTGTCTACGTGTGGTGCGGTGGACCTGGGCACGACATTTAATGGGGGAAGAAGGGGAAGGTCGGCTCTACTGATTGTTATTTACATGCAATGGGACTAGGGAATGGGGGATTGGGGAAAGTTGGGGAGTATTGGAGAAAATAGGGGAATATTTACAAGCGGATATGGAGGCCAAATTCCATATTCGCAACATTGCACCCTTCTCTACCCTCGGGGCGTCCCGACCCGATAAATTTTTACCTACTTTAGTGTGGCACGCAATGTAGTTCCCTCTACTATTAACTCTACCCTGAGTGCGACAGTTTTACAGATATTCACAAATGAGTAAATATGTCCCCCTGCGACGTTGCACCCTTCTCCTCACAGAAACACACCCACAGGATAACCGAATCCGGAAAGAATTCTCAAACTACACATACAGCCGGTAGGGAGCATTATTTACAAGACTACGCTGCTATTTACACTACGATCCAGGACCTGTTTTTGGAGGAACACATGCAGATGTTATGCATAGAGAGAGCGCGCTTGCCAGCATCGATACACCAACCCACGAGTGCTCTGTGGCCGACGGCCTTTAATAACGTGCAGAGCACCCTTCCCGAGCATCAACAGCACCACCCCACCACCAATCGGTGCAGTCACCATTGTTCATTGGAATAAAAATAAATTCGACAACCCCTAACCCTGCAGGTGTCTCTTGCTCTTCTTGTGGTGCACTTGGTGTTAATTAACAGTGGTTCACCTTTATGGCATAGGTGCCACGTTGACCCATAGGTCCATCCCCGGGTGGTGCTTGGCCGCAAACGAACTGCGGTCCATTGTGGGTGGCCACAAACATTGCGGTCCATATGGTGTATCGATCCCGGCAGCAAACAGCGAAAGTGCAGGCCCACAACTGCGCAGCCAGCACCTCTCTCTCCTCTCTCTCTACCCCAAAGCCAGATCCTCGGAGGTGGGAGACAAAAGAAGAAACAAGTGAGTAAGGTGGTAAGGGCGCAAAAGTGCACGCAATGTAAGGTGATGCACACTGGGGGCACATGGGAACCAGGTGAGACAGGTACGTTCCTATCGTACGCCCCCCCCCACCAGGTAACCTACATGGCCCCTCCCTTACCCCTTACTGTATCCACACAACACAACACTACCCATAAACATCTACTTTACAAATCAACAAACATCCCTACTGTCTTCCCCGTTCCTCCCATAAACCAAATTCGTCTTCTCTCCCTCCTAACCAATCAAATTTGCCATTTTCAACTCTCATCAAAATTTGCCATCTCCAACTCAACATCATAATTTGCCATTACCAATTCATCATCAGTCCCTCCTAGGGAGGGAGAGATGGAATCACCCCAATGTCTCATCCACGTCGTGATGCGTCTCACAAATCCAACAGCAATTCTCATTTCTGCAACACAAACAAAGAAAACACAGGTGTGGAGTCATCATCATCACCACAGGTAAGTGGCTGCGTATGGTGCGACAGGTTCATCAATCCTAACTATCTCCTAAATGACTTTAACAACTTTACACTACCCGGGGTCTTTCTCCGGCCAAACCATTGGCCCTCTTACACTATGGGTTCTAAAAACCAATTCCCATTGGCAGAACTGTGGTGCTTTCCAATTTGGGGTCTCACTCCCCCGATTCATCTCTCGGTGCCCTCGCACAATTTCTGGGCTGTGGCGTGTACCTCTCCCAGCGGGTCTACCCACCTGCACACCTCCACCACTGCAGTTGCCTCCGAGCTTACCTGCTCCTTACCCTAACCTAACTACCTGGGGAAGGCCCTCTCGCACTCTCCCCACTCGGTGCCCTCTCTGGCACTGGGCTACCCGGGTCCGTCCTCCGGATCCTCGGGCCCCATCCACAACTCTACCGGCTCCCAGAGCCCACCTGCGGCCTCACCTGGCCGACATCCTCACAGTGGTGGAGTGCCCAACCAACTACACACACTAACAGGCTACACGCCCAGCCATTTCCACAACACTAATGCACCCATCCACAACACCATTCTGCAACCGCACCACAGATGCCAATATCCAACCACAATTTACCTGTACCCTCTACCTAACACTTACACTACCCGCCCCGGGTACTCGTGAAAGGGGTCCACTCTTCCCCCATCCACACCTTCGCACCACGCACACCACTCCGTACCACTTACTCCAACTCTCTCCACACACCTGTACTTGCACACCTGTGCTCTCACACCTGGTGCCACCTGCACCCTTCTCTCCCCAAGCGCATTCGCGCTGATCCACACACTCACTACTCATACACTGCTCCACACACCTGTCCAGTTGCACACCTGTGCAATCACACCTGTTCAATTCTCACACACACACGGCATCATCTCAGCTAACTACTCCCTTCTGAAACTTGCGCTTCCCAGTCGTCCCTTTAAACTATTGCGCTCCCTCGTCATTATCATCCATACTAATCTACCTGCGTCCCCACTACAGGTATCAGTCACTAACTAATCTTAACGTTACCTAATGTCAATCTTCTCTAGATCCCTACACACAATATCCTAACCCACCCGGGCTAGTTTTCACTGCCATACACCCCATAAGCTATTGCTCCTTTGCCCCCACCTGTGAGGGATGGTGGATTTGCCATCCCACCACATCGGGGGTCTCTCACTACCAATTTTGCACATCAAATTTCAACAAATTAAAAATTTGCCAATCACTGCCCATCATCTGCCAATCACTACTGCCAATCCCTTGCCAATCATCAAATTTTGTTTTTCTCTAATTTTGGGTCCAAAACACTAACCTCATCACCCAGTCTACTCACTAATACCTCTCGGTGCGCCAATCCCTGTCCAAAGCCCGGCTTCGTAAAGCCAAGCAATGGATGCTGGTTGTTTTGTGCCAGCGGCTGGATGCGTCCGGCACTCGGTGCAGGGACGGGGGCTTACCCGGGCCGAGATCCCACGCATCACCTCGGCGTGGAGCCATCCAATGTCCCGATCTCGACCTGCCGGCACGTCTCAACAAAACGTGGTCGCCATAACGACCCTTCCTATCGGGCTGCCAGCTCCGCCTAGTGGAGCCTGGACGCGGCCGTTCAAAGCGAGGCCCGGCACGCACCGAGGGCCTGCTTCGGCTAAAAGTCGCTCTAACCTCTAACCCGTGTAACGTCGATGCTTCACCTGGACGCTTACACCCCGCAGCCCGTTCCTTGCTCACACATCCAGCTGTGCCCATGCTCCTCGTACCCTTCCTTACACACCCAGGTACACCCATTCCACTCACAGCCTTGGTCACACACCTGACCACCGAACACTTTGGCACACACTCGTTGGTCGCACACCTCACTAACACACCTCTTCGCGCCCCCTCCTCGGTCACCTCCTCTGTGACAATCACAGGTGTGCCCTCATTCGCACACCCAACCACGTGCCTCACCACCAACTCCAGCGTGCATTCCCACTCACGCTCTACCATTCCAGGTGTGCATCCTTCCATCCCAGGTGTACATCCTCGCTCACCTGTCACAACCAACTCACTCTCCTTGTCACTCTCACTACTCTCACCTCCATTCTTGACAGCGTACTCACCCTTACTCTTGACAGCGCACTCTTTCCTCGTGCACCTGTCCGTCACACACCTTTCTCGCGCACACTCTCCCGTTACACCCTCTGTAACACTCACCACAGGTGGACACTCTTCCTTACTTCTGACAGCGCACTCTTTCCTCATGCACCTGTCCGTCACACACCTTTCTCGCGCACACTCTCCCGTCACACCCTCTGTAACACTCACCACACCACGCTTCCATGTGCTCCCTCGCACACGCGCTACGACCGACTCACTCTCGCCAGCACCCTCACTCCTTGGCACGCACTTTTTCCTCACACACCCCAGAGTCGGACTTTCTCGCACACCTCCTCTTTCGCACACCAGACCTGTCGCACACTTCACCAACGGCCTCTCACGAACACCCGGGTCTATCTCGACCCCCAAGCCTCTTAAATCACCTGGCGCATCATACGCACGACCATATTGGTCACCACTTACACCGGGTCCTCTTCCTCTTCGCTTCTCCTCCATCACCTGCGAATCCCTCATCCGGTTAATGAGCACATCATCACGATCCAAACACAGACTTTGGACCAATTCTTTTATCTCCTCTTTTATCTCTTTCTTATCCCCTCTCCGTCGCTTCTTAATTTCGCTCATCCCTTCTTCCACTTCTTCTAATTTGTGCTTCACCTCTTTTATTCCCCGGTACGTCTCCTCAAGCTCATCCTCTAAGGCTACCTTGACCGTTTCCAGGTGCGTCCTCACCTGCCGGTCCTTCGTCTCCATTACCTCTATCACCTCGTCCAACCTCGTTGTCAGTCCCTCACGTACCATCTGACATTCCCTCTTTGTCGCTATCAAGTCGTTTTTTATGTCGTTTTGTGTCGCTTTTAAACCTCCTAATACCGCAGTGTTCCTTTGAACCTGCTCCACTAACTCCGTTTGTCCCACCGTCAGCTGCTCCACCTCCTGCGTCAGGTCCTCTATGCCCCCTTGCAATTTTACAGTCCCCTTTCTCACCTCCTTCTCCATGTGCTCCTTACAGTGCCTCACCTCCTCGCGCACTCCTCCGACCTCCTCACTCACACCTCTTCTGATCTCCTCTCCCATCACTTGCATCTCCTGCCCAGATGCCACCCTCATCTGCTCCATTTCCTCCCTGTGAGCATCCAGTTTGGTTTCTACCCCCATTCTGACCCCCTCTATCTGCTGCCCCATTTGGTTAACTTCCCTTTCCGCTTGGTCCCTCATGTCCCTCAATTTGCCTTCCATGGTGTTTTCTAACCCCTCTAACCCTTTTTGCATCCCTTCCATTTGATTCTCTTGAGCGGCCATTCTGTTTTCTACCCCCGTTAACCCCTCCTGTATTTCCCCTAATCTATCGTCTAATTTCCCAAATTTCATGTCTAATCCCTTAAAATTATTGTCTAATCCCTTAAAATTATTGTCTAATCCCTCACTGGTACCCCTCGCTTCGTCCCTCATTACCCCCATTTGGCCCTCCAATCGCTCACTATCAGCCCTCATTCCCACCATTTGTTCCATAAGGGCCCTCATTTGCAGGAGGAAAAGGTTCGAATCCACCAGGGGCGCTGCCGCGGGCGTGGACGCCGTGGCCACCTCGTGCGTGACAACGCTATTTTGCGACCCTGCCGCCCTCACTGCTTCGCTCTCCTCGCGTCCCTCAATTTGGTCCTGGACCGACCCTGCTTCACTCTCCCCTACCGGACCCCAGCCGTCTTGATCCGCCATAGCGCGACTTTCAAAATTCGAGTTTCGTAACACCAATCCAAATTTTGCTGTTATAATTTCGTCGAGCGCAGTAACCGCGCTCCGGCTCGATTTTCCCTCCCAAAATTTGGGCCTAACTAATTTAGTCCCGGGTCCGAATCTCACTCCTCGACACCAATTGTTACCGTACTAACACAATTGGTGTCCAAAATTTGGGCTAAATAAATTTAGTCCCAGGTTCGAATCCAACTCCTGACAACCAATTGTTACAGACACGACTTTGATGTTAAGGTGGGCCGAGCGGAATGGCCGTCGTGTCCGCACAAATTACCCGATTGTACTCGAACGTTGACGAAGCCGCGCGATGCTGGCTCAATAAGAAAAAGAAGACACCCGGCTGGATTACAATAACACAATACGACACCAGGGGTTCAGTTCTCAAGACCTCCGGAGGAGGTTATATTAAGGCGGAAGGTTAGATTACAACTACAAGAGGGACAGCATAGAAAGACAAGCACTTAGACACACTCTTATATTAACCCCGGACAGACGACAGACAAACGGGACAAGGCTGACTCACACGGGGGTTGATGAAAAGGACAGCGGGTATCGATGGCTCAAGGTGCACTCTTGGCTCAAAGCAGGGTCCAGTACGGTCCGGTCCGGTCCAAAGATGCGGGGAGGTATCGTCGCGCTGGGGGTGGCGGTGGCTTCCTCTGCTCTCCGTAGTTCAGGCGCATCTCCCGTCACATCCGGCGCGGGGCCGCGTATATCCGGCGGGGAGTGACACGCCCTCGGCTCGTTAGCTCCGCCTCGTGGAATCGGCACGTTGCTTCTCATTGGGTGCGTGCGGGGGGTTTACCAGGCTCCGCCCTTGACGAGGAGCTGACAAGGAGCCCCTTCGTGGTAACCCCGTGGAGCGCATGGTCTGGAGCTAATCGAGCCGGTGTGAGGACGCATCCTCCCCCGCTCCGCCGCCATCTCCTCTGTTGTTGTTGTAATTGTTGGGGAAGAAGATGGAAGGAGGTATGGGAAAGGTCCTAAACTCACTACTGATGCCATATAATCACATTCTGGTGCAACGAAGAGTCATAATTAATGGAGACGAGGCCTTAACTGACATAGAATAAGAATAACTAGGAAGATGTCCGAAAGTTGTCTACGTGTGGTGCGGTGGACCTGGGCACGACATTTAATGGGGGAAGAAGGGGAAGGTCGGCTCTACTGATTGTTATTTACATGCAATGGGACTAGGGAATGGGGGATTGGGGAAAGTTGGGGAGTATTGGAGAAAATAGGGGAATATTTACAAGCGGATATGGAGGCCAAATTCCATATTCGCAACAATATATATATGTATATATATATATATATATATATATATGTATATAAGTATATATATATATGTATATAAGTATATATAAGTTCAAATCTCTATATATAAAGGAGGAGTGTCTTTGTGTCTGTCTGGATGTCCGTTTATAACTCAAGAACTACACATCGGAGAAAAGTTTGAGACACAGATTCGGAATCAGCATAAAATTCCGGTGGTTATAGGGTACTTTTTATTTTAATATCGATGGTTTAAAAAACCGCGCCAGATGAAATTCCATGGTGTAGTTTGTGGCGGCGGCGCTATTGCCCCTTTCCGTTCCCATGACGCATTGCGGTTCCGATTCGCGATAAGGTCTATGCGCTATCACCGACACTTTTCCACCTTTTCCATACCTTTTAATCAGATTTACCTTATCGTCCATCGTAACCACATTACGCTTGGAAACACTAGCATTATCCTTCTTCGGACCCATGGCTAACACAGACACAGTAAAGGAATACTGTACGTCGCCTCTGTTTTGAATGAGAATCAGTGGTTGCGCGTACGTACAGTATACTGTACGTACATATTTATATATTTTTAATGTGCTTTTTATTGTATTTTAAATAGTTTTTTAGCTTCTTTTATTGTTAATTTATGTACTATTTTATTTATTTTAAATATATTTTTAAGGAAAACAAATGTTTTCACGTCCGTAGGAGTGATGTAATGTCGCACATAATGACGTTCGCTCCCTGGTCATGAAAGAAATTATGATTCTCTTGCCAAAGTGACATGCAGATCAGGCAGTAAACCACCCAACTGAGTTTCTCAACAGTCGTCAGCCTCAAGGACTCCCAACACACAGGTTGATTCTCAAGGTGGGAGCACCAATCATGCTTCTAAGGAATCTTGATCCACCAAAGCTGTGTAATGGAACACGATTGACACTCCAGCAAATGATGCCGCATGTCCTAGAGGCAACCATCCTCTCAGGCCAATACAAAGGAGAGAAAGTATTCATTCCAAGGATACCACTTATTCCACCTGACCTTCCATTCTCCTTCAAGAGGATTCAGTTCCCCATCAGGCTATGTTTTGCTATGTCCATCAACAGGGCGCAGAGGCAATCAATGAAGGTTGGAGGCCTGACCTTCACAGAACAAGTGTTTGCCCATGGCCAGCTGTACGTGGGCTGCTCGAGGGTTGGAAAACCAAGCAATCTTTATGTCTTGGCACCACGTAAGAAAACCAGAAATGTATACCCAGAGGTTTTGAGAAATTGAAAATTGAAAAAACGTCATGTAGGAAATGTACTGTGATATTGCTCTAAAATATACATGTTCTTTTCATCATATATTTGTATTATTCTTATTCAACCCGGGCGCAGCCGGGTACCTCAGCTAGAGAAATTGAAAATTGAAAAAACGTCATGTAGGAAATGTACTGTGATATTGCTCTAAAATAAACATGTTCTTTTCATCATATATTTGTATTATTCTTATTCAACCCGGGCGAAGCCGGGTACCTCAGCTAGTAATTATATATATAAGTTCAAAACACACCTGGTCACAAGTGTGCCGAACTGACCGGGTCCTCAGTCGAGGTCCTCAGCATCATCCCGTTTCGGCCCTTCAACCTCGATACGGTCAGCTAAGGTGGGCCAGCAGGGGCACATACACATCCACATACAGCAACTACACCTGGATGCGTACATACCCCCACCCCCAGCCAGTGCGAACGCAGACTACAACAACAACAACACATCCGCATCCAGAATCCACAGCACCAAACAAACACGGTGGAACACTCAAACACCCACCTTTATACCCTTCACCACTCACCAACAAAAGACACCAGATCATTCATACACACACATACACACCCATACACACACACACACACACACACACACACACACACACACACACACACACACAACACCAACCAACCAACCACATACCCTTACAACATGCACCACTCAACATACAAAAACACACTCATGCAAAAATTAAGTCATGCAAAAAAACACACACCCTCACCCACTCACTCATATACACAAAATAAGAAATAATAATAGTAACAAAAAAACAAAAAGAAAAACACACAACCTACCTACACCGTTCGACGTGCCTCCATAAACTTCCTCCATATCCAAAATGAGCCTTTCAAGGCAACCTGGGACACCTTGTCACACATCCTCCTTCTTTCTGTCCCACACACTCCAAGCTGAGCAAGAAATGCAGAAAAGGAATTTTCCAATATACCCTCTGCACCCCACCTCAAATGGCTGACACGAAACTCGCCAACCCTTCTCCCGGCACTCTGCCTCCAGCTCACTGTACTTTCCTCTCTTCCTGTCGTGCACCTCCTCCATATTCTCTTCCCAAAGTACCGACAATTCCCCTAAGATGACCTGTCTTGTTGCACCTGACCAAATGACAATGTCAGGCCACAACCTTGTCACACAGATCTCCTCTGGGAATACCAATTGTGGCTTTAGGTCTGCCACTACCTGCCAATCACAAGCATCTGACAGCCCTCTTGCTTTCCACCTCCTCCTCTTTCCACCTCTTACCACTTGGCCCTCTTTGACAAACCACACCTCTCCCCCATCAGTCTCCTTCTCCACTCTTCTTTCTCTCGACCTCAGCACTTCTTGTTGCACCAATCACCATCTGCACCACCACCGCCAGCACCTGATCATGTTGCCACCTGTATTGTCCTGCTGCCAATGCAACTGAAAATGCACTCAGTGCATGCTGCACCGTTTCCACACCTCCACACAAATAACATCTCTCCTCCTGCAACAACCCCCACAATCTCAAGTTTACTGGTGACGGAAGCACATCATATGTTGCCCGCAACAGGAAATTCAACAATATTGGCTCCATCCTCGAAATCTCTTGCCACTTCAATATCCTCACCCGCACACCTTCCCACTTAGTCCAAGCACCTTGCTGTGCCTGACCGACTGCTTTCACATATCTCCCCTCCTCTTCCTTCCTTCTCCCCTCCCTCTCAACCATCTTCCTCCTCTCTTTCACACATGCCTTTCCCCATCGCTCATGCTTCATCCACCCCAAGCCATGCTTCCCATGCTGTACCATCCCCATGACCTCCTCCTGTTGCAACCGCTCCTCCATCTCGTCCACCTCTGCTCTTGCACTTCCGACTTCCCTTCTTCTCTGGGAGAGCATTCTTTACCACTGCATCACTTGAATCCCGTCAACATCATGAACTCCCGCACCCTCACCACCTTAAACTCCTCGGTTAATGATGTCAAGGGAAACTGGAGTTTCCCACCCTGACCATAAAAGGCAATGTTCGTCAAACAGCATGGCACTCCCAACCACCTCCTCACAAACCCGCTCACCACAACCTCCATCCTCTCCACATGCCCAATTGCAATATCATACATCATCAATGGCCACAATACTCGTGGCATCAATCCAAACTTCAAACACCATACCTTCAACTCACCTGGCAAACCACATCCATCAATCCTCTTCAAACCTCTCAAAAGCTTGTTTCTGACCTCCTCCACTGTTCCCACATCATTCAACTCCACTGTATACCATCTTTCCAAACTCTTCACAGGGGCCTCTACCAATGATGGAACCACCTCCCCTCCCAGCTCAAACCTGTGCATGTTATCCACCACTCCTCGTCTCACTACCACACTCCTCGACTTTCTTGCTTTAAATCCCATTCTTGCCCACCGCATCAACCTTTCCAGTCGTCCCAGTACCTCTACTGCTGCATCAGCGGACTGTTGGACAACTGTCAGGTCATCCATGAAAGCAAACATTGCTGGCAATCTCTGACCAGGGGCTAGCTCCACTTCTTTCCCATGTCCACTCACCGCACATATCAACAACTCCATAACCAGCACAAACAAAATAGGGGAGATGGTACATCCCATCAGGATCCCCACTTCCAACTTCTGCCACTCTGTTACATAGGAATGTGTCGCAAACCGCATCCAAAACTGATCATAATATGCCATCAAAAAATCCCTAAATCTCCGTGGCACCCAAAAGAAATCCATGGCATACCTGATCAAGGCATGCGGCACTGACCCATATGCATTCTCCAAATCCAGCCATACCACCGCCACATCCTTCCTTTGCCTCTTTGCCTCCTGTAACACTTGCCAGACCATTGCCGAGTGTTCAATGCATCCTGGTGATCCTGGTATTCCTGCCTTCTGCACAGAACCATCCACAAAACCATTCCCTCTGATGAAGCCTGAGAGCCGTGCCGCAAAGACACTCATCAATATCTTCCCATCTACATCGAGCAATGATATTGGTCTAAACTGCTCCAGTGTCACAGCCTCCTCCTGCTTTGGAAGATAAACTCCTTCCGCCCTAGTCCATTGACTGGGCACCACTCCTTGCCTCCATACCACCTTCGGAGCCTTCCACAGATACAGCTTGATGCCTTCACAACTCTTAAACACCTTGTATGGCACTCCACTTGGTGCTGGAGCCGATGCCGCCCGTGCCTTCCTCAAAACTGCCTCATGCCTCAATCTCAGACATCATTGGCTCTGACAAATCAAATGGAACACCTGGCTCTGTCGGTCTCACCAATCCTTCGATGTCCTCCACCACTTCGTTCCTCCTTGTGTCTGCATACGTGACACGCAGGTGACCTTCCAACTCTTCCTTTGGTACCTTCAGTACACCACCTCAACACGGCTCCAACAGATCCTTCATAAACTGAAAAGGCTTCTCAAAGAACCTCTTTCTCTTCCTCTGCCTCTCCTTTCATCGCCTCTTCATCCTTTCCACTCTCTTCAACTTCACCAACCTCATCACCTGATTCGTCAACACCTCAAGCCCATTCCTCTCCCCTTCCACTGCCCTCTTCCATCTTCCATTCAAACTCCTGAACTCCATTCTCAACTCATGGATCTCCGTCTGCCTCCTGCTCAAACATGCCTCCTTGTCACCCCTCTCTACACACTCTTTCACTCCAAACGTGACACATGCATACTCAAACACAATCTCATTCATCTTTCTCAATCTATCTTCCACCCTTCCTTTCAACCTATGAAGCACCCCACACATCACTCCATCCATTCTCTCCCATATTTCCCTTTCTCCCATACCTGGCCATTTCACTCTCCTCCTCACATCCTTTCCCTGCTGAAGTACAACCCCAGGACATACAACACTGTGGCTTGCTACCTGGCTGTTTCTCCCGCCGTCTTACGTGTCCCCTTTTCAAAGGCACTGCATTGCTGTACCTCCTCCTCACCCACCTTACGCACACACCCCATTCGGCTCTGACGGACATGCAATCCTCTCACTGACTCAAACTCACGTCCACACCCAGACTTCTCTCGAACCTGCCCTGCCTCCACATGCACACCATCACCCCATAGACATACATCTCCTACACGATCACTCCCACACCCTTTCCTGGCCTGATGGATCCTCAACCCTCTGATGGATCCGAACTTCACGTCCACACTGACATTTTACCAGACTTGCATCCACAATCCGTTCTTGTTTGTCAACATCAGTATGGGGGTCTTTATCCGTTTTATCTGTGCGTTTGGGCCCATCTTCCACCCCACCTCTCGGAGAGCCCTTGGTTTCTGCATATATATATATATATATATATATATATATATATATATATATATATATATATATATATATATATATATATATATATATATATATATATTGTAACGATTTTGAGAAGTGTGTAACGAATTTGAGAAGTGTAACGGTTTTTGAGAAGTGTAACAATTTTGGAGGAAGTGTAACGAATGTGGAAACGTTACAATGTGAACGTTACAAAAGTATGGTAACATCCTCGTAATGTAAATAATGGTCGCAGCCGTCCTCGTAGTTAATTCCATGAAACTTACACGCAGGTCACGATATATCTTTTAAATAGTGTATTTCCTTATTCCATGTAGGCTAAATATGTGGTTCCCACTAGATTGACTTTGCATTGTATCAAACAAAATAAGCGTAGGCCCTTGCAATTTCCCCAAACATCTCCGCTCTCCAAAGTTCCTTTCAAAAGGGGAGTTGTTTTCAATCCCGCAGGCCGCCATTGCCCATGTGCTCTGAGTCGGAGAAGAAAGGCATGTCTCCACCTCGTCATAAGAGGGAAGGAGTGAACCAGCCCTAACAGCCAATCAGCACCGCGGTGAGCGACCCGGTAGGCGTGCCCTCGGAGCCGGCGGCTTGATTTCGCCCGAGGTGATAAAAGCGACTGTAAGGGACTGGTTTACCAGATGACCTGGGAGGAGCAAAGAGGCGGCACCAAGAGGAGCGGTGAGATGCGAAACGCTCCAAGCCAAAGAGGAAACGTACTCGGCAAGGAAACCAGCTTTGGAGAGACGCGCTGAAAGGAGGGAGACGGCTCCACCACAAGAAGAGGAGCAGGTGTGCCGAACCAGCGCGTGGCGTCTACCGCAGCGGATACGCGACGGAGGGTTTTCCCGCCAAAACCGCGAGGAATTGCGAGCTGCTGCCTCCCGACTTTGCCTCCCTCTCAAGCAATCCACCTCAAGCCCTACCTGCCTGCAATATCCCCTGTGTAAGTGTGAATGTCCTGTCCTGCTCGTTGTCTTGGGGTTAAGTAAAAATGAATAGTGTAAGTTAACGATTCGCTGTGTTACTGCTTCTTCCATCCATTGCTTGTGTGTGTATAATAAATCTGTTCTTCCTCCGTATTCTTCTTCTTCTTCTTTTTCATTCTCTTTCGGTCGCTTTAGAGGTTTCCCGATTGAATATCTGTGGGGCGATCTGGTCAACGTCGGGTGGAATCGGGTTCTAATCGGGGAGTAACTGTTCGGACGCGGTTAAATACACCACCGCTCGGTCAATATAACATCTAAAGCCGCGTCGGTAACAATTGGTTGTCAGGAGTTGGATTCGGACCTGGGACTAAATTTGTTAGGCCCAAATTTTGGAACACCAATTGTACTATTAGAGTAACAATTGGTGTCGAGGAGGGAGATCGGACCCGAAATCGGACCCAAAGCGCGCTTAACGCGCTCAAAATTACAAGCTGCCAAAATTTATTTTGTTTTATAAAACCCGAATTTTGAGATCGCGCCATGGACAATCAAGGCGATCGGATGTCGGTGGGAGAGATAGACAGGGTGGAATCGACCCAGGACCTCGGGGAAATGTATGTGGAGGAAAGGGAGGAGGAGAAAAATAGCAATGTGGTTGCGGGGGTATCAGACGCGCAAAATGGCGCCTCGCACATGGCGACCGCGCCCCGCGACCGTAGCAGCGCCGTTGGTGGATTTGAACCTTTTTTTTATACAAATGAAGGCCCTTATGGACAAGAATAATGAAGAAATGGAAAAAAGAATGATGGGGGCCCTTATGGGACAAATGGGAGACCAAATTGGTGGTTTGAAAAACAGTATGAGGGCTGATAGTGAGCGATTAGAGGGCCAAATGGGGGTAATGAGGGACGAAGCGAGGAGTACCGTTGAGGGGTTAGACAAGAAATTTGGGAAGTTAGACAATAATTTTGAGGGGTTAGACAAGAAATTTGGGAAGTTAGACAATAATTTTGAGGGGTTAGACCAGAAATTTGGGAAGTTAGACAATAATTTTGAGGGGTTAGACAACGGGATAAAAGAGGTGAAAATGGGTTAATGGGGTTAGAAAATAGGATGGAGGACAAATTGCGGGAAATAGGGGAACAATCTGCCAGGGAAATCAAACAAATGGGAGAGCAGATAGAGGAGGTGAAAATCGGGGTAGAAACCAAACTGGATGCTCAGAGGGATGAATTGGGACAGATGAGGGTGGCATCTACAAAAGAGATGGAGGAAATACGACGAGGGGTAAGTGAGGAGGTTTCGGGGCTACGCGAGGAGGTAAAGCAAGGTGAGAAGCGTATGGAGAAAGAGGTGAGAAATAATACGGCTAAGTTACAAGGGGGAATAGAAGATCTGACGAAGGGAGTAGAACAGCTGACAGTCGGACAAAGGGAACTAGCGGACCAAGTGGAAAAGAACACTGCAATCATCGGGGGTTTAAAAGCGACACAAAAGGACATTAAAAACGAATTAATAGCAACACAAAAGGAATGTCAGATGGTACGTGAGGAACTGACAATGAGGGTGGACGAGGTGACAGAGATAATGGAGACAAAGGACCGGCAGGTGAGGATGCACATAGAGACGGTCACGGTAGCCTTAGAGGACGAATTTGAGGAGACGCACTGAGAAATAAAAGAGGTTAAACAAAAATTAGAGGAAGTGGAAGAAGAGGTGAGTGAAATTAAGAAGAGACGGACAGAAACTAAAAGAGAAATCCAGGAGGAGGTGATGGAATATGTGCAAGGTCGGTGCTCAACTCATAATGTGATGCTCACTAACCAAATAAAAAGTTTGCAGGTGGCAAAGAAGGTGCGGAGACGAGGTACGGAGGTGAGTGGCAATGTATATGATGTGAGGAAAGCTTCAGTCGGCTTGGGGATTGGTTTGGATCCGGGTGTTCGTGAAAGGCCGTTGGTGAAGTGTGCGACAGGTCTGGTGTGCGAAAAAAGAGTTGTGCGAGAATGTCCGACCATGGGGTGTGTGAGGAAAAAGTGCACGCCGAGGAGTGAGTGTGCCGTCAAGAGTGAGTCGGTCGAAGCGCATGTGCGAGGGAGCACAGGGAAGCGCGGTGTGGTGAGTGTTACGGAGGAAGTAACGAAAAAGTGTGCGCGGGAGGATGCGCGAGAAAGGTGTGTAACGGACGGGTGCATGAGGAAAGAGTGTGCTGTCGAGAGTAAGGGTGAGTGCGCGACCGAGAGTGGAGGTGAGAGTAGTGAGAGTGACACGGAGCATGAGTTGGTTATGACAGGTGAGCGAGGGTGTACACCTGGAATGGAAGGATGCACACCTGGAATGGTAGAGCGTGAGTGGGAATGCACGCTGGAATTGGTAGTGAGGCACGTGGTTGGGTGTGCGGGTGAGAGCACACCTGTGGTTGTCACAGAGGAGGTGACAGAGGAGGGGGCGTGAAGAGGTGTGTTGGTGAGGTGCGCGAGCGACGAATGTGTGCCAAGGTGTTCGGTGGTCAAGTGTGTGACCAAGTCGGTGAGCGGGATGAGTGTACCGAGGTGTGTAAGGAAAGGTACGAGGAGCATGGAAACGGCTGCATGTATGAGCAAGAAAGGGGTAGCATATGCATGTAAGCGTCCAGGTGAAGCATCGACGGTAACCAGGTTGGAGGTTAGAACGACTTATAGCCGAATCGGGCCCTCGGTGCGCGTCGGGCAGCTTCGCGTGCCGCGAGGACCAGCGGGGATCCGAACCACGGCGGTTTCGAAAGAACCGCCGTGCGCGATCCACGCTGGGCCTCGCGTGGAACGGCCGCGTCCGGGCTCCACTAGGCGGAGCGGGCAGCTGGATAGGAAGGGTCGTCATGGCGACCACGTTTTGTTGAGACGTGCCGGCAGGTCGAGATCGGGACATTGGATGGCTCCACGCCGAGGTGGTGCGTGGGATCTCGGCCCGGGTAAGCCCCCGTCCCTGCCACGAATGCGGGACGTATCCAGCCGCTGGCACAAAAGAACCCGCGTTCATGGCTCGGCTGTACGAAGCCGAGCTTTAGAAGGGAATTGGCGCACCGAGAGGATGTAATAAGTATACGGGTGATGAGGATAGTGTTTTGGCCCCGAAATTAGAAAAAAAGCAAAATTTGATGATGGTATGGGTAGAATTGGCAGTAAATGGAAAATTTTTGAATTGGTTGGAATTTGGACGAGCAAAATTTATAGTGAGAGACCCCCGATGTGGTGGGATGGCAAATCCACCATCCCTCACAGGTGGGGGCAAATGCGCAATAGCTTATGGGGTGTATGGCAGTGAAAACTAGCCCGGGTGGGTTAGGTTATATTGATAGGGATCTAGCGAAGATGACATTAGGTGACGTTAAGTTTAGTTAGTGACTGATACCTGTAGCGGGGACGCAGGTAGATTAGTGTGGATTATAATGACCTGGGAGCGCAATAGTTTAAAGGGACGACTGGGAAGCGCAAGTTTCAGAGGGGAGTAGTTAGCTGAGATGATGCCGTGTGTGTGAGGATTGAACAGGTGAGAATGGAACAGGTGTGATTGCACAGGTGTGCAACTGAACAGGTGTGTGGAGCAGTGTATGAGGGAGTAGTGGTGATTGCGTGTTGTGTTGACAAATGGTCCAGGAAGAAAGGAGGGTGCAGGTGGCACCAGGTGTGAGGGCACAGGTGTGCAACAACAGGTGTATGTGGCTGTGTGGAATAAATGGTAGTGTGGAATATCTGGAGTATTGGAATGGATGGTCGTGGAGTGAGAATGGTGGAAATTGTGGAGTGGGGTGGATGGTGCGAAGGTGTGAATGGGGGAAGAGTGGACCCCCATCACGGATACCCGGGGCGGGTAGTGTAAGTGTTAGGTAGAGGGTACAGGTAAATTGTGGTTGGATATTGGCATCTGTGGTGCGGGTGGCAGAATGGTATGTGGATGGGTGCATTAGTGTTGTGGAAATGGCTGGGCGTGTAGCCTGTTAGTGTGTGTAGTTGGTTTGGGCACTCCACCACTGTGAGGATGTCGGCCAGGTGAGGCCGCAGGTGGGCTCTGGGAGCCGGTAGTAGTTGTTGTGGATGGGGCCCGAGGATCCGGAGGACGGACCCAGGTAGCCCAGTGCCAGAGGGCACCATGGGGTGACAGAGCCAGGAGAGGGGCTGTCCCCAGTTAGTTGGGTTAGGGTGAGGAGCTAGGTAAGCTCGGGTGGCAACTACAGTGGTGGAGGTGTGCAGGTGGGTAGACCTGTTGGGAGAGCTAGACGTCACAGCCCAGAAATTGTGCGAGAGCACCGGGAGATGAATCGGGGGAGTGAGACCCCAAATTGAGAGGCACCACAGTTTGGTCAATGGGAATTGGTTTTTAGAACCCATAGTGTAAGTTGGCCAATGGACTGGCAGGGAGAGACCCCGGGTAGTGTAAAGTGTGTTAAAGTCATTTAGAGGATAGTTAGGATGAAGGATCTCCTCGCACCATCTGCATCCACTCACCTGAGGTGACAGGTACTTCACACCATGCCATGTTTTGATTATTTTTTATGATGCAAATGTTTGGATTGTGAGACGCATCATGACGTGGGTGTGACATTGTGCGTAATTACATCTCTCCCTCCTTATGAGGATTGATGATGAATTGGTGATGGCAAATTTTGAAGTAGAGGGATTGTGGTGACGAATTTGGTATAGGGGAAATATGGGGAAGACGTGACAGTAGTGACGAATTGGTAATGTGTAGATTTTGTACATATGGGGAAAGGGCAAGGGCAAGGGTAGGGTAGGTGACAGGGGGGTGACGTACGGTAGGGACGAGCTTTCTCACTTCGCCCTCCGTACGCATTTCACCTTGCATTGCCTTATTGACGTGTACCCTTGTGACCTTACCCCTCGCTCAATTGTCTTTCTTTTGTCTCCCACATGACCTGTGCGCCATTGGGTGCCGATGGGAGCGTGCATGAGGTGGCCATTGTGCGCCCGAGATTCCCAGAACCAGCATGCATTGCGTTGATGTACCACTGTATGGACCGCTGTTCTGCGGCCAAGTACCACTTGATGGACCCCAGGTTCTGGGGCAGGGCGCCTCTGTTGGAGACCGGCCATAGTGGCCAGGGAATCTTGCTTGCGGACCTCGGTAAGGTGGCACCTATGCCAAACAGGTGGACCACCCTTAGTTGGCCCCTGAGGCCCTAAATAAAAATGGGCACAAGTTGTGCTTTTTATTATTTCCAACTAGGCCGCATGAAGCCAGAAGACGTCGGGAAGAACATCGGCCCAGCAGAGAAAGAGAAGACCACCACCAGTTGTTTTGTTGTGTTTATTATGAACCATGGTGACTGCGCACCGGGTGGTGCTTTTGGTGCTTTGTGGTGCTTTTGGTGCTTGTGGTGCTTGTGGTGTTTTTGGTGCTTTTGGGTGCTTTGGTGGTATTGGTACTGGTGCGTCGATGCAATGCGTGCTGTCTCCTCCCTCCCAACAGGAATTTCTTTCTCTTGTTCCCTAAAAAGAAAAGAGAAAAAAAAAAAAAACACAGGTCCTGGGTTGCATTGTAAATAAGAAATCACGTCATTGTAAATAATGCTCCCCACCGTAAATGTATAGTTTGAGAATAATTCCGTAATTCGGTTAGCTGTGGGCTTGAGTCTGTTAGACAGGGTGCAATGCAATAGGGGGACATACTTATTTGTGTTTTAAAATTGTCACACTCAGGGTCAGGTTAATTGTAGAGGGAATTACACCTACGTGTCACACTAAGTTAAAGTTTAGTAGGCCCGAGTACGGGCCTGAAGAAAGGAGGGTGCAGTGTAACGATTTTGAGAAGTGTGTAACGAATTTGAGAAGTGTAACGGTTTTTGAGAAGTGTAACAATTTTGGAGGAAGTATAACGAATGTGGAAACATTACAATGTGAACGTTACAAAAGTATGGTAACATCCTCGTAATGTAAATAATGGTCGCAGCCGTCCTCCTAGTTAATTCCATGAAACTTACACGCAGGTCACGATATATCTTTTAAATAGTGTATTTCCTTATTCCATGTAGGCTAAATATGTGTTTCCCACTAGATTGACTTTGCATTGTATCAAACAAAATAAGCGTAGGCCCTTCCAATTTCCCCAAACATCTCCGCTCTCCAAAGTTCCTTTCAAAAGGGGAGTTGTTTTCAATCCCACAGGCCGCCATTGCCCATGTGTTTTGAGTCGGAGAAGAAAGGCGTGTCTCCACCTCGTCATAAGAGGGAAGGAGTGAACCAGCCCTAACAGCCAATCAGCACCGCGGTGAGCGACCCGGTAGGCGTGCCCTCGGAGCCGGCGGCTTGATTTCGCCCGAGGTGATAAAAGCGACTGTAAGGGACTGCTTTACCAGATGACCTGGGAGGAGCAAAGAGGCGGCACCAAGAGGAGCGGTGAGATGCGAAACGCTCCAAGCCAAAGAGGAGAGGTACTCGGCAAGGAAACCAGCTTTGGAGAGACGCGCTGAAAGGAGGGAGACGGCTCCACCACAAGAAGAGGAGCAGGTGTGCCGAACCAGCGCGTGGCGTCTACCGCAGCGGATACGTGACGGAGGGTTTTCCCGCCAAAACCGCGAGGAATTGCGAGCTGCTGCCTCCCGACTTTGCCTCCCTCTCAAGCAATCCACCTCAAGCCCTACCTGCCTGCAATATCCCCTGTGTAAGTGTGAACGTCCTGTCCTGCTCGTTGTCTTGGGGTTAAGTAAAAATGAATAGTGTAAGTTAACGATTCGCTGTGTTACTGCTTCTTCCATCCATTGCTTGTGTGTGTATAATAAATCTGTTCTTCCTCCGTATTCTTCTTCTTCTTCTTTTTCATTATCTTTCGGTCGCTTTAGAGGTTTCCCGATTGAATATCTGTGGGGCGATCTGGTCAACGTCGGGTGGAATCGGGTTCTAATCGGGGAGTAACTGTTCGGACGTGGTTAAATACACCACCGCTCGGTCAATATAACATCTAAAGCCGCGTCGGTAACAATATATATATATATATATATATATATATACATATATATATATATATATATATATATATATATATATATATATATATATATATATATATATATATATATATATTAATTATAAGCGTGAAAGGTTGTCTGTTTGTTTGTTTGTTTATTTGTTCTGAAACAGCGTCGCCATTTCTGAACGGATCTTCACCAAATTTGGCACGGGGGTCCCTATGCACCACAGAATCACTGCTGAACCAAAAAAATCCTGCTACTGAACCAAACTGAACTGCTGAACCAAAAGACATATTCTGTCATTTTAAAACCACCAAAGTGTGTTCGGGTTCCCCGTTTCATAAAATGTATCGTTTGATACGTATAATGCTTTAAAACTGTTTTTAGCCGCGTCGCAGACGCTGCTCATAGAGTGCCCTCTGCTGTTGTTGTTGTTGTTCTTGTTCTTCTTCTTGTTCTTGTTGTTGTTCTTGCAGGGAAGACAAAACCTCAAAGCTCCACCCATTCTGGGAACCATAGTTCCACCCATTCTGGGAGAGGATTCATACAAACAAATATCCACCATTTTATTAACTCGCATAGCTTTGAGGCCTGTTTTGTAGGCCCGTGGTGTCTTGCTCTCTCACACAGTTTTCTTTCAAATCAAATTCGATATATCATTTCATTTTTCACAGTCGCTAACATAGTTTTAGACTCGGTTGAAAAAAAACGGGAAGAAAATCCGATGAAAGTTGCCGTTTATAGAACGAAATGAATTCTCAAAGGCCTGGAACTTCAAGTCCATTGAGATTTTTTTTTTAAATCGCGGCATGGTCAGTCATACACCGCCCGAAATAACAGACGGGAAAATGCCGAGATATATTAAAAATTCGTCCATTTGATGAGAATCGTCACGATGAAATATTTAATTTATACGTCGTCACAATAATGTGGAGAGAGGAGCACAGCTTCGTTCACGTGTCGCCACACACGGGAAATTGCCGAGATTTTTTTTTTTTAAATCGCGGCATGGTCAGTCATACACCGCCTGAAATAACAGACGGGAAAATGCCGAGATATATTAAAAATTCGTCCATTTGATGACAATCGTCACGATGAAATATTTAATTTATACGTCGTCACAATAATGTGGAGAGAGGAGCTTCGTTCACGTGTCGCTACACACGGGAAATTGCCGAGATATATATTTTTTAAATCGCGGCATGGTCATGGCATGGAAAAATAACATCAAGTAATCGAATCAATAGGAATGTCCTGTGCCTATAACATCGACGTTATAGGCACAGCTGCATCCAAGCATTGTGTAACATCGACGCGGCTTTTGTTTTAATTAAAACTTTTTGTGCTTGTTTTTTTTTGTTTGTTTTGTTTTTACCTCAGAAGAGATATCAACATCTACCTCAGCGAATGTCAATCGCGGTGTCAGTATTTGATGAACTTATAAAGCCTTAGGTGACTTATAAGTGTGACCAGCATGTGCACGGGATTCTTCCCAGAAGAATGAGTGGTCGCATTAGCTTGTACGACTTAAAATGAGCGAGTTTTGTTTTCACGTTTGGGCCAGTTTTACATGTTGTATCCCTAAGGAATGAAACGAACGTTTTTCCTTGCTTCCAATTTTATTTGAAGTCACACATGCCTCAAAATACACCAGAATTGAACGCTGAATCCGAAAATGTAAGTGAAATTGCCTTGTTTTTTAAACATTATCTATATATATTCTAAATATATATCTGTGCAGTGTCTGTCTTGTGTTGTCTTGTCTTGTGTTGTCACTGAACTACTCCCTCAAAATTTTGTAAAATCGTACGATTCCAACCTGACCCACGGCAGGACTATGCGCTCTACTGAGTGGCGTTCTAGTTTCACTTATGAATATCATCACAAAAGGTGCTGTTTTTGGAGATTGCAGATGTTACATGTACTCCATTGAATGGCAAAAGCGTGGATTGCCACACATCCACATTTTGGTCTGGCTTAAGGATAAGATTCGTCAAGCTCAGGTAGATGATATCATCAGTGCAGAGATTCCAAATCCTACCGAGGACAAAGTATTGCACGAAGTAGTGGTGAAGCACATGCTCCATGGTCCCTGTGGTTAGAGGATTCTTAATCATTACTGATCATTACGTTTCTTCTTATGTCTTTCAGACCGTGTTCATTGTTGAAGTTGCAATAAACCGCCAACTGGATTAACAAAGAGAACTGGTCTTATTTATGAACACGGTCCATTGACCTGCCGAGAGAGGTAACGCCTACCAGGAGCAAAGCTCCCGCCATTATGGCCCAAAGTGTCACAGGAGCACGCAAGCCTCCTCACTACGATTGCCACAACCTTGGAGGTAACACATGGAAACGTTCCCACAATTGTGTCCTCGACAGTCGAGTTTATGCACTTCGTGTCACGTGGTCACATCAACACTCATTCTCCTTGCATGAAAGCGGGAAAATGCACAAAACGATACCCCAGACCTCTTCTTACAGAAACTCAGACAGATCAGGATGGATATCCTTTGTACAGAAGAAGAAAGCCAGGTGATGGGGGCTTCACCACTACTCTCAGAGTGAAACAACAAGAAATTGTCATTGACAACCAGTGGGTGGTGCCCTTCAACCCTCTCCTTTCACGCATCTTCAAATCACACATCAATGTTTAAGCATGCTACTCAGTCAAGTATGTCTTGAAGTACGTCAATAAAGGTACTGATCAGGCAGTCTTTGGTCTGCAGAGAGAGGAAACCAAAAATGATGAGGTTTCAGCATATCAGATGGGTCGTTACATCAGCAGTAATGAGGCTGTGTGGCGTATTCTCAACTTTCCCATTCATGAACGCCACCCCAGTGTTATGCATCTTGAGATCCATTTGGAAAATGGGGAAAGAGTTTACTTCACAGAAAAAACCACGCTGCAGCGAGCCCAGCAGCCACCTAGGACCAAATTAACTGCATTCTTTGATTTGTGAAAACAGGATTCCTTTGCTAGAAGCCATAGCTTCCGGTCCGGTCTGGAGAGGCCGCTGGCGTTACTTGTTCGCCGCTTCTCCGACTGGGCCATTGTACATAGTTTGCTTTTCTGGTGGTCGTGGCGGATTTTTGACCGTTGGGTCTGCCCTCTGCTCGGTCCCGGCTCTGCTCCTGGCTTCGCCTGCCCGGCTCCTCCACTGTTTCCTCAGGCCCGCTCCCTTTGTTTGTGGCCGTTGTTTGCGGCGGTGGCTGTTTGCCGCTGTGGTCTTGATTAGCGGCTGCAGTCGTTTGCCGCTGCGTTTGCCGCTGCGTTTGCCGCTTTGCCTCCTCGACCTTGGCCTCGTACTCGTCCCTTCGCTCCTGCCTGGCATGGCTCTGAGGTACTCTGCCGCAAGGCTTCTTCTGCTCAATACCCGCTCCACCCCATCATGCATCTCTGCCATCAAATCAAATGGACTCCTCCGACGACCCAGGTACATTCACCGTGGCTCCAGTCGTAAGTTTGTTTATTTGCAATCAGGTCACTCCATCCCCGTCCTCTGGTCGGCTCAGCGCACTCTCACTCTTCGTCCCAGCGCACCTGGTCACAGCAACCCACACGATCGCACCTCCTGCCTACGAACCCTGGCTAAATCACCTGAATTCATCCCTGCTGTTCAAAACAACATCAAGCTCACCCTGTTCAACACCCGGTCCCTCAACAACAAATGCCTCATCCTGAACGAATACATCCTGGATAACAAACTGGACTTTCTCTGTCTCACCGAAACCTGGCAACAACCTCTGGACTACTACACACTTAACCTCACCACACCCAATGGATATTCCTACGTCAATAAACCACGCTCGGAGGGCCGAGGTGGTGGAATTGCCGTTATCCACCGTCAAGACACCAAGACCAACCTCATCTCCATCTCATCTGCTCCATCATTTGAACACCTGGCTTTAAAACTCTCTGGTCACACGCAGTCAGTCATGGCTGTCGTCTACTGCCCTCCCAAACCACACCCATCATTCCTGTCTGACTTCTCCTACTTTCTGACCCAGCTATGTTCCCTCTCCCCCTCAATCCTCCTCCTTGGTGATTTCAATATCCACATGGACTCCACTGACTCCACAATAACCACTGACTTCACTGATTTACTCACCTGCTTTAACCTCACTCAACATGTCGACTTTCCTACCCATATCCGTGGTCACATTTTGGACCTTGTCTGCTCCACTGGATTAAGTTTGCACCATCTCTATGGCTCCGACCTCACCCTCTCTGACCACTTAGCCATCACTCTGACCATCAACATCCCCGCCCCAACACCAAGGCATTATCGCACAATCAACTTCCGTAAGCTAAACGCTCTTTCACCTACCTCATTCTCATCCACCCTCTCTGAAAAAATGTCCACTTCTCCCTTCATTGACCTCCACACCCCTTCCGACCTCACTGACTACTACAACGACACTCTCTCCTCCTGCCTTGACCAGCTTGCACCTGTAAAAACCAAAACAGTTTCTTTCACCCATTCTGCTCCCTGGTTCCTGAACTCCACCTGATGAAAACTCGTGCTCGCCAACTTGAAAGACTCCACAATAAAACGGGTCTCACAGTTCACTCCCAAGCCTACAAGGACCACATACAACACTACAAAGATGCCCTCTCCCGCGCCCGCTCTGCCTACTACTCTCAAATTATCCACTCTGGCTCCGGAAACCCAAAAGCACTCTTCTCGACAATAAACAAACTCCTCCGCCCCCTGAACACCACCACCCAGTCATTCACAGTAGACAACTGCATCTCCTTCCTCTCTTTCTTCCAACGCAAAATTGACAACATCTACAACAGCTTGACCACTGCCGCACCCGCTCCCCCTCCAACCACCTGCCCCCCCTTGTCCTGCCATCCCCTGTCTCGGTTCTCCCCAATCTCCCCTACTGACCTCTCTGAACTCCTCATAGGAATGAAAACTGCCACCTGCACTCTTGACCCCATCCCCTCCAGCTTTGTCAAAGCCTCCCTCCCTGCTCTCTCTCCACTTATCATTGCAACAATAAACTCCTCCCTGTCTACAGGCATCGTCCCACCTTCCCTCAAAATTGCTGCTGTTACCCCCATTCTAAAAAAACCTGGTCTAAACCCTGACACCCTAAACAACTTCAGACCCATCTCCAACCTACCCTTTCTGTCAAAAGTTTTGGAATGCGCTGTAGCCACTCAACTCAAACATCATCTCTCTGCCAATAACCTGTATGAAACATTCCAATCCGGATTCCGCTCCAACCACAGTACTGAAACTGCTCTCCTCAAAATCACCAACGACCTTCTCCTCTCCTCTGACGCTGGCAACCTCAACATTCTCGTCCTCCTCGACCTCAGCGCTGCCTTTGACACCATCGATCACACTATCCTCCTCACCCGACTTGAATCCACCTTTATCGTTACCGGCACTGCCCTCTCTTGGATTAAATCATACCTCTCTGACAGATGCCAGTTCATCTCCATCAATAACTGCAAATCCCCCACTGCTCCCCTCCCCCAAGGTGTCCCCCAAGGTTCAGTTCTTGGCCCCCTCCTCTTCATCCTTTACCTGTCCCCGCTCAGTCACTTAATCCGCCGTCATGGTCTCCAATTCCACTGCTTCGCTGATGACATCCAGCTTTTCATCTCCACCAAGTCCGTCTCCACCGACACCCACTCTATCCTGACAAACTGCATCAATGAAATAAAATCCTGGCTTCAAATCAACTTCCTCAAGCTTAACTGTGATAAATCTGAAATAATCATCATTGGCCCAAAAACGCTCACAAAATCCACCCATAACTTTGCCCTCAACATCGACGGTATCCCAGTATCCACCTCCCCTCACATCCGGAATCTTGGCGTCATCTTTGACCAAACCCTTTCCTTCGACAAATACACTAAACAGATCACAAAGTCAGCCTTCTTTCACCTGAAAAACATTGCCCGTCTCCGCTCATCCCTCTCCTCCACGGCTGCAGAAACCCTCATCCACGCCTTCATCACCTCCCGTCTGGACTACTGCAATAGCCTCCTCTATGGTTCACCCTCAAAAATCACCAATAAACTCCAATACATTCAGAACTCCGCTGCCCGTCTACTCACCCATTCCCAGACCCGTGACCACATCACCCCTGTCCTTTACAAGCTTCACTGGCTCCCCATCCCCCAGAGAATCCAGTACGAAATCCTCCTCTTGACATACAAAGCCCTCCATAACCTGGCCCCATCCTACCTGGCTGACCTCCTCTCCAGACACACTCCCACCCGCAACCTCCGCTCTGCTGGTACCAACCTCCTGACCCCCTCCATCCGGACCAAATTCAGATCCTGGGGGGACAGGGCCTTCTCCATCGCTGCTCCCACCCTCTGGAACTCACTACCTCACACCATCAGAGACTCCTCCTCACTCACCACATTCAAAACATCACTAAAGACCCACCTGTTCAACACTGCATTCAACATTCAACCCACAGCATTTAACCCCTGACTATCTCTTCTCCTTCTCCCTCCTTTTGCTTTAAATATTTCCCTATTGATTCTTGTCTTTTTGCAATTGTTGTTTTCATGTATTGTTATGCATTATGTTTGCCACTCTGTCAAAGCGCCTTTGGGCTTCTGGAAAAGCGCTATACAAAATAAATGAATTATTATTATTATTATTAGAAGTCTTCTCCACTGTGAAATGCCCGGATATTACACCTGGCAAGAAGGGAAAAAGGCATTTCAGCCAAGAAAGCAAGGTGCAACAATCCCTGGACACCCTCACATCAGATCCAGTCAAGTGTTAGGTCGTGTCTACACTGTTCATCCCAGCAACTCTGAGAGCTTTTATCTCAGACTCCTCCTGCACAACATTCATGGTCCAACCTCATTCCAGGATCTCAAGACAGTTGCTGGATATGTCTGGGCAACATACCGTGAAGCTTGCCTGAGAAGAGGTCTCTTGGAAGATGATGCACATTGGAACAGTATCTTGGAAGAGGCTGCAGTCTCGCATTCTCCAAGCAAGATGAGGAGCCTCTTTGCTATCATTATCAGTGCCTGTTCACCATCCAATCCTGAGCAACTTTGGCATAATCACCCGGACAGCATGACAGAAGACATACTGTATCAAGCACAACAAGTCAAAAAACCCAAACCTGCAGTTTACCTCTGCCATGTACAACCAAGCACTGGTACTCATTGAAAATACTGTACAGTCCATGGCTGGCAAGGATCTTCAACAGTGTGGACTGCCTGCTCCTGTATGAACTGAACCTGCAACTCTCAGTCGAGAGATGCTTCAGGCAACCACCTATGACATTCAACAGCTGCAACAGTATGTCCACCAAAATGAACCACTCTTGGTTCCAGATCAAAAAGAAGCTTATACAAGGATCAAACAATTGTTGACGTCTGACTCGGGTGGAATTGTTTTCCTTGATGCCCCTGGTGGAACAGGCAAAACGTTTTTGATCAACTTAATTTTGGCACAAGTTCGTTCACTCCAGCAGATTGCTATGGCAGTGGCCTCATCTGGAATTGCTGCAACTTTGTCCACAGGTGGCAGGACTGCTCATTCTGCCTTTAAGCTGCCACTCAACCTGGCCCACAATGAGTCCTGTGTGCAATATTGGCAAAGGATCTGGACAGGCACAGGTTCTAAAGCAGGCCTAGCTGATAGTATGGGATGAGTGCACAATGTCTCACAGACTTGCATTTGAGGCTCTCGATCGCACCTTACAGGATCTCAGAGGTAACACTAAAATCATGGGTGGAGTCACACTCTTCTGAGCATAAGAGAGTGTAAGAGACCTTGAGCATAAGAGAGGGTGAAGAGAACAGAGAGAGGGAGTGAAAGAGCAGCAGCGCAGGATTTTAGGACCTGTGGGCTGATGCCGTGAGGTCCAGTTGCAGAATCAGAGTCGAGGGTTGACAGAAATTTCTCCACCTTGTCAGGAGAAAAAAAACACTAGAGTCCAGGAGCAGCTGGGTATGACTGGGTATGGTGGGTACAGAGAGGGATGGGTTTAGGACGCAATATTTGGAGGCAAACACAGAGTTGAGGCATTCAGCTTTTTGACGAACGGAGTCAGCTGTGTATCCATTTGAGGTAAGCGAGGGGATGGAGGGGGAACAAATACCAGAAACAGATTTGACCAGACGCGACCAGGATTTGGAAGAGTGGGGCAGGTTTGAGAGTTCAGTATTGAGAGAGGAGAGATATTGTTTCCTGGCTCTCCGGAGTGTGGACACACACTAGTTTCGGGCTTTGTGAAAGGAAATGAGATTTCCTTCCATTGGATTTGCTTTCCAGGAGGCGAAGGCAAGTTGTTTCTGGGCAACAGCCTCACCACAAGATTCCGTGAAGCATGGACGGGAGGAAGGGTATGACAACTGAAGACAAGGTGGGATAAATCTGTGCATGAGAGAGAGCAATTTACTTTGGAAGAATTCCCAGGATGAGTTGATGTCAGAGGTGGTGGAGATGGGAGACCAGTCCAGATGATTGATGGCTGCTTGAAGACCATGCCAGTTGGCCTGAGTGAAATGCCAGACTCGTCGACGCTGAGGAGGCTCTCTCAGAATGGTCAGAGAGATGTCCACTTTAACAAGCACATGATCAGATGAGCCGATTGAAGCAGAAGAAGAGCAGCAGACATTTGCAGGGAAGTTAGTCATAATCAAGTCTAGAAGAGAAGATGCTCCATTGACTGAGATCCGGCTTGGGAAGTTGACAGATTGTATTAGTCCCAATGAGTTACAGAAGTCCTTGCCCGAGTACTTTTGTGCACTTTGGAGGAGAGGGAGCGGAGGAAGAAGAGTGCATCTCTTGGCTCTGGCTCAGTAGCCTCTGACTGTTGAATCCTCGAGGAAGAAGAGTCTCAGGTTTTCTTTCTCAGTCTTTGGAGCTCTCTCTCGGTCTGCCTTTTGTCTCGGTTGGCCACGGCTGTCTTGTGTGCGATCGTGAGGAGAACTTTTTGAAGCTGAGTTGCGGTTTGGAGGAAGAGACGAGTGAAAGATAACTGGCCGCACAAATTACATCACGTTTGTGGGGCCGTAGAGAGCAACTTTGCGCCATTTTGTGCGTTTCCCGTGTGAGCGGCTTCGGGCCACCTTGTAGTCCTGACTTCATTCAACGATCTCGTTGAGCAAGCTGAATGCCGGCCTTCCAACAGAAACCTTCATTTTCTTCATCTATCTCTTTGTCTGTTCTGTGCCTGAGTGGAGATGTCTCAAATTAGATTTTAGATTTACCTCACCTTTCATTTTTTTCGAAGTACAATTACTTTTAGTAAATAATTACCGTGGTACTTTCATTTGATGTATCCTGTTTGCATGGTGTTGGGTTCGAGAATAAACCGATGTCGCTCTCTCTGTCCAGGTAAGCACCTTGGTTTCCTCACCACGTGCGACATGCCAACTGTTGGAATTAAGGACCGTTTCGGCTATTCATCACCCAATGGTGTTAACCGCCAGGGATGACAGGACAATACAATTGATGGGTTGAGACGCTGAGAGGAATAGACTCATCCAGGTCTGAAGGGGATTACATGGAAGACTGGCAATGCAAGAAAAGCAAAGGAGGATGAGATGGAGTGAAGCAAGCAAAACAAAAGTCCGAAGAAAGAGTCAGAAGCACCTTTATGTTCCTGGATGACGATATGTTCGTCGTTCTCCATGAAGCCTTTGTACGACCTTGTTTGGAATGTACTCGCTCTGTGGAGTCCGTCGCAATTAATATTGCTTCCTTGGGAAATATACAAAGGAGAACAACAACAATTGGCTGCAGGTGCACCTGAATGCATGGACATGGAGACCTTTAAGATGCTCAATAAACGCGACAAGGTGAAGATTACCTTCAGCCTGATGCTCCCGAAAACAGAGGATACTCTGTCAAACTGCCAAGTGATCTCCTGCGTCAAAGTTTATTGTGTCACGTTATTGTTCTTGCATCGGAGATTATGGGAAGCAATGGAGAATGTTGACCTTTCCACAACAGAGGGACAGTGTTGGAGACTGCTCATGGAAGAGATGCAGAACCACTTGGTAATTTATTTCCCAAAGCCGGTATGGATTTGTGGTTTAATAAATCAAAGGGAGATTGTGTTTAATAAATTGGATGAAAAAAAATTCCCAAGCTGGTCAAACACTTGAAATATGTCCTTCACCCCTGACAAATCTTTCTTTCCCCCTCTCTCTCTCTGAAAGTACGATCTGGCAACCTCTTCCCCCTCACATTTTGAATTTTGGGACTCGGCGATTCTTCTTCCTCTTTCCTGTGAAAATACGGTCATTGAATTTCCAAATAAACTTCACTTTCCTCCAGTGTTCAAATTCTCCCATGATACAAATGCTTTTCCTTTAAATCTTTAATACAGGTGACTAAGTGCTACTTGCCAGTGTGACGAACTGAATTCCCACCAACAAGTTCCAGAGTAATGTTGTTGTTCAATCCGATTTCTTAAAACTGGTTTCTTATTTATTACCAGAAAGTTATTGATGTGGGGAAACTGTCTGCATATCAGCAAATCTGTGGCATGGATTACATCTGAGCACAAATACCCAGGCTTCATACACATCCCCTGTGCTTGTGTGTGTGGCCTTCCCACCATTGAATGTCTTCATCGTAAAATTTCTGAACAGGCCGAGATTTTACATAAATTTCGAAACTTTTAATGTATTACATTTGGCAAAATCAACATTCACATCAACATGTAATACAATTACAGTATTGTCTTAAGATATGCAATTTTGTTTTTTGGGGGTCAGAGTGTGTGCCTTAGTGTGGTGAAAGTTTAAAGCACTGTAACTGATTTAAACAGAAGATAATGCCTCAAGTGCAGAGGTACTTCATATATTGGCACTTTGTTAGATCAAGGCACTCAGAGTGGAGCAAACATCAGGAAGAGTGGGATGTTTTTTGCCTCTCAAGGTTCACGAACCATGTACGCTCAAGTTCGCTGTGAGAAGGATTCCTGTGAAGTGCAGCTGGAATCGGAACAGCTGACTGTGCTCGTGTGTGGAATGAAGGTGGAGGAGCTGAAAGCATTTCCCGAGATTCTGCAGATAAAGATAGAGGATGTGAACTCCTTTGGTCTGGCGGAGGAGCAAAGCGACCAGCCGAATGGTGAGTTGTGTGAATCTGATGGTATCTGTGTTTGTTCAGTGCGCTTTTTTTTGGATACTGAATGGAGGCTCCTCAAAGACCTAGAGCAGAATGGAAGGTGTTGGGGATTAAATATTCATATTGACAATATTGCTAGAATATATATCAATGTAATCTTGTTTAAAGTGGAATTATGTTTTACTTTACGAATGAGCAAAAGAGCATAGAACTAGAATTAACATGTGGTCAGGAGAGTTAATTTCAGACAAGAATGTGTAACGCTCTTGGACCGCCACCTGTCGATCATTAATAGCCTTTGTTCAGGGCACTGCGCACACGCTGCAAATTCTTTTTCAGCAGGTCAGAGTATTTGACCTCTTGAACAGAAATAAAGTGGTGCTCTCAGTCTCCCAAAATAGAGGGGTGGCCAAAAGAGCCAAATAAAGGCTTTTGGATGAAGCAGTCTGGGCCTTTAAAACCAAGAGAAAGTTGCATTGGAGAAGCAGAGTGGACTGGGAGAGTGAACTGAAGAGGAGTGAAAACTGAAGACCAGTTGAACTGATCAACCAACTGGAGATTGTCAACAACTGAACGAGCTTCAAAAGACCTACAGACCGAGCTTCAACCAAGACCTACCAAACGAGCTTCAACAAAGATTGGAACAAAGCCTCATTAAAGATCTCGGCTTAGTATACAACAAATTCTCAAGTATACAACAAATCCTCAAAAGTGAATAAAACATTGATTTTGCTAAAACGAGTTTCTGAAGTTTCTGAAGTAGAACAGTAGTTAAAATTATTATTCTACAATTGGTGGCCCGTAGGGACTCAACTGCCCAGGTAAACAAGGTAAGCTTTTGTTTGTTATCTGTGTTATCTGTGTAGTCTGATTTTAATCTGCGCAAAATAGTTCAGTGTTTGAGTTTTGTGTACGTTTGTTGATGTGTGGAAGGAAAAAACACGAGGCCTTTAACAGGTTTCAGAAATCATGCCAATTTTTTTTCTCTTTTTCTTCCAAAATTTATGTATACGCATTTTTGAGGGATGGTGCCATGAACCGTCACAAATATCCACTAAAGCCTTTTGTCTTTAGAAAAGGTGCTGTGCTTTCATGAAGGATTTGTTTTAAAATTTCAGAAGTCATGACGATAAAAAAAAAATTTTTAAAAATTAATAATCAATTATTTTTTTGTTTTTTCTGTAATTTGAAATTTTTTTTCGGTACATTTTACGAGTTTAAAGAGACGAGTGCAAAGAGCCACTAACGAACCCCGGGCGTTAGCCAACAGGTGCTGCATTCGTCTTGTCATGTACAACTGAAATATGAGTAGTGTAATAATGTTGCTTCTGGGACACCTCCGTTTAACATGGGAAATCCCTATCTAATGTCATTTACCCCCTTGTCTTTTTCAAAAATCATAAACACCTCTATTTCTCCCACCCTCATCTTTATAAACCTTTTGTCTGTAGTACCTATCCTTAATGTTGTTCATTAGACCACTCAAACACTACAAATATTTGTTTTCTCTTATAGACCTATCATCCTTCTTCTACATATCATCTGGCAGATTAATCTTTGACCCATTCACTTCCATATTAATTCTTTCCCTCCCTCATTGACCCTAAACACCTATATTTCTCTCACCCTGTTCTTTACGAACCTTCTAACCTTTTGACATGCTATCCTTATTCATTAGACCACTTAAACACCTGTGATCCTTCTGACCTTATGGACCTTTTAACCTTTTACTCTTAATATCATCTGGTGAATATAACCCACTCAAACAACGACCCTACAAATATTTGTTTATGCGTGGGAAATAATTTAATTCTCTTGCCACTCTCTTCACCATCTAATATATTAACAAAAAAGATGATTGAGTTTGGTTCTTTATTAAGATATTTTAACTGAGCTAAGATAAAATGGTAAACCTCCCTCAATGTTCTTGTTTGAGCACCTCCAGTGCCACATACCATTTTTAAATTAAAGTATATATTTTCCTGACAACCATCAAAGTTTTCCGTCCACTCAAAAATATTTCCATCTTTTTTACCCAATTCACCGGTATTTAAATTAATTCTCTTATTTGTTTTGTGAATTTTTTTACCAGTTGCCTTTTCAATTATACCTATTTGATATTTTTCACATTCATTATGTTTTCCATTTATATACCAAGGTTGATTACACCTCCACTCTTTAGTCTGGTTGATACTTGGTTCTATCATTTATATAATAGTAAAAAAGGCGGCGGTAGCCCGTTAAAATCCCCAACCCCCCCTTTTTAACTTATCACTTATATATATCTTATCACTTATGTATATCTTATCACTTATATATATCTTATCACTTATATATATCTTATCACTTATATATATCTTATCACTTATATACTTATATAACCATAAGGGAGACTATCAATTCCATTTTCTAAAATAAACCTCTTATCATCAAAAGCCCCCAATGCTTTCTTATTCACCTCTTCTGAATATAATTGATGTTTATAACTTCTTATTCCATTAATCTTTCTAAACTCTTCTTTCTTTGTTGTTAAACAGTTATAATAATCCTTAAAGTTTATTGTTTCTTTAATGACATTTTTCTTTACACCTTTTAATTTCTTATCAGTTTTTTCAACGTTATTCACAATGTATTTATAAGCATAAGCCTTAGACCTCAATCCCACAAATTCACTCATGACATTTCCTCCTAATTCATCCTTGAACTTTCCAATCACCTTTTTATTTTTAGAAGAGAACAACTCACTCTCTGGACTGTAATTACTCGTGTCATAGATATTAATGTCTCTTTTCATGTCTGAATAAACATCGTTGGTATTAATTTTCAAAATAAAACTATCTGTATCCATATAAAGTAGATTAACATCATTTTGATATTTCTTCCTCAAGTTATTATAAAAGTAATCATACATTAATGACTTTGATAAATCAAGAATTGTTGTCCCAATATAAATAGGTTTGTTCATTTCAATACTCTCTTTAATCAAATGGATCGCACAAAAGTTCTCAGTAAAGACCTCAGCTCGAGTAAAACTCGGTCTATTAATTAATTTTGATGCTTGTTCCCAAGATGTTGATAATCTGATATTTTGTCTTTTCCTCACATTCTCCATAGTCTTACCAAAGACCGCATTATTCATCAATTTATAAAAGTCTTTCTCAAAATCTGTTTTTGACTCTGTTCTTCTTTGTGTATTAAAATCAATGTACCCCTTTAACCAATGACTTTGATTGAACTTTAGAACCCTATGGATCTTCTCTACTCTTAGACCTTTTGATAAATATTGTCGCAAATTTCTTTGGTGTAGAACATAATTTTTCTTGTTATATAATGTAGTAAGTAATTTTTCTGTTGATTCACCTATATCAAACGATCGTTGATAATCACTCAACCATTCTTTCTTTGGACTTTCTTTCTCACAAGCAAATGGGAGATCTTTGTGTAGGTTATGGAGTTCCTCTGGATATTTTAAATCAATTTCAAAATAATAACCAACTTTTTCTTCATCCAATTCTTTTTGTGTAGAGATACATACATCTTGTAAAACGTTTTTGTAGTCTTTTTCCTTTACCCATCTAAGTTTTCCATAAGGAAGAGCCTGAGACATTGCCCAGCCATACAGGTTGTTTGCGTCATAGTACATCAAGTAAGAACTCTCTTTCGTTGGATCATAATTTGGAAGATATTTGTTATTTGCTTTTGCGTATCTACTCGAGCAGACTTGTGAAATTCCACCTCTTTTTGCCTTTTCAATCATCAAAAGCATATCAACATCGGTTATCAAATCCAAATCTTGTTTTGTCATTTTCAACATCGCACTCCAGGCCAATCCAGGTGCTGTGTAGTAGTGAGCAGGATCCAATCCATATCCAGTGCGACAAACAGATCTAAAGGCTTCAAATACATCGGCCAATAAAAGCACATCAGTTTTGAGATACAAATCGTGATACTCGCCAAGATTCCTGATGTTATATTTTTCCCAAACATTTTGTGCGTGTACATAATCTTTATCAGATATATTACTGTTGTTTAATTTGTTATAGAAATTTTCTTTTGAAGGAAGTTGTGTTTCATTGAATCTCTCAAATGAGTCCATATAGTCATAGGGGTAAATTCCCTTTTGTGTTAGAAAATCTTTATCTAAAAAATACTCTGAAAGACATGGAAACTCTTTTAGATTTTGAACCAAGTTAACCAATGGACTTGCCATGAATTTAAATGTATCAAGAAATCTGATATGAGTAATAGGAGATGTGTGAATTGTTTTTGTGAATGAAATGTATTTCTGATCCGTGTTTGGAATTGCTGAGATACTTCCAGAAGTCTTTGAGAGTTCCTTGATAAATAGATGTGTATCATAATGAGCGTTGTTATGAAGAAAGACAGGAATGAAAGAGGGGAGTTGATAATTAATATTACAACTTTGATGAGCCAGACCTCTATATTTACCAGTGAGATGACAATGGTCTCTAACCTTTAGACCTTTACCAATTTTCTCCTCACAAATATGACAGACATTGTTTTTTATAAATTCCCTTTTTTCTTTACTTGTTAAGGACATTGGTTTATTGGTTTCTCTCATTATCTTGGTTAATCGAACACAGTCTTTTTCTAGTCGTTTCACAAACTCCTCTGGGGTATTTGAGCCTCTATACATCTCTAACTTGTTATATTTATCACCAACGGATGATTTGATATAATAACAAAAACCACAAGGAGTATGTTTTTGATATTTATTTGTGTATGATTCTTTTGGATCTGGAGAAGCAGTATCAATTTTTTCTAAAATACTTTCAAAATCAGCATATATAACAAATGGATGTTTGATCTTTTTATTTTCATCTTTGAATGTGATCTTTGAGCCTTCTTTAGGCATATTGATTACCGTTGATTTATGTTCGCCACAATAATTTGAATGTTTATCTAATCTTTCTTGTGAATTGAAGAAGTTAAGACAACGCAAACAAATATATATTTTATTTGTTCTCTTACAGACTTGTGGTTTTATTAATTTAGCAATATCTTTGATGTATGTATAATGTGAATTTTCGTCTGAATTAAAATATAGAAGATTAATATGAGTTTGTTTACAATTGTCAGAAAGCTTTAAAACCTGAATGTTGTTTGTTTCTGTTAGACCATAAACATTAACTGATAAATTATTCATCTTTTCAAATTTAGGAATATCATTTAAAGTCATCGGAAACTTTAGATCTTTCGTATTTAATGTATTCTCATATTTTTTATAATGAGATACTCTTTCATCATGAAAATGTGGAGGATGTAAGTGTGCTAAAATAGACCAGAGAAAACATTTATTGTCTTTATTTTTGATATTGATAACTGCTTTTCTATTTTTGATAACACTGGGTAAATCAATGTAAGAAGAAGCTTTTAGAGGATCTGATTTAAGAATATGAATGTCTATGTAAATAATTTTTCCTATATTGAATCCACTTCCTACGATTGAATTATCCACATCTTGCTCTTGTTTAATAAGTTCATCATAGACTCCTGATGTTTTAAAATCTTGATATGAAGATATAAAGTGTGGCTCAGTTCTCATGTATGGTGCATCTATAACTCCTTCATCCTTTGTCATTTCTAATTTTACTCCCATATAAAATTTAAGTGGTTTCATTTCCTTTAGTGTTTTTTCAATCAACGTTTGAACAGCAGGTTTAACTATTTCTACAGCATCAACTATAGACTCTGGTTCAGGAGGTTTGAAGTTAAAGACTCTTATTTTAATATGTCCTTTGAATGCTCCATCAGAGTTTTTAGTTGTGATAAAATTTGATAAATGTAGATTTGTTTTAAGATGTATTTTGAAGCCTTTCTTGAGGATATTTTTATTACATGTAGAACAGTGTTTTGTTTCAGGTGGAAGAGGGGAAAGTTTGTTTAAAATGTTGTATGTATGTTTTGCGGTGAGAATATGTTGTTTATAATATTTTACTTCCTTCTCGCAAGTATCACAATAAACCATATTTATAGCGTGAGAAAACGTGGTGTTTTATATATATCACTGTGCTTAAAATAAAACACTTTTGAGCTTTACAGCTCCGTTTTATATATATCGCTGTGCTTAAACTAAAACACTTTTTCACTCAGAATCATCTAAGACATAACTATCACATGAATACTCAGAATCATACTCAGAGTCATCAATAAAGCTACTCTCATAACTATCATTTGAGCACAAACTATTAGTATCATAACTATCATCTGTGTTCAATGAAATACTATCATCACCATCGTCCGAGTTCAATGAAATACTATCATCACTATCGTCCGAGTTCAATGAAATAGTAAAATCTTCACTGCTGTAATGACTCATATTTAATTAGCAGAAAAAACCTTTCCATCTATACCAATATACTTTCTTTCATTAACGGATTCAATCTCTACATTTTTAATATCAAAAGTTATCTTTAAATAATCTCTAACTATCATAGAACGAAATGACATTTCACCAGAAATATTAACATCATTCATTTTACTTAGATCTACACCCTTTGGATTATTAAAGAAAATACAAATGTCTCCTCTAGAATTATTAATGGTCTTATCATTCTTTTTCAAAGTATCGTGGTCAATCACTTTTTCAAGCTTTGAATAAATTGCCAGGAGTAGAGGAGAAACTTTTGTTAGATTTACTTTAATGGATGTCTTTCCAGGTATAGTTAGAGCTCTTCCTTTAAATGAAATAGAGGGGCTCATGTTATTTTCCATAACTGGTTTTACCCAAAAATTTCCATATTTATCTTTGTTCAATTTAACATCTTTGACATATTTTTCTATATCTTCCACCGAAGTAGAGATTGATTGAAATTTGTCTTTTGTGCTTTGAAACATTGTATTTATTAATGAATAAACTTGCGTTTAGTTTAAGTAAAAATTTACTATATAAATATGATAAGTTCTGAAGGATATTTAGAATTTCCAGACTCTCCATATGATAAATTAGAGAATTGTCCAGCTTGTGATAGAATAGGGCTTAATAATGAGGGTTCATATAAACAATGTTTATTCTGTGATTATATTCTAATTAATGATAATAAGAAATATAAAAAAACATATAACTCTTTTAAATTAGAACCAAAAATGAATTACTTTACAAGATTAATAAGAGAGATGAATGTTAAGCATTATGGTGATAATACACCATTTCTTACAAGGAAAGAGACTCTTTGTATTGAGGAAATGTATAAGGGTTTAATGATATTTATTATTCAAAATAATTTTAATGGAAATGTTAATACAAGATACTATATAAATAAAATAATGAATTATTTTGAAATTAAACCCGAACTCAGGATAAAATATAGAGTTTCTAAAATAGCTCAAAAAAAGTTAGATGACTTGTTTTCCAAATATATAAATGAATGATTTTTTACCCGTTTGGGAAAATAAGATAAAGTTTAATAACCATAAAAACATTCCAAATTCATTGAGATGTCTAATAGTTGGTTCAAGCGGATGTGGGAAAACCTGTTTACTTTTAAAGATGCTCCTTGGTCCTAATTTTTTAGATTATGATAATTTAATAATTTTTACAAAGTCAAGTTTTCAACCCGAGTATCAACTACTCTCACAGGGTTTTAATGCAGGTCTTAAAAAGGAAGACATTATCGGTTTATTTAAACTTCAAAACAAACTGAATGATTATAATATTGAAGATATAATACAATTATTTTGTGATACACAGAAATCAAAATCGAAACCCATAACTTGTATTCTCAGTGATAATACGGATGATATACCTTCACCTCAAGATTTAGATAAATCAAAAAAGAACCTCGTCATCTTTGATGATTGTGTTAATGAGAGAAACCAAACAGTAATGGATAGCTACTATACAAGAGGGAGACATTCTTCTTGTAATTGTATATATCTTAGTCAATCATATTTTCAACTCCCTCGATGCTCAATAAGAAACAATGCCAATACTTTTATTTTATTTAAGTTAAATTCAATAGATGTAAATAATTTTTGGAGAGATAATTGCTCTACGTTATGTAGTAAAAAAGAATTTGAAAATTATATGAAACACACGATTGGAAAATATAAATATATTGTTGTGAAACAAGATGAGATACTAAATGATATTTTTCAATAAATAAATACAGAAAATGAATACCGAAGAAAGAGAAAGAAAGTTTAAGGAACATCAACAATTAGTTTCAAAAGTTGTTAAACAACAGGAAGAGATAAAGAAGAAACGGAGACAGAAACTAACTGGTGAAGAAGCCTTTGAAAGAAAACAAGAGAAATTCTTTAAACCACTTTTGAAAACTCAACACTCACCTACAGTTCCCACGGTAGAATTTACTCCGAAAAAACTTCAAATGCTCAAAGATTTTAGTCAGATAACAAAACAAGAACTTGGTGAATTAGAATATGATGACGAGGGATTATTTCGGAAACTTGAGCAGGTAAATCAACCCCCTAATTATGTTGTGGAAGCTCTTCAAAACAATGAATATTCGGCGGGTTCAAAAACCAGAGCAGGTCTCATTCCAACAGAAGAACCAGCAGTGTTTCATCTTGTGGAAGAAAAGGTATTGATATTTAATGATGAATTGATGTTCTTGAGTTCTACTCAACCAAATGTTAAATTAACTCCAAGATTAATGTTTCTTCTAACAAACCCCGGATTCAGCGGTTCAAAATATTTTGAGGAACCACTTGATATGGAAAGAGAGGAAGATAGGGTATATATTGAGTTGTTAAATACACTTGATTATGGAGTTTCTGTTGCTGGTAAAAGTAAGAAGAATGAGAAGGAGAAACATATTATTGATGCTTTAAGTAAGCTTGGTTCGGGTGTTAGTTTTCTTCCAAATGACCCATCACAATTAGTTAATAGGCTATTATTGTTGTTAGGTAGTAAGAAGGCTGGAAACAACAATTGTTTTAATGAATCCTCAGCCATTTTAGATCAGTTGATGAATATGAAAATAATTAATAAATGTCAATACAAAGATATTTTATTAGATATTAAATAAGATGAGAAGCACAATTCTTAGTTTTAATTTCACAACGAGCGATTACACAGCTTCATTCCCTTACCCACTACAACTTGACCCCCTTACCTCATATGAGGCATCTTTATTGTCGATGGAAACTTATAATACCTTGTTTAATATCACAGAGAAAAACAGCAAGTTTAGTTATAATCCAGGAAGTGGATATAAAACTATAACTGTTTCACCTGGAGCTTACGAGATTTCTCAAATATCTTCAGAAGTCTCTCGCCTTATGAAAGAAAAAGGTGATGAACCAAAAAATATTGTAATAGATATTCAAAAACACACTTCAAAATCAACTATTAAACTTAAAAATAATTATAAAGTTGATTTCACGATTGAAAATTCGTTTAGAGAGCTATTGGGTTTCTCTTCAAAAAAGATTGAAAATAACGGGACGTTTTACAGTGATAATGTTATCCAAATATCCTCCGGTATAAATTCAGTATTAATTCATTGTGATTTGATTGATGGTGCTTATAACGATGGAATAAGAACAAATACAATATTTTCATTCAGTGCATACTCAACCCCGATTGGTTATAAATTTAATATGGAACCAAAAAATCTTGTCTATTTACCTGTGTCAGGAAAAACCATATACAGAGTAAATTTTAGGATAACCGACCAAGATAATCGTATGATATCCTTTAATGATGAAATTATATCCATCAGAATTCACCTACGTGAAGTTTTTCAATAAATAAATAATGGTTATTGTGAGAAAACACGAGTTGGGAAAATATAAAATAATTACAGGGGAGGGCATGTTCCTTTCACCAGACTATACAAGGTATGTGGGTAGAGGATACTATAAACCTAAGAGACAACGAGGTGTAGGTCATCAATTTCGAAATAAAGGAGATGGGATAATTGATACTCTAATGGGTATTGGTTCAACCATCCTTAAACATAAAGACCTAATTGGTTCAACTGCTTCTGCCGTGGGCTCCGTTGCGGGTGCTATAAAGAGTATAAAAGATGCTCAAAAGGAGTCTCATAAATTACAAGCAATCAAAGAAATAAAAAAAGGTAAAACTCAACTATCTTCACAAGAACGACAAAAAATCATTAAAATACTTGGGTCAGGGTTTCAACAATTTTAATGCTATATAAATACAAGTATGGAAGCGATTGATAGTATCTATGATTTGGATGATACGATTATCATTTCAAACTCCACTAAAAAGGAAGACTATTTTAAGGTAAATGCTATAACAGGAACAGACTGGAATTCAAACGGAACAAAAAGTTTTGAAATAAATAATCAACAAACTTACTTGAATATAGCTGATAGTTTCTTGCTGTGTAAATTTAAATTCACTAAGGCTGCGAATAATACTAATGCTACACTCGTAAATGATTTCTTCTGGAAAATGTTTGACAGTGTCCGCCTGTATATTGGAACACAAGAGGTTGAAGCGGTTGATTATGTCTCTGCTACATCTGAAATGATGAAATTTACACTATATTCGTTTAGTGATAGAATGGGTAAGGGAGCTGTTGAAGGTTTTATTCCTGATATGTCAACGGGTACAAACGCAGACCCTGGTTATAGTCAAAGGAAGTCAATGTATAATGATGAAACAAAAGCAGTGAATAGTTTTACCGTAGCAGTACCTCTTAAAGGTATATTTGGATTTTGCGATTATGATAAAGTTTTGTATGGTCTTAAAATTAGATTTCAACTACAAAGGAATGATAATGTAAATAGGTTGCTTTTTGGGGATGAAAATGCTTTTGGAGACAACAATAAATTTGTTATTAATGATTTGTGTTGGTATATCAGTGAATATACTCCTAATCTTAAAACGGAAGAGATGTTAAATAGAAGACTTAACTCAAAGAAACCGCAAAATGTATCATACCTTAAAAGAAGATGTCAACACGTTAAACTGGAACACACTACCTACACTTGGAATTTGGGTGTTCTTCAAGGAAAGCCACGATACCTCTGGCTCATTTTTAAAAAACCAGATGGAGAGGACGGTACTAATAAGAATAATGCGCTGAGTGATAATGCTAAGGTGAAACAACTTCGGGTTTCTCTTGATGGCACATTTTATCCGCGAGATAGATTGGAAATTGATTGGGAAAAAAATGATTATGCGGAAGCCTACAAGTCCTACCAAAAGGTGTGTGAAAGTAATGGTAATAATGATCCTATTTTGGATATGGTTGCGTTTCAAAAACTTTATACAATCTACGCAATTGACCTGAGTTCTCAAAAGGAAACTATAAAGTCTAATCGAGTGGATACTTCTCTATACATTGAAAGAGGGGAGAGTGAAGAGGTTAATGCATATTGTTTGCTTTTGGAGGAAACAGAATTACAGATTAATACAGATAATGGTGTTATGATTAATATCACATAGGTTTTTTCTCATAAATAAATGGTTGGGGTATATGTTAATCAAATCAATCTTAATAAATTAACATCTTGTATTCAAAATCAAAAGCCTTGTATTATTAATGTTAATACAATTCAAAGAAAAGGAGCTGTAAGAATTGATGTTTTACTCACACACACACAAGTAAAAACACTAAATGATGTTGGATCACTTAAAATTAAAATGACGAAACCTATGTTAAAGAAATATTCAATAGATGAGTCAAGAGGAGGATTTCTCCCGTTTCTAATTCCTTTATTTGCTGGTTTAAGTGCGGCGGGAGCATTGACTGGTGGTATTTCAGCAGCGGTAAAAACTGCTAACGAAAGGAAGGCACAACTAAAAGCTCAAAAAGAATTGGAAAGACATAACAAGGAGTTGGAGAAACAAATTAGTGGAAGTGGTGTAATTGTAGATTTTGCTCAAAAACTTGAAAGTCTACCTGATAAAGCTAGATTGTTGGTTGGAGATATGCTTTCCTCTATCGCTCAAGCGGGTGTTAAACTAACTAAACGGGGTAATGGATTGTATCTTTCTCATAAATAAATGGATAAATGGTTTAAACAATTTGGAAAGAATACAACGTCAAATATAGAACTAGCTAAGTATTGTAAAACACTAAAAATTGATAATGTGGTTATTTGTATGAGAGATGAATTAACACATATAAATAAGAATACAAAGAATATTATTATGAATTTAGACACACAGAATGGTTCTCATTGGGTTTGTATTCATAATAGTCAGGATAAATATTATTTTGATAGTTATGGTATGCCACCACCTGTTGAAGTAATACAATTCTTACAGAATGGTGTTTATCAAACATTCCAAGTTCAAGAAATTAATTCTAAATGTTGTGGCCAATTATGTTTATATGTATTATTTCAACTCAACAATAATGAAAATTTTTATGATATCATTTTTTATCTAATATAAATGACCTATGTTGGAAAAGATGGTTCTATCTTTGGAAAATCCTCTCAGGATATTGATTTATCAAATTATTATACAAAGGCACAGGCTGAACGACAAAAATATAGTGTAAGTAAAAATATTAATATGAAGAATACTTATAAATTAATCAATTATCCAAACCCTACAGATGCGAATGACTTGATTAGATTCAGTGATTTATCACAATATATATCTTTAAAGAAAACAGCACGTTTTGTGAAACAAGTAAAATTTACAACCACAACACCTGGTTATACTGACCATACACCTTTCCTCATTGAATTTAACTACCTGCTTACAATTAAATTTTATAAAGAAGGACATTTAGTTAATATGCGAATTAATAAATGGGGGTATGATATGCCTGATTTAGGGTATAATTGGTCTTTTTCAATAAACATAGAAGACCTACATGATTTAAATCAGTCTCGTAAAGAAGAATATTATCCACTTGGTGAAGATAAGGATTTATGTGGAAGTACAATTAGTAAACAACAAATACGTGATTTTAAGAAAATAAAAATATATGATAGTATAGCGATGGTTCGCATGACAAAGAAGGAAGGTAATGAGATAAGGATAGAAAGCCGAGGAATACAAACCGATTTGGTAGTGGGAAGATGGGGTGGTATTACCTGTCATAATATTAATCTCACATATATTTCTGATACATAAATGGCAGGAAGAAGACTACAAGAGAATTATAATTTTTGTATTCAAGGATACCTACAAGAAAAGGGTGCTCGGTATTACATACCTTATGATTTGGAGCATATACATGGGAATTTTGTCATAAAAAACTGGCCTTATACTGATATTGTTAAACCCACAAATAGAGACTTGTTTAAAATATTAAATAAAAATGAACTTCTCAAAGTTATGAAATATAAAACTCTTTTAGAAATCGTCAACAAATCTTATTGGTATCCTATTATGAGAAAAATAATTATAGATACAAGAATATCTCAAAATCCAGATGAGTATATGTATAATATTCTTTGGGGTTCAAACTCAAGGGTAGCAAGGGATGAGGAAGGAGTTGAAGAAGAGAAGGAGGAAAGAGAGAAAAAGGAGAAGGAGGAAAGGGAGAGGGAGGAGAAGGAGGAGAGGGAGAAAAAGGAGGAGAAGGAGGAGAGGGAGAAAAAGGAGAAGGAGGAAAGGGAGAAAAGGGAGAAGGAGGAAAGGGAGAAAAGGGAGAAAAAGGAGAAGGAGGAGAGGGAGAAAATGGAGGAGGAGGAGAGGGAGCAAAGAGAGAGGGAGGAAAAATATAAAAAGATGGAAATCACTGAGATTCATAAAAGATTGAGTGTATTAAAGCAAATAAATCAATCTCAACGCACCGAAGAGGAAATTAAAGAATTAACAACTCTTATGAAGATAATGGTTTCAAAAATAAGAACGTCAATGTCTTCAATTTCAGAGATTTAAACGAGAAAGTGGTGAAGAAGAAGAAGAAGAAGAAGGAAAAGATTATGTGATTGATGATGTTGGTGTCATTGACTTTAGTTAGTTTTTATTTGTAAATAAATGGAGGAGAGAGTGAAGGCATTCCTTAGGATTCTTTATGTTTTAAAAATAAAGATTGAAATGTATATGTTGAAAACCAAAAAGGTTTTGATACTCTGTCGGAATTTTTCTGATAAATAAATATGAGTTATTGTCTCAAATGTAAAAAGAAAACTAAATCTAAAAATATCTCTTATGTTAAAGCTAAAAATAATAGAGTTTATCAAAAAGGAATATGTCAAGTATGTGGCTCTAAAAAGTGCCAATTCATCTCTCCTAAAAGAGGAGGAGACATACAAAAGTTTCTGTCAGGAAGTAAATTTACAACAACTGGAATTCCAGGGGAATTACACCTTCCAGGGTATTCTTTCTGTGGTCCAGGAACAAACTTGGATAAAAGATTAGATGAGGCTGACAATCCTAAACCTTGGTCTAAACCTACAAATAGGGTTGACGAAGTGTGTATGAAGCATGATATTGCTTATGGGAAAACCACTACGTTGACTGAAAAACATAAAGCCGACAGCGAAATGTTGTATAATTTGTCTTTGATACAAAATCCAACGTTGAGAGAGAAAGTTGATAGGTTTATTGTGAGAAATTTGATAAATGCTAAATTGAAACTTGGTCTTGGTTATTCCTCAAAAAACTATTAGGCTCTAATGATGCCATCAAGACTGAGGAGCTTTTGGCTGAAGAATTACACAAACCTATAATCACAAAGTTTAAAAGAAGGAAGGTTTATTCTAAATACACTGACCACATATGGTCCGCTGATTTAATTGAATTGAATAATGACAGGGGATACAGGTATGCTTTAACCGTTATTGATTTGAGGAGTAGATTTGCCTGGGTTGTCCCTTTAAAAAATAAAAGGGGTGATACTTTAATGTTAGCCTTTAAGCTAATATTTGATCGGGATAAAAGGAAACCAAAGAAGTTATGGACTGATGAGGGAACAGAGTTCTATAACAAAATATTCATGAAATTTCTTAAGGGGAAGGGTATTAAATTATACAGCACCTTTAATGAAGGAAAGGCAGTTGTTATTGAGCGTTTTAATCGTACTTTAAAAGAGAAATTATATAAAAAATTCACACAACTCGGTTCTCAAAAATGGGTGTATTTAATTCAGGATATTGTAGATAATTACAATAATACAGTTCATTCATCAACACAATCAAAACCATCAGAAACATTTACAAAATTAGAATATGAAAAGGAGATTAATTTGAGAAAGCCCAAGTTTAAAGTTGGTGATATTGTAAGAATATACAAATGGAAAAGTCATTTTGAGAAAGGTTATACACAAAAATGGACTCGTGAATTATTTAAAATCATTGATGTAATGGATACAGTCCCTTGGACCTACAAATTATATGATTTAAATGGAGAAGAAATCTTGGGTTCATTTTACTCACAAGAATTACAAAAAACACAAGTAAGCAGATAATACCCTTGAAAATAATAAATAAATAAATAAAATGTAATGGGGATACGTTTTTAAATCTGTGAACCCCAAACACAGAATCCCACAACTTTTTAGTTGGGGCTTAACTTTTGTGTGTGTATAATGGGGATACGTTTTTAAATCTGTGAACCCCAAACACAGAATCCCACAACTTTTTAGTTGGGGCTTAACTTTTGTGTGTGTGTGTATGTGCGAGTGAGTCATAATAATATACAAACCCTAACCCAACCCCATCCCTAACCCAAACCCATCCCTAACCCAACCCATCCCTAACCCAACCCCATCCCTAACCCAACCCCATCCCCAACCCAACCCCATCCCTAACCCAACCCCATCCCTAACCCAACCCCATCCCTAACCCAACCCCATCCCCAACCCAACCCCATCCCTAACCCAACCCCATCCCTAACCCTCACATTCAAAATCCCAACCCTAACCCAATCCCATCCCTAACCCAACCCCAACCCTAACCCTCACATTCAAAATCCCAACCCTAACCCAACCCATCCCTAACCCAACCCCATCCCTAACCCAACCCCATCCCTAACCCAACCCCAACCCTAACCCTCACATTCAAAATCCCAACCCTAACCCAACCCCATCCCTAACCCAACCCATCCCTAACCCAACCCCATCCCTAACCCAACCCCATCCCCAACCCAACCCCATCCCTAACCCAACCCCATCCCTAACCCAACCCCATCCCTAACCCAACCCCATCCCCAACCCAACCCCATCCCTAACCCAACCCCATCCCTAACCCTCACATTCAAAATCCCAACCCTAACCCAATCCCATCCCTAACCCAACCCCAACCCTAACCCTCACATTCAAAATCCCAACCCTAACCCAACCCATCCCTAACCCAACCCCATCCCTAACCCAACCCCATCCCTAACCCAACCCCAACCCTAACCCTCACATTCAAAATCCCAACCCTAACCCAACCCCATCCCTAACCCTCACATTCAAAATCCCACCCAAACCCTAACATAATCTTTCTTTTCTTCTTTTTTAAATACGTATTTCTTCTTTTTTTTCCTCTTCCTCCAATTCTGTCTTTCAAGGCTTTTAAGTTTGAAGAAGTAGAAATGGGAAGAAAGAATTTTCCAGCATTTTCTTCCTCGAACTTTCTTGATATTGCTTAAATCAAGCGTCATTAAATAAAGAACATTGTTCATTGCTTTAGAATCCAAAGAGTCTCCAAGAGGAACCCCACAGGTAGAGTCTCCAAAATAAAACCAACTTTCCAAGTTCCCAAGGTATAACCACATTCCTGTTGAGCCTCCAAGATAGGTATCACATTCCGAGTCATCAAAACAAAACCCCCATTCCGAGTCTCCAAAACGAAACCAGTTTTCAAAGTCTCCAAGGTAAAACTCTTTTCCTAATTTTATGAAATTTAGTGAGTCTCCAAGGTAGGCTCCACAGTTAGAACCATCTAGGCAGACCTCATAATTTGTTTTTCCCAAATTTAGTGAGTCTCCAAGGTAGGCTCCACAGTTAGAACCATCTAGGCAGACCTCATAATTTGTTTTTCCCAAATTTAGTGAGTCTCCAAGGTAGGCTCCACAGTTAGAACCATCTAGGCAGACCTCATAATTTGTTTTTCCCAAATTTAGTGAGTCTCCAAGGTAGGCTCCACAGTTAGAACCATCTAGGCAGACCTCATAATTTGTTTTTCCCAAATTTAGTGAGTCTCCAAGGTAGGCTCCACAGTTAGAACCATCTAGGCAGACCTCATAATTTGTTTTTCCCAAATTTAGTGAGTCTCCAAGGTAGGCTCCACAGTTAGAACCATCTAGGCAAACCTCATAATTTGTTTTTCCCAAATTTAGTGAGTCTCCAAGGTAGGCTCCACAGTTAGAACCATCTAGGCAGACCTCATAATTAGTTTTTCCCAAATTTAGTGAGTCTCCAAGGTAGGCTCCACAGTTAGAACCATCTAGGCAAACCTCATAATTTGTTTTTCCCAAATTTAGTGAGTCTCCAAGGTAGGCTCCACAGTTAGAACCATCTAGGCAAACCTCATAATTTGTTTTTCCCAAATTTAGTGAGTCTCCAAGGTAGGCTCCACAGTTAGAACCATCTAGGCAGACCTCATAATTAGTTTTTCCCAAATTTAGTGAGTCTCCAAGGTATAACTCTTTGGCTGGGTCATCAAGGTAGAACTCGTTCAGTGGGTTTTGTTTTGATAACTCACAATAAGTATCATCATGGTAGAACTCTTTTTCAGGATTTTGTGGATCTCCAAGGTATAACTCTTTGGCTGGGTCATCAAGGTAGAACTCGTTCTGTGGGTCTTGGTTGTTCAAAAGATCTTCAAACAAAAAAATAACTTTATCCCAAGTTGTGTTAAAAGTAGAATTTTCATTTCGTAGCTCAGATACAATTTCCTCCATCGACAAGAGGTTCGAGTCCAGTTCATCAATCTGAAGGTTGAGCGCTACACAGGTAGTAGGACTCCAAGGAATAGCAAAGTTATCCCATTCCATTTCGGCATAGGAGTCCATTCTCAAGTGAAGCAGAAAGCGTGTTTGAAAAAGCCTGTGTGGTCGGTGCCTTTTATAAGAAGGGCTGGGTGTGTGTCATTTCCTGTGGAAATTCCCTGGGCGTGTCTTAACTGGAAATGATGTGATGGAAATTCCCTGAAAATGATGTTATGTATTACCTGGAAATGATACAATGCTGAAGAGTTTATAAAGTGGGTGGGACTTAGCAAAAGTGGGCGGAGCTTAGCAAAAGTGGGCGGGGTATAGCAAAAAGTGGGCGTGGCTTAACAAAAAGTGGGCGGGGCTTAGTAAAAGGTGGGCGTGGCTTACCAAAAAGTGGGCGGGGTTTTTCCAAAAAGTGGACGGAGCTTAACAAAAGGTGGGCAGAGCCTACCAAAAAGTGTGTGGCACTGGAGGCGCTCAAATAAGAACATTGAGGGAGGTTTACCATTTTATCTTAGCTCAGTTAAAATATCTTAATAAAGAACCAAACTCAATCATCTTTTTTGTTAATATATTAGATGGTGAAGAGAGTGGCAAGAGAATTAAATTATTTCCCACGCATAAACAAATATTTGTAGGGTCGTTGTTTGAGTGGGTTATATTCACCAGATGATATTAAGAGTAAAAGGTTAAAAGGTCCATAAGGTCAGAAGGATCACAGGTGTTTAAGTGGTCTAATGAATAAGGATAGCATGTCAAAAGGTTAGAAGGTTCGTAAAGAACAGGGTGAGAGAAATATAGGTGTTTAGGGTCAATGAGGGAGGGAAAGAATTAATATGGAAGTGAATGGGTCAAAGATTAATCTGCCAGATGATATGTAGAAGAAGGATGATAGGTCTATAAGAGAAAACAAATATTTGTAGTGTTTGAGTGGTCTAATGAACAACATTAAGGATAGGTACTACAGACAAAAGGTTTATAAAGATGAGGGTGGGAGAAATAGAGGTGTTTATGATTTTTGAAAAAGACAAGGGGGTAAATGACATTAGATAGGGATTTCCCATGTTAAACGGAGGTGTCCCAGAAGCAACATTATTACACTACTAATATGGATTTTGTATATTTCTTGCTCATTTCATGAACGTCATGAATTCATGAAATAGAACGTCAATTTTGTAAATATCTTTAAAATGATTTCCAGCAATGGTCTGCATTCAAATCTCTGCTCGTTTTCGTGATCAAACGACTTATAAGTGTGTCGATTTTCCCGTTAAAATAATGGTTGAGATCCTGCTTGGTTGGGACCACAGACACGAGCAGATTGCAGAATGGACACTATTTGATTTATAATCATATTAGCGGGTTTTGTAAAAAGCGATTTTATACAGCGTCTGTACAGTAAGCCAAATAATGGCAAAATCGACTGGCTCGATTTTAAGTCATAAAAAATTCCATTGTGGCACAAATATGGGTTTTTGTACCTTCATAAGAGTTAATTCGAAGCGGTTTGGACGCACGTCTGCATTTTATGCACATTTATGTGTGTGATTGGCCAAATGTGCTCTTACGAACACAAGAAATTGTAATCTTATGAATTATGATGTTCTGACAGGGATGACTTGATGAAGTGCACCATCAATTCATTTTTCCCATGTAGGACAGTAATGTAATTTTTAATTTCTACTGTAATGTGATTAATGTAATGGTTGTAATGCAACGTAATTTAAAAAAAAAAAAAATTTTTTTACGTGTCATCTCCAAGTAAGACTTGCACACACTGATGCCAGTAATTGTATCCTGCCAGTGGAATGCGTGCAGGCAGGTTGCCCATGGCAACCGTTTGGTGTTGTTGGCCCTAGCCCACACTTCTTCCATATGGGATCAGAAACGATTTTTTAAAATGTAATTTATTGATATAAGATACTATGACATTTGACAAGGCAATTAAATGGAGGGAAACCAATGATGAAATATATTGTGATCTGTTTATACATGAATGAATTTACATGTACATGAATTTGTTGACCCCAACCCAATCCTAACCCTAACTTCATTCTACCATTATCCACCCCCTCCAAATCATGTTATATTACTGATTGTATGAGGCATGTATAGGATCGTTGATTGTATGGGATTGAATGGGATTGCATATCCCATATGGATCCCATATTGATTTAGCATATCACCTCATTATGTGGTCTTGCTGTGTTTTTGTGTGTATGTGTGGGTATGCATGTGTTTTTGCACCCCTCTCCTCCCCTCCTCCAACCATGGCCCCATAGTGTTAAAGTGATGAGTGCCATGATACGACACAGTTTACATCGTTAAAATAATACACAGATGAGTGTATGATTTGCACCAAGGTTGAGAGGGACAATAGTATCCATCATATAACCTTTCACAGCCTTGTAAGGGAGAATAAGTGCAGCCAATCATACACAGTTATTTTTAGAAAAATACAATGAGTGTCGTATTTCGCATAGTATTAATACCTCTAAGCCCCACCCCTCCCCCAGCCTCATTCCTCCCTTGGCATTCTGCCACTTCTCCTCCTCCCTTCCCCACCCTTTTCCTCCCCTCTTTCCTCCTCCTTTCCTCCTTTTTTTGTTTCACTTTTACCTGTTTTCACCTTTCATAGTTCTCATTGTTTTCTCATTTCTCTCATTGTTTCTCATTCTCATCGTTTTCTCTCATTGTTGATGAGATTCATCATTGTCATCATGATTGTCATATGCTGATTATTATTGATGTTCATTCTCAAATTTTGTTAATGATAACTGTTTCATTGTTGATTATACCACGTGGATGTGTTGATACAGGAAATGTTTGTCTTCTGCAATGGATGATTATGGTATGACTCTGATAATGGTAACAATTTACAATTTTTTTACAATTATAATTTATAATTGCCAATTTACAATTATGGTAAATTTACATTTACAATTTATAATTACAATGATTTACAATGGTCATGATTTTACAATCATGAAAATTGCTATGATTGTCAGGCATGTCATCATTGGGTTTTGATGTAAATCGATTGCATGGACTTTAAGGATAGCTTTATAGCCCTGCAGGATTAATGATGTATTACAAGTTACAAAGTTTATTGGAGTGTCGAAATTTCGGTATGATTGGATTCCATTGATAAATATTATAAATTAATTGCCATTCATTGGTACACATTTCAGGAATCTTACACCATTTTAATTGTCAAGAACTTTGAGTGTCTTTCAAAGTGAGACATGGTGGGTGACACATGACATGACATGTGACATCACATGACGTGTGACATGTGACACGTGACATGTGACATGGGTGACATGTGAGACATTGCCCAAATGGACTGGCTCATATCTGTCGGAGCAATTTTCGCTGATTGTCTCACAAATGAAGGGTTGAGTTGCCTTCAGTGGTTGTTCAACTTTAATTTGTGATATAATGACCACACAGGATTGAACAAATATGTCAGATATGATCCAGAGGCAGAACGGTGATTTGTCAACTGATGGCAGATATGGGTCAAACGGTGACGACCGATGCTCATATTCCCCGTCAGTAGATGGAACTGTTTTGGCAACATTGGGAAAAGGTTTAGGTATAGAGTAATGTTGATCCCATATCATAGTTCAGTATCAGACATTGGTTTCAATTCGGTATCAGACTGATAAATGTGAATTTGGATATTATCATTTATATTATTTTATTATATATTATTATTAGAATTTTATTGATGAATATTGATAAATTGATTAAAATTGCATAATTTAATTGATTCTGATTCTGAACCGATTGATCTGATTGATTTTGATCTGATTAATTTAATCTGATCTGCTTTTATTTAAATTTAATTTAAACAAGTCAATTGATGGATGAATAAAAAGTGCGGTCTCAGGAAAGAAGCTTTGAGACATTTGCAAAACATCAAGGTGCAGACAACCTGGGATGATGAGCGAGGTGGTGAGTCTAGTGGTTATTTGTTATATTATGTGGTTATTTTGTTTGACCCCCCCCCCTTAACAGGACTTACTGATCCAGACTCATCTGCAACACTGATCAGTGAGATTGGGGTGTGGGAAAAGCCACAGGGCAGGGGGACTCTCTGGAAATCACCTGCAGTCATCAAGTGGACAGGTGGAGAGATACTTCCTGGAAGACCACAGAGTGGAGCTTATCGGAATAAGCTAGACAACAACGCATTCAACGCTACTTTGTATAAGGTGGAACAAACTTCTGCGAGTTTTGCAGTACACACAGTTGATAGTGGATACAGGTGTAGTCCGATGTGTAGTCCTTGTAGTTATTTGATATATTGAGTGAGTATAAAGAGGTACTCACACACAGGCAAAATGGGAAGTGGATTCTGCAAGATTAAACAAGGTCAATTGGACTTGAGTCAAAGAGGTGCTTGTATCAGCTCCATGTATCAGAAATATGGGGCAGAATCACTTAAAGATGTGGAATCCTGGTATGAATGGACGAAAGGTCGAAAAAGTGGATTTCCACAGGAGGGCACTTTTGATAGAAACGTATTGGCAACACTCAAAAAAAGAATTGGAAGCAAGAGGGTGACAGAAGTTCAAAGTGGAGTGGCAACCATTCTATTACTGGGACGCTGAATCTAGGGAGAGGGAGACCAAAGCAAAGATGGGGGGCTTGAAGAAAGAGGTGAAACAGATACAGCATAGGTTGTGTAAGGTAGCAAATCAGATGCCTCTTCGAGTCAGCAATGGAGAGCAATCCCAACCCAAATTGTATCCAGAAGCCAGATCATACGAGACAAATGAACTGGAAGACGAAACTCCTCCACCTTATCGGAGAACTATTGTATATCAGCCACAGGTAGTGCCTGTACCTGTACCTGCCGAAAGACCAGAACAGAGTGCAGCGATTGGTTCTAGTCAACAGAGGACAGGTGAAAGACGTGACCCATTTGAGGTAACTACCCAAGAGGGTGCAATTGGGGCACAGGAACCGACTCAAAGTGGGCAAACGATGCAACCAGCTGTTATACCTTTATCATGCTCTCCATTTCACCATACACGGAGTAAGGGTCGTGTGATAAATGCCAATCAATCTAACGATCAATGTGATTGGCTAATGAATGATCAAAAGTTGACTCTCTCACAAGGAGGGTTTGAGCAATGTGGTGTTATGAATTTTCCTCAGCGGCAATTTCCAGGGGCAAATCAGCAACATCCAGATCTGATGTATAGACCATGGCAGGTACATCAATTGAAGGCACTGCAGAGTAGTATGCCATCAATCAAAACAGATCCACTTCAATTTGCGGAGGAACTGCGGTTAATTGTGGAAACTCAGTTGCCCACTGCAAGAGACATGGAAATACTTTTAAAATGGTTAATTCCTAACACCACCACTTTGAGGAACTTAATGCGTGAGGCCAACTGGGTAAATACGGAAGATGGACAGGTAGACATGCCCACGGAGGCTAGAACGGCATAGATCAATAAATTGATAGAGGCCATAAAAACAAAATTGCCACCAGTGACGGATTGGAACAAAGTGGTTACATGCAAGCAGAAAACAGGCGAAGATGCTAGCGATTATTTGGACAGATTGCGAGATGTTTTCCGACTATATTCAGGCATAGACCGGGCACAAATTGACAATGCCTTAAAACCCCTTTTTATTAATGGTCTATTGCCCAAATTGAAGAGTGCAGTGGAAAGACAATGTATTGCTTGGGAAGGCAAGCCAATGCAAGAAATATTGAATTACGCCTTGCATCATCAGCGGATTCAAGCCAGAAATAGTGCTGTAAATGCCGAGAAATTGATGCAATTACAGACTCAAGCCCTGATGACTACGAATCAACGCAATAGGTTTTCTGGGCAACAACGCAACAATGCAGTAGGAGATAACCAGGGAGTGGGGTGGCAACTCAGGGATCTGGAGAGGCAGCCCAGCGATACAAGTGAACAGGTGGACAAACCAGCCAATGACAGACATCGATGTTTTAATTGTGGAAATATTGGACACTGGAAACGATGTTGTCCATATTCAAATAGGAAGACGAGTTCATAGGACGAACCAAGATCAAGGGTACCAGTGCTTACCGGTACCTCAGATAACGATTAGGCCTTCATTGCTGCAGATCCCAAATGCCAAAAGACCAACATGAATAATTGTTCATGCTTCTTGTCTCAAACATTTTTGGAGCAAGAATGAATTTTACTTTTGCTTATTAGCAAATTAATAATTAATTGATCAGATGCCAAAATTGGATTTTTTGGAACATGAATTAAAAGATCCAGACTTAGAGTTCATTCTGGAAGCCTCATATTTGCCAATTATAAATGTGGTTTTAGGGAGCATTTTGGGAAAAAAAACAATTAAAAAAAAAAAAATTTTTTTTACAAAAGTATGGAACATTGCTTTGCAAAATTTTTTGGAAAACCAAGTGACAAGCGTCACATGATCAGCAGGTGGGCATTTTGGACTATTTTTTGCATGCTCATAGGTCAGTGGTCGACTGACATGTAAATAGAGGTGTTGTAAAATTTGTACAATTTGTAAATTTGTACGATTTGGATAAATTATTGTAGGACCAAAAAGGGTAATTTCAATGTGACATTATAGGGGTTTTCTAAAAAATAAAAAATAAACTTTTTGTCTATTTGTGTATTAGCGTTTCTAACATTAAAGGATAAATTTTACGAAATTGAAATGAAAATTGACACCCATCTTGATCTGTTAATGATGGTTCAAATGCAAACAAATATACATAATGCTTGGGTTTGTGTATGTTTGTGTGTCAATGGTTTTGTTTTGTGTGTCAATCTTACAAGAATATCCAGAAAATTCGTAAAATAAAATAGGAATATAATTTGATTATGAACATTATCTCTTTTGTCAAGGGCGATGGAATATACGGATTTGATGTCCTGGGTTATGAGCAGCCATTAATTAATAGTAAAATTGTGAGTAATCTTGGGATTCCATTTTTGATAGAATTCATATGAGAATAACAGCTATTTATGGATATGAGCTTCATAAAAAATGAGAGAGTACAAAATTAGTCAAATTTGGAAGAGGTCTTACACTGACTTCCCAGAGTACTCTGCTCACAGATTTTTGACAAATATAAACTTGACTTTTATCAGCATATAAATTGTGCTGTATGTATGGATGTGTCTTAGGCATAGATGATATGGGCAGATAGTAAAGAAAATTTTGTTGCATTGAACTATTGTGAGTTTTACAACGAAATGCATTGTGAATCTTAAAACCAAGGGGCAGACGTGAACGCGCTGTTATGTTTTTTACACTCAGATGTTTTTTGGGTTTTTATGGGTTTTTACACTCAGAACACGATGTTACGTGTACCTGCAACATATTTTGTTAATCTGCCACACCTATATTGGCATACTGGTGTCAGTAGTCTTCACTAAGTTGCATAGAAAATGGAGGAACAACTTTTAAGGGAGTATACAACCACGTATTTGGATATTTTCTACAAGAGTAGGGGGTTTCAATGAGTGGTAGCTGTACACATGGGATTTATCAAATTAAGTTATGGAGTTTAAACAAAGTTACTGGTAAACAGAAGGGAAATGGATAGTAAATAAATTCTTCAATGCTGGGTAAATTTAATGAGATATTACAAAGACTTATAAGAGCTATTGTTCTTCCTTATAGCAGTGGGAAAAGAGTGAATTAGAACCAAATGAATTTATTAAATGAATGTGATAGGGATAATATCCTCAATTTGTGTTACTTATTTGATTGTGGGTAAAGAAATTATTTTATCGTAATGGATTGATAACAGCAGCCTGCAATGTCCTGAGAGTGTGCATCCATGTAATTAGAAATCCCAGATTTGTTTTTACAAACAACATTTGGTAGACGTCTTATGTCGATGAGCACTTACTTGGTAGATAAAAATGGTACTGCATGTTGGCAACCACTTTTGCGGCCATTTAGGCCAAACACATTGAGAGAAAAATTGTCGTTCAATACGTAATTTACACATGGCTATTTGTAAAAGGGAAGTTGTTGCGATGGGCAACATTTCTGAAGGTTTATTAAAATGTTATAATATGACATGTGTCAAGGCAAACTATTGGATGGGAAAATTAGATCTGGTTATAGAATGAATTTGCTGAACCTTTGAAGTTAATTCTTTGAAATTGATTGTTTTACTAGTATTTTGAGTTCACATTGGAAATAGTTTGGTAGAGCTTTGTTAAAACCTATGGTTGTGGTATTTTGGAACGAATTCACAGATCATAGGAAGTTGATAACAATAAAAATAAATATGGACCCCGGGAGATAGGGGCATCAGAATAAGGCAAATAATCAGATTTATGTTACATATTAAGGGATTTTTCTTTAGTCACATTTTAAGAAGTTTGTTAGTTTGGTATATAATGTTGAATGTCATTGACATAAATGAGGGCATAACAACTTGTTGTGCACTATGTCCGTTTTACACGATCGATGAACTCATATAACCACAAGTAACACTGTTAAAGAAAAAACAAAAAGCGGGGAGGACTATGCTAATAACATATTAGGCATAGTTTGCTTGTTTGCAAGAATTGTTGGGAATTAGATATTCCTGTTTGTGATTTAAATCATATAATCATTATTAATGCATTTATTTTCTTTGAGTTGAGTTACAACACCTGCATGTGTTTAATTTTTTGAATTATATGAACCTGAAAGTAATTGTGGATGCTATTCTTAGTTTTAGTAGTGTAAAACACATGTCTGATTTGAATATTATTTGTGTGAAGTTGTTATAAAATATAGTGATTTCATATTACAATGTACCCCATCTGATTCAATCTGTGTGGAGAGCAGATATAAATGTGGCTAAGTAAAGGAAAGACAAGACCACATCCCAAATGGAGTGATAACGACATCTGGGAAGAAGTATGAAAAAAGGGAAATTTGTGAAAATGAAGTTAATCTTGGCATACACCCTCTTTCTCAAAGAATGATGAAGAAATGCTCCTTTGGAGGATGGATGTTTACCTTCACCAAGGGAAAATTATGTGACCATTTGTCTGGGTCACACTGCAACATATGGAAAAGGGCTATCACTTACTTGTGTTCAAATACCTCGAACAGTCATCACATCAGCAATTGCAGGACGACGATATTTTACCTGCAACGTTTACGGGATACGGTGACGTGTGTCATTACGTCACCAACTTCCGGGGAGTCAGCATGGAGCTGCAAGCGAACGACTGCCTTTTCCTTCACAACAGCTGTGCACGATTCTGCTGTGTGCTCCTGGTATGGACCATGGGCAACTGAGTACCATGGTCCCAACATCATCATTGCGGATGCATCTGGCATCCCTGCTTCACATCTTGTTGACAAATCAACATCACATCAATACTTGCTCCATGCTCACGATTAGTGAGGAGGCAAGTCGACTACAACTGGATGGAGGCCTTGTTCAAATCTACTATGGCTCACAGCAAGAGTGGCAAGGATGCTGCATGGAGAGCAGGGTCAGTCTTTGACTCTGCCCAGCTATCACAACAGCAGAAAATCCTATGCAAATAGTGAAGGTGTGATGAAGACAACAGGAGAAAATTGTTTTATGCTGAAATTCCAAACACAAGTGATCCGCCCCTTTTTTCAAACAAAGAAAGTCAATATTTGATTAAAGGCAAATATTTTGCCAAATGTTGCAGATGCTTTATTATTTTGATGAACTGAAATTATTGCGTTTTGGTAAAGGTGAAATGTTTTGTGATCTTTATGCAAATGAGTTGAATTGAATTATCAACATAGAAAGAGTCAATGAACAAGGAAATGCATTGTGATCAAAATTCTTCCAGAATGACGGTGTATGCCTTAGGAAATTGAATTACCAGATTAGTGGTATGAATATTTAATGTGGTAATGTTTAGATTAATGGTTAATATAAACATAAAAGAAAAACTGGGGATTGTTGGGGATTAAATATTCATATTGACAATATTGCTAGAATATATATCAATGTAATCTTGTTTAAAGTGGAATTATGTTTTACTTTACGAATGAGCAAAAGAGCATAGAACTAGAATTAACATGTGGTCAGGAGAGTTAATTTCAGACAAGAATGTGTAACGCTCTTGGACCGCCACCTGTCGATCATTAATAGCCTTTGTTCAGGGCACTGCGCACACGCTGCAAATTCTTTTTCAGCAGGTCAGAGTATTTGACCTCTTGAACAGAAATAAAGTGGTGCTCTCAGTCTCCCAAAATAGAGGGGTGGCCAAAAGAGCCAAATAAAGGCTTTTGGATGAAGCAGTCTGGGCCTTTAAAACCAAGAGAAAGTTGCATTGGAGAAGCAGAGTGGACTGGGAGAGTGAACTGAAGAGGAGTTAAAACTGAAGACCAGTTGAACTGATCAACCAACTGGAGATTGTCAACAACTGAACGAGCTTCAAAAGACCTACAGACCGAGCTTCAACCAAGACCTACCAAACGAGCTTCAACAAAGATTGGAACAAAGCCTCATTAAAGATCTCGGCTTAGTATACAACAAATTCTCAAGTATACAACAAATCCTCAAAAGTGAATAAAACATTGATTTTGCTAAAACGAGTTTCTGAAGTTTCTGAAGTAGAACAGTAGTTAAAATTATTATTCTACAAAGGGAATAAAATAGAAAGGGGAAACAACAATAGAAGAGTTAACATAAGAGCTAACATTAATCACAAAAACACAAAATGACACATAAAACATATGATACAGGGAGTGGGAGTCAATATGGGCAGAGAGAGGGAAGCACACAAGTACAACAGTGGAGAACATGGAAACTGTAGACAATAGGGACATCGGGAGATCTGTGTGAGGGAGAGGGCTGGGGGGAGGAGGCATGGGAAGGGGGTGGGGGTTGGAAGAGGTACAAAACACATGGACACTGCTCCGACTTCCAGGAAAGAAGTCGGCATTTCAAAAAGGTTTTTTCAAAAAGAAGTAGGTATTTCAAAAAATAATTAAAGGGTCGTCAAAGGTCTGAGGCGTCTCAGCAGTCTAAATGTAATGAAGAGTTCACGGACTGCGTTTTGGGTGTAAAATTTTTTTTGAAGAAGAAGAAGACGTTTTGGTCGCAAAAACAAACAAACAAACAAACATAACCATATACGTTTGCTATATTGCAAGAAGATTATCTGCATTTGTCAATATGCTAACCTGCCACACTCTTTCGAGACAAAAAAGTTGCATGTTGGATCGCAATGGTTTATAATTTGACAATAAAAGCAGTTTGGTGGAGAAAACCTCTATTTCGCCGCTGTACATTTTTCTTACCTTCTCTGTTTTGCTGGTTGTGATTTTCGGTGGTGGTGAAATTCTGCTGAAGATGTGGTCAGGGAGGAAGCATCTCATAACATCGAGGCAGTTTGTATTTGAGTTCATATTTGAGGCAGAACATTATACTTTGATATCGTAATGTTTTTACATGACGCCATTACCGAGGGAAATGTTTTATTTTCTCTCTTCAGGGAAGATTTTAATGTTTTGATCGAGATTTTAATTTTTTCTAACGATTTTAATGCAATATTTATTTATATATTTTAAGAGTGTGGAACCAGCTATACATGTGACACAAGAGTGCCTGCATTTAATAAAAGTTACTTTTCCAGATTTATTTGTGAAAGTGGAAGTGAAAACTGAGCACGACATTGATGTCCACCTGGATCGACCTGAACCAAATGATGCTGAGGCTTCTGTCCTCGAGAACCATCCCCATGAAGGTTTCTGTCGATGTCCACACATTTTGATTCGAACAGTTTGATGATGAACTCTGGTGTTAAGAAAAAATAACCACGTTTTGATTTAATTGCTTTAAGAAATAATCATGATGGTCGATCAATTTCTCAAACATAATTTATCCCTTTCATTATTATATCAAATATTTTAACCAACAATAATATGCCTTGTTGTATCCTGTTTTCCTTAATTTGTACAATCAATTCTGATTGCATTTTCATTTGACACCTGTTAGTATAGCCCCCGTTAGACTTTGTCCAAAACGGGGGTTTTTGGATTGGGTCTCGTCCAACTGTCTGCAACCATATACCAGAGATGTATGGACCGATTTTGTTCATACTTGGCAGAAAGACAACACATGATGGTGTTCATATGCACATCATTTTGTTTTGCTTTGCAATCAAAGATGGCCGTCTGGAGGCCATTTTAGGTGTAAAAACACTGTGTTGAAAACTTCCTCGGCCATTTCTCGGACACGCATTTACTGATGTTGTTCAAACTTGGCAAACAGATGAGGAATGATGGCTAACATATGCACGTCATTTTTCTTTGAGATCAGATCCAAAATGGCCGACCGTCAGCCATTTTGTTCCTTAAATATATCCCCAACCATTTATTGAACATGCATCGCCGATTTTGATCAAACTTGTCATAAGCACCACATGACGGCATATATGTGCACCTCACTTTATTTTGTGATCTTATCAAATATGGCGGACTGGTAGACTGGCAGCCATTTTTGTTGTAAAAATGCAATATTGACCATATCATCAACCATTTCTCGGACATGCATTTACCAATATTGTTCAAACTTGGAACACAGAAAAGGAATGATGGGATACATATGCACATCCTTAGCTTTCGAGATTCGATCCAGGATGGCTGATTGGTGGCCATTTTGTTCCTCAACTGTGTCCCCAACCATTTATGACATGCATGGACTGATTTTGTTCAAACTTGGCACAACGACAATGCATGAGAGTATACATATGCAGAAGATTTTGTGTTGCAATCCAACTAAAGATGGCCGACTGACGGCCTTTAACTCCGTATGGCAAAATTAGTAAAACCATGGGGACGATGACATTTTACTTCTTTTTTTTCTCATGGGTTTCTTTTACATGTTTAAATATGATCTTGGCTCATCGAAAAATGAGGTGACAGAGAGAAAAAAAGGCAACAAATTGATAGTAAGGCAGTCAGGCCTTACCAATAGAAGAACATCCAAAGAAATAGGAAAGGTGACACATCTACTGTAAATTAATGATTTAATGCTCTTCACCACAAATGATGAAATATTGACAGAATAACTAAAAGTAGAAACTAAAACAATTTGGATGTATTGTTGTTCCACATATGGGACCACACAAAATAGTGAGTGGATCACGAATGCAATTATACTACTATGGAAAACCATGAAGCAATAGCACTACTGTAGAAAACGATGTAACGTCACAAAATGTGACGTGTTATGAGATGTTTAGTCTCAGCAAAGGCAAGTTGAGATATAAGAAACCTTGTCTGTGACGTAGCATGCCTGCTGTATTCAAAGGGTTCATCCTAAGTTGTTAACAATCTTGGCTCATATCAAAGGGTCTTGATGGTACAAAGGGGTCTTTAAGGTCTAATGGGGCCTCATGAGTCTTTTTTTTTTTAATTCAAGGTCTAGGCTCAGAGAAGAGCTACGACAGAGACCAACAGATAATCTCTCACCTTCACCAATGCATTTTATGATACACTAACCCACTACACAAGGGGAAGTAGCTATTCTAATCTTACACAATGGAAATAACCACATGAAGGGACCTGTATGGTGGTTGCCATTGCCTCTGAGCAGTGTTCTAAAACCACAGCATTATGAATATCTTGGGGAAAACCCAAACTTTTGCACAGTACTGTATATTTACCTCAAGAATATTTTTTTACTTTTTTGAAGTGGAACAAATACATATTGTTACGTTTGTGGGGGTAAATTATGGATGACCATAGTGGAGGCAGGATTGTATAGTTATAGCATGGACCGTGGACGAGTATGAGACATCTCGTTGTCGGGAATCCGGAGCTTAGGTTGTTTAAGTGTCTTCACACGAGAAGTGAAGCTATGGTAATTAGATAGGGGTTAAGATTAGTTTTCCCTCAGAATGTGATTGCCCTCGGTGGGTTTTCCCTATGTTTTTACAATTACAACAAGGCCAGCCATAAAACCATCCATTAACCAACCATAACCAACATAACTGCCGTCAGAACCCCAAACATTCTCGATCGGCAACTATACCCCGCCGCCAGAGGATTGTAATGGGCAGGCCACGCCCCAAGCTTCGTCATTGGTTGTGGAGACAGGGTGATTCGCTGGGGCTCGGGATTGGCCAGAGTGACATCATCGAGAGGGTTCGAGAGGAAGAAAGAAGAAGAGTCGTTCTCTCGGTCGCTTTGGTCTAGAGCAGCGTTTCTCAACCGGGGATCCGTGGCCCCCTTGGGCCACGGGCCTTCGACTGGGGGGCCACGAGCGGACGCCGAAAAACTGCGATTCAGTATGCAGAAGCTTGTAATGTACAATTAAGGTGACGAGTCTCCGGTCATAGTGTCAAAGTAAAAAGGGTAGATGAGTTTAACCTTCTCTAAAAAAAGGGTAGATGAGTTTCTCTCCATCTCTTTCTGCTTCTTTACATCTCTACTTCCTTTCTTCTCCTTCCCTCCAGAGCACTTTTCTAAACCTAATTTTCATCCTTACTGTATTACCGTTACAAAAGTAATTAATTCGTATTTGCAATTTTTTTCTCAGATGTCGAAGGCTCGAAAATGGAATGACAGCTATGTCAAGTTTGGATTCACGAATGTCAGTCGAGTTGGTGTGGACTGCGCGCAATGTCTGCACTGCTTGGTCGTGATGTCAAATGCATCACTACGTCCTTCCAAACTTTCAAACCATCGCGACAAGATGCATCCCGGAAGGAAGGAAGATAATATCGACGCTCTGTCTGCGAAACGATCACGATATGACCGTGAAGTGACACTTCCCAAATTTGGAATCCGGCCAGAAGAAAAACCTGCTCTTCAATCCAGCTACGAAGTGGCATACCGAATTGCGAAGTGCAAGAAGCCGCACACTATTGCTGAGGACCTTATCAAGCCATGTACAGAGAAAATGATGGAATTGATGATCGGACCAGAGGCGAAAAAGAAGATCCAGCAAGTTTCGCTCTCTAATGACACGATCCGACGACGGATTGACGACATGGCTGCTGATGTGTGCCGTCAAGTTTGCTCCGAAATCAAACAAAGCACGCTCCAGGCTAGCCTTCAATTAGACGAGTCTACCGACACCGCCCTGGAGAGCCAGTTGATCGCCTTCGCTCGCTACGAGAGAAAGGGAAAGATGAAGGAAGAGTTCTTGTTCTGCAATACCCTACCAACCACAATGACAGCGGCAGATATCAAAGCAATTGTGGACTCTTTTTTTGAAGCTAACGGACTCGGTTGGCAGAATTTCAAGCACATTTGTACTGATGGTGCCCCAGCGATGGTCGGTGTCAGAGGAGGGTTCGTCACACTTGTGAAGAACGAATGGCCCCATGTGATGTCCTCCCACTGTTCGCTACACCGATACGCTCTTGCATCAAAGACTCTTCCGCCTCGTTTGCTGGAAGTCATGGACGTCGCGGTCAAAGTGATCAACTTCATTCGTGCGAAGGCCAAAAATCATTGGCTCTTCCAACTACTGGCCAACGAAATGGGAGCGGAACATGTTGGACTTCTGTTCCACACCAAAGTCCGTTGGCTATCGAGGGGGAAATGCCTCTCTCGGCTGTATGAACTCCGGGTTGAGGTGGAAATCTTCCTGCGAGACAACGAAAACAACCTCCATGTCCACTTCGACAATGAAGAGTTCGTCATGATGCTCGCCTACCTGGCCGATATATTCGGCCAACTCAACGAAATGAACCAGTCCTTGCAAGGCCGTGATGTGACAGTCAGTGACGTTCAAGACAAGCTTGCCGGACTGTCTGCTAGAATGGAAGTCTGGCAGGCACGAATCAAGGCCGGGTCCACTGCCTCGTTTCCTTTCTTGGACGAGTACCTGCAGAAGCAGAGGATTGAGCTTCCCATCGGCATCAAAGATTGCATCACTAGACATCTCGACAATCTCTCCGCTGAGTTCAAATCGTATTTAGACGATGCACCGTTGGATGTTCCGTGGCACAAAGACCCATTCAACGCCAAAATTGAACCTACTGAAGACGAAGCAGAGGAGCTGGCAGAGTTGAAGGTTTCAAAAGCAATGAAGCTGGTCTTCAGTAACAAAGAAGACCTCTCCACCTTCTGGTTGTCTGTTCAGGATGCGTATCCACTACTCAGCAAGAAGGCATCCGTAATGCTCATTCAATTCGCCACAACACATCTTGGCGAATCTGGATTTTCTGACCTTGCGACCATTAAAACGAAGTCCAGAAACCTTCTTGACGTTGGGAACGATATTCGCCTTGCTGTGTCCAAGACGGAGCCGGACATAAGAGGCCTCGTCAGACAATCCCAACAGCAAGTGTCTCATTGATTGTATTGCTTAGAAAAATGTTTACTTTGATTTATCTTTTAAGACTGAGTAAATAAATTTCATAAAACGAAATCTGCATCTTTTATTGAAGGGCAGGGGGCCACGAATGTTAAGCGACTCGGTAGGGGGCCATGGGCCATCAAAGGTTGAGAAACGCTGGTCTAGAGCTTTCGGCTGCGGCTGGCTAATGTGCGCTTGTGAGGAGACTTTTCGGAGCTTTGTGGAACCTTTGCAACGTTGAAGCAGGGGGCGCTATTGGTTAGTGGTGCTCTTCGGGGGAGCCTAAAAGGGAAGCATTTTAGTTTGATTATGTTTTCCCCTGTGTGTTTTTGTGACTGAGTGTAGATGTCTCAAATTAGGATTTCGTTTCACCTCATCTTTCTTTTTCACCTCTTTAATTTATTTTCATTAAATTATTGTGTTGCATTTCATTTGTTGTGTCGTGTTTCCTTGTTCGTGGGTTCAGGAATAAACCCGTGTGGCTTCTGTTCAGGTTAGCACCTCGCCGCCTACTGTCCCGTGTGCACGCCAAAAAGTACTGCCAATTTTCGGGCTGCCACCTCGGGAGTAACAACGATGGGCCATTTGTCACCCAGTGGTCTTAATTGTTGGGCGACAGGACAATATGTACATGTTTGTATATGTTTGTCAGAATTATATCACGAGTATTGAACAGAATTGCATTTCTTTTACAGGTCATGTGATGTTGTATTTACAGGTGGATTCATTGAATCTACAAGGGAGACTGCACCTACTTTTATGAACAGCGGAGACACAGGCCTGCAAGACTCGCCAACTGAAACAAACAAGAGGACTTTTTCGAAACACAGCAAAACGAGTAATGAATTGTTTGCACGTAATAATTTTCACCAGGCTCACAAAGGAGCGAAAGATGAACGCCCATTCATATGTAAAATTTGTGTAAAATCCTTCAGTCATTCATCCAGCTTTACATCACACCTGCGAAAACACAATGGTGAATGCCCATACAAATGCACAAGTTGTGGAAAATCTTTCAATCGATCATCCACCCTTACAAGGCACGTGGAAATTCATAATGGCGAGCGCGCATACAAATGCATAAGTTGTGGAAAATCTTTTTATCACTCATCCAACCTTAAACGTCACATGAAAATTCACAATAATGGTGAACGCCCATATGAATGCAAAAGTTGTGGAAAATCTTTTAATCAATCAGCCTACCTTAAATCACACATGAGAATTCACAGTGGTGAACGCCCATACAAATGCACAAGTTGTGGAAAATCTTTTAATGATTTATCCACCGTTAAACGTCACATGAAAATTCACAGTGGTGAACGCCCATACAAATGCACAAGTTGTGGAAAATCTTTTTATCACTCATCCAACCTTAAACGTCACATGAAAATTCACAATAATGGTGAACGCCCATATGAATGCAAAAGTTGTGGAAAATCTTTTAATCAATCAGCCTACCTTAAATCACACATGAGAATTCACAGTGGTGAACGCCCATACAAATGCACAAGTTGTGGAAAATCTTTTAATCAATCAGCCTACCTTAAATCACACATGAGAATTCATAATGGTGAACGCCCATACAAATGCACAAGTTGTGGAAAATCTTTTAATAATTCATCCACCCTCACAAGGCACATTAAAATTCACAATGGTGAACGTCCATACAAATGCACAAGTTGTGGAAAAACTTTTAATCGGCCATCCTCCATGAAATCACACATGACAATTCACAAATGACATTACATTTGGCTTCCGGTTCCGCCGGCGAAGTAGTGTTCATCCGAGCTCTCCAGGTCACCAAAGTTAAGTATTTTCACGTTTGTGTTTTTGTCAAATTTGTACTCTTTATTTTACTGTGTATGTGTTTACTGTGAATTTCTAGTTATATCTCGGTTTGTAAATCGTGCATACTTGTGTGTAATAGTCGTTTCGTTTGTGCCGTGTTTGGGGCCTGGGCCCTGGTAGTGTTTTGTTGTTTATTTACTTTCGTTTTTTCATTTTATTGCTTTTGTCTTTGTTTTCCTTTTCACCCTATACCTCCCCCGAACATCGTACCCTCTGTTAAAAGTCTGGCACCCCAAAAAACACAAAATTAATAATTTCCTCCTCTCCTCGCGGCTCCTCCTCCCTCACGACCACGTCTTGTCTCACCCCACCCCTTTTCTGTCCTTCCTTAATATCTTCTTCCTCTCCAGCCGATACTCACCTTTCCAATTCTAGTTTTCAACATACTCCTTCAACCTTTCTCCTTCTTCCTCAGATCCACTTTCCCTTCACCTTCAAAACAAAACAAAATATATGAATGAAAAATTAAAAAGGAGACAAACTCCCTCCTGGCGAACGTCCATACAAATACTAAAACAATTGCATATACACCTCCCTGTTTCTTTGTTCTCTGCTTACCTGGCTGTCAATCTCCCATTCTTCTGTTCCTCCTTCTGAACCTGTTCTGGAATCCTTCATCCCCCTTAGCCTCCATGCCCTCACTTCAGGGAATTTCCCAGATAGTTTTTATGGTTTTGCTTAAAATCATCGGAATTGAATTGAATCTTTGGAATCTCCCACGATGAAGCTAACTCTGAGGGCCTTTCACTCACTCACTGCAGGCAGGTTGATGGTCTTTCCGTCTTCTACCGGCTCCTCTCTGGCCTAGCCACCCCCTCCCTCCCCCAGCCCTGTATGCGCTCTGTCCCCTAAATACTCCTACAGGTCGCACAAGATCTGCCTGAAACCATCTTCTGGTGAAACTGCCAAAATCAAGACTCTATGCTCACCTTCATGCTTTCATTCCTCTTTTCTCCTACCTCTGGAACGAACTCCCTCACTCTCTTCAATCCCACTCCTCCCTCCAGGTCTTTAAAACAGCTCTTCACCACCATCTCTTATCTTCCCCCATCCAGGACCATGATCTTTTATACTCCCCGTTAAAACATCCCAAATCAACCCCTTGAAATGTCCAACTTCCTTCCTGAAATTCCTAGTAGTGTTCCTTTGCTTTATACCGTGTACCCCTTCCCCCTCCCCCTCCCCCACCCCAGCCCCAGCCCTCTCCCTTCTACATATCTACCGACGTCCCTGTTCTTTATTGTTGTTGTGCTTATATGCTTTCCTCTCTCTCCCCCTCTTGTCCCCCGCTCCCTTTATTTAAAGTGTGTTTTTTGGGTCCGTGCACGTTTTCGTGTGTAATGTTCGTTCTTCTTCTGCTCAATACCCGCTCCACCCCATCATGCATCTCTGCCATCAAATCAAATGGACTCCTCCGACGACCCAGGTACATTCACCGTGGCTCCGGTCGTAAGTTTGTTTATTTGCAATCAGGTCACTCCATCCCCGTCCTCTGGTCGGCTCAGCGCACTCTCACTCTTCGTCCCAGCGCACCTGGTCACAGCAACCCACACGATCGCACCTCCTGCCTACGAACCCTGGCTAAATCACCTGAATTCATCCCTGCTGTTCAAAACAACATCAAGCTCACCCTGTTCAACACCCGGTCCCTCAACAACAAATGCCTCATCCTGAACGAATACATCCTGGATAACAAACTGGACTTTCTCTGTCTCACCGAAACCTGGCAACAACCTCTGGACTACTACACACTTAACCTCACCACACCCAATGGATATTCCTACGTCAATAAACCACGCTCGGAGGGCCGAGGTGGTGGAATTGCCGTTATCCACCGTCAAGACATCAAGACCAACCTCATCTCCATCTCATCTGCTCCATCATTTGAACACCTGGCTTTAAAACTCTCTGGTCACACGCAGTCAGTCATGGCTGTCGTCTACCGCCCTCCCAAACCACACCCATCATTCCTGTCTGACTTCTCCTACTTTCTGACCCAGCTATGTTCCCTCTCCCCCTCAATCCTCCTCCTTGGTGATTTCAATATCCACATGGACTCCACTGACTCCACAATAACCACTGACTTCACTGATTTACTCACCTGCTTTAACCTCACTCAACATGTCGACTTTCCTACCCATATCCGTGGTCACATTTTGGACCTTGTCTGCTCCACTGGATTAAATTTGCACCATCTCTATGGCTCCGACCTCACCCTCTCTGACCACTTAGCCATCACTCTGACCATCAACATCCCCGCCCCAACACCAAGGCATTATCGCACAATCAACTTCCGTAAGCTAAACGCTCTTTCACCTACCTCATTCTCATCCACCCTCTCTGAAAAAATGTCCACTTCTCCCTTCATTGACCTCCACACCCCTTCCGACCTCACTGACTACTACAACCACACTCTCTCCTCCTGCCTTGACCAGCTTGCGCCTGTAAAAACCAAAACAGTTTCTTTCACCCATTCTGCTCCCTGGTTTACCCCTGAACTCCACCTGATGAAAACTCGTGCTCGCCAACTTGAAAGACTCCGCAATAAAACGGGTCTCACAGTTCACTCCCAAGCCTACAAGGACCACATACAACACTACAAAGATGCCCTCTCCCGCGCCCGCTCTGCCTACTACTCTCAAATTATCCACTCTGGCTCCGGAAACCCAAAAGCACTCTTCTCGACAATAAACAAACTCCTCCGCCCCCTGAACACCACCACCCAGTCATTCACAGTAGACAACTGCATCTCCTTCCTCTCTTTCTTCCAACGCAAAATTGACAACATCTACAACAGCTTGACCACCGCCGCACCCGCTCCCCCTCCAACCACCTGCCCCCCCCTTGTCCTGCCATCCCCTGTCTCGGTTCTCCCCAATCTCCCCTACTGACCTCTCTGAACTCCTCATAGGAATGAAAACTGCCACCTGCACTCTTGACCCCATCCCCTCCAGCTTTGTCAAAGCCTCCCTCCCTGCTCTCTCTCCACTTATCATTGCAACAATAAACTCCTCCCTGTCTACAGGCATCGTCCCACCTTCCCTCAAAATTGCTGCTGTTACCCCCATTCTAAAAAAACCTGGTCTAAACCCTGACACCCTAAACAACTTCAGACCCATCTCCAACCTACCCTTTCTTTCAAAAGTTTTGGAACGCGCTGTAGCCACTCAACTCAAACATCATCTCTCTGCCAATAACCTGTATGAAACATTCCAATCCGGATTCCGCTCCAACCACAGTACTGAAACTGCTCTCCTCAAAATCACCAACGACCTTCTCCTCTCCTCTGACGCTGGCAACCTCAACATTCTCGTCCTCCTCGACCTCAGCGCTGCCTTTGACACCATTGATCACACTATCCTCCTCACCCGACTTGAATCCACCTTTAACGTTACCGGCACTGCCCTCTCTTGGATTAAATCATACCTCTCTGACAGATGCCAGTTCATCTCCATCAATAACTGCAAATCCCCCACTGCTCCCCTCCCCCAAGGTGTCCCCCAAGGTTCAGTTCTTGGCCCCCTCCTCTTCATCCTTTACCTGTCCCCGCTCGGTCACTTAATCCGCCGTCATGGTCTCCAATTCCACTGCTTCGCCGATGACATCCAGCTTTTCATCTCCACCAAGTCCGTCTCCACCGACACCCACTCTATCCTGACAAACTGCATCACTGAAATAAAATCCTGGCTTCAAATCAACTTCCTCAAGCTTAACTGTGATAAATCTGAAATAATCATCATTGGCCCAAAAACGCTCACAAAATCCACCCATAACTTTGCCCTCAACATCGACGGTATCCCAGTATCCACCTCCCCTCACATCCGGAATCTTGGCGTTATCTTTGACCAAACCCTTTCCTTCGACAAATACACTAAACAGATCACAAAGTCAGCCTTCTTTCACCTGAAAAACATTGCCCGTCTCCGCTCATCCCTCTCCTCCACGGCTGCAGAAACCCTCATCCACGCCTTCATCACCTCCCGTCTGGACTACTGCAATAGCCTCCTCTATGGTTCACCCTCAAAAATCACCAATAAACTCCAATACATTCAGAACTCCGCTGCCCGTCTACTCACCCATTCCCGGACCCGTGACCACATCACCCCCGTCCTTTACAAGCTTCACTGGCTCCCCATCCCCCAGAGAATCCAGTACAAATTCCTCCTCTTGACATACAAAGCCCTCCATAACCTGGCCCCATCCTACCTGGCTGACCTCCTCTCCAGACACACTCCCACCCGCAACCTCCGCTCTGCTGGTACCAACCTCCTGACCCCCTCCATCCGGACCAAATTCAGATCCTGGGGGGACAGGGCCTTCTCCATCGCTGCTCCCACCCTCTGGAACTCACTACCTCACACCATCAGAGACTCCTCCTCACTCACCACATTCAAAACATCACTAAAGACCCACCTGTTCAACACTGCATTCAACATTCAACCCACAGCATTTAACCCCTGACTATCTCTTCTCCTTCTCCCTCCTTTTGCTTGAAATATTTCCCTATTGATTCTTGTCTTTTTGCAATTGTTGTTTTCATGTATTGTTATGCATTATGTTTTCCACTCTGTCAAAGCGCCTTTGGGCTTCTGGAAAAGCGCTATACAAAATAAATGAATTATTATTATTATTATTATTATTATTATTATTATTAATGTATTCACTCTTTCACGAACCCTGACTGTCTCCAAAAAAAATAAAAAATGAAGAAAGCCCATACATGTGCACAAGTTTTGGAAAATCTTTTAATTAGTCATCCACCGTGGAAGTAAAATAATGAGTTCACAATGTTCAATTGATGGTTCTTTTTTAAAAAGAGAATTTATGACCATAATTATAAGGTAATGCAGAGCTCTAGAGACCATGTGATTGCTGCAAAGCATTTTGGGCGAGTACTAAAAAAGTGATGAGCATTTTGTTTTCATCTCTATGTTTCAAAGCTTTGCAATGTAAAAACTGCTCGTATAAGATAACAGATCACAGAGTCTCTTGTTTGCCATCTACTGATCACTATCTGTTGTTTACTTGTAAAATCCTCAATATCAACAGGACGAGGCATGAATTGTGATTTCCCCATAAATTGGCACATCTCTGTTTATTTCACTGTATATAAGTGGTTCATTTGAAACATTTCACGAGAGAGGATGAACGTGCGCATGTGCTGACCCTGTGTTGTTTTGGCACCTCTCTCCATGTGCACGTATTTAATAAATGATTCAACCAATCTGTGAACTGGTATGACTTGATCGAGGTTCGAGTTATTCCGCGACAGTAAATGGTGATGGGGATGGAATCGCAAAACCCTGCGTGTGAGGGGGGGGGGGGGGAAGGGGTAGGGCATGAGGGGGGAAAGGCGTGAGTAGAGTGGTGTGGTTCAGCTGAGTTGATGCAGATGTGAATGGCTGCCTAAATGTGAATGGCTGCCTAAAAGGGAAGGTAAGAGGACCTTGCTGAGATTCTTTTCCTGTCCTTTTTGTTGTGTCACATTCGCTGAAGTCGTGCTCCCCGTCTTTGAACCCAACGGGTGACGCGATCCTCAGAAATTGAGTAGAATTATTTATTTTTAGGGAACGGGTTGTGGAAACCCATCATTCTAATGCAATATAGTATCGAAATCCCTGGAGCTTCAAGCTCACAGGATCCTAGAAGTCAATGAAGTGTGGAAACCAAGGAGCTCCTGCTGATTTCTCAAATCCTTGTAAATTTGTTATAGGATCAGAGTTCGTATAGGGACTTGGACCCATATGCATAACAATATGCAAACACGGGTCATTGACCCGTTTAGGTTTAGGGATTTGGAATCCTGCTGATCCGAATGTTCCATTGCACTAAAGGTCTGGAATCCCGTGGCATTGCTCAGTATATGATTGTGGCTGTGCACTTTTGTGAGTGAATTGTTTGATTGACAAACTGGGCATTAAGCAAGATAAGGTGAAGGTCTCGGTGTACCCCATAACTCCTAAAGCAGGGGTTCCCAACCTTTATTGTGTTATGGCCCCCTTGGCTCCCAGAGCACATCCCCAGCACCCACCTCCCTTTCACGAGGGTCGAGCGGCAGAGCACATGTAAGCAGGCTAAGGGGGTCTGGGGGCATGCCCCCCCCCCTAATTTTTTGATTTCTAGATGCTCTGTGGTGCAATGGTGCATTCTGAGAGGTGTTTTTTCCTTTAATTGGCTATTTTGTTTGGATGAGAATTGGTAAATTATTACACAGAAAATGAGGATTTCCAAGTAGCCAACATGAACATTTTGTTCCATCCTTTTTTTCTGTTCCTTCCTGGCTCCCAACTACATCGTTTTTGGAAGAAGCAAACAAAGCAACATCACTCGAATGATGCATGTTTGATATGAGATTTTAATATTATCAGTAGCAACACTATGGACAGCATAAAATAGAATTGTCACACAAGAAAATAGTATGAAAAGGTTCCAAGTCAAGAATATGTGAAAACTAAAAACCTCTGTTGTGTCTGTATTTAATGCAGTGTGTTATAATCTCACAAAAAGAAACTCAATTCGACAACAACTCAGGTAATCAAACCTCGGGACGTGGTGCATGCGCCGTAAAAGTGAATTAAAAACTCAGTGGGAAGGCTGTAATTGTATTTTAGCTACCAATTGGGGTATCCGTGGTTGTGTCACAGTCATGGCACAGAGGAGGTCATCTTCCACATGGAGCCGATTACACTGTTTCGATTTGATATTCAATAGCATGGAAAACCCCACTTCGCAGAGATAGGTAGACGGGAATGGCAGAAGCACCTGAATAGCTATCTGGCTGATATTAGGGTAGCGACCCATTCCCACCCAAAACTCCGTCAAGCTCTTTTCTTCGAATGTGTCTTTGGAAAATGAATCGTTTCGGAGATCCAGGAATTCATCTTGCATTGCCTCCGGCATTCTCTCCATGCAAAGGTTGACGGGAAAAAAAAATTTTTTCACAATGTTCTCACAGTTGTTCTCACAATTTTTTGCCTCATTGTCGTCTAAATCAGGAAAATACTTATGAAATTCTACTCCAGTGACAGCAGATGCTCAAGAATGTCATTTTTCAGAACGGGATCAAGCTCTTTTCCCATGCTGTCATGCAATTCAGACATTCTTTCGAACATAGCAATGTTTCCTGTGTTCACTTTCCTGCGCCAGTTTTGGCACTTGGCAACAAATCCTCTGAGATGATCGTGGAAAAGAATAATAATAGTCGCTCTTCCTTGGAGCTTGAGGTTCAGCTGGTTCTGCTGCTTGAAAATGTCAGCAAGATAAGCAAGTCGTGCGTTCCACAATTCTTTGTCGTAATGCTGCAGGAGGTCATGTTTTCCTTGAAGATTCAAGAATGTTTGACTTCCGCATGAAGTTCAAAGACACGGTTCAGAGAATTCCCTTTCGAAAGCCAGCATACAGCAGTATAGTACAGCAATGTTTCATGTTCCGCATTCATGTCTTTGCACAGCTCCTTGAACATTCGGGTGTTGAGAGCCCCTGCCTTGATGTAGTTAACAATCTTGATTACGATTTCAAGAACTTTCTTCAATGAAAGAGGGAGAGTCTTACAAGCCAGGGCGTAGCGATGAATCATACAGTGGGTTCCTTTCGCTTGTGGTGCCAGCATCTTCACTTTTGCTTGGAATCCGGATTTGGAACCAAGCATGGCAGGAGCACCGTCAGTACAGATGCCGCATACATTCTCCCACTGAATTCCTCCTGCATCGATGAACAACTTCATTTTTTCCATGACGTCGTTAGCTTTTGTCGTTGTTTCCAGGGCACTGCAGAACAAGAATTCTTCCTTGATATCATCTCCCTTGACATAGCGAACGAATCCCATTAGCTGGGAGCAGGAACTAACATCGGTCGATTCATTAAGTTGAAAAGAAAACAAGCCGAAAGGCGCCGCATTAATCTCATTGATGATCTGTTGTTTCACATCTTCCGACATGTCACGGATACGACGCTGCACTGTGTTATTCAATAAAGACACCTGTTCAACTTTGCGAGCCTCTGCCTTTCTGAGAACCCGTTTGACAATGAGGAGGGTACAAGGCTTGATGAGTGTCTCCCCAATGGAGTGGGGTTTTTTCTTCTTTGCAATTTCAAGAGAAACTTCATAAGAAGCCTGGACAGTTGCTACATTTTGTTGTTGAAAAGCTCCTCCCTCATCCAACTTCTGTCGCTTTAAATATCTTTCATGCCGCTTGAAAAATTCGGGATCCTGCTTTGCATGTTGTGAATGATTCATCTCGAGGTGCAACTTCAACTTGGATGGCCTCATGGATTCAGTACTATAAACCTTGTGACACAGCACACATTGTGGTTTCTCTTGGCCAGACACGGTAATGGACGTGAATCAAAGCTTTATGTATTCGTCAAGATATTTTCTTTTTTTACACCCAAAAGCCATAACGTCAAATCTGCAATAGGGAAAAAACAAAACAATATCAAAGTGAAAACAATATAAATAAATAAAAAACTTTAAGGAAAAGCGAAAATGATGTCGACTGCACTTTAAGGAATTGTGCAAATTCCACGGGCAATGATAGGAGTATCATTGGAAGAACTGGAGAAGGTACCTAAACGACTATGGACTACATAGTCAGGTTCACTATGTTAACAAATATAATTTCGTTCAAAATTTTGGTAGATTAGCAAAACTATACATTTTTGGAATATTCAGAGCATGAGGAATCCAGAAATTAATGTTTACATTTGCGTAGACACCTTTGCGAAAATGACACTCAGGACAGTGATGAAGATAGTCAGGTTCACTATGTTAACAAATATAATTTCTTTCAAAATTTTGGGATTAGCAAACCTGTACATTTTTGGAATCTTCAGAGCATGGAGAATCTGAAAATCAATTTTGGCATTTGCACAGACACCTGCATGGCCGCCATTTTGGATTTGGAAAATGGCCGCCATAAAATACATATTTTGCGCGATCTCGGCTTCTAGTCAACCTAGAGACTTAATTAAATATGCTAATCCTATGTTTTCTGGGTCAAATAATCCAATAAAGGCCTCAAAATAGTGCTCAGGATTATAGAAAAGCAACAAACAAAGGTAATTGAAAAACATTGTCTTTATATTTGTGATATAACTGTATTTTTTTTTTTTTTTTTTTGTGTATACAAGATCGAGCCTCGTGAAAGAGCTAACATTAATCACACAAAAAGACAAACAGACACACAAAACACAAAAAACAATGGGAGCTGCAGACAAGATGGGGAGAGAGGGGGAAGGACACAAACACAACATTTGAGATCAGGGACATCGGGAGGACTTGGGGGGAGGTGGGAGAGGAATAAAACATATGAACACTGCAAGGACTCTGGGGTGAATTCCCGGGGGTAGAAGGATGAAGGTTTTCGATGGGGGAAGACAAGAGATGGTGGTGAACAGCTGTTTTAAAGACCTGGAGGGAGGAGTGGGATTGAAGGGAGTGGGGGAGTTTGTTCCAGAGGCGGGAGAAAAGGGGAATGAAAGAGTGAAGGTGAGCAGAGAGCCTAGACTTTGGCAGTTTAACCATAAGAGGGTTACAGGCAGATGTTGTGCGACCTGAAGGATTATTGGGGGGACAGAGCACAGAGAGAGCTGGGGGAGCAAGGCCGGAGAGGAGTCGGTAGAAGACAGAAAGACCACCAACCTGCCTGCGGTGAGTGAGTGAAAGGCCCTCGGAGTTGACTTCATCGCAGGAGATTCCAATGACTCTGAAAGCTTTGGCCTCAACAGCGCGTGAAGCCGAGCAAGGTGTGAGGCAGGAGCACCAGCCCAGAGGGGGGAACAGTATTCCATTGAGCTGCGGATGAAAGCCTTGTATGTGGTGAGGAGCTCAGGTGTGCCAAGGAAGGACTTCGCACGACGGAGGATGCCCAGTTGGCGACTGGCTTTGGAGGCCAGCTTGGAAATGTGGTTTTCCCAAGAAAGATCATGGCAGATAGTGAGACCCAAAAGCTTTAGCGACAGAACTACTTGGAGAGGATTGTTGAGAAAGTAGATGGGTGGGTTTTCCAGTCGGTCCTTTCGGAGAGACATTGTAAGATTGTGAGATTTGTCAGGATTGAAAGACATGTTCCACTTGTTTGACCAGTCTGTGATTTTGTCCAGGTCTGCAGAGAGTGAGAAGGCTGCAGACTGCCGATCTGAGGGATGCGGAATGGAGCGGCAGATAGTGGAGTCATCAGCAAAGAGATAGAGAGGATTTTCCAGAGAGTTAGAGAGATCATTGATGAAGACCAGAAATAGCACAGGGCCCAGAAAACTACCTTGGGGAACTCCAGCCAGAACAGGAAGGGAAGATGAGAGAAATCCATTCAGGGCCACACGTTGCCTACGACCAGAGAGGAAATCCACAAGCCATGAGTGGAGATTTCCCTGAATACCATAGGAGGTGAGTTGGGTGAGCAGAGCTGGGTGCCAGACCGTATCGAAGGCACGTGATATGTCAAGTGAGACAGCTCTGATTTCCTATTTGGCATTGAGGACCTCCATCCATTGTTGAGACAGCAGAAGCAACATGTCCAGAGTAGAATGACCTGGTTTGAATCCAAATTGATGATCAGAGATCAAGCCATTGTTGAAGAGGAAGGATTTGATATCCGAAGCAATGATGGATTCCATGACTTTGCTGATAATTGGGAGCAGACTGATTGGTCTGTAGTTGCAAGGATCTGTTTTTGCACCTTTTTTGTGTAAAGCAGTAATGTTTGCTGATTTCCAAGATGCTGGCAGATGACCTTGAGCAAAAGAGAGGGTGAAAAGAACAGAGAGAGGGTGAGATAGAGCGGCAGAGCAGGATTTTAGGACCCGAGGGCTGATGCCATCTGGTCCAGTTGCAGAATCAGAGTCGAGGTTTGATAAAAACTTCTCCACCTTGTCAGGAGAGAAGGACACAGAGTCCAGGAGCAGTTGGGTTCGACTGGGAAAGGTGGGAACAGAGAGAGATGGGTTTGGGACACAAGATTTTGAGGCAAACACAGAGTTGAGGCATTCGGCTTTGTCACATGCGGTGTCAACTGTGTAGCCATTTGAGGTAAGTGAGGGGATGGAGGGGGAACAAACACCAGAAACGGATTTGAACAGACGCCACCAGGATTTGGAGGAAGGAGACAGGTTTGAGAGTTCAAACTTGAGTGTGGAGAGATAGGCTTCCTGGCACTCCTGAGGGTAGAAACACACTTGTTTCAAGCTTGGTGGAAGGAACTGAGATTGCCTTCAGTTGGATTTGCCTTCCAAGACGCAAAGGCAAGTTGTTTCAGGGCAACTGCCTCACCACAACATTCAGTGTACCATGGACGGGAGGAAGGGTAAGACAACTGAAGATGAGATGGGATAAATCTGTGCATGAGAGAGAGCAGTTTGCTTTGGAAGAATTCCCAGGAAGAATTGATGTCAGAGGCATTAGAGATGGGAGACCAGTCCAGTTGATTGATGGCTGCTTGCAGACCGTGCCAGTCGGCCTGAGTGAAATGCCAGACTCGTCGGCGCTGAGGAGGCTCTCTGAGAATGGCCAGTGAGATGTCCACTTTAACAAGCACATGATCAGAAGAACCGATTGGAGCAGAAGAAGAGCAGCAGACATTTGCAGGGAAGTTAGTCATAACCAAGTCCAGAAGAGAAGATACTCCATTGACTGAGATCCGGGTTGGGAAATTGACAGATTGTGTCAGTCCCAATGAGTCGCAGAAGTCATTTGCTGAGGTGCCATGGCTGGTGAGAGATGAACCCACACCCAGCCAGCTGGCATGATGACAGTTGAAGTCCCCACATATGAGGAAGAGAGAGTTTGGATGAGTTGATAGAAGTTGGTCCATGTTGTCCGACAGAGAAATGTAAATGGAGTCATCACTGTTTGGAGGACGGTACAGAACACATATGAACAAAAGGTGGGAGAGGAGAGGAAGCCGTAGCCAGAGGTACTCCTGTGGGTGGGGTGGAGAGAGGGCAGTGCAGGGAGAGTGAGGAAGAGAGTTTTTGATAAAGATGGCCACCCCACCACCAGGACGAGGCTCAGGTCTATCGTACCGGAGGAGGGAGTAACCAGGAAGAGATATTAAGGAATCAGAGACATCTTGAAGGAGGAAAGTTTCTGTTAAGCAGATTAAGTCTGGATTTTCAGAAGCAACCTGAATGGAGAGATCAATCAGGTTTGAGCGACGGCCCCGGATGTTTGAGGTCCATACCGTTAGTGAGGAGAGAGGGGGAGCATCGGGTGCAGGACAGGGGAGGGGAGGGGTAGGGTCAGATGAAGGGTGAGAGGGGATGTAGGAAGAGCAGTTGATAGTGTGTCAGAGATTACAGAAGAGTTACAAGAAAGGGAAGGATGAGGAGGGCGAAAGGTTTGATGGTGATGGAATGAGGCACAGTGAGAGTTTGTTTGAGGGGGGGCAGAGGAAAGTAGAAGGTTGGGGGAGGTGGAGGTATGACATAGAAGGGAGACGAAGTGGGGAGGAGGTGGCGGTTTTGAGAAGGAGTTGGGAGGAGGGAGAATTTGGGAGGGATGGTTGGGGGGGGGGATTTGAAGGGGAGGGGCAAGGGGGAGTTTAGAAAGTGGATGATTAATGAAAGATGAACATATATAACAAATTGGGTTTGTTGTGATTTTCAAGTTAGCGATTCGTTTAAGAACGATGGAGGAGGGATGGAATGAATGAGAATTTAGAGCATGGAGTGATTTGGAATCATAAGAGATTGAATATTTTTTTGAAATGGAATGAGTTGAAGAGGAAATTGAAAGGAGCCTTTTAAATAAGAAGAAAAACAGCGTGTTGTAATAAACCACTGAATAAAACACTGAAGGGGATAGTTGAAACATATTTAAACAGAACTGTGAAGAACAATCTTATATTCACAAAAATACCAATGGGGAGAGGAAGCCTAGAGCGACGAACACGAGTCACTTAAACAGGGCAAAAGGTGGAAGGCAAGCGGAAAATGGGGGCGGGTCGAGACAGCGCACGTGGGCAGAGGCAAAAGCACACGAGGGGAAAGGGAAATAAAAGTTTTTTTTGTTTGTTTTTTTGTTTGTTTTGGAGGGGGTGGGGGTTACAACGTTAGACAAATAGTAGATGTTTGGTGAAGCTTGGTGGGGAAGGGGAAATCAAAAAAGCAAGCAAAACAGCGAAGGAAGGAACAACCTTCGACGGGGGAAGCCTGAGGCTGCAACTGTGAAGATATTGCATGACATAATACATGATATTGCAAGTCCTTTGAAGTTATAGGTTGTTATAGGAAGTTATAGGTAGTATCAGATTGAACTATAAGTCCTATACACAGGATCTACGAGGTCTATACCGTTCAGGAATATGTTTTTACAGATCTTCATGACTGTCCTGAGTGTCATTTTTGCAAAGGTGTCTACGCAAATGTAAACATTAATTTTTGGATTCTTCATGCTCTGAATATTCCAAAAATGTATAGTTTTGCTAATCTACCAAAATTTTGAACGAAAAAACATCGTGAACCTGACTTACACATCCGAACGTCGTAGGGCAGATTAAGGGGGCACAGCCGTTAACAATCAAGATCGACCCAACTAAACAATTGCCACGATGAAACCAGTAAGTAAGCAGTTTCGGAGGATTGAGAAATGGCGAGTACCAAGTGCATATCTACACCAACTAAACAAGTCCCTACATTGGATGACATCGGAATTCTGCAGGATGCCATGACTGATCAGAAATGCGCTAGGTGGGTCAATCATGGATGTTTCCTTAATGATGATTTTAAGGTATGGATGTCTAGCCACGGCGGTGTAATACCGCTGCAAGCCATGTAACCATGGTTGGCTCATATAACTCAGGAGCAAAGGGGGAATGGTATCCATGGTAGCTAAGGAATGGTTTACACTGGGATTTATTCCAGTGCCAGACCAGTGTTGCAAAACGTGTATGATTGGTCCGCAACATAAAGTAGGGAGAGCACAAGGAATAGACGGTCAAGGGGCACGTCCACCATCAATGGGACTGTTTGGACACATGCAAATGGATTTTATGAAAATGCCTCAATGCTTTCTCTTTATGTACCACTAACCAGAACTGTGTGAGCATTTCATTTGAATGTGAAGGAAGCCCTTCCGGAAACAGCAGCTGAGGACTGCCATAAGTTTCAAGAGGGCATATGTGAACTCAGAAAGCCAAGAGGAGAAGGAATCTTCTTCGGATACGCTCTGGGGATGGTGATGTTTGTACTCAGACTGAGTCTGGTTTTACTAGTGATTGTGCTTTACTTGGTTAATGGGGAATTTACTATACAAACGAAACAAAGAAATACAACAGCGGATTTGAATATGTAGGTGTATAGTAATGGAGAAAGGAAGGATATAACAAATTTGTGGCCAGTTATAACCCTACCTATCATTTTGCAAAGATGCCCCTTTATTTGACTATCCAGCAAGAAGTGAAAGGTTATTTATGCTGGGCCCACCTCAAACTGCACAAGGCTGTAGATTCATGGGTAATTGCACTTGCCAATATTACTTGCATTCTCGGGAGTGCTTCAGTGTAACTGCAGTGTTGGGGAGAGAGAGGGACCTGGCCGAACCATTCTCCATACCTTCTCTGCACACTTACCAATTCGTCACTAATGTCACGTTTACAATAAACAAGTGACGTTAATTGTATTTACAAAACGCAACCCAGGACCTGTGATTTCGTTTGGGGGAACAAAAAGAAAATCCTGTGGGAGGGGAGGAGACAGCAGGCAATGCATCGACGCACCAGCACCAATAATCACCAAAACGCACCGCAGTGCACCGTCACCTCAGTTCAATAAAACAAACACACTGTTGGTGGTCTTGCTCTTTGGCTCCCTCTGCTGGCCGATGTTCTTCCAGATGTTGTCATTCTTGATGGCTTGCTGCCTAGTTGTAATGATAATAAATAAAAAGCACAAACTGTGTCCATTTTTATTTCAGGCCCACAGGGGCCGACTATGGGTGGTTCACCTGTGGGCTTGGTGCCACCTCACCGGGTCTGCAAGCAAGATCTTGGGCCATGGTGGCCGGTCCCAGCAGAGGGGCCATGCCCCAACCCGTGGGGTCCATGAGTGGTGCTCAGCCACAGACATGTGGTCCATAATTGGTGCGTGGATGCAGGCAGCTGGTTGCGAGAATTTCGGGCACACAGACGCGGCCTCTCACACGTTCCCCCTCAATGCCCAGAGAGCACGATCCTCGGGTCTTGGAAGGAAGACAGAGATGACAGGTTAGCGAGGGGTAAAGTCACAGGGGTACACATCAACGAAGGTAATGCAAGGTGAGGTGCGCCTGGAGACAGAGCGGAGAAAGGCTCATCCCTATCGTATGTCACCCCACCCGTCACCTGTTCTACCCTTGCCCCTTACCCCCGTATTTACAAAATCTACACACTTACCAATTCGTCACTAATGTCACGTCTTCCCCATATCTCCCCTATACCAAATTCCTCACAATCCCACTAATCCAAAATTTGCCATCACCAATTCATCAATCCCTCTTAAGGAGGGAGAGATGGAACATCAAGCACAATGTCACACCCACGTCATGATGCGTCTCACAATCCAAACATTTGCATAAAAATAACCAAACCATGGCATGGTGTGGAGTTCTGTCACCCCAGGTGAGTGGATGTAGATGGTGTGAGGAGATTCTTCATCCTAACTATCCTCTAAATGACTTTAATACACTTTACACTACCCGGGATCTTTCCCTGCCAATCCATTGGCCATCTTACACTCTGTGCGGTTTTAAGAACCAAATTCCCATTGACCAAACTGTGGTGCTTTATCAATTTGGGGTCTCACTCCCCCGGTTCAACTCCCTGTGCCTTTGCACAATTTCAGGACTGGGTTGTGTGGCTCTCCCAGCAGGTCTACCCACCTGCACACCTCCACCACTGCAGTTTCCTCCGAACTTACCTGCTCCTTACCTAACCTATCTGGGGAAGGCTCTCACTGGCGCTTACCCCCCTCGGTGCCTTCTCTGGCACTGGGCTACCCAGGTCCTTCCTCTGGATCCTGGGGCCCCATTGAACTCTAACTGGCTCCCAGAGCCTACCTGCGGCCTCACCTGGCCGACATCCTCACAGTGGCGGAGTGCCCATTTAACTACACACACTAACAGGCCACACGCCCAGCCATTTCCACGTCACTAATGCACCCATCCAAACACCATTCTTCCACACGCACCACAGATGCCAATATCCAACCACAATCTACCTATACCCTCTACCTAACTCTTAAACTACCCTCCCCGGGTAAATCATGATAGTGGTCCATCCTCCCCATACACTCCCTTCGCACCAACCACTCCACTCCACATTTTCCACCATACTCTCTCCACACCATCCATTCCACACTTCATGTATTCCATACCATTTATTCAACCATTCTCCATACCCCTGTTCACTCACTTGTACACCTCTGCTCACACACCTGGTGCCACCTGCACCCTCCTTCCTCCCAGGCTTCTTCATTCACTCAATACAATGCACAATCACAATTATTCCTCATACACTGCTCCATACACTTCCATGCTCAAGACAACCCACAGTCACACTTTTCACCATACACTTCTAACTCTCCAAACCATTGCCTCAGGCACCCAAATTCTCCCACGCTCATACACACATCTTTCCCGAGCATTGCCTAGCAATTCCTCATTTGCTCAATACTAAGACTCACACACCCACGGCATCATCTGATCTATCTGGTGCCCTTCTAATTTGGTGCTCCCCGTCTTCCCTTTAAACTAAGCACATACCACGTCATTAACAACCATTCTAACTTCTCTACGTCCCCGACTACCTGTACAATGTCGCTACTTACCTGTACAGTTACCTATGGTCATTTCTCTAGATCTCTATACAATTATCCAAACCCTCCCTCGGCGAGCTTACACTGCCAAACCCCATAGCTAGTGCTCATGTGCCCCGTGCGAGGGATGGTGGATTTGCCATCCCACCACCTCGGGCATCTTCCATTATCAATTTTTCCCATTCAATTCCAATTCTTGCCAATCCAAAATTTGCCAATCATCTGCCAATCAAATTTTGCTCATCAATTTTTGCCAATCATCAATTCCCTATCCCTACCAAATGTCCATTAACTTGCGCCTCGGTGCGTCATTACATTCGCAAAGCTCGGCTTCGCCAAGCCGAGCAATGAACGTGGGTGGTTCGTTTCCTGCAGTTGGATCCGTCCGGCATTCGGTTCAGGGGAGGGGTTTGCTCGGGCCGAGATTCCAAGGCCCACCTCGGCGCGGAGCCTTTCGGTCTCCTGCCCGATGGCCCGATCTCACCCAGCCAGAACGCCGCAACCACAAGGGGTCGCCGTGCCGACCCTTCCTACCTGCCCTCGACCCGGGCCGCCCGCGCCGCTTAGCGAAGCACGGATGCGACCATGCAGAGCGAGGCGTGGCGCGGATCGCGCACGGCGGTTCCTTTGAAACCGCCGTGGTTACGATCCCCGCTGGTTCCCGCAGCACCCAAAGCCCGGCACGAACCGAGGGCTCGCGTCGGATAACCGTCGACCGAACCGCTGCTCCGTTTAACGTCGATGCTTCACTTGCATGCTCACACCACGCGTTCCGTTCCTTATTCACTCATCCAGGTGGCTCCATACACTTCGTTATTGTACCTTCTCTTACACACCACCCAGGTACACTCATTACGCTCACAGACTTCGTCACACACCTTACCACCGCACACCTTGGCACACACTCGTCGTTCGCACACCTCATCCACACACCTCTTCGTGCCCACTCCTCGGTCACACCCTCTGTGACAACCATGGGTGTGCACTCTTTTGCACACCCAATCACGCGCTTCCATGTGCCCTCTCGCACCGGCGCCAACACCAACTCAGGTGTATATGCCCGCACACGCTCGACCATTCCAGGTGTGCATCCTTTCATTCCAGGTGTACATTCCTTCTCTCCTGCCACAACCAACCCGTACTCCGTGTCACTCTCACCACCACACTGTCGTGCGTTCCTTCTCACTCTCCATAGTCGGACCTCCTTGCACACCTCCTCCTTACACACACTCTGCACCTGTCACACACCTCATCAGCGGCCTCTCACGTACGCCCGGGTCTAAACCAACACCCAAGCCCCTTGAATCTCCCCTCACACCATATACATTTCCGATTATATCACCACTCACCTCGGCACCTCGTCTTCGCTCCTCCTCCACCACCTGCAAAGTCTTCATTTGGTCAGTGAGCACATCATCACGATTTGAGCACAGACCTTGTACATAATCCATCACTTCCTCCTTTATCTCCCTCTGAGTTTCCCTCCATCTCTTCATAATTTCACTCACCCCCTCTTCCACTTCCTCTAATTTTAGTTTCACCTCTTTTATTTCCCGGTGCGCCCCCTCAATTTCTTCCTCTAATCCATCTTGGTCGTCCCTATGTGCGTTCTTACTTCCCGTTCTTTTGTCTCCATTGCCTCTGTCACCTCGTCCAACCTCTTTGTCAGTCCCTCATGTACCATCTGACATTCCCTCTTTGTCGCTATAAGATCTTTTTTTTATTTCTTTCTGTGTCGGTTTCAACCCCCCGATTACCGCAGTGTTCTTCTCCACTTGCTCCCTTAATTCCTTTTGTCCCACTGTCAGCTGCCCCACCCCCTGCGTCAACTCCTCTATGCCACCTTGTAACTTTGCCGTCCCATTTCTCACCTCTTTCTCCATATGCTCCTCACCCCGCTTTACCTCCTCGCGTACCCCCGCGACCTCTTCGCCCACACCTCATCTGATCTCCTCCCCCATTTCTCCCATCTCTTTGGTAGATGCCGCCCTCATCTGCTCCAAATCATTCCTCTGGGCATCCAATTTGGTTTCTAACCCGATTTTCACCTCCTCTATCTGATTCCCCATCTGTTTAATTTCCCAGGCGGATTGCTCCCCTATTTCCCCTCACTTTGCCTTCCATGGTGTTTTCTAACACCTCTAACCCATTCTTCACCCCTTCCATCTGTTTCTCCTGGGCAGCCATTCTGTTTTCCAACCCCGTTAACCCCTCCTTCATTTCCCCAATTTGGCCCCCCAAATTAGACACTTAGTTGTCTTTGCCGTCCTCCAGTTGGCCCCCCAATTTACCTTCTAGCCCTTCCAAACTGTTGTCTAACCCCTCAAATTTATTGTCTAAACCCTCAAATTTATTGTCTAAACCCTCAAATTTGGCTTCTAGCCACCCGATTTGATTTCCCATATTACTTAACCCATCTCTCAATCCCCCGATTTGGTTTTCCAATCCCCCAAATTTACGGTCCAACTTCCCAATTTGGTCACTCACTTGTTTACCCTGAGCAGTCATCCTATGCTCTGACTCTATCATACAAGCCCTCATTTGACCCATAAAGGTGTCCATATATGATTGCAAATCTACCACCCCCATCTGCGCAGCGGGCGTGGCCCCCGCCACAGCCATGTGCGAGCCGCCGCCATTTTGTGCGCCTGAAACCCCCGCAACCCAATGCGTATTGCCCTCCTCCTCCATGATTTCCACCTCTTCCCTGGAGTCCTGGGCTGCTTCTAACCCTTCTTCTAACTCCCCCACCGGCATCCGGTCGCCTTGATCATCCATGGCACGATTTAAATTTAGGATGTTAAAATAAAATTTTGGCCACTCGTAATTTTGAATACGTTAAGCGCACTTCGGGTCCGAATCTCGCTCCCGACACCAATTGTTACGGAAAAGGAGTACGGCGCTCCCCTTAACTGGGGGGGGGGGGTTAATCCCCCTTCTATTTGCACTGGCCGTCTCCGGTCCTGAAGCTACCCTGCTCCCTTGTGGGGCGGGATTGCCCGAAGTGATTAGTCAAGGGATTCCCGTACACCTCTGGTAATCCCTCCACAAGGCAGGTGGGTAACTTCGCTCAAGACCACGGGCAAGATGTTATTTGCCGAGCTGTTTTTAGCAGCCCGCGGTTCGAACCATTAGCAAAGACTAAACCAGATTCTGAGTGTTGGCCAAATCGTGCCACAGGTACTCAATGGGGGAAATCACAAAGACGAACGGATGTGAAGGAAAAAAGGCAAAGGTAGGAAGAACAGGATTTCATTACTAATTATGTACAAATCAAAGAAACCCAGGGAGAAGGAAAGATACGAAAATAATTACAGAAGAGGAAGAAGACACAGTGCAATTCTAGCTTATCTATGCAGGCTTAACTTAAACCCCAGACAACACAGCCAAACAGACGACAGTCAGACTTACACGAATGGGAATGAAGCAGGAATGGCTGGGGAGAGAAAAAGGATCAGGCGGTCCACAGAACGGCCAGGACGGGAGCGAGCAGCCGCCGGCTCTCCACCCTCGGGTCCACACCGCCGGGATGCTCGTAGCAACGCGTCGGAGCTTGTCATGGCTAGGCTGGTTGGGACAGCGTCTCCCTCGGTTCAGCACACCTCCCTTGTCGCTTGTTGAGGCACCTCCCTTCACAGAACTGTTTGCCACGGAACTCCTCCACGACTCTCCGGTGGGGGCTCTCTCACTCATCTGCCTAAGCAGTCCCTCCCAACCTCCTCTTATGAGGCGCGTGGCGATCAAGCCGCCGGCCTTTTGGAAACGCCCATTGTTGAGCTCGCCTAGGCCTTGATTCGTCGTGAGGGTTCACAGATCCCACCCCTTGATGAGGCGTTGGCAAAGCCACGCCTTGTTCCTGGCGCTTGGCTGACTCCTCCCACATTCTGCTCCGAGATGACCTCGTGTTCATTGGAGTTTGGGGGCGATGATGATGCCAACAACCCCACCCAATGCAACGGCGGCGAAACGCCGCTTTGGAAGCCATGGCGATATTGTAGGGGATCTATCTTATTTCATTTGGTGCATTGCAATGTAAACTAGTGGAAAACAGAGCCTTAACTAATACACATAATAAATAAATAACTACAGAGAGGTTCTATGGTTCTCTACGTGTGTGCGATGGACTAACTAAAAGGACGACCTTTGATCTTTACATGAAACGGAGGTATTTACAAGAATCATTACATTTACAGAGGGTGGTATTTACAATAACACAGGATTCTCAAATCCGCAACAATATGTAGTATAAAAATTTCTACAGAAACATTTCAAACATTACTACATCCATTGTTACTTCACCAAAAAATAATTTTTCTGATTCATTCACCATGTGGAATTAGTTGACGCAGTTAGTTGACGCAATTAGTTGATGCAATTAGTTGCGATCGCAGTTGACTCACACATGAACGTGTCGTCAGGGCCTTTGTTTGCCCTCTAAGGTGGCGTCGCGTTTGTTTGTTAGCTGCTTCGTGATGTCAATGCATAAGGTCCATTTCTCCCGGCTCCCCGGTAGGGGAGGGGGATAACTTGGTGCTCGGGACGGGGGAGGTTCCAAGACTAACCTCCAATTCCCCTATTTCCGGCTCACTCCCGAAACTGCCAGAAGCCTCGCTATGCACCTCCATTTCACCGACCTCCGACATCCACTTTGAGGAAGGTCGTTTCGTGCGTGTGTATTTATTTTAATTCCAAAACAAAATTTTAATTTGTCGAAGACGCGATATCGCGCTTCGTATGTCCAATGGACTGTACAAATTTATCCGCCTCGACTATGAAAATTTCGGTTCCAAATGCTGGGTGGGGTTTTTCACCCAGCCGGCATCGACTCGCTGCCTCTGGCCAAAAACATTAACCGCTAGGTTCGAATCCCTACTGCTTGACACCAATTGTTTTTTTAGGGTCCAATCCCACTACTGACTATCAATTGTCGCGCGGCCATCTTTGATTAATATCAGATGGTCACGGAAAGAAGCCGATCGCGAAGGCCTTAACCCCTGAGGCGAAAACTCGATGGCGGACTCTGGAACCAAAAAGATACACCAAAGCGCGCAGGATGGAGGGGGGCGCGAGAGCCCTGCAGCCGTACCTATTAAATCAATCACACGGGAAACTGCGTTCAAGTATGTACAGTAAAATAATACAAGGATTTATTCAAGTAAAAAGGCAAGGACAGGAAAAAGCACGTGCCGGTAATAAATATCCTAATCGGGACGTCCCTACGCACCAATTTCAGAAACGAGACACAGGAATATGAATTAATAAAAAGAAAAGCGTCCGTTATGTAATTGTAAAATTTTCTGCAGATGTGGCCTTATCTCGTCTGTCGTCGTGCGTCCCCAAGCTCCGCCGCACACCATGAGGCCCTTCGCTCCAGCACCACAGCAACGCGAAGGCCCCAGCCAACACCCACCCCATTCACACACGAGGCCCCAAAGCAGGAAAAGCACCGCACGTCCAATGCAGGCTAGCAGCTCCAAGCGAGGTCGATCTTCACACACGATCAGCCTGCCATGTCCAAGTCAGCTCTCCCGAAGCAAACGTGCAAAAAGCAATTGAACTCCACTCGGGCTATGACTCAACTCAACTCGGGCTGCGCAAGACGAAGAAGAGCTGCAATAGCGAGCTGCACAAAACAAGAACCGGATGTGCTCTCTCCCTCCCTCCGTCTCTGCCTTAAATAACCTTTTTGGTGACGTCAGCCTTGGCGCACTACCTACCAGTGACTTCCACCGAACCTTCCAGCTTCGCGCCTCTCGCACTCGCTGGCTGGAGGTTCGCGCCCAGCGCACCGACCAATCACAGGACCGTAGCGTTGCGATAGCTCGTAGCGTGTAGTGTGGTGATAGCGCATGGCACTCGATGTAGTTAGGCCTGTCGGAGGTGTAATTGGCGGCGGCCATCATCGGCGGTGCCCCGGCCTGGTTTCTTTGCCTGTTCCTTCCGAAGTCACTGTCAGGGAAGGGAGTTATTTAGTGTTGCACTAAGGAGATCCTAACTAAGTGTCTAAGTGGTGTGCATTGCCATAAGGGACAAAGGTTTAGCTACCAGGTGTGACCCACAGGGGCGCTTCTCTTTAATCCCTACTCTACTTATCACTCGAACATCCTGGTATGCTCACAGGTATACTCTTAACCGACAAAACGCCTACTCATGAAACTTATTACAAGGTAGATTCCTTACCGCGACAGATGAAGCACGTTACCTACACAGATCTATCAGGCTCTACATATCACTACCCTACCGACATAACAATACGTGTGAGGGCGAGTCAAAAAGGTTTTCCTTTTCCAACAAGTTTTAGAACCAGAAATGTGACTTCTATTTATGGTTTCAGGAGAATCATTGAGGACTGGGAATAACTGACATGTTTATAAACTGTACAGAAAAGGATGAACATCCGGGTCCAGTTTATTAGTGTGGACTCATTATCCTGCGCTCGCGAAACAAAAAGCAGGGTTAAGCATTCAGTTGCGTACGTGTGCCGTGTGCCGTGTCTGCATTTGAAAAATTCATTTTCTCAGCAACCGTTGATCCGATTGACATGAAATTATCACCATAAGAGCGCCTCCTCCTGTAGAATATTAGAATGATTATTATGACGTCATAGGTCACGTGGTACAGGCGCCATCTTGGAAAAACTTCGCACCTCTATATCTCTGAAACCCCTCCATGGAAAAAATTGAGACCTTGCTCATTATCAACGACTCCCCATGGGGAATAAAATATGTCAATGATGATGTCATCGGTGTCTTGGTTGTGACGTCATAATTCGACAAATACAACACTTATCCATCCGATCATTATTTTTTTAAAAATCAGCAACTGTTGGTCTGATGGACACAAAATTTTCACCATCAGTGCCTCCTCCTTTAGAATATTTTAATGATAATCATGACATCATAGGTTATGTGGTACAGGCGCCATCTTGGAAAAACCGAAAAATGTTGCACCTCTATATCTCCAAAACGGCTGCATGAAAAAATTGAAACATGGATCATTGTAAAGAACTCCATATGGGGAATAGGTGTTGTTAACGATAACGTCATTGGTGCCATAATTATGGTGCCGATGACGTCATTGGTGCAACATCGGCCCGGCAAAGCACATGCCAACTCAGACGCTCTCTCTCGGCGACCCTGTTGGGAGGCACAGTGCAAATTTTGTGACAGGCAGGAAGCCAAGGATCCAATTGGGCAGAACCAAATTGATGCATACCTATATGCAGCGTGGGTGACAAGACAAACTTTGCCACAACCCCCACCTGGATTGGGCGATGGAAATTGGCGAGAGAATCAAAGGGAGGATTCTGTTTTGGGCCCCCTCTTTCATTGGCTGGAGGAGGACAAAAGAGCTTCTTGGGAAGAAATTGCTCCACACGGGGCCCAGGTCAAGGCCTACTGGGCACAATGGCAGATGTTGGGTTTGAATGATGGCCATTTGTATAGAAAGGTAGTAACAACAACGGGCGATGTGGCTTCCTGGTTGACAGTTGCACCGGACAAACTGAAGGAAGTGTTTATGGGGCACGTACATGGGACTAGGACAATGGGACATTTTGGCATGGCTAAATCTTTGTCCAAATTGCGGCAGAGGTTCTACTGGCTGAATTCTGGCAGGGACATTCAAAATTGGGAGAGATCCTGTGACCTCTGCCGCGGTAAGAAGGGATCCCCACGTGCGTGCAAGTCCTTGCTCCAGGTGTACAACGTGGGAGCACCACTTGAGCGGGTGGCAGTAGATGTGGTGGGGCCCCTGCCAGCCACCCGCCGAGGGAACCGGTACATTATGGTGGCAATGCACTACTTCACCAAGTGGTCAGAATCCTACCCATTGCCCAACCAGGAAGCACGGCTGGTAGCTCAGGTTCTATTTGAGGGATTATTCTCCCTGTTTGGTATTCCAAGGGAGCTGCACATCGACCAGGGCCGGAACTTTGAATCCGCGCTCCTGGGTCGGTGTGCGAGCTCCTCCAAAACAATAAGACCCGGACGACCCCTCTTAGGCCTCAATTGGATGAGATGGTGGAGCGATTCAACAGGACCCTTTTAACCCAATTGGCCCTCTTCACCTCCGAGCTCCAGCAGGATTGGGACGAGCATCTTCCTTTTGTACTAATGGCATACCGGACCGCACAGCACGCGACCACTCGGTGCACCCCCGCCTTGTTGATGTTCGGTAGGGAGATGCCTGTCCCCAAGGATTTGTTGATGGGACCCTCACCAGAGGAACCGGGTGAAGCATCTGTGGAAAGTTATGCAACCAATTTGAAAAAGAGCATAGAAAAGGGTCACGAGTTTGCGAGGAAGCAAATTGGCTTGGCTTCCTCGCATATGAAATTGCAGTAAGCCGCCCGGGCACACTCACCTCGGTTCCTTCCCGGAGACATTATTTGACTCTTCTGGCCCTGGAGGAAGAAGGGTGTGTGCCCAAAACTCACCTCACCCTGGAAGGGCCCTGGGGTGGTGCTTCGGCAGGTGACTGATGTGTTTTTCAAAATTCTGTTGGGCCTGCCTGCAGCTTCCACAGATAGTCCACAGGGAGAGATTGAGCCCCTATCTGGGTCGGGGGGCTCCTGGGTGGATTGGCAAGGTGCGGGATGGGAAACTAGGTGTGGTGGATGACACTCCTGGACCCGACCAACCTGCAACTATCTGCACATCAAGGTAAAGGTAAGGCCTTGATGTTTATTGTCCCAGGCCTCGGTACTTGCTCATTTAAATTGGGACATGAGTAATTTGGAATAGGGGATGGGTGAGAGTGATGTCATGGCCAGTGAAGGGATTAGAATGTGTGCCACAGAGGCTTGTGGGTGGCGTTTGTGTTAGTGTTGTGGTTATGTGTTTTGATGTGGTCGTGTGGATGGAGACTGAGTTATGATGGAGTTATGTTGGAGTGATGTGTTTAAAATGTGAATGGGGATTCCACATGTAAGCAGATGTAATGTCACAATGCATGCATGTCATACATGTAATGTCATGCAAGTAAGCAGCATGTCACATGTAAGCAGTATCTTTTTGTGACATCTTTTTATTGGAAATATGTGGTTGAGAATTGAATGGCAGCGGGGAAGGAAATGGATTTTGTGGGTGGGGAAGGTGTATGTGTCCGCAGCTATGGATCAAGCTCTGGAGGAGCGGTGACTGCGGCCTCCTCTGCGGTAATTGCCTCTGGCAGCCAGTGATGTCTGGAAATTGGGAGCCCCTTGGCCTTGCGGTCTGGTTGGGCACCCTGTAGTGTGGAGACCGGTGGCGACCCATGAGGCTGTGTGAAAGCCTGAGCCAACAGAGCCTGGTGTGGAGACCTCCCCTGCAGGATGACAGTTAAAGGAGCTGTTTAGCTGTCACAGGGACAATAATTAAAGGGGGGAGGGATGAAGACGTCATAAGTCAGGTGACTTGTTTTTGGACTGCAGGCACCACAACCTGAAGCCCCCCCGCCATCTTGCTTGTACGATACCTCCCCACTGCCTAGTAGAAACACACACACGTGTAATGACATATTAGTACGGCAGATAGGTGAAATATTTGGGAGAATTGTGACTTTGATGATACAAGCACGAGAGATGGCACACAGTTAGAGTATGCCTGAAGGAAGATATTTGGCTATAGGGCCATCGCAGATTTGTCCTGTGACAACAATGGCGGCCATTTTTCAAAATGGCCTCCATTGCTTGTTATTTTACATAAATTTGGTACATTACTGCGTATAAACTGTTGTTGTGGTCATACAAGCTTGACATTTGGCACATAATTAAAGACCCCTAACTATAGAGTTATCATATATTTGTCCTGTGACAACAATGTTTTTAAAATGGCCGCCATTTATATGGTATATTATGGTATATGGTATATGGTATATTGTGGCGGACACAAAAGCCCACTGGCGTGGTGACATCATTCCACGCACCAAGTGGGCGGTGGCCACGCACCAGGGGTAGGCGTGGCCTCATGATATACACCGGGCGCCCAGCCCGGAACAGTACAGTGTTACAGTGCAGTCTTACAATAAAGACGTTTATATGTTACCGCTTGTCCGCTTCCTCCTTGCTCACAAGCAGCGCGCGTAACGCCGCGCTTTACTGGTGACCCTCGACGTTGGATCTGCCGTAGCGATCCTTCCGAACACGATGCCATGGCAATGGCGATTAAACTTCCCGAATTTTGGGAGGCCCAGGCCGAGGTCTGGTTCGTTCAAGCCGAAGCCCAGTTTCAGCTTCGGCGCCTCACCAACGACGACCTGCGCTACTGCCATGTCGTCGCCTCCCTCGGGCCCGGCACGGCCGCTCGAGTTGTGTCCGTCCTTCGCCACCCACCGGACGGCCACAAGTACGAGACACTCAAGCGGCTACTCCTAGCCACGTTCGGCCTCACGGACGACGCACGTGCTGACCGCCTCCTGGATCTCCCCGAGCTCGGTGAGACGCGCCCGTCGGTCCGAATGGACCATATGCTGTCCCTGTTGGGCGACGAGGCCCCCGGTTCGCTATTCCGGGCGCTTTTCCGTCGCCAACTTCCAGCGCAGGTTCGCCTCGCGTTGGCCGGGACCGGGCTAACGGAACCCCGAGCATTGGCGGCCGAGGCGGACAAGTACTTCGCCGCTTCGGACACGCGGGCGAGCGTTGGCGTGGCCGTCACGGCCTTCGACGCTGATGTTCCACAGCATCATCTTCTACAGCACGCTGATGTTCCACAGCATCATCTTCTACAGCACGCTGATGTTCCACAGCATCATCTTCTACAGCACGCTGATGTTCCACAGCATCATCTTCTACAGCACGCTGATGTTCCACAGCATCATCTTCTACAGCACGCTGTGGTTCAGCAGCATGCTGATACGCACCTCGTGAACGCCGCCACGCCCTGCCCACCGCCGCGGCGAAAACCGCCACCGCGGGGAAACCCGTCGACTCCACCGGCCTGGCGGAGCCAGCCGCGCTCCTCCAGCTCCACCACCTGGTGCCGGTTCCACGCCAAGTTCGGCCACGAAGCTCGGCGGTGTCATCCGCCGTGCTCCTTCAACGGGTCGGGAAATGCCCGGGCCGGCGCTCAATTGTGGCGATGAGCGCCGGCCGTTCGAGCAGCCTGCTGTTCATAACGGACACCTTCTCCGGGCGCCGTTACCTGTGCGACACGGGAGCACAGGTGAGTGTCATTCCCGCCGGCACGTCAGACAAGCACGCCGCGGGTGGGGGCCCCGCGCTGCTTGCCGCGAACGGGACGCCCATCCGTACGTACGGAAAACGCTGCCTCTCTCTGCGGTTTGGAGGGGAGGTTTTCCGATGGACGTTCGTCACCGCCGACGTGCCCATGGCACTGCTTGGCGCGGACTTCCTGTGCCCTAATGGGCTCCTGGTCGATGTCAAGCGCAGACGGCTTGTCCAGGCCGAGACGTTCAGCTCGCTCGCATGTGCGTTGCCCAGCTCAACGAGCGGCTTGCCAAGCGGCTTGCCGAACGATTCGGTTCCGGCCACGTTGGTCTGTACGCTTCCGGCAGCGGACGCATTCACCCGCCTCCTCGCCGGCTTCCCGGCCCTCACGCGGCCCACCTTCTCGGCGGGGGCCGTCAAGCACGGGGTGGCCCATCACATCCCCACCGTCGGGCCACCGGTCTACGCCCGGGCACGCCGCCTCGAGCCGACGAAGCTGGCGGTGGCAAAAGCGGAGTTCGCTACCCTGGAGCGACTCGGCATCGTTCGGCGCTCAGAGAGCGCTTGGGCGTCGCCACTGCACATCGTGCCGAAGCCCGGCGGGGGATGGCGACCGTGCGGGGACTATCGCCGTCTCAATGACGCCACGACTCCCGACCGCTACCCCGTCCCCCACATTCAGGACTTTTCCGCCCGTTTGGCGGGCAGGTCCTTCTTCTCGAAGGTGGACCTCATACGCGGCTACCATCAGGTCCCCGTCAGGCCGGAGGACGTCCCGAAGACGGTGGTCATCACGCCATTCGGACTCTTCGAGTTCCTGCGCATGCCCTTCGGTCTGAAGAATGCGGCTCAGGCGTTCCAGCGACTGATGGACAGCGTCCTGCGCGACTTGGATTTTGTCTACGTCTACCTGGACGATATCCTCGTCGCCAGCGCGTCCCGCGAAGAGCACCTACGCCACCTCCGCACGCTCTTCGAACGCCTGGGCCAGCATGGCCTGATTGTGAACCCCGCAAAGTGCCGGTTCGGCGCCGCCACAATCGATTTTCTGGGGCACCGTGTCACCAGGCACGGCGCCGTCCCCCTGCCGGCCAAGGTGGAGGCGGTGAAGGGGTTTCCGCGCCCCCGCACGATCAGAGGGCTGCAGGAGTTCCTGGGCATGGTGAACTTTTACCATCGGTTCCTGCCCCGTATCGCCCAGCTCCTGCGCCCCCTGCATGAAGCTCTCCGAGGTAAGCCGGGCAAAGGCGACGTTACCTGGACCGAGCAGATGGACATGGCGTTCACGGGCGCGAAGCTCGCCTTGGCTAACGCCACCATGCTCGCGCACCCGGCGCCCGATGCACCGATCGCCCTCACCACCGATGCCTCGGACTACGCGGTGGGCGCGGTGCACGAGCAATGGGTGCGTGGAGCTTGGCAACCGCTGGCGTTCTTTAGCCGGCAGCTTCGCCCGCCCGAACGCCGTTACAGTACCTTCGACCGCGAGTTGCTCGGACTTCACTTGGCGGTCAGGCACTTCCGCCATCTGCTCGAGGGCCGGGCGTTCACTGCCTTCGTCGACCACAAGCCGCTGATCTTCGCGATGGGCAAGGTCACCGAGCCGTGGTCGGCCCGGCAGCAGCGTCACCTCTCGGCCGTGTCCGAGTACACGACGGACATCCAGCACGTCGCGGGGAAGGACAACGCGGTGGCGGATTGCCTTTCCCGGGCCGTCGCCCACGCAGTCCACCTCGGCATCGACTATGCCCGGATGGCAGCGGACCAGGCCGCTGACCCCGACGTCCAGGCCTTGCGGACCGCCGTCACGGGCCTCCGCGTCACCGAGGTGCCGTTCGACGGCGCGGGGGCGGCCCTCTTGTGCGACGTCTCCCTCGGGCGTCCTCGCCCCATTGTACCCGCGGGCTGGCAGCGCCAGGTGTTTGACGCCATCCACGGCCTATCCCACCCGGGCGCGAGGGCCTCCCAAAGGCTGATCGCCGACAAGTTCGTCTGGCATGGCCTCCGGAAGGCCGTCCGCGGCTGGGCCAGGACGTGCCTCACGTGCCAGCGCGCCAAGGTGCACCGGCACACCCAGGCCCCGTTGGCCCCGTTCACGGTGCCGGAACGCCGGTTTGACCACGTCCACGTGGACCTGGTGGGACCTCTGCCCCCCTCACGGGGTTTCACCTACGTCCTCACCATGGTGGACCGCACCACCCGGTGGCCGGAGGCCGTGCCCTTGGCGTCGACAACGGCGGCCGATGTCGCGCAGGCTTTCATCGCCACCTGGGTCGCCCGGTTCGGCGCCCCCTCAGACATCTCATCCGACCGCGGCCCCCAGTTCACCTCGGAGCTCTGGGGGGCGGTTGCGCAGGGGCTCGGGGTCCGGCTGCACCGAACCACGGCCTACCACCCCCAGGCTAACGGCCTGTGTGAGCGATTTCACCGCTCATTGAAGGTCGCGCTCCGGGCCACCCTCCGCGACGGCGGCTGGGTCGACAGGCTCCCCTGGGTCCTGCTGGGCCTCCGGACGGCGCCCAAGGAGGACCTGCGCGCATCCGCGGCGGAGTTGGTCTTCGGGCAACCGCTGCAGGTGCCGGGCGAGTTCCTCCCCGACTCCACGGCACCATGGTCCGCGGCACAGCAGCGCTCCGCTCTGCAAGAGACCGCCCAGAGGTTCGCCCCGGTGCCAACGGCATGCCACGGGCACCCACCGACGCACGTCGCCCCGGAGCTTCGCACGGCGGAGTACGTCTTCGTCCGCCACGATGCCCATCGGACACCACTGCGTCCCCCGTACGACGGGCCTTTCCGCGTGCTGGAGACCGGGGCGAAGCACTTCACCCTGGACATCGGCGGTACTCCTGACCGCGTTTTGGTAGACCGCCTCAAGCCGGCCCACCTCGATGTGGACCATCCACCGCCAGTGGCCCGACCCCCACGTCGGGGCCGCCCTCCTGCGGGCGGACCCCCGGCACCGCCCAGCCCCGCCGCCACGGCGCCCCCCGGTCCTGCACCCATCCCAGGGGCAGCCAGGGGCATCCCACCTGGTATCCCTGCACCCCGGACGCCGCCGATCGCCAGGGGGCGCTTCGGCCGGGTCATTCGTCTGCCCCGCAAACTGGCCCTCCAGGTGCGCGGGAATTCTGGGGGGGGGGGGGGGCGTGTGGCGGACACAAAAGCCCACTGGCGTGGTGACATCATTCCACGCACCAAGTGGGCGGTGGCCACGCACCAGGGGTAGGCGTGGCCTCATGATATACACCGGGCGCCCAGCCCGGAACAGTACAGTGTTACAGTGCAGTCTTACAATAAAGACGTTTATATGTTACCGCTTGTCCGCTTCCTCCTTGCTCACAAGCAGCGCGCGTAACGCCGCGCTTTAATATGGTATATAAATTTGTATAAACTGTTGTTTGAATTATACAAGCATGGTATTTGGTACACAGTTAAATATTCTGACTATTAGAGTCATCACAGATGTGTCCAATAAAAATGGCGCCCAATTTTTAGTATGGCAGATAGGTGAAATATTTGGGAGAATTGTGCCTTTGATGGTACAAGCACGAGAGTTTGGCCTGCAGTTAGAGTATGCCCTAAGGAAGATATTTGGTTTTTGGGCCATCACAGATTTGTCCTGTGACAACAATGGCGTCCATTTTTCAAAAAAGGACAAATCTGTGATGACCCTAGAGCCAAATATCTTTCTTAGGACATACTCTGACTGTGTGCCAAATGCCATACTTGTATCTTCAAAGGCACAATTCCTGCACCTATCTGACATACTACAGACTTGGCATTTAATATGGAATATATATTTTTTCTTGACGTGGGTTTACTTTCTGAACTCAGTATATCAATCTGGTGAGTTTCTTTTACCCTTCGGTGATGCCTTTGTTGAAAGAACCATGTCACTGATTGTCTTTCACAGCAAGAAGTCAATAACAGGATTATATCACAGGTGGCGTGACAAAATGTAAGGACAGGTACATTTGACGATTGGCTTCACAATCGGGTATATAAGGGTTGTTGCATTCTGTATTAGTGGAAAACAACTGCTGCACGTCTACAAAAGTTATTGCCGCTTCCTCTGGAGATGGTCGGTCAACTTGACAATGCTGTTTGTCATGGAGTGGTGGCTTTACGAAATTCTGGCATGAAACAGCGTGCTATTGCTCGGCAGTATGGCATCGCTCAAGGTCAGGTGTCAAAGATCCTGAAACGAAATGCTCAGAGGGGTGTCCCTACTCCAATACCGAGGCCAGGACTTCCACGCAGAACCACAAGGAGAGATGATCGCCAGCTGCACTGGCTAGTCTGCAATGGCCATACCAAGTCAGCTAATCGGCTAAGGGCTGAGTGGTAGCAACTGACAAATGTGCCTGTATCTAGAAGGCTAGTCAACCAACGACTGATTCAAACAGGCTATCATGCCAGGCGTCCCCTGAGAAAGCCACGCCTGACCAGACAACACAGCCAGCACCGATTGCAGTGGGCCAGAGAGCACCGTCAATGGCAGCCAGGATACTGGAATCACGTGACCTTCAGTGACGAGTCTAGATTTCTGGTCTATCGTCAAGATGGCCGCGTCTGAGTGCACAGACAAGTGCATGAAGCCCACACCAAAGATTGTATAGTGCCAAGAGTCCAAGCTGGAGGTGGTGGGGAGACCGTTTGGGCTGCTTTTCATGCAGGGGGCAAAACTGACCTGGTTGTTCGGAATGGAAACCTGAACCAGTTCAAGTACAGGGTCATTCTGGAAGAAACATTGCTTCCATTTGCTCGTGCAGCCTTTCGAGGAAACTTTGTCTTCCAAGATGACAATGCACGGCCTCATCGTGCTCGCATGATCCAACACTTTCTTTCTGACCGTGGTGTAGAGCATATGGAGTGGCCTGCCATGTCCCCGGATATGAATCCGATAGAGAACTTGTGGGCAGAATTAACGCGTCAAATCGACCACTTGGACCAACAGCCGACCTCTGTGTGTGAATTGCAGCAGGCTATTGTCACTGCATGGCAAGCGATTCCTGTCCAAACCTTGGCAAATCTCGTGAACAGCAGGCCTCAATGTGTACGTGCTCTCGTGAATGCTCGTGGGGGTTACACGAAGTACTGAACTGTAATTTTACTGTCCCTAATCCCAGTCATAATTTATCTTTTGTTTTTGTTGAATTTTTTTTTGGCTAATGTGCAAAATAAAGAGATACTTCTGGAAAACGTACAGAAGTTTAACACAGTACTGTCTGTGAATTGAGTTCGATATCAGTTTGCATCACTTTCAAGGAGCAATTTATTTGCTTCGAAATGTCAAATGTGGTTTTTGTTTATTTTAAAGGTCACATTAACAAAATCTGGAATAATTTCAATATAATTCCAATTAACTTTTGGTTCTAAGTCATCTTGAAAAGTAAGTTCACCCCCACTAAAAAAATATTCCATATTAAATGCCAAATCTGTAAAATATATGCCATGGTCTTGCATGGGGGTGAAATACATGTTTTTTTATGATTATTGAAATGTGTGAGAATGGTTATGGGACTTGTGTGAGTGAATGGGGTAGAAATCCACCGAGCCATGTCATTCACCTGTAACACCTGGACTGGGCCCGAGGAAATTTGGGCCCCATTGGGATGGCTCTGCAGGTAACGTTGGGTATTGTGCCATCCATCGGGGGACATGGTCTGTTGGAAGGGGTTGTATAAATGTTTTTTTTTTTTTTTTGGCATTTTCGGATAAGTTTTGTGGTTAAGGTAGGTTTTTGTGAGCTTTGATATTTTTCTTCCTGTGCCAGGAGTTAGGAGCAGGGACTTCAAGCTTTGTAAATATTTGAAATGTGAATTGTTGCTTAAGGGGATAGAACGTTAAGAAGAACAGATAAGTAGCTATGGCTCGCTTCTCACAGCCCTCCTGATTGATTTCATAGGCGAATTAAGTGTGAGTCGTGCTAATTTGGTGGGAGTCGTGCTAAGTGCTAATTAAGTCGGTAAGTGTGAAGACTGGAACGGTAATGCCTGCAGTGAACCTTGTGGGGGATACGGTTCAAGTGGGGTGGGGGGGAGGGGGAGAGGGGACTGCGGGAGGAGAGGAGACTGCGGGAGGAGGAGAGGAGACTGTGGGAGGAGGAGAGGAGACTGCGGGAGGAGGAGAGGAGACTGCGGGAGGAGGAGAGGAGACCCGGGGAGGGGGAGAGGAGACTGGGGGCGTGGGAGAGGAGACTGAGGGAGGGGGAGAGGATACTGGTGGAGGGGGAAAGGACACTGAGGGAGGGGTAGAGGTGTGAGGAGGAGTTGGAAAGGAATGAGGAGGAGGAGTAAAGTGACCCCCACTCTCCCCTGTGTGTGACCCACTCTCCCCTGTGTGTGACCCACTCTCCCCTGTGTGTGACCCACTCTCCCCTGTGTGTGACCCACTCTTCACCGCGTGTTTGACCCACTCTACCCCATGTGTGTCACCTGTGGAAGAAAATTAATTATTTGTGTATGTAATTTGTATAATTGAATGGATTTTCTTGAGCCTCCAACTGTTGTTGCAAACACTTAAGTTTTAATTGTTTAAATGCTTGTGTTACGGATTCGTCACTTCCGTCGTTGTGGTTTTCATCCACTGTAATCATTTTTGGTTCCATGTACTATTATTGTTATCGTATAAGTGAAATGGAGATAACTGTTTTCAAAAGGTAAAAAATTAGTGTTTTAAAAGAAACCGGAAACCGGATCGGGAGGGAACCAGAAGAAGAAGAGGAGGAAAAAAGCGGGGCAAGTGAGGTCGGGAAGAAAAGCCGAGCTGCTTTGAGGTCTCGAGGAGACGCTGGTGAACGGGGGTCACGAGCGAACTTTGGTTTTACCGGGAAAGGGATTCCTGTGACAGAGTGGTTATCGCTGTGACAGATAAACCTGCGTGACAGGTTTTGCAGTTGATTCCGAAGAGAATCGTTGTCGGAGAGCAGGTACGCCTCCATTACAGGCCCACCCGCCATTTCACCTCGCTCCCGCCATTTCGCATCGCTCCAGCCTTTTCACCTCGCTCCAGCCATTTCACCGCACCCAGCCGTTAGCCTGGTTTGCGTGTGTAATGTGGATTTCGAGTGGGAATTTGCGGTTCGCCGTTTCGGAGCCGTTCAACGTTCATACCCGAAGGTGTGATTTCCCAGTCGCCTTTTGGGTGCACCTTTGCGCCTCTTTGGCAGCGTTGACTGTCAGCCGACCTGTATTCTGGTCTCGATATGACCTTTTTCTTGCGATCACCGGAGCGTGGATCGACTTTGGCTTTGTGCCGGGACAGAGACTTTGGGGAATGTTCTTTTCACTCACTTGGAGCACAGTGAGTTATCGAGTAAGAAACTGATGGTACCATCATAGGAATAATATGGTATTTTGATTGTGCAATTGAAAGTATATTGCACTTGTGCTGTTATTCTTGTGTGACATTAATACAATACTTGTTTTTTGGTAACAATCGGTTGGTGTGGTTTCACCATTGGTCATTGACACACATAATAACACATCTTTCTGCCGTGACTCCTTTTGGGGCTCGGAGGTACACCATAACCGGGGTTTGGGGAGGAGCACGTAACAGAAATTGGGGGCCTCGTCCAGGATTGAATTCCCTAACATTCCCAAAATTCGCAAATTTGGAATTTTCTAACATTCCCAATTTTTTCTGAAAATATGGAAATTTTTGTGTGAAGGTTAACAGGTGCTAACTAATAGTCACCATGGTGTTTGACGCAGAAACGTTTGCGATGTCCCCAATGATGTACAGTTCCAGGCGTTAAAAAAATTGGAACTAAATGATATTGGCCAAATATTGTAACTTGGAGGTCCGAGTTAGTATGAAAAAAGCAGAGATGCAGACATTGGTGGTGGAATCTCTCGTGGGACAAGGAACATGGGAAGAGGTAGCCTTGGAATGGTTACCCGAGGAAAAAGGAAATGTGGGGCTCCGGAAAATGGAGATGCAACTGCAGAGCCAGGAAAGGTTAAAAGAGTTGGAATGGAAACCGGAAAAGGAAAGAGCAGCACGGGATCAAGAACTCGAGGAGAGAAGAGCAGAGGAAAGAGCAGAGGAAATGAGAGCTGAAAAGGAAAGAGCAGAGGAAAGAGCATAGGAAAGGAGAGCTGAAAAGCAAAGAGCAGAGGAAAGAGCAGAACACGAACGAGAACTCGGGGAGAGAAGAGCAGAGGAAAGAGCAGAAGAAAGGAAAGCTGAAAGGGAGTTAAAGGAATGGGACATGGATTATCAGAGGGAACTTAAACTCAAAGAGCTGGAATTACTGGGGGAGCGGAGAGAAGTAGTATCCATGCCGGGCTAGTTCGACAACCAGTCAGAACTCTTGGGATGTTGGTAGGCATGTGAGGTTGGTTCCACCCTTCAATGAAAAGGAGGTAGCCAAGTTCTTTTTACACTTTGAAAAGGTGGCTCAAATGTTAAAATGGCCTGTGGGGTCCTGGACTATATTTGTACAAAGTGTTCTGGTGGGTAAAGCTCAAGATATATTTTCGGCTTTACCGATTGACCAATGTGCAGATTATGAGATAGTGAAGAAAGCCATTCTCAAAGCCTATGAATTGATCCCTGAAGCTTACCGACAAAAATTCAGGAATGCCAGGGATAGGGAGAGTGAGACCCATGTGGAGTTTACCAGAATGAAGGAAACTATGTTTGACAGGTGGTGGGACTCGAAGGAGATTGGGAAAGACTTCAACCTTTTACGACAATTGATCTTGGTAGAGGAATTCAAAGAGTGTGTCCACGTGGACAATAAAGTACATCTGGATGAAAAAAAAGGTACCGGAGTTGTATGAGGCAGCAACAGTGGCAGATGACTATGCCTTGACACACCGGATGGGGTTCCACAAACCTAACCTCCCGCCTAGAGTTAGCCAGGGGATTTACGGTAAATCTGGTTCAGAGAACTAATTTTCATGGAGGCGGCCTAGAGAGGACTATGGGGACAAATCTGATACCGCGACTTTTAGGGATCAGAAGACTGCAGTTCCAAGACATAGCAATCTTCTAGGTGGCCCGGGGCAGACCAGGAGTTTTTCCTCTGGGCCGACTTGCGCTTTTTGCAAGAAACCTGGGCATTTTATGTCCCAATGTTACGCCCTGAAAAGGAAAAATCAGGAGCAGAGTCAGACTAGTGCAACTCCGAATGCGTTGGCCAATGCGTGGAATCGTCCTTTGAGGACAGTGCATTGTGAAGGTTCCCGTGCCAAAGTTACGGCATCACAGAACGACCTTGTCCAAAAGGGTTACAAACATATTATTTCTGAGGGGTTTGTGTCACTGGATGGGGACTTAACTAACAAGAGACCTGTTAGGGTATTGAGGGACACAGGAGCACATCATTCTTTGATGCTTGAGGGCATTTTGCCATAGTCGGAGAAGACGGCAACCGGGGTTAGCGTTCTTTTACAGGGGTTTGGGGGCTATGTTAAAGCTCCTCTTCATGTCATCCATTTAAAGTCTGATTTGGTGTCAGAACCAGTCACTGTGGGGTTACAAACCACTCTTCCTGTGGAGGGAATCTCTTTTATTATCGGGAATGATTTGGCCGGTGGTCGCGTTTCTGGTAATGCGATGTTGATTGAAAAGCCCAGTATGGAAAATAACACAGCACAGTTAGAGCAGGAGATTCCGGGTATCTTTCCATCCTGTGCAGTGACTCGTGCTATGGGTAGGAAGCGCCCTGAAGAGAAGGAGAAGGCAGGCGATGTGGATTTGGGTTCCTTAGAGATATTGGAGGAAAAGTCTGGAAGAAATAATAGGAAAGGGAGTGACATCAAGGAACTTAAGGAAAAGGTGGCATCTGGAACAATAGAGAAAATGGAGTTTCAGTCGGAGACATCTGGGAACGTGGCTGAACAAACGGTGCTGGTCCGAAAGAGACTTGTTGAAGAACGACACAGAGATTCGGAGCTCCGGAGTTTGATTGGTAAAGCCGTTACAGAGGAAGAGGCTATGAAAATACCTGTGGGTTACTTCATGAAAGGTGAAATACTCATAAGAAAATGGAGACCACCGGAGGAGCCAGAAAATTATGAGTGGAAAGTTCATTACCAAATTGTGGTGCCACCGCTGTAGCAGAAGGAGATATTGAGTTTGGCCCATGAGACACCTTTGGCCGGGCACCTTGGAGTGAACAAGACATGTGACAGAATATTGGTGCATTTTTTCTGGCCAGGATTGCGACATGATGTGGCGGAGTTCTGTAAATCTTGCCACTCTTGCCAGCTGGTGGGAAAACCTAATCAGAAAGTCCCATCCGCACCTTTAAAACCAATTCCAGCTTTTGAAGAGCCATTCAGCCGAGTCATTATTGACAGTGTTGGCCGTTTACATAAAACTAAGGCTGCACATCAGTATTTGCTGACCATCATGTGCGCTTCCACGAGGTTCCCAGAGGCAGTGCCTCTTAGAAAAATTACTGCAGCAGTAATTGCGAAGGCCTTCATTAAATTTTTCACTTTGGTTGGCCTACCTAAGGTCATCCAGTCTGATCAGGGTTCCAATTTCATGTCAACGCTTTTTCAGCAAGTGGTACACCTGTTGGGAGTGGAACAAGTAAGATCAAGTACTTACCATCCCGAGAGCCAAGGGGCCTTGGAAAGGTTTCACCAGACATTGAAGAATATGATTAGAACGTATTGTTTTGAATGTGACAAGGATTGGGATGAAGGAATACCCTTATTGTTGTTTGCTACGAGGGAATCTGTTCAGGAGTCATTGGGATTCAGTCCTTTTGAACTCTTGTTTGGACTCGCAGTTCGAGGACCATTGAAATTGGTGAAAGAACAGTGGCTATAGGAGGAGTCGCAGTCAACAGTGGTAGAGTATGTGTCAACGGTTAGTTACAGATTGGCAAAGGCTTGTGAAGTTGCGAGAAGAAACTTGAAAGTGACACAGGATAAAATGAAAGTGAGACATGACAAGAAATCTCAGATAAGAAATTTCATTCCTGAGGACCGAGTGTTAGTGTTGCTTCAAGTTCCAGGTCAGCCACTGCAAGCTAGGTATTTTGGTCCCAAATGCAATCGAAAGGAGGGTTTATGAAACAGATTATGTGGTGACAACTCCCGACCGACGGAAAAAGCGGCAGCTGTGTCATGTCAACAGACTGAAGAAATATTATGAGAGGAAGCCTGTGGGAAAAATGGTTCCTGTCTCACCTGTCGTGCCTGTAGTTGGGGTGCAAGAGAATCCAGAGGTTGAGGCTGTTGTGAAGTTTGATAACATTGATGACCAGGCTTGTCCCAGATTGACGAACACGGAAATGTTGAGCAATTTAGATGAGAGATTAAGTTATTTGACGAGGGAACAACAAGGACAACTATCCAGCCTAATTTTTGAGTTTGCACATTTGTTCACAGATGTACCTGGTCGTACCGACTTGGTATATCATGATATTGAGGTGGGGGAAGCCACTCTTGTGAAGCAACACCCAGATCGGATGAACCCTGTGAAGATGGAGTATCTTCGGAAGGAGGTTCAGTATATGTTGGAGAACGACATCATCGAACCAAGCAGCAGTGAATGGAGCTCACCATGTGTGTTGTTCCCAAAACCCGATGGCAGTTTCGCTGTTGTACAGATATAAAAAAACAGGTTAATGCAGTGACCAAGACCGACTCATATCCCATCCCGAGGATTGATGACTGGATTCATAGAATAGGCCCAGCTAAATTTGTAACTAAATTTGACTTGCTGAAAGAGTATTGGCAGATTTCTCTTACTGATAGAGCCAAGGAAATCTCGGTTTTAGTCACACCAAATGGGTTGTATCAGTACAAGGTTCTTCCCTTTGGATTGAAAAACGGGCCTGCTACATTTCAACGGCTGATTAATAAGCTTATTGCAGACCTTGAGGGGGTGGAGGCTTATCTGGCTGATGTCATCATCCACACCATGACCATGGAAGATCATCTTAAACAAATTCATGTATTTTTCAAGAAACTGACCGAGGCAGGGTTGACCATCAACTTATCTAAGAGTGAGTTTGTAAAAGCACAGGTGGTGTTCCTCGGCCATGTAGTACGTCAGGGTCAGGTGCACATAATAACACATCTTTCTGCCGTGACTCCTTTCGGGGCTCGGAGGTACACCGTGACGTGACAGCCAAGATAGAAGCCATTGATCGCTTCCAAGTTCCAAAAGGGAAGAAGGAGCTTATGAGATTCTTGGGTATGGCTGGTTGGTACCGGCGGTTCTGCAGGAATTTTTCTGATGTTGTAGCCCCATCACCGAATTTGCTGAGGAAAGAGACCAAGTTTGTTTGGGATGACAAATGCCAGGCTGCCTTTGCCCACGTCAAAGCGATATTAATGAGCTCTCCTGTCCCAGCAGCCCCGGATTTTCAAGCACCTTTCAAGTTGGCCATTGATGCAAGTGATGTGGGGGATGGGGCAGTTCTATTACAGGAAGATGAGGATGGCGTGGATCAACCGGTGTGTTACTATTCCAAAAAGTTTAACAAACACCAGGCAAATTATGCCACTGTGGAAAAAGAGACCCTTGCTCTCCTGTTAGTGCTTCAGCATTATGATGTGTATCTGGGAACTACTACCTTTCCTATAAAAGTCGTCACTGACCACAACCCCTTAACGTTCATTCAAAAAATGAAAAATAAAAATCAGAGGTTGATGAGATGGAGTTTGTCTTTGCAGGAGTTCAACTTGGAAATTGAGCATGTAAAGGGCAGGGACAATGTCGTTGCTGATGCTTTATCCAGAGTGAACTAACTTTGAAAATTCCTGTAGGGTGTTTGGAAGTTTTGTTGCTTTCTTCTGGGGAATATTAATTATTGTTGCTCATGTGAATTGATCATTTGGGTGGGAGTTTTACTTTTGTTTGTTAAAAAGGGTTTTTGCATGAAAACAAAGTTTTCACAATGTTCAAACTTTCTTTCTTGAGGGTGGGGAGTGTTACGGATTCGTCACTTCCATCGTTGTGGTTTTCATCCACTGTAATCATTTTTGGTTCCATGTACTATTATTGTTAATGTTTAAGTGAAATGGAGATAACTGTTTTGAAAAGGTAAAAAAATAGTGTTTTAAAAGAAACCAGAAACCAGATCGGGAGGAACCGGAAGAAGAAGAGGGAGGAAAAAAGCGGCGCAAGTGAGGTCGGGAAGAAAAGCCGAGCTGCTTTGAGGTCTCGAGGAGACGCTGGCGAACGGGGGTCACGAGCGAACTTTGGTTTTCCCGGGAAAGGGATTCCTGTGACAGAGTGGTTATCGCTGTGACAGATAAACCTGCGTGACGGGTTTTGCTGTTGATTCTGAAGAGAATCGTAGTTGGAGAGCAGGTACGCCTCCATTATGTGCCCACCTACCATTTCTCCTCGCTCCCGCCATTTCGCATCGCTCCAGCCTTTTCACCTCGCTCCAGCCATTTCACCGCACACAGCCGTTAGCCTGGTTTTCGAGTGTAACGTGGATTTCGAGTGGGAATTTGTGGTTCGCCATTTGGGAGCCGTTGAACATTCATACCCGAAGGTGTGATTTCCCAGTCGCCTTTTGGGTGCACATTTGCACCTCTTTGGCAGCGTTGACTGTCAGCCGACCTGGATTCTGGTCTCGATACGACCTTTTTCTTGCGATCACCGGAGTGTGGATCGACTTTGGCTTGGTGCCGGGACAGAGACTTTGGGGAATGTTCTTTTCGCTCACTTGGAGCACAGTGAGTTATCGAGTAAGAAACTGATGGTACCATCATCGGAATAATATGGTATTTTGCTTGTGCAATTGAAAGTATATTGTACTTGTGCTGTTATTCTTGTGTGACGTTAATACAATACTTGTTTTTTGGTAACAATCAGTTGGTGTGGTTTCACCATTGGTCATTGACACACATAATAACACATCTTTCTGCCGTGATTCCTTTCAGGGCTTGGAGGTACACCGTGACCGGGTTTGGGAAGGAGCACATAACACTTGCTCAAGCTTAATTAATACATGTATTAATCAGCATGAAGTGAAATCCATTTTATTCAACATTAACTATTTGTCTGAGAGCTTTTGGACAAGTTTGAAATCTGTGCAACTGATGAACTCTCGCAGGTCTGGCTCGTGTGCAAACCCATGAGGCAACCAGCCTGCTCGTCGAAGAATGGCTTATCAGCGCATCGACCAGTTTGAAGTTGTTTTAATTAAATATTCATAGGATTTCATGTTGCCTTTGAAAAGGATTTAAAACGTTAACTCATATATTAAAGATTCAAACTATGGAACAAACATTTAATTGTTAGTAAGTCTGTAACTTGTACACTTGTATAACTTGTAACTTGTAACTCTGAATCTGAACACTTGTAATCCTCTTTTTTTTTTTTTTTTTTTTTTGTATACAAGATCGAGGCTCGTGAAAGAGCGAACATTAATCACACAGAAAGACAAACAGACACATAAAACAAATAACATCGGGAGCGGTAGACAAGATGGGGAGAGAGGGGGAAGGACACAAACACAACATTTGAGAGCAGGGACCGAGAGACATGGAGACATCGAGAGATCTGTGGGAGGGAGAGGGCTTTGGGGGGAGGCATGTGAAGGGGGGGGGAGGCATGTGAAGGGGGGGGGGGTGGGAGAGGTATAAACATATGGACACTGCCAGGATTTCCAGGAAAGAAGTTGGAATTTCAAACAAGGTGGATCTGGGGTGAATTAGTGGGGGTAGAAAAGATCAAGGTTATGGATCGGGGAAGATAAGAGATGGTGGTGAACAGCTGTTTTAAAGACCTGGAGGGAGGAGAGGGATTGAAGGGAGTGTGGGAGTTTGTTCCACAGGCGGGAGAAAAGAGGAATGAAAGAGTGAAGGTGAGCAGAGAGCCGAGATTTCGGCAGTTTAACCATCAGAGGGTTGCTGGCAGATCTTGTGCGACCTGTAGGAATATTTGGGGGACAGAGCACAGAGAGAGCTGGGGGAGCAAGGCCGGAGAGGAGTCGGTAGAAGACAGAAAGGCCACCTACCTGCCTGCGGTGAGTGAGTGAAAGGCCCTCAGAGATATCTTCATCGCGGGAGATTCCAATGATTTTGAAAGCTTTGGATTCAACAGCGTGAAGCCGAGCCAGGTGTGAGGCAGGAGCACCAGCCCATAGGGGAGAACAGTATTCCATTGAGCTGTGGATGAAAGCCTTGTATGTGGTGAGGAGCTCAGGTGTGCCGAGGAAGGACTTCGCACGATGGAGGATGCCCAGTCGGCGACTGGCTTTGGAGGCCAGCTTGGAAATGTGGTTTTCCCAAGAAAGATCATGGCAGATAGTGAGACCCAAAAGCTTGAGTGACAGAACTTCTTGGAGAGGATTGTTGAGAAAGTAGATGGGAGGGTTGTCCAGTCGATCTTTTCGGAGAGACATAGTAAGAGAGTGAGATTTGTCAGGATTGAAAGACATGTTCCACTTGTTTGACCAGTCTGTGATTTTGTCCAGGTCTTCAGAGAGTGAGGAGGATGCAGACTGCCGATCTGAGGGAAGAGGAATGGAGCGGCAGAGAGTGGAGTCATCAGCAAAGAGATAGAGAGGATTTTCCAGAGAGTCAGAGAGATCATTGATAAAGGCGGGAGATTTTTCCAGGCTCTTTTCTCCAGGAGGGAGATTGGGCCACCATCTGGTCTTCATCTAGAACCCAGATGTTATCTTAAAAGTCACAGAACTTGTTGATACTGAATTGCAAGGCAGACCAGATTCTTTGTAATACCATTTCAATAATTGGTGACATTTATGACTGAGTAAGAGATAACTAGTGTGCTGTCCTTTCAATGGACAATGGAAAGAACCTGCAGTGCCATGGATGGATCCAACAGATGGTGGTGAGAGACCACGAAATGCTGCTGCCTTCATTGTTAATTTGTAAAAGTTTCTTGAATCTCTTGCAACTTTTCTTATCTCGTTCCATCATACCCCTATCTAAGTTCCTCCCTCTTTCTCTCCTCCCCTCAGCCCCCACCCCATCGTCCTTGTTCTTCACAAAAGCATAAGAAGACTGTGCTGCACCAATGCTTCAGGATTTTGCTTAGGAATTGGTGTGTGTGTGTGTGTGTGTGTATGTGTGTGTGTTCTTTTTGGATTCTTGCCAAGTGGTTTTCTGTATTCCTTTGAGTAATATCTTCCTTGTAACTGAAGTGAAGTCCTCCATGTTGCATTAAAAATCAGTCAATTCTCTTTTGAAAGGTTTGGACAATTAAATTATTTTGTGTTCTGTCATTCATTCAAGACTAAATTAATTAATTCCCCAACAATAATGGTGACAGTGACACAGGATGCTGACACTGGAGCGATCTGGAGTGACAGGAGAGCAGAGAAGTGAGTGGAGGTGAATGCAAAGAGATCGAGCCTAAATTTGAAGGTAAGGGATCAATTTTGTACCCTGATAAAGCTGTCTTCACCTCGCATGTTCTACAATATCTCTCTTCTCGCTCCACGTCCTCTGGTAACGTATTGTTACGGAATCCGGGGGACGGCACTCCCGTTAGCAAGGGGGGGGGGGTTAATCCCTTTGTCCTGTTAAGCTGGCTGTCTCCGCCAGTCCTGGAAGTATGACGTCACTTCCGGCCGATGGTATGTAGGGTCGTAAGCCCAATTGGTCTTAATACCTAAGTATTACCACCGGCCGTCAGCGAGGAAATACTCCCGCCCGTGCCGCAGCGTAATTGATGGATTGCGCCGAGCGAAGCGAACTGCGGCGCGAGCCGTTAGCAATGACTAAACCCCATTGCGAAGCGGTTCGGCCAAAATTGTGCCACAGGTACTCAATCGGGAAATCACTGAAGCGATCGGATGAGAAAGAAACCAAGGTAAGGAGGAACAGGTATTTATTAATTATGTACAACAAACTAAAGAAAGAGAAGAAACGAACGTAATTTACAGAAGAGGAAAAAGAAGATACACAGGGCAATTCTTAAACAGGCTTACTTATAGATCCCCAGACAACACAGACAACACAAACTGATGTACACGAATGGGGAATTGCAGGCAGGAATGAATGGCTGGAAGGAGAAGGTTCAGGTCCATGCAGAACGGGCGGCAGGGAGGTCCGGGAATCGTGACACGCCATTGGTGTCCCGCGGGCACACACTTGTTCTTGGTTCAGTCGCAAAAACCCTGGTCGTCAGCCTCCTTATGCGACTCTCCAGTGCTCCTTTCTCGTGTGCCTCTGAAGCTCATCCGCTCGTACCTTCTCCTTGCTCGTCTGCGCGTCTCTGCCTCATGCGTCGTCTGGTGGGGGCCTTGCACCCAGGGTTTTATATCCACCCCCGTGGAACCTTCACGAACCTGCTAGATCTTTCTGTCCACGCCCTCTCAAGCCATGCCCACCGATTCCTGGTTGGTCATTAGGGGGCTCCCTGGCTCCACCTTTGATGACGAGGTGGGGCCACGCCCTTCTTCTCCGTGATGACCTCGTGGGCAATGGAGTTTTGCAGACGCTGAAAACAACCCAAAGCAGTAGCGGCGAACGCCGCCGTACTCACGCTTTTAGGAGGCTATGGGGATATGGTAAGGGATCCTATCTTATTTGATTTGATGCAACGGAGAGTCAACTATTGGAAACAGGTCCTTAACTGAAACACATACTAATGATATAACTATTGAGAGGTCCGATGGTGTCCTACGTGTTGCAATGTGGACCAACTAAGGTGCAATTATTTCAATTAATAATAATAATAATAATTCATTTATTTTGTATAGCGCTTTTCCAGAAGCCCAAAGGCGCTTTGACAGAGTGGCAAACATAATGCATAACAATACATGAAAACAACAATTGCAAAAAGACAAGAATCAATAGGGAAATATTTAAAGCAAAAGGAGGGAGAAGGAGAAGAGATAGTCAGGGGTTAAATGCTGTGGGTTGAATGTTGAATGCAGTGTTGAACAGGTGGGTCTTTAGTGATGTTTTGAATGTGGTGAGTGAGGAGGAGTCTCTGATGGTGTGAGGTAGTGAGTTCCAGAGGGTGGGAGCAGCGATGGAGAAGGCCCTGTCCCCCCAGGATCTGAATTTGGTCCGGATGGAGGGGGTCAGGAGGTTGGTACCAGCAGAGCGGAGGTTGCGGGTGGGAGTGTGTCTGGAGAGGAGGTCAGCCAGGTAGGATGGGGCCAGGTTATGGAGGGCTTTGTATGTCAAGAGGAGGATTTTGTACTGGATTCTCTGGGGGATGGGGAGCCAGTGAAGCTTGTAAAGGACGGGGGTGATGTGGTCACGGGTCCGGGAATGGGTGAGTAGACGGGCAGCGGAGTTCTGAATGTATTGGAGTTTATTGGTGATTTTTGAGGGTGAACCATAGAGGAGGCTATTGCAGTAGTCCAGACGGGAGGTGATGAAGGCGTGGATGAGGGTTTCTGCAGCCGTGGAGGAGAGGAATGAGTGGAGACGGGCAATGTTTTTCAGGTGAAAGAAGGCTGACTTTGTGATCTGTTTAGTGTATTTGTCGAAGGAAAGGGTTTGGTCAAAGATGACGCCAAGATTCCGGATGTGAGGGGAGGTGGATACTGGGATACCGTCGATGTTGAGGGCAAAGTTATGGGTGGATTTTGTGAGCGTTTTTGGGCCAATGATGATTATTTCAGATTTATCACAGTTAAGCTTGAGGAAGTTGATTTGAAGCCAGGATTTTATTTCAGTGATGCAGTTTGTCAGGATAGAGTGGGTGTCGGTGGAGACGGACTTGGTGGAGATGAAAAGCTGGATGTCATCGGCGAAGCAGTGGAATTGGAGACCATGACGGCGGATTAAGTGACCGAGCGGGGACAGGTAAAGGATGAAGAGGAGGGGGCCAAGAACTGAACCTTGGGGGACACCTTGGGGGAGGGGAGCAGTGGGGGATTTGCAGTTATTGATGGAGATGAACTGGCATCTGTCAGAGAGGTATGATTTAATCCAAGAGAGGGCAGTGCCGGTAACGTTAAAGGTGGATTCAAGTCGGGTGAGGAGGATAGTGTGATCGATGGTGTCAAAGGCAGCGCTGAGGTCGAGGAGGACGAGAATGTTGAGGTTGCCAGCGTCAGAGGAGAGGAGAAGGTCGTTGGTGATTTTGAGGAGAGCAGTTTCAGTACTGTGGTTGGAGCGGAATCCGGATTGGAATGTTTCATACAGGTTATTGGCAGAGAGATGATGTTTGAGTTGAGTGGCTACAGCGCGTTCCAAAACTTTTGACAGAAAGGGTAGGTTGGAGATGGGTCTGAAGTTGTTTAGGGTGTCAGGGTTTAGACCAGGTTTTTTTAGAATGGGGGTAACAGCAGCAATTTTGAGGGAAGGTGGGACGATGCCTGTAGACAGGGAGGAGTTTATTGTTGCAATGATAAGTGGAGAGAGAGCAGGGAGGGAGGCTTTGACAAAGCTGGAGGGGATGGGGTCAAGAGTGCAGGTGGCAGTTTTCATTCCTATGAGGAGTTCAGAGAGGTCAGTAGGGGAGATTGGGGAGAACCGAGACAGGGGATGGCAGGACAAGGGGGGGCAGGTGGTTGGAGGGGGAGCGGGTGCGGCGGTGGTCAAGCTGTTGTAGATGTTGTCAATTTTGCGTTGGAAGAAAGAGAGGAAGGAGATGCAGTTGTCTACTGTGAATGACTGGGTGGTGGTGTTCAGGGGGCAGAGGAGTTTGTTTATTGTCGAGAAGAGTGCTTTTGGGTTTCCGGCGCCAGAGTGGATAATTTGAGAGTAGTAGGCAGAGCGGGCGCGGGAGAGGGCATCTTTGTAGTGTTGTATGTGGTCCTTGTAGGCTTGGGAGTGAACTGTGAGAGCCGTTTTATTGCGGAGTCTTTCAAGTTGGCGAGCACGAGTTTTCATCAGGTGGAGTTCAGGGGTAAACCAGGGAGCAGAATGGGTGAAAGAAACTGTTTTGGTTTTTACAGGCGCAAGCTGGTCAAGGCAGGAGGAGAGAGTGTGGTTGTAGTAGTCAGTGAGGTCGGAAGGGGTGTAGAGGTCAATGAAGGGAGAAGTGGACATTTTTTCAGAGAGGGTGGATGAGAATGAGGTAGGTGAAAGAGCGTTTAGCTTACGGAAGTTGATTGTGCGATAATGCCTTGGTGTTGGGGCGGGGATGTTGATGGTCAGAGTGATGGCTAAGTGGTCAGAGAGGGTGAGGTCGGAGCCATAGAGATGGTGCAAACTTAATCCAGTGGAGCAGACAAGGTCCAAAATGTGACCACGGATATGGGTAGGAAAGTCGACATGTTGAGTGAGGTTAAAGCAGGTGAGTAAATCAGTGAAGTCAGTGGTTATTGTGGAGTCAGTGGAGTCCATGTGGATATTGAAATCACCAAGGAGGAGGATTGAGGGGGAGAGGGAACATAGCTGGGTCAGAAAGTAGGAGAAGTCAGACAGGAATGATGGGTGTGGTTTGGGAGGGCGGTAGACGACAGCCATGACTGACTGCGTGTGACCAGAGAGTTTTAAAGCCAGGTGTTCAAATGATGGAGCAGATGAGATGGAGATGAGGTTGGTCTTGATGTCTTGACGGTGGATAACGGCAATTCCACCACCTCGGCCCTCCGAGCGTGGTTTATTGACGTAGGAAAATCCATTGGGTGTGGTGAGGTTAAGTGCGTAGTAGTCCAGAGGTTGTTGCCAGGTTTCGGTGAGACAGAGAAAGTCCAGTTTGTTATCCAGGATGTATTCGTTCAGGATGAGGCATTTGTTGTTGAGGGACCGGGTGTTGAACAGGGTGAGCTTGATGTTGTTTTGAACAGCAGGGATGAATTCAGGTGATTTAGCCAGGGTTCGTAGGCAGGAGGTGCGATCGTGTGGGTTGCTGTGACCAGGTGCGCTGGGACGAAGAGTGAGAGTGCGCTGAGCCGACCAGAGGACGGGGATGGAGTGACCTGATTGCAAATAAACAAACTTACGACCGGAGCCACGGTGAATGTACCTGGGTCGTCGGAGGAGTCCATTTGATTTGATGGCAGAGATGCATGATGGGGTGGAGCGGGTATTGAGCAGAAGAAGCCTTGCGGCGGAGTACCTCAGAGCCATGCCAGGCAGGAGCGAAGGGACGAGTACGAGGCCAAGGTCGAGGAGGCAAAGCGGCAAACGCAGCGGCAAACGCAGCGGCAAACGACTGCAGCCGCTAATCAAGACCACAGCGGCAAACAGCCACAGCCGCAAACAACGGCCACAAACAACGGGAGCGGGCCTGAGGAAACAGTGGAGGAGCCGGGCAGGCGAAGCCAGGAGCAGAGCCGGGACCGAGCAGAGGGCAGACCCAACGGTCAAAAATCCGCCACGACCACCAGAAAAGCAAACTATGTACAATGGCCCAGTCGGAGAAGCGGCGAACAAGTAACGCCAGCGTCCTCTCCAGACCGGACCGGAAGCGGAAGTCATCAGTTCACTCCCAATTAACAGCCAATTACGGGGCAATGTACACAGGGGTTTATTTACAAGGGAATTTTCTACTAAATTTACATGTGAAGGTTCTAAAAACCGCAACAGTATCAAAGAACCAATTGCTGATTTTTGATGACCGTGTATTATGTTTATTGTGTGTGTGTGTGTTTTTCTGTTTGCCTGTTCTTGCATTCGTTTTTGTTATGTATAAGTGATTTGTGATAGAGGTCTGGTTTTGGCCATGTAATGATTCGGTTTGGGGACACCGGACTTTGATCAAGTGAAATACCCTGATGTGTTTGATCGTTAGGACAGATCTGATCTGATTCTGGCTGTTAAGCACAGGTGACCGCAATTGGTAGCGGTGGTTCAGCTGTATCACGAACCTAGTCTTACTGCAGAGGAGAGGTTGTGAAAACAGTGATTTGTTGTACGGTGTGGTTGATTTGATTATTTGTCACAGTTGGTGACCGTTGTGTGCTGACACATTTGGTTAGTGATATCCAGCCGGATCTGGTATGAGTGTTGAGTGAGTTGTGTGCTTATTCAAGTGTGTTGTGCGTGGAGGGACGGTTGTGTGCGTGTTGATTGCATTTTCCCTGATTTGATTTGATCTGATCTGATTTTGATCTGTTTGAGGTACACTGGTGTTGAATTGATTGTGGCTTTCGTTGAATTGTTGCTTTGATTGTGCCTTTGACTGTTCCTTCCTTTGATTGTTGTCGATTTCTGATCTGATTGATTGTGCTTTTCTGTTGTCTTGATTTTGTCTTGATTTGGCTCCCTCTTTGAGGGGGATTTGACTCTTTTTGGATGTCTTTGATGTTGATTTGACTCTTTTTTGAGTTCTGTTAATCATTAAAGACTAAATTAATTAATTCCCGAACATTCCTCTGGGCCTTTAAGGGTACTTTGGTTATTCAGGGTATTTAAGGGTGTTTTGGGTTTAAAGGGTATTTTGGGTTTAAAGGGTCTTAAAGGGTCTTTGGGTTCTTCAGGGTGTTTTGGGTCTTCATGGTGTTTTGGGTCTTCTGGGTCTTTTTGAGTTTTCGGTGTCTTTTGGGTCTTTGGATGTTTTGGGTCTTCGGGTTTTTGGGTCTTACGGGTATTTTGAGTATTCGGGGTATTTTGGGTTTCGGGGTCTTTTGTGTCTTTGGGGCCATTTTGGTCTTCGGGGGTCTTTTGGATCCTCTGGGCCTTTGAGGTGTTTTGGGTCTTCAGGGTCTTTTGGGTCTTCAGGGGCTTTTGGGTCTTAAGGGTCTTTTGGTTCCTCTGAGTCTTTAAGAATATTTTGGATCTTCCGAGTCTTTTGTGTCTTCGGGGTGTTTTAGGTCTTCGGGGTGTTTTGGGTCTTCAGGGTGTTTTGGGTCTTCAGGGTGTTTTGGGTCTTCGGGGTGTTTTGGGTCTTCGGGGGTGTTTTGGATCTTCAGGGTCTTTTGGATCCTCACGGCCTTTACGGGTAGTTTGGGTCTTCGGGGTCTTTTGGGGTCTTCAGAGTATTTTGGGTCTTCAAGGTCTTTTTGGGTTTAAGGGTATTTTGGGTATTCAGGGGTCTTGGTGGTCTTAAGGGTCTTGGGGGACTTAAAGGGAATTCAAAGGTCTGAGTGGTCTCAGCAGTCTAAACGTAATTAAGAGTTCATGGACTGTGTTTTGGGTGTTTATTTTTGAAGAAGAAGAAGACGTTTTGGTCGCCGATAAACAAACAAACAAGAAGACGTCATGCGGAGCACGATACTTGCAAAATCCATCCCCCACCACCAAGAAAAAGAAATTCCATTGATACAGCAAATTGTCCATTTCATCACGATTAAAATTGACAATCTTGATCAAATCTCAGGTCAATAGGAAAAAAAGTGACGATTTTTCAGATGAAAAATGATTATTTTCGAAGGTTGACCTTGAGCTGACCTTTGACCTTTTGACCTCAAAAAGTATGTTTCCCAATTTAGTGACTCAATATGCAAATGCTGTTCAATTTTCTAGTCAATTCGATGAAAATTGAGGATTTTAGATATTTGGCCTATGTTGACCTTTTGGCCTATGTTGACCTCAAGTATACTTGGTGGTTGAATTCAGTGACGAGATATGCAAGTCCTCTTCAAATTTCAAGTCAATCAGATGAAAATAGAGGATTTTAGAAATGTGGCCCATGTTGACCTTTTGGCCTATGCTCACCTAAAATATAATTTATGGTTGAATTCAGTGACCAGATATGCAAGTCGTCTTCAAATTTCAAATCAATTGGATGAAAAGTGAGGATGTTAGAAATTTGGCCTATGTTGACCTCAAATATACTTGGTGGTTGAATTCAGTGACCAGATATGCAAGTCCTCTTCAAATTTCAAGTCAATCGGCTGAAAATTGAGGATTTTAGAATTTGGCCTATGTTGACCTCAAATATACTTGGTGGTTGAATTCATTGACCAGATATGCAAGTCCTCTTCAAATTTCAAGTCAATCGGATGAAAATTGAGGATTTTAGAAATTTGGCAAAGTTGGTGACATTTGGCCTCTGTTGACTTTTTGACCCCCAAAAACAAGAGGCTTCTCAATTGGGACAACCTATACAACGTGGTGAAGTTTCGTGACGATCGGTTTAGAATTGTGACCTGTAGGCAGGTGACAGACAAACAGACAGACAAACAGACAGACAGACAGACAGACAAACAGACAAAACCACAAACGGAACCGACCAATATACTTGAAAAATCTTCGATTTTGCAAGTAACAAACATAACCACGAACGTTTGCTCTATTATCATAAGATAAGTACATCGCGTTCTGTGAAACTAACTGTATTGGAGAACCTGCTCTCATTGTGCGAGGGTGCGTCATCGCGTTGTTTATGACGTCACGGGTAGAACCTCCTCTTTATTGGCCAGGGAGTTGCGCATCTTTCTTCCTCACGTTGAAAACGCTTCGGTCGGAGGTGAGGGACGTGTCTGTACTCGTGACCGGGTTTAGGAATAATTATCAAGTTATTGATGATAAATGTATGACAATTGTGTTTGTTGAGGGGAAATGTTTCAACATAACAAATGTACAATGATGAGGAAAGAAGTGGGAGCCATATCCATATTTGATTCACACGTTCGTTCATTTCGTCAACATGACACCGATAATGGCGACTGAAGAAGAAGAAGAATATAATATCGGATCTGTGAACTCGAGTATCAAACTTATCATATTCCATCTTTATCCGTTTAGCTTGTTTCCGTTTTGAAATCTGTTCCGAGAGATCCTCCTTTTCTAAGGTTGAATTCGAACACTTGGTCCGTCAGACCCTCATTGAGATCCGTGCTGGGTCCATGGACTGAGGTGATTGTGGTGATGAGCGAGAAACCACCATTACTGATTGTATTTTATTTTAAAGTGAACACATTGATGGACTCGAGTCAAACGTGACAGAACTGGCTGGATTTACATGGCTGAAGGTGGATTTGGGGTGTATTAATGGGGGTAGAAAATATCAAGGTTTTGGATGGGGACACAACTGTTTTGAAGACCTGGAGGGAGGAGTGGGATTGAAGAGAGTGCTGGAGTTTGTTCCAGAGGTGGGGGAGGGGGGGGGGAAGGAATGAAAGATGGAAGGTGAGCAGAGAGTCTTGATTTTGGCAGTTTCACCAGAGGAGGGTTGCTAACAGATATTGAGAGTCATGAAGGAATATTTGGTGGAGAGAGCACAGACAGAGCAGGGGGAGCAAGGCCAGAGAGGAGTCTGTAGAAGACAGAAAGACCCCAACCTGCCTGCGTTGAGAGAGTGAAAGGCCCTCATTCAGCTTCATCGTGGGAGATACCAGTGATTCTCAAAGCCTTGGTTTCTACAGCGTGAAGCTGAGTTAGATGTGAGGCAGGAACACCAGCCCAGAGTTGCGAGCAGTATTCCATCAAGCTGCAGATGACAGCTTCACGACGGAGGATGCCCAGTGACCGACTGGTTTTGAAGGCCAGCTTGGAAATGTGGTTTTCCCAGAAAAGATAATGGCAGATAGTGAGACCCAAAAGCTTGAGTGACAGAACTTCTTGGAGAGGATTGTTGAGAAAGTAGATGGGAGGGTTGTCCAGACGGTTTTTTCGGAGAGATATAGTGAGAGTGTGAGATTTGTCAGAATTTAAAGACATGTTCCACTTGTTTGACCAGTTTGTGATTTTATCCAGGGCTGCAGAGAGTGAAAAGGCTTCTGAATGCCGATCTGAGGGTTAAGAAATGCAGCGGCAGAGGGTGGAGTCTTCAGCTAAAAGATAGAGAGGATCTTCCATAGAGTCGGAGAGATCATTGATGATGACCAGAAAAATCACGGGGCCTAGAACACTGCCTTGGGTAACTCCAGTCTGGACAGGAAGGGGAGATGAGAGAATTTAGAGCCACATATTGACTACAACAGAAATGAAATCCGCGAGCCATTCGTCGAGATTTCCATGGATCCCATAAAAGGAGAGTTTGGTAAACATGGTGGGGTGCCAGACTCCATCGAAGGTACGAGATATATGAAGAGACGGCTCTGATTTCCTGTTTGGCGTTGAAGGCACTCATCGCTGGTAAATGGAGGGAAGAAAGTATCAATTCATTGCTGGTAAATGGAGGGAAGGAAGTATCGATTTATTGTAGGTAAATGGAGGGAAGGAAGCATTGATTCATTGCTGGTAAATGAAGTGCAGGAAGTATCCATTCATTGCTGGTAAATGGAGGGAAGGAAATATCGATTCATTGCTGGTAAATGAAGTGCAGGAAGTATCGATTTATTGTAGGTAAATGGAGGGAAGGAAGCATTGATTCATCGCTGGTAAATGGATGGGAGGAAATGTGGATTAATCGCTGGTAAATGGAGGGGAAGAAGTCACGATTCATCGCCCTGAAGGTGGCCAGAGGCAGTATGTTTTTGTGTTGTCCGTATAGGCTAAAGCTCGTTTTTCTCAGCAACCACATGTACAATTGTTGTTCGAATCCAAAATTTGAAGAAAAAAAAAGTCCAAATCTGTCCAATTTTTTTTTTGTCCAAATCTGTCCACAACTTTTTGGAGATACAGTATCTTGTTCACAAACAAACAGACTGACAGACAAACAAACAGACAGGGGTGAAAACATAGACAGTAGAATGACACTCAGAGCATCCTTTTAACCTCAAAAATAATCGGTGATTGAATTCAGTGACCTGATATGCAAATAGTCTTCAAATTTTAAGTGAATGGGATGAAAATTGACAATTTTAGAAATTTTGCCGATGTTGACATCTTGGCCTATGTTGACCTCAAATATAATTGGTGGTTGAATTCAGTTCGCTGATATGAAAATCCTTTTCAAATTTCAAGTCCATCACATGAAAATTTAGGGTTTTAGAAATTTGAAAAGGTGGTTTACCTTTGGCCGATGTTGACCTTGTGACCTATGTTGACCTCATAAATAGATGGTGGTTGAATTCAATTCGTTGATATGAAAATCCTTTTCAAATTTCAAGTCTCAATCATATGAAAATTGAGGATTAAAAAAATTTGAAAAGGTTGTTGACCTTTGGCCTATGTTGACTTTTTGACCTCCAAATAGATAGGAATCTGTCAGACCACCAAATCTACCATTTCATGAATATTCGTGGAGATGAGTTAAAAATTGTGATCTGTCGCCAAGTATAAGTGAGCGAACAGACAAACACAAAAACATACACAAACCAGAGTGATCAACATACTTGTCAAATATATATATTGTTGCGGTTTTGAGAAGTGTACATATAACATCATTAAAGGTTAAAGGTTTGCCCCCCATAGTTAGTCCACAAGCAACACGCAGGCCCATTTAGAACATTAGTGATGTCATAGTATGTGTTAGAATAAGGCCATTTCCCTAGTATAATCTGCGTTGTGTAAAACAAATAAGATAGGCCCCCTTTCATTTTGCCTCCACCCTCCAAATCTACCTTGTTGGGCAGAATCCATCCCGCGGCCTCTTTTTGCTATTCCACCACATTAAGGTTGTTAACTAGCCGAGCTGACACAAGATGGGCCTGACAAGAAGGTCGGGGTGTGGCCGCATCGAGGGTGGAGCGGCGGAGACAGCAGGGGTAAGGGCCACCAGCCAATCAGGGCTCGGGTGGCATGAGTGACAGGGCGTGGTAAGGGCGTGCCGATAAAAGCAACCAAACAAAGCCCTCGCCAGGACTTGCACCAGTGGCATTGTGAAAAGGACTGATGCAGAGGACTAAGGCTGGCGCTGTATGAGAAGGACTTGCTGGCGTTACGAGAACTGGAAGGAATTGCGCCGTGCATATGAACTTGTTTTGGGAGCGCATATGAACTTGTATTGGGGGCGCATACGAATCGTGTTGGGAGCGCATATAGTGCCGGTCCAGTTATTACATACGTGGCTGAGCCGCAAGTGTAACTGCCCAGCCAGCCTTACCTTTCGCCCCGTAATTGTCCGGTCTGCACCAATGACCCGCGGGGAGCTTCTGCCGCCTGACCATCTTCTTCGCGGTGTGAGTCGGGGACCGGAGTGAGCTGCCTGGATGCCATCCCTGAACCATCAACCTGACTACCGGCAACCCCGTGTGAGTGTGTCTGTGTGTGAACGGGCCCATGTCCTGAGATAAGTTAAGACTGTATAAGGCTGCACTGTGTGTTCTTCTGCTGATTACTATGCATAGTGTAATAAACCATGTGTTCTTCCATGTTTCTTCCTAATTCGACCGTATCAGTGATTTCCTCCATTGGGAAATCGTGGCACGATTAGGAACCACTCGGATCAGGATCTAGTCCTTGATAACGGCTCGGGTCACAGTTCGCTACCGCTCGGCGTTTCCACCTATAACCGTGATTTGGGCGGGGCTCATTTCCTTGCTTCCTGGGCGGCCTTGGTACTTAGGGAATAGGAATTCGGCCTACAACCCTATTTAACGCCGTCCGGAAGAAACGCCATAGCCCCGGATCCCGTCGCCTAGACAAAGACAAGGGGACTAATCCCCCCCTTGGTAAGGGGAAAGGCTGACGAGGAGATCCGCAACAATATTATAGTGGGGTCACCCATGGGAATCCCACGGGCATGGACGTGTGTGACATTTCGACATATTGAGTTAGATGCTGCACCTGCACATTCAGTTTCACAAAATGGTTAATGGCAATTTATCAGATCCACAAATAATGTAATCTACACAATGTGTTTACTTCTGATAACATGAGAATGCATGTGCGTGCACATGGGAAATACAGTTTGAAATGTGTTATTGCATCTTACGTAAAATGTGACTTTAAGAGCTCAAATCCTCTCTCGCTCCCACATCACGCACATGGGGAAGAGTGGTACACACACACACACACACACACACACACACACACACACACACACACACACACACACACACACACACACACACACTATATATATATATATATATATATATATATATATATATATATATAAGTATATAAGTAATTATATAAGTTCAAATCTCTATATATAAATGAGGAGTGTCTGTGTGTCTGTCTGGATGTCCGCTTATAACTCAAGAACTACACATCAGAGAAAAGTTTTAGACACAGATTCGGAATCAGCATAAAATTCCGGTGGTTATAGGGTACTTTTTATTTTAATATCAATGGTTTAAAAAACAGCGCCAGCTGCAATTCCATGGTGTAGTTTGTGGCGGCGGCGCTATTGCCCCTTTCCGATCCCATGACGCATTGCGGTTCCGATTCGCGATAAGGTCTATGCGCTATCACCGACACTTTTCCACCTTTTCCATACCTTTTAATCAGATTTACCTTATCGTCCATCGTAACCACATTACGCTTGGAAACACTAGCATTATCCTTCTTCGGACCCATGGCTAACACAGACACAGCAAAGGAATACTGTACGTCGCCTCTGTTTTGAATGAGAATCAGCGGTTGCGCGTACGTACAGTATACTGTACGTACATATTTATATATTTTTATGTGCTTTTTATTGTATTTTAAATTGTTTTTTAGCTTCTTTTATTGTTAATTTATGTACTATTTTATTTATTTTAAATATATTTTTAAGGAAAACAAATGTTTTCACGTCCGTAGGAGTGACGTAATGTCGCACATAATGACGTTCGCTGCCCGGTCATGAAAGAAATTATGATTCTCTTGCCAAAGTGACATGCAGATCAGGCAGTAAACCTCCCAACTGAGTTTCTCAACAGTCGTCAGCCTCAAGGACTCCCAACACACAAGTTGATTCTCAAGGTGGGAGCACCAATCATGCTTCTAAGGAATCTTGTTCCACCAAAGCTGTGTAATGGAACACGATTGACAATCCAGCAAATGATGCCGCATGTCCTCGAGGCAACCATCCTCTCAGGACAATACAGAGGAGAGAAAGTATTCATTCCAAGGATACCACTTATTCCACCTGAACTTCCATTCTCCTTCAAGAGGTTTCAGTTCCCCATCAGGCTATGTTTTGCTCTGTCCATCAACAGGGCGCAGGGGCAATCAATGAAGGTTGGAGGCCTGAACTTCACAGAACAAGTGTTTGCCCATGGCCAGCTGTACGTGGGCTGCTCGAGGGTTGGAAAACCAAGCAATCTTTATGTCTTGGCACCACGTAAGAAAACCAGAAATGTATACCCAGAGGTTTTGAGAAATTGAAAATTGAAAAAACGTCATGTAGGAAATGTACTGTGATATTGCTCAAAAATATACATGTTCTTTTCATCATATATTTGTATTATTCTTATTCAACCCGGGCGAAGCCGGGTACCTCAGCTAGTAGTTATATATATAAGTTCAAAACACACCTGGTCACAAGTGTGCCGCACTGACCGGGTCCTCAGTCGAGGTCCTCAGCATCATCCCGTTTCGGCCCTTCAACCTCGATACCGTCAGCTAAGGTGGGCCAGCAGGGGCACATACACATCCACAAACAGCAACTACACCTGGATGCGTACATACCCCCACCCACAGCCAGTGCGAATGCAGACTACAACAACAACAACACCTCCGCAACCAGAATCCACAGCACCAAACAAACATGGTGGAACACTCAAACACCCACCTTTATACCCTTCACCACTCACCAACAAAAGACACCAGATCATTCATACACACACATACACACCCATACACACACACACACACACACACACACACACACACACACACACACACACACACGCACAACACCAACCAACCAACCACATACCCTTACAACATACACCACTCAACATACAAAAACACACACTCATGCAAAAATTAAGTCATGCAAAAAAACACACACCCTCACCTACTCACTCATATACACAAAATAAGAAATAATAATGGTAACAAAAAACAAAAAACAAACAAATAAAAAACACACAACCAACCTACACCGTTCGACGTGCCTCCATAAACTTCCTCCATATCCAAAATGAGCCTTTCAAGGCAACCTGGGCCACCTTGTCACACATCCTCCTTCTTTCTGTCCCACACACTACAAGCTGAGCAAGAAATGCAGAAAATGAATTGCCAATATACCCTCTGCACCCCACCTCAAATGGCTGACACGAAACTCGCCAACCCTTCTCCCGGCACTCTGCCTCCAGCTCACTGTACTTTCCTCTCTTCCTCTCATGCACCTCCTCCATATTCTCTTCCAAAAGTGCAGACAATTCCCCTAAGATGCCCTGTCTTGTTGCACCTGACCAAATGACAATGTCAGGCCGCAACCTTGTCACACAGATCTCCTCTGGGAATACCAATTGTGGCTTTAGGTCTGCCACTACCTGCCAATCACAAGCATCTGACAGCCCTCTTGCTTTCCACCTCCTCCTCTTTCCACCTCTTACCACTTGGCCCTCTTTGACAAACCACACCTCTCCCCCATCAGTCTCCTTCTCCACTCTTCTTTCTCTCGACCTCAGCACTTCTTGTTGCACCAATCACCATCTGCACCACCACCGCCAGCACCTGATCATGTTGCCACCTGTATTGTCCTGCTGCCGATGCAACTGAAAATGCACTCAGTGCATGCTGCACCGTTTCCACACCTCCACACAAATAACATCTCTCCTCCTGCAACAACCCCCACAATCTCAGGTTTAATGGTGACGGAAGCACATCATATATTGCCCGCAACAGGAAATTCAACAATATTGGCTCCATCCTCGAAATCTCTTGCCACTTCAATATCCTCACCCGCACACCTTCCCACTTAGTCCAAGCACCTTGCTGTGCCTGACCGACTGCTTTCACATATCTCCCCTCCTCTTCCTTCCTTCTCCCCTCCCTCTCAACCATCTTCCTCCTCTCTTTCACACATGCCTTTCCCCATCGCTCATGCTTCATTCACCCCAAGCCATGCTTCCCATGCTGTACCATCCCCATGACCTCCTCCTGTTGCAACCGCTCCTCCATCTCGTCCACCTCTGCTCTTGCACTTCCGACTTCCCTTCTTCTCTGGGAGAGCATTCTTTACCACTGCATCACTTGAATCCCGCAACATCACGACCTCCCGCACCCTCACCACCTTAAACTCCTCGGTTAATGATGTCAAGGGAAACTGGAGTTTCCCACCCTGACCATAAAAGGCAATGTTCGTCAAACAGCATGGCACTCCCAACCACCTCCTCACAAACCCGCTCACCACAACCTCCATCCTCTCCACATGCCCAATTGCAATATCATACATCATCAATGGCCCCATTTCTCGTGGCATCAATCCAAACTTCAAACACCATACCTTCAACTAACCTGGCAAACCACATCCATCAATCCTCTTCAAACCTCTCAAAAGCTTGTTTCTGACCTCCTCCACTGTTCCCACATCATTCAACTCCATTGTGTACCATCTTTCCAAACTCTTCACAGGGGCCTCTACCAATGATGGAACCACCTCCCCTCCCAGCTCAAACCTGTGCATGTTATCCACCACTCCTCGTCTCACTACCACACTCCTCGACTTTCTTGCTTTAAATCCCATTCTTGCCCACCGCATCAACCTTTCCAGTCGTCCCAGTACCTCTACTGCTGCATCAGTGGACTGTTGGACAACTGTCAGGTCATCCATGAAAGCAAACATTGCTGGCAACCTCTGACCATGGGCTGGCTCCACTTCTTTCCCATGTCCACTCACCGCACGTATCAACAACTCCATAACCAGCACAAACAAAATAGGGGAGATGGTACATCCCATCAGGATCCCCACTTCCAACTTCTGCCACTCTGTTACATAGGACTGTGTCGCAAACCGCATCCAAAACTGATCATAATATGCCATCAAAAAATCCCTAAATCTCCGTGGCACCCAAAATAAATCCATGGCATACCTGATCAAGGCATGCGGCACTGACCTATATGCATTCTCCAAATCCAGCCATACCACCGCCACATCCTTCCTTTGCCTCTTTGCCTCCTGTAACACTTGCCAGACCATTGCCGAGTGTTCAATGCATCCTGGTGATCCTGGTATTCCTGCCTTCTGCACAGAACCATCCATAAAACCATTCCCTCTGATGAAGCCTGAGAGCCGTGCTGCAAAGACACTCATCAATATCTTCCCATCTACATCGCGCAATGATATTGGTCTAAACTGCTCCAGTGTCACAGCCTCCTCCTGCTTTGGAAGATAAACTCCTTCCGCCCTAGTCCATTGACGAGGCACCACTCCTTGCCTCCATACCACCTTCGGAGCCTTCCACAGATACTGCTTGATGCCTTCACAACACTTAAACACCTTGTATGTCACTCCACTTGGTGCTGGAGCCGATGCCACCCATGCCTTCCTCAAAACTGCCTCATGCCTCAATCTCAGACATCTTTGGCTCTGACAAATCAAATGGAACACCTGGCTCTGTCGGTCTCACCAATCCTTCGATGTCCTCCACCACTTCGTTCCTCCTTGTGTCTGCATACGTGACACGCAGGTGACCTTCCAACTCTTTCTTTGGTACCTTCAGTACACCACCTCGACATGGCTCCAACAGATCCTTCATAAACTGAAAAGGCTTCTCAAAGAACCTCTTTCTCTTCCTCTGCCTCTCCTTTCATCGCCTCTTCATCCTTTCCACTCTCTTCAACTTCACCAACCTCATCACCTGATTCGTCAACACATCAAACCCATTCCTCTCCCCTTCCACTGCCCTCTTCCATCTTCCATTCAAACTCCTGAACTCCATTCTCAACTCATGGATCTCCCTCTGCCTCCTGCTCAAACATGCCTCCTTGTCACCCCTCTCTACACACTCTTTCACTCCAAACGTGACACATGCATACTCAAACACAATCTCAATCATCTTTCTCAATCTATCTTCCACCCTTCCTTTCAACCTATGAAGCACCCCACACATCACTCCATCCATTCTCTCCCATACTTCCCTTTCTCCCATACCTGGCCATTTCACTCTCCTCCTCACATCCTTTCCCTGCTGAAGTACAACCCCAGGACATACAACACTGTGGTTTGCTACCTGGCTGTTTCTCCCGCCGTCTTACGTGTCCCCTTTTCAAAGGTACTGCATTGCTGTACCTCCTCCTCACCCACCTTACGCACACACCCCATTCGGCTCTGACGGACATGCAATCCTCTCACCGACTAAAAAATCACGTCCACACCCACACTTCTCTCGAACCTGCCCTGTCTCCACATGCACACCATCACCCCGTAGACATACATCTCCCACACGATCACTCCCACACCCTTTCCTGGCCTGATGGATCCTCAACCCTCTGATGGATCCGAACTTCACGTCCACACTGAAATTTTACCAGACTTGCATCCACAATCCGTTCTCGTTTGTCAACATCAATATGGGGGTCTTTATCCATTTTATCTGTGCGTTTGGGCCCATCTTCTGCCCCACCTCTCGGAGAGCCCTTGGTTTCTGCATATAAATATATATATATATATATATATATATATATATATATATATATATATGTATATGTATATATATATATATATATATATATATATATATATATTGTTGCGGATATGAGGACTGTATTTTTTTTGATTGTGTGCTTTATTATTATTATTATTGTTATTCTGTGCCTCCTGCCTCCGGAGCTGTGTAAAGGTCAAAAGGGCGTCCCATAATTAGTCCACAAGCATACACGTCAGCCAATCATAGAATACCCCTGTTCGATAGTTATATCTTATTCTGTGTTTTAGGGTAAGGCTGTGTCTCCCATTAATAGAAATACTCCATTGCACCCGTGAAAGAGATGGATTCCCTTCATTCCCACTCCCAAAACTTCCATTTCCCCTTTCGTCTTTGCCAGGCCTCGAGTGCCATTGCCAATTACCTCCCTTCCAATTGCCAACTGCATTTTGGGCGGTTTTCCCTTCATCCGCCATTGACCACGAGGCAGGGTTGGGGAAGAAAGGCGGGTCCCCACCTCGTCATAGAGGGGAGGAGTGAACCAGCCCTTGCCGACCAACCCAGAACGAGGGGTTGGCTTTAGAGGGCGGAGAGAGAACGTTTTGGGGAGGTTCGCAAAGGGTCAAGGGTGGGGCTTATATAACCCGAGGCAGAGGCCCCCGGAGAGAGTCGAGGAGGGAGGAGATCAGAAGACAGAAAGGCCTTGAGTTGGACTAAGCAAGAGAGGAAGTTGTTGGACTGGGTGGGACCAAGAAAGAGAGAGAAAGAGTCCTGTAGCTTGTGAGGGAAGGAGAGAGAACCCATCACACCAACCCTCCACCAAGCTCCACGTTGGCTCCACCAAGCGTTCACCTCCACCAAGGCTCCACCAAGCTCCACGTTGGCTCCACCAAGCGTTCACCTCCAGCCATCCACCTCCTGCCATTCCTGTCATTCCCCACGTGAGTCTGTCTTTTGTTTGTTCTGTCCTGGGTTAATTAAGACTGTAGGTAAGCTAGTATTTTCACTGTGTCACCTGCGTCTTATGTGCTTGTAAATAAACGTGACTGCTTTCTTTTTGCTTATGTGTGTAAATAGTAAATAAATTTAGTTGTATTTCCAAACCTTTCTTTGCCTTCGTCTTCCTCTTTGCATTCGTCGTTTTAGTCTTTTCCCTCATTGAGCAGCCGCGGTGCGATCCGGCCAACGTTTGGGTGGAATCGGGTTCTAATCGGGGAATAACTGTTCAGTCGTGGTAATACACCACCGCTCGGTCAAAATAACATCTTCACCGCGTCCGCAACAATTGGTGTCAGGAGTGGGATTCGAACCTGGGACTAAATTTATTTAGCCCACATTTTGGACACCAATTGTGTTATTACCGCAACAATTGGTGTCTGGGAGTGAGATACGGACCCGAAGCGCGCTTAACGTGCTCAAAATTACAAGCTGCTGGAAATTTGTGTTGTTTTACAAAAAACCCGAATTTTGAAATCGCGCCATGGCTGGTCAAGGCGATCGAATGCCGGTGGGTGAGCTAGAGGAGCGGTTGGGAGTGGCCCAGGATCAGAGGGACGAAGTAGAGGAGAACATTGGCAATGTGGTTGAGGGAGTATCAGACGCACAAAATGGCGTCCTCACGCACGTGGGTGTAGCGGCACCAAATTTTGCCGCGCCCGCGACAGTAGCAGCGCCACCGGTGGATTTGAATCTTTTTATGATACAAATGAAGGCCCTTATGGACAAGAATAGTGAGCGATTGGAAGGACAAATGGGACAAATGGGGAACCGGATGGATGCTCAAAATGAGCAAATGAAGGCTCAGAGTGAGCAAATGGGGGCAATGAGGGACGAAGCAAGGGCTGATAGTGAGCGATTGGGGGGCAAAATGGGGGGCAAAATGGGAGAAATGGGGGAACGGCTAGAAGCTAAATTTGAGGGGTTAGACAACGGGATAAAAGAGGTAAAGAATGGGTTAACGGGGGTGGAAAATAGAATGGCTGCCCAGGAGAATCAGTTAGAGGGGGTGAAAAATGGGTTAATGGGGTTAGAAAATAGGATGGAAGACAAATTGCGGAAAAATAGGGGAGCAATCCGCCCGGGAAATCGAACAGATGGGGAACCAGATGGAGGAGATTAAGGAGGAGATACGACGAGGTGTAAGTGAGGAGGTCTCGGGGGTACGCGAGGAGGTAAAGCGAGGCGAAAAGCGTATAGAGAAAGAGGTGAGGAATAATACGGCTAGGTTACAGGGGGGAATAGAGGGTCTGACGAAGGGAGTAGAACAGCTGACAGTGGGACAAAAGGAACTAGTGGACCAAGTGGAAAAGAACACGGCAATAATCGGGGGGTTAAAAGCGACACAAAAAGATATTAAGAACGAATTAATAGCGACACAAAAGGAATGTCAGATGGTACATGAGGGGTTGACGAAGAAGTTGGAGGAGGTGACAGAAGTAATGGAGACGAAGGACCGAGAGGTGAGGATGCACATAGAAACGGTTAAAGTGGCGTTAGAGGAAGAGATAGAGGGGGCGCACAGGGAGATGAAGGAAGTGAAGGAAAAATTAGAGGAGGTGGAAGAAGGGGTGAGTGAAATTAAGAAGAGACGAAGGGAAACTAAAAAGGAAATAAAGGAGGAGGTGATGGAATTGGTACAAGGTCTGTGCTCGAATCGTGATGAGGTGCTCACTAACCAAATAAAGAGTTTGCAGGTGGCAGAGGAGGTGCGACGACGAGGTACGGAGGTGAGTGGCAATGTATATGATGTGAGGGGAGCTTCAGTCGGCTTGGGGGTTGTTGTTCGACCCGGGTGTTCGTGAGAGGCCGTTGGTGTAGTGTGCGACAGGTCTGGTGTGCGAAAAAAGAGGTGTGCGAGAATGTCTGACCATGGGGTGTGTGAGGAAAAAGGGCACGCCAAGGAGAGTGTGCTGTCGAGAGTGAGGCGGTTGTGTGCGAGGGGGCACATGGAAGCGCGGTGTGGTGAGTGTTACAGAGGATGTAATGAGACAGTGTACACCTGGGGTGAGTGTTACAGAGGATGTAACGAGAGAGTGTACACCTGTGGTGAGTGTTACAGAGGATGTAACGAGAGAGTGTACACCTGTGGTGAGTGTTACAGAGGGTGTAATGGGAGAGTGTGCGCAAGAAAGGGGTGTAACGGACAGGGGCATGAGAAAAGAGAGCGCTGTCAAGAGTGGTGGTGAAAGTAGTGAGAGTGACACGGAGCGTGAGTTGGTTGTGACAGGTGAGCGAGGATGTACACCTGGAATGGAAGGATGCACACCTGGAGTGGTAGAGCGTGTGTGGGAATGCACACTTGAGTTGGTCGTGAGGCACGTGGTTGGGTGTGCGAGTGAGAGCACACCTGTGATTGTCACAGAGGAGGTGACCGAGGAGGGGGCACGAAGAGGTGTGTTGGTGAGGTGTGCGAGTGACGAATGTGTGCCAAGGTGTTCGGTGGTCAGGTGTGTGACCAAGTCTGTGAGCGGAATGAGTGTACCGAGGTGTGTAAGGAAAGGTACGAGGAGCATGGGAACAGCTGGAGGTATGAGCAAGAAAGGGGTAGCGTATGCGTGTAAGCATGCAGGTGAGGCATCGACGGTAACCGGGTTAGCGGTTAGAGCGACTTATAGCCGAATCGGGCCCTCGGTGCGTGCCGGGCTTCGCGTGCCGCGAGAACCAGTGGGGATCCGAACCACGGCGGGTTCGAAAGGACCGCCGTACGTGATCCACGCTGGGCCGCGCTTGGAACGGCCACGTCCGTGCTCCGCTAGGCGGAACGGGCAGACCAATAGAAAGGGTCGTCATGGCGACCCCTTTTTGTTAAGGCGTTCCGGCAGGTCGATATCGGGCAATTGGATGGCTCCACGCCGAGGTGGTGCGTGGGATCTCGGCCCGGGTAAGCGTCCTTCCCTGCACCAAGTGCCGGAAGCATCCAGCCACCGGCACCAAACAACCCGCATTCATTGCGCGGCTTTACGAAGCCGGGCTTTGGACAGGAATTGGCGCACCGAGAGGCATTAGTGAGTAGACTGTGTGATGAGGTTAGTGTTTTGGCCCCAAAATTAGAAAAAGGCGAAATTTGATGATTGGTACGGTGATTGGCAGATGATTGGCAAAATTTTTGATTGGTTGGATTTAGGTGTGCGAAATTGATAGTAGGACCTCCCCGATGTGGTGGGATGGCAAATCCACCATCCCTCACAGAGGGGGGCAAAGGAGCACTAGCTTATGGGGTTGATGGCAGTGAAAACTAGCCCGGGTGGGTTAGGATATCGTGTGTAGGGATCTAGCGAAGATGACATTAGGCAACGTTAAGTTTAGTTAGTGACAAGGATACCTGTAGTGGGGATGCAGGTAGTTTAGTGTGGATTATAATGACGAGGGAGCGCAATAGTTTAAAGGGACGACTGGGAAGCGCAAGTTTCAGAGGGGAGTAGTTAGATGAGATGATGCCGTGTGAGTGTTGGAGGTGTATAGAAGTGTATTGTGATCAGGTGTGATTGACGAGGTGTGATTGCACAGGTGTGCAACTGGACAGGTGTGTGGAGCAGTGATGGTGATGGTGATGGTGATGTGTATTGTGATGACCAAATGGTCCAGGAAGAGGAGGAGGGTGCAGGTGGCACCAGGTGTGATTGCACAGGTGTGCAACAACAGGTGAATGGAGAATGGTTGTGTGGAATACATGGAGTGTGGAATAAATGGTAGTGTGGAATATCTGGAGTATTGGAATGGATGGTCGTGGAGTGAGTATGGTGGAAATAATGGAGTGGAGTGGATGGTGTGAAGGTGTGAATGGGGGAAGAGTGGACCCCCCTCACGGATACCCGGGGCGGGTAGTGTAAGTGTTAGGTAGAGGGTATAGGTAAATTGTGGTTGGATATTGGCATCTGTGGTGCGAGGTGAAAGAATGGTATTTGGATGGGTGCATTAGTGTTGTGTAAATGGCTGGGCGTGTAGCCTATTAGTGTGTGTAGTTGGTTTGGGCACTCCACCACTGTGAGGATGTCGGCCAGGTGAGGCCGCAGGTGGGCTCTGGGAGCCGGTAGAGTTGTTGTGGATGGGGCCCGAGGATCCGGAGGACGGACCCGGGTAGCCCAGTGCCAGAGGGCACCAAGGGGTGACAGAGCCAGGAGGGGCCTTCCCCAGTTAGATAGGTTAGGGTGAGGAGCTAGGTAAGCTCGGGTGGCAACTGCAGTGGTGGAGGTGTGCAGGTGGGTAGACCTGCTGGGAGAGCTACACGTCGCAGCCCAGAAATTGTGCGAGGGCACCGGGAGATGAATCGGGGGAGTGAGACCCCAAATTGAGAAGCACCACAGTTTGGTCAATGGGAATTGGTTATTAGAACCCATAGTGTAAGCGGCCAATGGATTGGCAGGGCAAGACCCCGGGTAGTGTAAAGTGTGTTAAAGTCATTTAGAGGATAGATAGGATGAAGGATCTCCTCGCACCATCTGCATCCACTCAACTGAGGTGACAGGTACTCCACACCATGCCATGTTTCGTTATTTTATTGTGCAAATGTTTGGAATGTGAGACGCATCATGACGTGGGTGTGACATTATGCTTGATGTTCCATCTCTTCCTCCTTATGAGGATTGATGATGAATTGGGTGATGGCAAATTTTGGTTAGAGGGATTGTGGTGATTAATTTGGTGAAGAAGGGAAATATGGGGAAGACGTGATGGTAGTGACGAATTGGTAATGTGTAGATTTTGTACATATGGGGTAAGGGCAAGGGTAGCGTAGGTGACAGGGGGGTGACGTACGGTAGGGACGAGCTTTCTCACTTCGCCCTCCGTACGCATTTCGCCTTGCATTGCCTTATTGATGTGTACCTTTGTGACCTTACCCCTCGCTCATTTGTCTCTTTTGTCTCCCACATGACCTGTGCGCCATTGGGCGCCGAGGGGAGCTTGTGTGAGTCGGCCATTGTGCGCCCGGCACTCTCAGAACCAGCTGTCTGCATCGATGCACCACATTATGGACCACATGCCTGTGGCCGAGCACCACTGATGGACCCCATGGGTTGGGGCATGGCCCCTCTGCTGGAACCGGCCATGAGGGCCCGAAATCTTGCTGGCGGACCTGGGGCACAGGGCACCGATGCCCCACAGGTGAACCACACGTAGTCGGCCCTGTGGGCCATAAATAAAATAAAATAAAAAGGACACATTGGGTGCAAGTTTTAATACAAATAGGCCGCCAGTAAGAAAATGAAAGAATGACAACAACTGGAAGACAATAATAATAACCAGCAGAGGGAGCCGAAGAGCAAGAGATCACCTGCAGGGTTAGGGGTTGTTGGTTTTATTTTCTTGAACAATGGTGACTGCACCGATTGGTGCTTGGGTGTGTATTGGTGCGTTTTTGGGTGCTTTAATGGTGCATTGATGCAGAGCAGACTGTCTCCCCCACAGAAAGAACAATTACAGGTCCTGGGTTAGTGTTGTAAATAAAAGCAGAGTCATTGTAAATAATTCTCCCCACCGTCAGTGTGTAGTTTGAAGACCAATTCCGCAATTCGGTTAACTGTGGGCGTGAGTATGTTAGGCAGGGTGCAATGGAGCAGCGGGACACATTTATTTATGTTTTAAAACTGTCGCACTCAGGTTCAGGTTAAAAGTAGAGGGAACTACACCTACGTGTCACACTAAATAAAACGTTGTCGGCCCGGGTCGTGCCTAAGAGGAGGAGGGTGCAGTGTTGCGGATATGAGGACTGTATTTTTTTTGATTGTGTGCTTTATTATTATTATTATTGTTATTCTGTGCCTCCTGCCTCCGGAGCTGTGTAAAGGTCAAAAGGGCGTCCCATAATTAGTCCACAAGCATACACGTCAGCCAATCATAGAATACCCCTGTTCGATAGTTATATCTTATTCTGTGTTTTAGGGTAAGGCTGTGTCTCCCATTAATAGAAATACTCCATTGCACCAGTGAAAGAGATAGATTCCCTTCATTCCCACTCCCAAAACTTCCATTTCCCCTTTCGTCTTTGCCAGGCCTCGAGTGCCATTGCCAATTACCTCCCTTCCAATTGCCAACTGCATTTTGGGCGGTTTTCCCTTCATCCGCCATTGACCACGAGGCAGGGTTGGGGAAGAAAGGCGGGTCCCCACCTCGTCATAGAGGGGAGGAGTGAACCAGCCCTTGCCGACCAACCCAGAACGAGGGGTTGGCTTTAGAGGGCGGAGAGAGAACGTTTTGGGGAGGTTCGCAAAGGGTCAAGGGTGGGGCTTATATAACCTGAGGCAGAGGCCCCCAGAGAGAGTCGAGGAGGGAGGAGATCAGAAGACAGAAAGGCCTTGAGTTGGACTAAGCAAGAGAGGAAGTTGTTGGACTGGGTGGGACTAAGAAAGAGAGAGAAAGAGTCCTGAAGCTTGTGAGGGAAGGAGAGAGAACCCGTCACACCAACCCTCCACCAAGCTCCGCGTTGGCTCCACCAAGCATTCACCTCCACCAAGGCTCCACCAAGCTCCGTGTTGGCTCCACCAAGCGTTCACCTCCACCAAGGCTCCACCAAGCTCCGCGTTGGCTCCACCAAGCGTTCACCTCCAGCCATCCACCTCCTGCCATTCCTGTCATTCCCCGCGTGAGTCTGTCTTTTGTTTGTTCTGTCCTAGGTTAATTAAGATTGGAGGTAAGCTAGTATTTTCACTGTGTCACCTGCGTCTTATGTGCTTGTAAATAAACGTGACTGCTTTCTTTTTGCTTATGTGTATAAATAGTAAATAAATTTAGTGGTATTTCCAAACCTTTCTTTGCCTTCGTCTTCCTCTTTGCATTCGTCGTTTTAGTCTTTTCCCTCATTGAGCAGCCGCGGTGCGATCCGGCCAACGTTTGGGTGGAATCGGGTTCTAATCGGGGAATAACTGTTCGGTCGCGGTAATACACCACCGCTCGGTCAAAATAACATCTTAACCGCGTCCGCAACAATATATATATATATATATATATATATATATATATATATATATATATATATATATATATATATATATATATATATATATTGTTGCGGATATGAGGATTGTGTTGTTTTATTGTGTTGTATTGTATAGTAAATTGTTGTAAATATCACCCTCTGTAAAATGTAATGATTCCTGGTAAATACCTCCGTAGTGTGAAGGTCAAAGGGCGTCTCGATAGTTATTCCATAAACACCACATTGCAGGACACGATAAAACCCTTGTTCAGTAGCTTATATCTTATTATGTGTCTTAGGGTAAGGCTGTGTCTCCCATTATTTAAATACTCCATTGCACCAAGTGAAATAAGAGTAGATCCCCTTTCATTTCATTTCAATGGCCAACTGCATTTTGGGCGGTTTTCTTCAACCACCATTGGCCACGAGGCAGGGTTGGGGAAGAAAGGCGTGTCTCCACCTCGTCATAGAGGGGAGGAGTGAGCCAGCCCCGAACAACCAACCGAGCACGAGGGGTTTGGTTTGAGAGGGCGGAGGAAGAGCGATCGGGGAGGTTCGCAAAGGTTCAAGGGTGGGGCTATATATAACCCATGAGAGACGCCCCCAAGAGAGATGCGCTTTTACTGAGACAACGAGATGAGTCTGAAAAGAGAGGTCCATGACAAGAGCTGAGTTGGTCGTCAGGGGTGGTCAGTGGTTGCGTTGAGTGGTTGCGTTGGAGAAAGAGTGGTTGGACAAAAGAAAGAGAGAGGAGAGAACCCATCACGCCAGACCCCCCACCAGCGCGTCGGCTCTGACCGTGATCCAACCCGTGATCCGACCCGTGATCCCGCGCACACGACAGGATCGGTGGCATCAGCGGCCGTCGAGGTCCAGCCCGACGTCCCGTGCGGGATCAAGCTCCAGCCAGCTCCGTGCCGTCCTCCCCCTCCAGCCACACACCTCCTTCCATCCAATCCACTCTGCAATTCCCCGTGTGAGTCGTCTTTGTTTGTTCTGTCCTGGGTAGTAACTAAGTCTGTATAAGCTAGTAATTTTCACTGTGTCACCTGCGTCTCATGTCCCCTGTAAATAATCGTGACTGCTCTTTTTGCTTATGTGTGTAAATAGTAATAAATCCAGTTACTCTTCTGTACGTCTTCTTCCTCTTTGCATTCTGTCGCTTTAGAGTTTTCCAGATTGAGTAGCTGTGGCGCGATACGGCCAACGTTGGGTGAATCGGGTTTAGTGGGGAGCAACTGTTTGGCCACGGTTATACCTCCGCTCGGTAAAATAACATCTAATCCGCGGACCGTAACAAATTGGTGTTGGGGAGTAAGATATGAGGCCCGAAGCGTGCTTAACGCGCTCAAAATTACGAGCTGCTGGAAATTTGTGTTGTAAAGCAAAACCCGAATTTTGAAATCGCGCCATGGCTGGTCAAGGCAACGGGATGCCGGTGGGAGAGATAGACGGGGTGGAATCGACCCAGAACCTCGGGGAAATGTATATCGAGGATGTGGTTGAGGGGGTATCAGGTGCACAAAATGGCGCTCTCGTGCACGAGGTTTCAGGCGCGCAAAATGGCGCCTTTGCGCAAGCGGTTACAGCGGCACCAAATCTAGCCGCGCCTGTGACCGTAGCAGCACCGCTGGGGGATTCGGACCTTTTAATGTTACAAATGGGGGCCCTTATGGACAGATTGGAAGGCAAAATGGGTGAGCAAATAAGGAGCTAAGCGAGGGCTCAGAATGAGCAAATGAGGGCTAATAGTAAGCGATTGGAGGGCCAAATGGGACAAATGGGGAACCGGATGGAGGCTCAGAATGAGCAATTGGGGGTAATGAGGGATGAAGCGAGGGGTACCGGGGAGGGGTTAGACAATGGGATAAAAGAGGTAAAGAATGGGTTAATGGGGGTGGAAAATAGAATGGCTGCCCAGGAGAATCAGTTAGAGGGGGTGAAAAATGGGTTAATGGGGTTAGAAAATAGGATGGAAGACAAATTGCGGGAAATAGGGAAGCAATCCGCCCGGGAAATCGAACAGATGGGGAACCAGATAGAGGAGGTGAAAATCGGGTTAGAAAGTAAATTGGATGCTCAGAGGGATGAATTGGGACAGACGAGGATGGCATCTACAAAAGAGATGGAGGAGATGAAAGAGGAGATACGACGAGGTGTGAGTGAGGAGGTCTCGGGGGTACGCGAGGAGGTAAAGCGAGGCGAAAAGCGTATAGAGAAAGAGGTGAGGAATAATACGGCTAGGTTACAGGGGGGCATAGAGGGTCTGACGGAGGAGGGGGAACAGCTGACGGAGGGACAAAAAGAACTAACGGGGCAGGTTCAAAGGAACACTGCGGTACTAGGAGGGTTAAAAGCGACACAAAACGACATAAAAAATGACTTAATAGCGACACAGAGGCAATGTCAGATGGTACGTGAGGGACTGACAACGAGGTTGGACGAGGTGACAGAGATAATAGAGACGAAGGACCGAGAGGTGTGGACGCACATAGAGATGGTCAAGGTAGCCTTAGAGGACGAACTTGAGGAGACGCACCGAGAAATAAAAGAGGTGAAGCAAAAATTAGAGGAAGTGGAAGAAGAGGTGAGTGAAATTAAGAAGGGACGGACAGAAACTAAGAGGGAGATAAAGGAGGAAGTGATGGAATATGTACAAGGTCGGTGCTCGAATCGTGATGTTTTGCTCACTAACCAAATAAAGAGTTTGCAGGTGGCGAAGGAGGTGCCGAGACGAGGTGCCAAGGTGAGTGGCGATATACGTGGAAATGTAGATGATGTGAGGGGAGCTTCAGTCGGCTTGGGGGTTGCTTTGGACCCGGGTGTTCGTGAGAGGGCGTTGGTGAAGTGTGCGACAGGTCCAGTGTGCGAAAGAGGAGGTGTGCGAGAATGTCCGACCATGGGGTGTGTGAGGAAAAAGTGCGCGCCAAGGAGTGAGTGTGCTGTCGAGAGTGAGTCAGTCGTAGCGCGTGTGCGAGGGAGCACATGGAAGTGCGGTGTGGTGGGTGTTACAGAGGAAGTAACGGGAGAGTGTGCGCAAGAGTGTGCACGAAAAAGGTGTGTAACGGACGGGTGCATGGGAAAAGAGTGCGCTGTCAAGAGTAAGGGAGAATGCACACCTGTGGTGAGTGTTACAGAGGATGTAACGAGAGAGTGTACACCTGTGGTGAGTGTTACAGAGGATGTAACGAGAGAGTGTACACCTGTGGTGAGTGTTACAGAGGATGTAACGGGAGAGTGTGCGCGAGAAAGGTGTGTAACGGACGGGTGCATGAGGAAAGAGTGCGCTGTCGAGAGTAAGGGTGAGTGCGCGGCCGAGAGTGGAGGTGAGAGTAGTAAGAGTGACACGGAGTGTGAGTTGGTTGTGACAGGTGAGAGAGGATGTACACCTGGAATGGAAGGATGCACACCTGGAATGGTAGAGCGTGTGTGGGAATGCACACTTGAGTTGGTCGTGAGGCACGTGGTTGGGTGTGCGAGTGAGAGCACACCTGTGATTGTCACAGAGGAGGTGACCAAGGAGGGGGTGCGAAGAGGTGTGTTGGTGAGGTGTGCGAATGACGAATGTGTGCCAAGGTGTTCGGTGGTCAGGTGTGCGACCAAGTCTGTGAGCGGAATGAGTGTACCTGGGTGTGTAAGAGAAGGTGCAATGACGAGGAGCATGGGAACAGCTGGATGTATGAGCAAGGAACGGGCTGCTGGGTGTAAGCATGCAGGTGAGGCATCGACGGTAACCGGGTTAGAGGTTAGAGCGACTTATAGCCGAATCGGGCCCTCGGTGCGTGCCGGGTTTCGCGTGCCGCGAGGACCAGCGGGGATCCAAACCACGGCGGGTTCGAAAGGACCGCCGTACGGGATCCACGCTGGGCCGCGCTTGGAACGGCCGCGTCCGTGCTCCGCTAGGCGGAACGGGCAGCCCGATAGGAAGGGTCATCATGGCGACCCCCTTTTGTTGAGGCGGTCCGGCAGGTCGAGATCGGGCAATTGGATGGCTCCGTGCCGAGGTGGTGCGTGGGATCTCGGCCCGGGTAAGCGCCCTTCCCTTCACCGAGTGCCGGACGCATCCAGGCGCCAGCACCAAACAACCCGCATTCATTGCTCGGCTTTACGAAGCCGGGCTGTGGAAGCGAATTGGCGCACCAAGAGGATCTAGTAAGTAGACGGGTAATGAGGATAGTGGTCTGGACCCGAAATTAGAAAAAGGCAAAATTTGATGATTGGCAAAGGATTGGCAGAGTGATGATTGGTAATGGTACAGTGATTGGCAGATGATTGGCAAATTTTTGATTTGTTGGATTTGGACGAGCAAAATTTATAGTGGGACCTCCCCGATGTGGTGGGATGGCAACTCTGTCATCCCTCACACCACAGGGGGCGGGCAAAGGAGCACTAGTTATGGGGTTTATGGCAGTAAAAACTAGCCCGGTTGGGTTAGGATATATCGTGTGTAGGGACCTAGAGATTGACAATAGGTAACGTTAAGATTAGGTAGTGACAATGACACCTGTAGTGGGGACGCAGGTAGATTAGTGTGGATGATAATGACGAGGGAGCGCAATAGTTTAAAGGGACGACTGGGAAGCGCAAGTTTCAGAGGGGAGTAGTTAGATGAGATGATGCCGTGTGAGTGTTGGAGGTGTATTCGGAAGTGTATTGTGAAAAGTGTGTAAGGAACAAGTGTGATTGCATAGGTGTGCAACTGAACAGGTGGGTGGAGCAGTGTTTGAGTGAGTGATGGTGATGTGTGTTGTGTTGACCAACTGGTCCAGGAAGAGGAGGAGGGTGCAGGTGGCACCAGGTGTGAGTGCACAGGTGTGCAACAACAGGTATGAGGAACAGGTGTATGGAATAAATGGTAGTATGGAGTATATGGAGTATTGGAATGGATGGTCGTGGAGTGAGTATGGTGGAAACTATGGCGTGGAGTGGATGGTGTGAAGGTGTGAATGGGGGAAGAGTGGACCCCCATCACGAATACCCGGGGCGGGTAGTGTAAGTGTAAGGTAGAGGGTATAGGTAAATTGTGGTTGGATATTGGCATCTGTGGTGCGGGTGGAAGAATGATGTTTGGATGGGTGCATTAGTGTTGTGGAAATGGCTGGGCGTGTAGCCTGTTAGTGTGTGTAGTTGGTTTGGGCACTCCACCACTGTGAGGATGTCAGCCAGGTGAGGCCGCAGGTGGGCTCTGGGAGCCGGTAGAGTTGTTGTGGATGGGGCCCGAGGATCCGGAGGACGGACCCGGGTAGCCCAGTGCCAGAGGGCACCAAGGGGTGACAGAGCCAGGAGGGCCTTCCCCAGTTAGTCAGGTTAGGGTGAGGAGCTAGGTAAGCTTGGGTGGCAACGACAGTGGTGGAGGTGTGCAGGTGGGTAGACCTGCTGGGAGAGCTGCACGACCCAGCCCAGAAATTGTGCAAGGGCACCGGGAGATGAATTGGGGGAGTGAGACCCCAAATTGAGAAGCACCACAGTTTGGTCAATGGGAATTGGTTTTTAGAACCCATAGTGTAAGTTGGCCAATGGCTTGGCAGGGAGAGACCCCGGGTAGTGTAAAGTGTGTTAATGTCATTTAGAAAGTAGTTAGGATGAAAATCTCCTCGCACCATCTGCATCCACTCACCTGAGATGAAGTACCTCCACACCATGCCAGGTTGTTTAATTATTTTTGATGCAAATGTTTGGATGGTGAGACGCATCATGACGTGTGTGTGGCATTGTGCTTTATGTTCCATCTCTCCCTCCTTATGAGGGTTGATGATGAATTGGTGATAGCAAATTTTGGCTAGAGGGATTGTGGTGACGAATTTGGAATAGGGAAATATGGGGAAGACGTGACAGTAGCGACGGATTGGTAAATGTGTAGATTTTTGTAAATATGGGGGAAGGGCAAGGGTAGTGTAGGTGACAGGGGGGGGTGACGTACGGTAGGGACGAGCTTTCTCATTTCGCTCTCCGTACGCATTTCGCCTTGCATTGCCTTATTGATGTGTACCTTTGTGACCTTACCCCTCGCTCATTTGTCTTGTCCCCCTTTTGTCTCCCATATGACCTGTGCACCATTGGGCGCCGAGGGGAGCGTGCGTGAATCGGCCATTGTGCGCGCGGAACTCTCAGAACCAGCTGTCTGCATCGATGCACCACATGATGGACCACATGTCTGTGGCCGAGCACCACTTATGGACCCCATGGGTTGGGGCATGGCCCCTCTGCTGGAACCGGCCAGGAGGGCCCGAAATCTTGCTGGCGGACCTTGGCCACAGGGCACCGATGCCCCACAGGTGAACCACACGTAGTCGGCCCTGTGGGCCATAAATAAAATAAATAAAAGGGACACGTTGGGTGCAAGTTTTAATACAAATAGGCCGCCAGCAAAGGAAAATGACAACAACTGGAAGAAATAATAATAGCCAGCAGAGGGAGCCGAAGAGCAAGAGATCACCTGCAGGGTTAGGGGTTGTTGGTTTATTTTGATTATTCATGAACACTGATGAACTGTGATGACTGGGCACTGATTGGTGCTTGAGGGTGTATTGGTGTGTTTGGGGTGCTTTCCTGGTGCATTGATGCAGAGCAGACTGTCTCCCCCCCAGAAAGAACAATCACAGGTCCTGGGTTAGTCTTGTAAATAAAAGTAGTGTCAATTGTAAATAATTCTCCCCACCGTCAGTGTGTAGTTTGAAGACCAATTCCGCAATTCGGTTAACTGTGGGCGTGAGTATGTTAGGCAGGGTGCAATGGAGCAGCGGGACACATTTATTTATGTTTTAAAACTGTCGCACTCAGGGTCAGGTTAAAAGTAGAGGGAACTACACCTACGTGTCACACTAAATTTAAGTTGTAGGCCCGGGCCGTGCCTAAGAGGAGGAGGGCGCAGTGTTGCGGATATGAGGATTGTGTTTTTTTATTGTGTTGTATTGTATAGTAAATTGTTGTAAATATCACCCTCTGTAAAATGTAATGATTCCTGGTAAATACCTCCGTAGTGTGAAGGTCAAAGGGCGTCTCGGTAGTTATTCCATAAACACCACATTGCAGGACACGATAAAACCCTTGTTCAGTAGCTTATATCTTATTATGTGTCTTAGGGTAAGGCTGTGTCTCCCATTAATTTAAATACTCCATTGCACCAAGTGAAATAAGAGTAGATCCCCTTTCATTTCATTTCAATGGCCAACTGCATTTTGGGCGGTTTTCTCAACCACCATTGGCCACGAGGCAGGGTTGGGGAAGAAAGGCGTGTCTCCACCTCGTCATAGAGGGGAGGAGTGAGCCAGTTCCGAACAACCAACTGAGCACGAGGGGTTTGGTTTGAGAGGGCGGAGGAAGAGCGATCGGGGAGGTTTGCAAAGGTTCAAGGTTGGGGCTATATATAACCCATGAGAGACGCCCCCAAGAGAGATGCGCTTTTACTGAGACAAGGAGATGAGTCTGAAAAGAGAGGTCCATGACAAGAGCTGAGTTGGTCGTCAGGGGTGGTCAGTGGTTGCGTTGAGTGGTTGCATTGGAGAAAGAGTGGTTGGACAAAAGAAAGAGAGAGGAGAGAACCCGTCACGCCAGACCCCCCACCAGCGCGTCCACTCCGACCGTGATCCGACCCGTGATCCGACCCGTGATCCCGCGCACACGACAGGATCGGTGGCATCAGCGGCCGTCGAGGTCCAGCCCGGCGTCCCGTGCGGGATCAAGCTCCAGCCAGCTCCGTGCCGTCCTCCCCCTCCAGCCACACACCTCCTTCCAGCCAATCCACTCTGCAATTCCCCGTGTGAGTCGTCTTTGTTTGTTCTGTGCTGGGTAGTAACTAAGTCTGTATAAGCCAGTAATTTTCACTGTGTCACCTGCGTCTCATGTCCCCTGTAAATAATCGTGACTGCTCTTTTTGCTTATGTGTGTAAATAGTAATAAATCCAGTTACTCTTCTGTACGTCTTCTTCCTCTTTGCATTCGGTCGCTTTAGAGTTTTCCAGATTGAGTAGCTGTGGCGCGATACGGCCAACGTTGGGTGAATCGGGTTTAGTGGGGAGCAACTGTTCGGCCGCGGTTATACCTCCGCTCGGTAAAATAACATCTAATCCGCGGACCGTAACAATATATATATATATATATATATATATATATATATATATATATATATATATATATATATTAGTTATAAGCGTGAAAGGTTGTCTGTTTGTTTGTTTGTTTATTTGTTCTGAAACAGCGTCGCCATTTCTGAACGGATCTTCACCAAATTTGGCACGGGGGTCGCTATGCACCACAGAATCACTGCTGAACAAAAAAATTCCTGCTACTGAACCAAACTGAACTGCTGAACCAAAATACATATTCTGTCATTTTAAAACCACCAAAGTGTGTTAGGTTTCCCCGTTTCATAAAATGTATCGTTTGATACGTATAATGCTTTAAAACTGTTTTTAGCCACGTCGCAGACGCTGCTCATAGAGTGCCCTCTGCTGTTGTTGTTGTTCTTGTTCTTCTTCTTGTTCTAGTTGTTGTTCTTGCAGGGAAGACAAAACCTCAAAGCTCCACCCATTCTGGGAACCATAGCTCCACCCATTCTGGGAGAGGATTCATATAAACAAATATCCACCATTTTATTAACTCGCATAGCTTTGAGGCCTGTTTTGTAGGCCCGTGGTGTCTTGCTCTCTCACACAGTTTTCTTTCAAATCAAATTAGATATATCATTTCATTTTTCACAGTCGCTAACATAGTTTTAGACTCGGTTGAAAAAAAACGGGAAGAAAATCCGATGAAAGTTGCCGTTTATAGAACGAAATGAATTCTCAAAGGCCTGTAACTTCAAGTCTATTGAGATTTTTTTTTTTAATCGCGGCATGGTCAGTCATACACCGCCCGAAATAACAGACGGGAAAATGCCGAGATATATATATTTTGTTTAAATCGCGGCATGGTCAGTCATACACCGCCTGAAATAACAGACGGGAAAATGCCGAGATATATTAAAAATTCGTCCATTTGATGACAATCGTCACGATGAAATATTTTATTTATACGTCGTCACAATAATGTGGAGAGAGGAGAATAGCTTCGTTCACGTGTCGCTACACACGGGAAATTGCCGAGATATATATTTTTTAAATCGCGGCATGGTCGCGGCATGGTCATGGCATGGAAAAATAACATCAAGTAATCGAATCAATAGGAATGTCCTGTGCCTATAACATCGACGTTATAGGCACAGCTGCATCTAGGCATTGTGTAACATCGACGCAGCTTTTGTTTTGATTAAAACTTTTTGTGCTTGTTTTTTTTTGTTTGTTTTGTTTTTACCTCAGAAGAGATATCAACATCTACCTCAGCGAATGTCAATCGCGGTGTCAGTATTTGATGAACTTATAAAGGCTTAGGTGACTTATAAGTGTGACCAACATGTGCACGGGATTCTTCCCAGAAGAATGAGTGGTCGCATTAGCTTGTACGACTTAAAATGAGCGAGTTTTGTTTTGACGTTTGGGCCAGTTTTACATGTTGTATCCCTAAGGAATGAAACGAACGTTTTTCCTTCCTTACAATTTTATTTGAAGTCACACATGCCTCAAAATACACTAGAATTTAATGCTGAATCCGAAAATGTAAGTGAAATTGCCTTGTTTTTTTAACATTATCTTCTATATATTCTAAATATATATATGTGCAGTGTCTGTCTTGTGTTGTCTTGTCTTGTGTTGTCACTGAACTACTCCCTCAAAATTTTGTAAAATCGTACGATTCCAACCTGACCCACGGCAGGACTATGCGCTCTACTGAGTGGCGTTCTAGTTTCACTTATGAATATCATCACAAAAGGTGCTGTTTTTGGAGATTGCAGATGTTACATGTACTCCATTGAATGGCAAAAGCGTGGATTGCCACACATCCACATTTTGGTCTGGCTTAAGGATAAGATTCGTCCAGCTCAGGTAGATGATATCATCAGTGCAGAGATTCCAAATCCTACCGAGGACAAAGTATTGCACGAAGTAGTGGTGAAGCACATGCTCCATGGTCCCTGTGGTTAGAGGATTCTTAATCATTACTGATCATTATGTTTCTTCTTATGTCTTTCAGACCGTGTTCATTTTTGAAGTTGCAATAAACCGCCAACTGGATTAACAAAGAGAACTGGTCTTATTTATGAACACGGTCCATTGACCTGCCGAGAGAGATAACGCCTACCAGGAGCAAAGCTCCCGCCATTATGGCCCAAAGGGTCACAGGAGCACGCAAGCCTCCTCACTACGATTGCCACAACCTTGGAGGTAACACATGGAAACGTTCCCACAATTGTGTCCTTGACAGTCGAGTTTATGCACTTCGTGTCACGTGGTCACATCAACACTCATTCTCCTTGCATGAAAGCGGGAAAATGCACAAACGATACCCCAGACCTCTTCTTACAGAAACTCAGACAGATCAGGATGGATATCCTTTGTACAGAAGAAGAAAGCCAGGTGATGGGGGCTTCACCACTACTCTCAGAGTGAAACAACAAGAAATTGTCATTGACAACCAGTGGGTGGTGCCCTTCAACCCTCTCCTTTCACGCATCTTCAAATCACACTTCAATGTTGAAGCATGCTACTCAGTCAAGTATGTCTTGAAGTACGTCAACAAAGGTACTGATCATGAAGTCTTTGGTCTGCAGAGAGAGGAAACCAAAAATGATGAGGTATCAGCATATCAGATGGGTCGTTACATCAGCAGTAATGAGGCTGTGTGGCGTATTCTCAACTTTCCCATTCATGAACGCCACCCCAGTGTTATGCATCTTGAGATCCATTTGGAAAATGGGGAAAGAGTTTACTTCACAGAAAAAAACACTCTGCAGCGAGCCCAGCAGCCACCTAGGACCAAACTAACTGCATTCTTTGATTTGTGCAAACAGGATTCCTTTGCTAGAAGTCTTCTCCACTGTAAAATGCCTGGATATTACACCTGGCAAGAAGGGAAAAAGGCATTTCAGCCAAGAAAGCAAGGTGCAACAATCCCTGGACACCCTCACATCAGATCCAGTCAAGTGTTAGGTCGTGTCTACACTGTTCATCCCAGCAACTCTGAGAGCTTTTATCTCAGACTCCTCCTGCACAACATTCATGGTCCAACCTCATTCCAGGATCTCAAGACAGTTGCTGGATATGTCTGGGCAACATACCGTGAAGCTTGCCTGAGAAGAGGTCTCTTGGAAGATGATGCACATTGGAACAGTATCTTGGAAGAGGCTGCAGTCTCGCATTCTCCAAGCAAGATGAGGAGCCTCTTTGCTATCATTATCAGTGCCTGTTCACCATCCAATCCTGAGCAACTTTGGCATAATCACCCGGACAGCATGACAGAAGACATACTGTATCAAGCACAAGTCAAAAAACCCAAACCTGCAGTTTACCTCTGCCATGTACAACCAAGCACTGGTACTCATTGAAAATACTGTACAGTCCATGGCTGGCAAGGATCTTCAACAGTGTGGACTGCCTGCTCCTGTATGAACTGAACCTGCAACTCTCAGTCGAGAGATGCTTCAGGCAACCACCTATGACATTCAACAGCTGCAACAGTATGTCTACCAAAATGAACCACTCTTGGTTCCAGATCAAAAAGAAGCTTATACAAGGATCAAACAATTGTTGACGTCTGACTCGGGTGGAATTGTTTTCCTTGATGCCCCTGGTGGAACAGGCAAAACATTTTTGATCAACTTAATTTTGGCACAAGTTCGTTCACTCCAGCAGATTGCTATGGCAGTGGCCTCATCTGGAATTGCTGCAACTTTGTCCACAGGTGGCAGGACTGCTCATTCTGCCTTTAAGCTGCCACTCAACCTGGCCCACAATGAGTCCTGTGTGCAATATTGGCAAAGGATCTGGACAGGCACAGGTTCTAAAGCAGGCCAAGCTGATATTATGGGATGAGTGCACAATGTCTCACAGACTTGCATTTGAGGCTCTCGATCGCACCTTACAGGATCTCAGAGGTAGCACTAAAATCATGGGTGGAGTCACACTCTTCTGAGCATAAGAGAGTGTAAGAGACCTTGAGCATAAGAGAGGGTGAAGAGAACAGAGAGAGGGAGTGAAAGAGCAGCAGCGCAGGATTTTAGGACCTGTGGGCTGATGCCGTGAGGTCCAGTTGCAGAATCAGAGTCGAGGGTTGACAGAAATTTCTCCACCTTGTCAGGAGAAAAAAAAACACTAGAGTCCAGGAGGAGCTGGGTATGACTGGGTATGGTGGGTACAGAGAGGGATGGGTTTGGGACGCAATATTTGGAGGCAAACACAGAGTTGAGGCATTCAGCTTTTTCACGAACGGAGTCAGCTGTGTATCCATTTGAGGTAAGCGAGGGGATGGAGGGGGAACAAATACCAGAAACAGATTTGACCAGACGCCACCAGGATTTGGAAGAGTGGGGCAGGTTTGAGAGTTCAGTATTGAGAGAGGAGAGATATTGTTTCCTGGCTCTCCGGAGTGTGGACACACACTAGTTTCGGGGTTTGTGAAAGGAAATGAGATTTCCTTCCATTGGATTTGCTTTCCAGGAGGCGAAGGCAAGTTGTTTCTGGGCAACAGCCTCACCACAAGATTCTGTGAACCATGGACGGGAGGAAGGGTATGACAACTGAAGACGAGGTGGGATAAATCTGTGCATGAGAGAGAGCAATTTACTTTGGAAGAATTCCCAGGATGAGTTGATGTCAGAGGTGGTGGAGATGGGAGACCAGTCCAGATGATTGATGGCTGCTTGAAGACCATGCCAGTCGGCCTGAGGGAAATGCCAGACTCGTCGACGCTGAGGAGGCTCTCTCAGAATGGTCAGAGAGATGTCCACTTTAACAAGCACATGATCAGATGAGCCGATTGGAGCAGAAGAAGAGCAGCAGACATTTGCAGGGAAGTTAGTCATAACCAAGTCTAGAAGAGAAGATGCTCCATTGACTGAGATCCGGTTTGGGAAGTTGACAGATTGTATTAGTCCCAATGAGTTACAGAAGTCCTTGCCCGAGTACTTTTGTGCACTTTGGAGGAGAGGGAGCGGAGGAAGAAGAGTGCATCTCTTGGCTCTGGCTCAGTCGCCTCTGACTGTTGAATCCTCGAGGAAGAAGAGTCTCAGGTTTTCTTTCTCAGTCTTTGGAGCTCTCTCTCGGTCTGCCTTTTGTCTCGGTTGGCCACGGCTGTCTTGTGTGCGATCGTGAGGAGAACTTTTTGAAGCTGATTTGCGGTTTGGAGGAAGAGACGAGTGAAAGATAACTGGCTGCACAAATTACCTCACGTTTGTGGGGCCGTAGAGAGCAACTTTGCGCCATTTTGTGCGTTTCCCGTGTGAGCGGCTTCGGGCCACCTTGTAGTCCTGACTTCATTCAACGATCTCGTTGAGCAAGCTGAATGCCGGCCTTCCAACAGAAACCTTCATTTTCTTCATCTATATCTTTGTCTGTTCTGTGCCTGAGTGGAGATGTCTCAAATTAGATTTTAGATTTACCTCACCTTTCATTTTTTTCGAAGTACAATTACTTTTAGTAAATAATTACCGTGGTACTTTCATTTGATGTATCCTGTTTGCATGGTGTTGGGTTCGAGAATAAACCGATGTCGCTCTGTCCAGGTAAGCACCTTGGTTCCCTCACCACGTGCGACATGCCAACTGTTGGAATTAAGGACCGTTTCGGCTATTCATCACCCAATGGTGTTAACCGCCAGGGATGACAGGACAATACAATTGATGGGTTGAGACGCTGAGAGGAATAGACTCATCCAGGTCTGAAGGGGATTACATGGAAGACTGGCAATGCAAGAAAAGCAAAGCAGGATGAGATGGAGTGAAGCAAGCAAAACAAAAGTCCGAAGAAAGAGTCAGAAGCACCTTTATGTTCCTCGATGACGATATGTTCGTCGTTCTCCATAAAGCCTTTGTATGACCTTGTTTGGAATATACTCGCTCTGTGGAGTCCGTCGAAATTAATATTGCTTCCTTGGGAAATATACAAAGGAGAACAACAACAATTGGCTGCAGGTGCACCTGAATGCATGGACATGGAGACCTTTAAGATGCTCAATAAACGCGACATGGTGAAGATTACCTTCAGCCTGATGCTCCCGCAAACAGAGGATACTCTGTCAAACTGCCAAGTGATCTCCTGCGTCAAAGTTTATTGTGTCACTTTATTGTTCTTGCATCGGAGATTATGGGAAGCAATGGAGAATGTTGACCTTTCCACAACAGAGGGACGGTGTTGGAGACTGCTCATGGAAGAGATGCAGAACCACTTGGTAATTTATTTCCCAAAGCCGGTATGGATTTGTGGTTTAATAAATCAAAGGGAGATTGTGTTTAATAAATTCGATGAAAAAAAATTCACAAGCTGGTCAAACACTTGAAATATGTCCTTCACCCCTGACAAATCTTTCTTTCCCCCTCTCTCTCTCTGAAAGTACGATCTGGCAACCTCTTCCCCCTCACATTTTGAATTTTGGGACTCGGCGATTCTTCTTCCTCTTTCCTGTGAAAATACGGTCATTGAATTTCCAAATAAACTTCACTTTCCTCCAGTGTTCAAATTATCTCATGATACAAATGGTTTTCCTTTAAATCTTTAATACAGGTGACTAAGTGCTACTTGCCAGTGTGACGAACTGAATTCCCACCAACAAGTTCCACAGAAATGTTGTTGTTCAATCCGATTTCTTAAAACTGGTTTCTTATTTATTTCCAGAAAGTTATTGATGTGGGGAATCTGTCTGCATATTAGCAAATCTGTGGCATGGATTACATCTGAGCACAAATACCCAGGCTTCATACACATCCCCTGTGCTTCTGTGTGTGGCCTTCCCACCATTGAATGTCTTCATCGTAAAATTGCTGAACAGGCCGAGATTTTCCATAAATTTCGAAACTTTTAATGTATTACATTTGGCAAAATCAACATTCACATGAACATGTAATACAATTACAGTATTGTCTTAAGATATGCAATTTTGTTTTTTTGGGGGTCAGAGTGTGTGCCTTAGTGTGGTGAAAGTTTAAAGCACTGCAACTGATTTAAACAGAAGATAATGCCTCAAGTGCAGAGGTACTTCATATATTGGCACTTTGTTAGATCAAGGTACTCAGAGTGGAGCAAACATCAGGAAGAGTGGGATGTTTTTTGCCTCTCAAGGTTCACGAACCATGTATGCTCAAGTTCGCTGTGAGAAGGCTTCCTGTGATGTGCAGCTGGAATCGGAACAGCTGAATGTGCTCGTGTGTGGAATGAAGGTTGAGGAGCTGGAAGCATTTCCCGAGATTCTGCAGATAAAGATAGAGGATGTGAACTCCTTTGGGCTGGCGGCGGAGCAAAGCAACCAGCCGAATGGTGAGTTGTGTGAATCTGATGATATCTGCGTTTGCTCAGTGCGCTTTTTTTTTGGATACTGAATGGAGGCCCCTCAAAGACCTAGAGCAGAATGGAAGGGAATAAAATAGAAAGGGGAAACAACAATAGAAGAGTTAACATAAGAGCTAACATTAATCACAAAAACACAAAATGACACATAAAACATATGATACAGGGAGTGAGAGTCGATATGGGCAGAGAGAGGGAAGCACACAAGTACAACAGTGGAGAACATGGAAACTGTAGACAATAGGGACATCGGGAGATCTGTGTGAGGGAGAGGGCTGGGGGGAGGAGGCATGGGAAGGGGGTGCGGGTTGGAAGAGGTACAAAACACATGGACACTGCTCCGACTTCCAGGAAAGAAGTCGGCATTTCAAAAAGGTTTTTTCAAAAAGAAGTAGGTATTTCAAAAAATAATTAAAGGGTCGTCAAAGGTCTGAGGGGTCTCAGCAGTCTAAATGTAATTGAGTGTTCACGGACTGTGTTTTGGGTGTTAATTTTTTTGAAGAAGAAGAAGAAGACGTTTTGGTCGTAAAAACAAACAAACAAACAAACATAACCATATGCGTTTGCTATATTGCAAGAAGATTATCTGCATTTGTCAACATGCTAACCTGCCACACTCTTTCGAGACAAAAAGGTTGCATGTTGGATTGCAATGGTTTATAATTTGACAATAAAAGCAGTTTGGTGGAGAAAACCTCTATTTCGCCGCTGTACATTTTTCTTACCTTCTCTGTTTTGCTGGTTGTGATTTTCGGTGGTGGTGAAATTCTGCTGAAGATGTGGTCAGGGAGGAAGCATCTCATAACATCGAGGCAGTTTGTATTTGAGTTCATATTTGAGGCAGAACATTATACTTTGATATCGTAATGTTTTTACATGACGCCATTACCGAGGGAAATGTTTTATTTCCTCTCTTCAGGGAAGATTTTAATGTTTTGATCGAGATTTTAATTTTTTCTAACGATTTTAATGCAATATTTATTTATATATTTTAAGAGTGTGGAACTAGCTATACATGTGACACAAGAGTGCCTGCATTTAATAAAAGTTACTTTTCCAGATTTATTTGTGAAAGTGGAAGTGAAAACTGAGCACGACATTGATGTCCACCTGGATCGACCTGAACCAAATGATGCTGAGGCTTCTGTCCTCGAGAACCATCCCCATGAAGGTTTCTGTCGATGTCCACACATTTTGATTCGAACAGTTTGATGATGAACTCTGGTGTTAAGAAAAAATAACCACGTTTTGATTTAATTGCTTTAAGAAATAATAATGATGGTCGATCAATTTCTCAAACATCAATTATCCCCTTCTAGTGGGGCGGCTTAGCCCAAATATTCAAAAGAATTGTGCATTTTGTGAAACAAGCACCAAATTTGGCACAAATGTACATTAATATGTTGCGAACATTTTCAGATATTGGGCCACTTGAAATTCCGTAATTTTTTTTTTCAAATTTTTTCAAATTTCGTAATTTCAAATTTTTCGGGTGACACCGTCACAATTTCGGTCTTCGAGGCCGGCCGATATAGTGGATTTCACTATAGTGGATTTTCAAATTTGAAAAAAAAAATTACGGAATTTCAAGTGGCCCAATATCTGAAAATGTTCGCAACATATTAATGTACATTTGTGCCAAATTTGGTGCTTCTATCACAAAATGCACAACAGGTTTGCTATGCTGCTACACTATTCATTATTTTATCAAATATTTTAACCAACAATAATATGCCTTGTTGTATCCTATTTTCCCTAATTTGTACAATCAATTCTGATTGCATTTTCATTTGACACCTGTTAGTATAGCCCCCGTTAGACTTTGTCCAAAACGGGGGGTTTTGGATTGGGTCTCGTCCACCTGTCTGCAACCATATACCAGAGATGTATGGACCGATTTTGTTCATACTTGGCAGAAAGACAACACATGATGGTGTTCATATGCACATCATTTTGTTTTGCTTTGCAATCAAAGATGGCCGACTGGAGGCCATTTTAGGTGTAAAAACACTGTGTTGAAAACTTCCTCGGCCATTTCTCGGACACGCATTTACTGATGTTGTTCAAACTTGGCAAACAGATGAGGAATGATGGCTAACATATGCACGTCATTTTCCTTTGAGATCAGATCCAAAATGGCCGACCGTCAGCCATTTTGTTCCTTAAACATATCCCCAACCATTTATTGAACATGCATCGCCGATTTTGATCAAACTTGTCATAAGCACCACATGACGGCATATATGTGCACCTCACTTTATTTTGTGATCTCATCAAATATGGCGGACAGGTAGACTGGCAGCCATTTTTGTTGTAAAAACTCAATATTGACCATATCATCAACCATTTCTCGGACATGCATTTACCAATATTGTTCAAACTTGGAACACAGAAAATGAATGATGGGATACATATGCACATCCTTAGCTTTCGAGATTCGATCCAGGATGGCTGATTGGTGGCCATTTTGTTCCTCAACTGTGTCCCCAACCATTTATGACATGCATGGACTGATTTTGTTCAAACATGGCACAACGACAATGCATGAGAGTATACATATGCAGAAGATTTTGTGTTGCAATCCAACTAAAGATGGCCGACTGACAGCCTTTAACTCCGTATGGCAAAATTAGTAAAACCATGGGGACTATGACATTTTACTTCTTTTTTTTTCTCATGGATTTCTTTTACATGTTTAAATATGATCTTGGCTCATCGAAGAATGAGGTGACAGAGAAAAAAGGCAACAAATTGATAGTAAGGCAGTCAGGCCACAGTTGGACGGATGCAAGGAAGTCGTAACAGCAAGAGGAGAAGGGGAGGAAACAGTCAGCCGATATTCGTGTTTTGTTGGGTTGTGGTTCATGTGTCTCGATAATATATTGGGTGGGGAAGTGGATGGCATGATATGGTGGTGAACTTTGTAGCCTTGGTGGAAAGAGTACAATTCAACTATATTTGGCCTCATGTGATCACTTTTTGTAAACACACACACATATGCAGTAACCTCATCACCAAAGAAGGACGTGGATATACCCATACAACCAATCAAATAACATCCAAAGAAATAGGAAAGGTGACACAAGTACTGTAAATTAATGATTTAATGCTCTTCACCACAAATGATGAAATATTGACAGAATAACTAAAAGTAGAAACTAAAACAATTTGGATGTATTGTTGTTCCACATATGGGACCACACAAAATAGTGAGTGGATCACGAATGCAATTATACTACTATGGAAAACCATGAAGCAATCGTACTACTGTAGAAAACGATGTAACGTCACAAAATGTGACATGTTATGAAATGTTTAGTCTCAGCAAAGGCAAGCTGAGATATAAGAAACCTTGTCTGTGACGTAGCATTCCTGCTGTATTCAAAGGGTTCATCCTAAGTTGTTAAAAATCTTGGCTCATATCAAAGGGTCTTGATGGTATAAAGGGGTCTTTAAGGTCTAATGGGGCCTCATGAAGCTATGGTAATTACATAGGTGAAGCTATGGTAATTAGATAGGGGTTAAGATTAGTTTTCCCCCAGAATGTGATTGCCCTCAGTGGGTTTTCCCTATGTTTTTACAATTACAACAAGGCCAGCCATAAAACCATCCATTAACCAACCATAACCAACATAGTTGCCGTCAGAACCCCAAACATTCTCGATCGGCAACTATACCCCGCCGCCAGAGGATTGTAACGGGCAGGCCACGCCCCAAGCTTCGTCATTGGTCGTGGAGACAGGGTGATTCGCTGGGGCTCGGGATTGGCCAGAGTGACATCATCGAGAGGGTTTGAGAGGAATAAAGAAGAAGAGTCGTTCTCTCGGTCGCTTTGGTCTAGAGCTTTCGGCTGCGGCTGGCTCATGTGCGCTTGTGAGGAGACTTTTCGGAGCTTTCTGGAACCTTTGCAACGTTGAAGCAGGGGGCGCTATTGATTAGTGGTGCTCTTCGGGGGAGCCTAAAAGGGAAGCATTTTATTTTGATTATGTTTTCCCCTGTGTGTTTTTGTGACTGAGTGTAGACGTCTCAAATTAGGATTTAGTTTCACCTCATCTTTCTTTTTCACCTCTTTAATTTATTTTCATTAAATTATTGTGTTGCATTTCATTTGTTGTGTCGTGTTTCCTTGTTCGTGGGTTCAGGAATAAACCCGTGTGGCTTCTGTTCAGGTTAGCACCTCGCCGCCTTCTGTCCCGTGTGCACGCCAAAAAGTACTGCCAATTTTCGGGCTGCCACCTCGGGAGTAACAACGATGGGCCATTTGTCACCCAGTGGTCTTAATCGTTGGGCGACAGGACAATATGTACATTTTTGTATACGTTTGTCAGAATTATATCACGAGTATTGAACAGAATTGCATTTTTTTTACAGGTCATGTGATGTTGTATTTACAGGTGGATTCATTGAATCTACAAGGGAGACTGCACCTACTTTTATGAACAGCGTAGACACATGCCTGCAAGACTCGCCAACTGAAACATACAAGAGGACTTTTTCGAAACACAGCAAAACGAGTAATGAATTGTTTTCACGGAATAATTTTCACCAGGCTCACAAAGGAGCGAAAGATGAACGCCCATTCATATGTAAAATTTGTGTAAAATCCTTCAGTCATTCATCCAGCTTTACATCACACCTGCGAAAACACAATGGTGATTGCCCATACAAATGCACAAGTTGTGGAAAATCTTTTTATCACTCATCCAACCTTAAACGTCACATGAAAATTCACAATAATGGTGAACGCCCACATGAATGCAAAAGTTGTGGAAAATCTTTTAATCAATCAGCCAACCTTAAATCACACATGACAATTCACAATGGTGAACGCCCATACAAATGCACAAGTTGTGGAAAATCTTTTAATCATTTATCCACCCTTAAATCACACATGAGAATTCACAGTGGTGAACGCCCATACAAATGCACAAGTTGTGGAAAATCTTTTTTTAATTCATCCAAACTTACAAGGCACATGAGAATTCACAATGGTGAACGTCCATACAAATGCACAAGTTGTGGAAAATCTTTTAATCAATCATCCAACCTTAAATCACACATGACAATTCACAATGGTGAACGCCCATACAAATGCACAAGTTGTGGAAAATCTTTTATTAATTCATCCAAACTTACAAGGCACATTAAAATTCACAATGGTGAACGCCCATACAAATGCACAAGTTGTGGAAAATCTTTTATTAATTCATCCAAACTTACAAGGCACATTAAAATTCACAATGGTGAACGCCCATACAAATGCACAAGTTGTGGAAAATCTTTTAATCAATCATCCAACCTTAAATCACACATGATAATTCACAGTGGTGAACGCCCATACAAATGCACAAGTTGTGGAAAATCTTTTAATCAATCATCCAACCTTAAATCACACATGACAATTCATAATGGTGAACGCCCATACAAATGCACAAGTTGTGGAAAATCTTTTATTAATTCATCCAAACTTACAAGGCACATTAAAATTCACAATGGTGAACGCCCATACAAATGCACAAGTTGTGGATAATCTTTTATTAATTCATCCAAACTTACAAGGCACATTAAAATTCACAATGGTGAACGCCCATACAAATGCACAAGTTGTGGAAAATCTTTTATTAATTCATCCAAACTTACAAGGCACATTAAAATTCACAATGGTGAACGCCCATACAAATGCACAAGTTGTGGAAAATCTTTTAATCAATCATCCACCCTTAAATCACACATGACATTTCACACATGATATTACATTTGGCTTCCGGTTCCGCCGGCGAAGTAGTGTTCATCCGAGCTCTCCAGGTCACCAAAGTTAAGTATTTTCACGTTTGTGTTTTTGTCAAATTTGTACTCTTTATTTTACTGTGTATGTGTTTACTGTGAATTTCTAGTTATATCTCGGTTTGTAAATCGTGCATACTTGTGCGTAATAGTCGTTTTGTTTGTGCCGTGTTTGGGGCCTGGGCCCTGGTAGTGTTTTGTTGTTTATTTACTTTCGTTTTTTCATTTTATTGCTTTTGTCTTTGTTTTTCTTTTCACCCTATACCTCCCCCGAACATCGTACCCTCTGTTAAAAGTCTGGAACCCAAAAAAATACAAAAACACAAAATTAATAATTTCCTCCTCTCCTCGTGGCTCCTCCTCCCTCACGACCACGTGTTGTCTCACCCCACCCCTTTTCTCTCCTTCCTTAATATCTCATCCTCTCCAGCCGATACTCACCTTTCCAATTCTAGTTTTCAACATACTCCTTCAACCTTTCTCCTTCTTTCTCCTCAGATCCACTTTTCCTTCACCTTCAAAACAAAACAAAATATATGAATGAAAAATTAAAAAAGAGACAAACTCCCTCCTGGCGAACGTCCATACAAATACTAAAACAATTGCATATACACCTCCCTGTTTCTTTGTTCTCTGCTTACCTGGCTGTCAATCTCCCATTCTTCTGTTCCTCCTTCTGAACCTGTTCTGGAATCCTTCATCCCCCTTAGCCTCCATGCCCTCACTTCAGGGAATTTCCCAGATAGTTTTTATGGTTTTGCTTAAAATCATCGGAATTGAATTGAATCTTTGGAATCTTCCACGATGAAGCTAACTCTGAGGGCTTTTCACTCACTCACTGCAGGCAGGTTGACGGTCTTTCTGTCTTCTACCGGCTCCTCTCTGGCCTAGCCACCCCCTCCCTCCCCCAGCCCTGTCTGTGCTCTGTCCCCTAAATACTCCTACAGGTCGCACAAGATCTGCCTGCAACCATCTTCTGGTGAAACTGCCAAAATCAAGACTCTCTGCTCACCTTCACGCTTTCATTCCTCTTTTCTCCTACCTCTGGAACGAACTCCCTCACTCTCTTCAATCCCACTCCTCCCTCCAGGTCTTTAAAACAGCTCTTCACCACCATCTCTTATATTCCCCCATCCAGGACCATGATCTTTTATACTCCCCGTTAAAACATCCCAAATCAACCCCTTGAAATGTCCAACTTCCTTCCTGAAATTCCTAGCAGTGTTCCTTTGCTTTATACCGTGTACCCCTTCCCTCTCCCTCTCCCCCACCCCAGCCCCAGCCCTCTCCCTTCTACATATCTACCGACGTCCCTGTTCTTTATTGTTGTTGTGCTTATATGCTTTCCTCTCTCTCCCCCTCTTGTCCCCCGCTCCCTTTATTTAAAGTGTGTTTTTTGGGTCCGTGCACGTTTTCGTGTGTAATGTATTCACTCTTTCACGAACCCTGACTGTCTCCCAAAAAAATAAAAAATGAAGAAAGCCCATACATGTGCACAAGTTTTGGAAAATCTTTTAATTAGTCATCCACCGTGGAAGTAAAATAATGAGTTCACAATGTTCAATTGATGGTTCTTTTTGAAAAAGAGAATTTATGAGCATAATTATAAGGTAATGCAGAACTCTAGAGACCATGTGATTGCTGCAAAGCATTTTGGGCGAGTACTAAAAAAGTGATGAGCATTTTGTTTTCATCTCTATGTTTCAAAGCTTTGCAATGTAAAAACTGCTCGTATAAGATAACAGATCACAGAGTCTCTTGTTTGCCATCTACTGATCACTATCTGTTGTTTACTTGTAAAATCCTCAATGTCAACAGGACGAGGCTTGAATTGTGATTTCCCCATAAATTGGCACATCTCTGTTTATTTCACTGTATATAAGTGGTTCATTTGAAACATTTCACGAGAGAGGATGAACGTGCGCATGTGCTGACCCTGTGTTGTTTTGGCACCTCTCTCCATGTGCACGTATTTAATAAATGAATCAACCAATCTGTGAACTGGTATGACTTGATCGAGGTTCGAGTTATTCCGCGACAGTAAATGGTGATGGGGATGGAATCGCAAAACCCTGCGTGTGAGGGGGGGGGGGGGGGGGAAGGGGTAGGGCATGAGGGGGGAAAGGCGTGAGTAGAGTGGAGTGGTTCAGCTGAGGTGATGCAGATGTGAATGGATGCCTAAATGTGAATGGCTGCCTAAAAAGGGAAGGTAAGAGAACCTTGCTGAGATTCTTTTCCTGTCCTTTTTGTTGTGTCACATTCGCTGAAGTCGTGCTCCCCATCTCTGAACCCAACGGGTGACGCGATCCTGAGAAATTGAGTAGAATTATTTATTTTTAGGGAACGGGTCAATGGAAACCCATCATTCTAATGTAATATAGTATCGAAATCCCTGGAGCTTCAATCTCACAGGTTCCTAGAAGTCATTGAAGTGTGGGAACCAAGGGGCTCCTGCTGATTTCTCAAATCCTTGTAAATTTGTTATAGGATCAGAGTTCGTATAGGGACTTGGACCCATATGCAAACAATATGCAAACACGGGTCATTGACCCGTTTAGGTTTAGGGATTTGGAATCCTGCTGATCCGAATGTTCCATTGCACTAAAGGTCTGGAATCCCGTGGCATTGCTCAGTTTATGATTGTGGCTGTGCATTTTTGTGAGTGAATTGTTTGATTGACAAACTGGGCATTAAGCGAGATAAGATGAAGGTCTCGGTGTACCCCATAACTCCTAAAGCAGGGGTTCCCAACCTTTATTGTGTTATGGCCCCCTTGGCTCCCAGATCACATCCCCAGCACCCACCTCCCTTTCACGAGGGTCGAGCAGCAGAGCACATGTAAGCAGGCTAATGCGGTCTGGGGGCATGGCCCCCCTAAATCTTTTGATTTCTAGATGCTCTGTGGTGCAATGGTGCATTCTGAGAGGTGTTTTTTCCTTTAATTGGCTATTTTGTTTGGATGAGAATTGGTAAATTATTACACAGAAAATGAGGATTTCCAAGTAGCCAACATGAACATTTTGTTCCATCGTTTTTTACTGTTCCTTCCTGGCTCCCAACTACATCGTTTTTCGAAGTAGCAAACAAAGCAACATCACTCGAATGATGCATGTTTGATATGAGATTTTAATATTATCAGTAGCAACACTATGGACAGCATAAAATAGAACTGTCACACAAGAAAATAGTATGAAAAGGTTCCAAGTCAAGAATATGTGAAAACTGAAAACCTCTGTTGTGTCTGTATTTAACGCAGTGTGTTATAATCTCACAAAAAGAAACTCAATTCGACAACAACTCAGGTAATCAAACCTCGGGACGTGGTGCATGCGCCGTAAAAGTGAATTAAAAACTCAATGGGATGGCTGTAATTGCATTTTAGCTACCAATTGGGGTATCCGTGGTTGAGTCACAGTCATGGCACAGAGGAGGTCATCTTCCACATGGAGCCGATTACACTGTTTCGATTTGATATTCAATAGCATGGAAAACCCCACTTCGCAGAGATAGGTAGACGAGAATGGCAGAAGCACCTGAATAGCTATCTGGCTGATATTAGGGTAGCGACCCATTCCCACCCAAAACTCCGTCAAGCTCTTCTCTTCGAATGTGTCTTTGGAAAATGAATCGTTTCGGAGATCCAGGAATTCATCTTGCATTGCCTCCGGCATTCTCTCCATACAAAGGTTGGCGGGAAAAAAATTTTTTTCACAATGTTCTCACAGTTGGTCTCACAATTTTTTGCCTCATTGTCGTCTAAATCAGGAAAATACTTATGAAATTCTAGCTCCAGTGACAGCAGATGCTCAAGAATGTCATTTTTCAGAACGGGATCAAGCTCTTTTCCAATGCTGTCATGCAATTCAGACATTCTTTCGAACATAGCAATGTTTCCTGTGTTCACTTTCCTGCGCCAGTTTTGGCGCTTGGCAACAAATCCTCTGAGATGATCGTGGAAAAGAATAATAATAGTCGCTCTTCCTTGGAGCTTGAGGTTCAGCTGGTTCTGCTGCTTGAAAATGTCAGCAAGATAAGCAAGTCGTGCGTTCCACAATTCTTTGTCGTAATGCTGCAGGAGGTCATGTTTTCCTTGAAGATTCAAGAATGTTTGACTTCCGCATGAAGTTCAAAGACACGGTTCAGAGAATTCCCTTTCGAAAGCCAGCATACAGCAGTATAGTACAGCAATGTTTCATGTTCCGCGTTCATGTCTTTGCACAGCTCCTTGAACATTCGGGTGTTGAGAGCCCCTGCCTTGATGTAGTTAACAATCTTGATTACGACTTCAATAACTTTCTTCAATGAAAGAGGGAGAGTCTTACAAGCCAGGGCGTAGCGATGAATCATACAGTGGGTTCCTTTCGCTTGTGGTGCCAGCATCTTCACTTTTGCTTGGAATCCGGATTTGGAACCAAGCATGGCAGGAGCACCGTCAGTACAGATGCCGCATACATTCTCCCACTGAATTCCTCCCGCATCGATGAACAACTTCATTTTTTCCATGACGTCGTTAGCTTTTGTCGTTGTTTCCAGGGCACTGCAGAACAAGAATTCTTCCTTGATATCATCTCCCTTGACATAGCGAACGAATCCCAGTAGCTGGGAGCAGGAACTAACATCGGTCGATTCATTAAGTTGAAAAGAAAACAAGCCGAAAGGCGCCGCAATAATCTCATTGATGATCTGTTGTTTGACATCTTCCGACATGTCACGGATACGACGCTGCACTGTGTTATTCAATAAAGACACCTGTTCAACTTTGCGAGCCTCTGCCTTTCTGAGAACCCGTTTGACAATGAGGAGGGTACAAGGCTTGATGAGTGTCTCCCCAATGGAGTGGGGTTTTTTCTTCTTTGCAATTTCAAGAGAAACTTCATAAGAAGCCTGGACAGTTGCTACATTTTGTTGTGGAAAAGCTCCTCCCTCATCCAACTTCTGTCGCTTTAAATATCTTTCATGCCGCTTGAAAAATTCGGGATCCTGCTTTGCATGTTGTGCATGATTTATCTCGAGGTGCAACTTCAATTTGGATGGCCTCATGGATTCAGTACTCAAAGCCTTGTGACACAGCACACATTGCGGTTTCTCTTGGCCAGACACGGTAATGGACGTGATTCAAAGCTTTATGTATTCGTCAAGATATTTTCTTTTTTTACACCCAAAAGCCATGACGTCAAATCTGCAATAGGGGAAAAACAAAACAATATGAAAGTGAAAACAATATTTAAAAAAAAAAAACTTTAATTTTTAGTATGGTTCAAATTACCCCATGGCCCCTGAGAAATACACCATGGAACCCCAGGGGGCCATGGCCCCCAGGTTGGGAACCAAGGTCCAAAAGGATATTTTGTTTTGCCACTGGAAGGTGGGGGATTTGTGTGTTTGATTTTGACTGAGTTCGGGAGAATAGAGCTCTTGTTTCTTGTGTTTTGTATTTGGACTTGCATTAATTTTCAGATTGTGTAAAGTGTTGTACTGTTTTAATTTCATACACTAGGTCAGTAGGAGGAGGAACAGACTTCATAAGATGAGTCAGGTAAGTCCGCCTGAAAAAGGAATAGAGGACGGATTGTTCCCACATTTGGTGAAATAGTTTTGTGTGCAAGTACTAGTGTATATGTGTGTAACAGTGCACTTGTTGTGAATAAAGTGGTTTTAAGAGTGATTATTAATTCCTCAGTCGAGACCAGCATGTAAAAGCAGCCTGGCTGTAATGAGTGTCCTCAAGGTCACAGCTTTTACAATCCAGTGTATGACAGTAAACATGCTTGAGATAGAACTGTCCAACCACCAAAAGGGGCTGTGAAAACAACTGACTGATGTAACTCCACATTTGACCTTAGCTGTAACTGAAGGGCTTGCCTCGAAGGAAATTGGTTCCATGGTAGCAATGATGAAAGTAGTGCCAAGAGAAGAGAGGCAACTGATGGTTGATTATTTTGGAAAAGATCTCTGGAAGTTGGATTTGTATGGGAAAGAAAAGCGAAAATTATGTCGACTGCACTTCAAGGAATTGTGCAAATTCCACGGGCAATGATAGGAGTATCATTGGAAGAACTGGAGAAGGTACCTAAACGACTATGGACTACATAGTCATCAGGTTCACTATGTTAACAAATATAATTTCGTTCAAAATTTTGGTAGATTAGCAAAACTATACATTTTTGGAATATTCAGAGCATGAGGAATCCAAAAATTAATGTTTACATTTCCATAGACACCTTTGCGAAAATGACACTCAGGACAGTGATGAAGATGAAGAAGAAGGTGCAAAAACAGATCCTTGCAACTGCAGACCAATCAGCCTGCTCCCAATTATCAGCAAAGTCATGGAATCCATCATTGCTTCGGATATGAAATCTTTCCTCTTCTCCAATGGCTTGATCTCTGATCATCAATTTGGTTTCAGACCAGGTCACTCTACTCTGGACATGCTGCTTCTGCTGTCTCAACAATGGATGGAGGTCCTCAATGTGAAACAGGAAATCAGAGCTGTCTCCCTTGACATATCACGTGCCTTCGATACGGTCTGGCACCCAGCTCTGCTCAACAAACTCTCCTCCTATGGTATCCATGGAAATCTCCATGCATGGCTTGCGGACTTCCTCTCTGGTCGTAGTCAACGTGTGGCCCTGAATGGATTTCTCTCATCTCCCCTTCCCGTTCAGGCTGTAGTTCCCCAAGGCAGTGTGCTGGGCCCTGTGCTTTTTCTGGTCTTTATCAATGATCTCTCCGACTCTCTGGAAAATCCTCTGTATCTCTTTGCTGATGACTCCACTCTCTGCCGCTCCATTCCTCTTCCCTCAGATCGGCAGTCTGCAGCCTCCTCACTCTCTGAAGACCTGGACAAAATCACAGACTGGTCAAACATGTAGAACATGTCTTTCAATCCTGACAAATCTCACACTCTTACTATGTCTCTCCGAAAAGATCGACTGGACAACCCTCCCATCTACTTTCTCAACAATCCTCTCCAAGAAGTTCTGTCGCTCAAGCTTTTGGGTCTCACCATCTGCCATGATCTTTCTTGGGAAAACCACATTTCCAAGCTGGCCTCCAAAGCCAGTCGCCGACTGGGCATCCTCCGTCGTGCGAAGTCCTTCCTAGGCACACCTGAGCTCCTCACCACATACAAGGCTTTCATCTGCAGCTCAATGGAATACTGTTCTCCCCTATGGGCTGGTGCTCCTGCTTCACACCTGGCTCGGCTTCACGCTGTTGAATCCAAAGCTTGCAGAATCATTGGAATCTCCCGCGATGAAGCTATCTCTGAGGGCCTTTCACTCACTCACCGCAGGCAGGTAGGTGGTCTTTCTGTCTTCTACCGACTCCTCTCCGGCCTTGCTCCCCCAGCTCTCTCTGTGCTCTGTCCCCCAAATATTCCTACAGGTCGCACAAGATCTGCCAGCCACCCTCTGATGGTTAAACTGCCGAAATCTCGGCTCTCTGCTCACCTTCACTCTTTCATTCCTCTTTTCTCCCACCTCTGGAACAAACTCCCACACTCACTTCATTCACACTCCTCCCTCCAGGTCTTCAAAACAGCTGTTCACCACCATCTCTTATCTTCCCCCATCCAAAACCTTGATCTTTTCTACCCCCACTAATTCACCCCAGATCCACCTTGTTTGAAATTCCAACTTCTTTCCTGGAAGTCTTGGCAGTGTCCATATGTTTTATACCTCTCCCACCCCCCCCCCCCCCCTTCTCATGCCTCCCCTCCAAAGCTCTCTCCCTCCCACAGTTCTCTCGATGTGTCCATGTCTCTCGGTCCCTGCTCTCAAATGTTGTGTTTGTGTCCTTCCCCCTCTCTCCCCATCTTGTCTACCGCTCCCGATGTTATTTGTTTGGTGTGTCTGTTTGTCTTTCTGTGTGATTAATGTTCGCTCTTTCACGAGCCTCGATCTTGTATACAAGAAAAAAAAAAAAAAATTGTCAGGTTCATTATGTTAACAAATATACTTTCTTTCAAAATTTTGGGATTAGCAAACCTGTACATTTTTGGAATCTTCAGAGCATGGAGAATCTGAAAACCAATTTTGGCATTTGCACAGACACCTGCCTGGCCGCCATTTTGGATTTTGAAAATGGCCGCCATAAAATACATATTTTGCGCGATCTCGGCTTCTAGTCAACCTAGAGACTTAATTAAATATGCTAATCCTATGTTTTCTGGGTCAAGGAATCCAATAAAGGCCTCAAAATAGTGCTCAGGATTATAGAAAAGCAACAAAAAGGTAATTGAAAACCATTGTCTTTATATTTGTGATATAACTGTATTTTTTTTTTTTTTTTTTTTGTGTATACAAGATCGAGCCTCGTGAAAGAGCTAACATTAATCACACAAAAAGACAAACAGACACACAAAACATAAAAAACAATGGGAGCGGCAGACAAGATGGGGAGAGAGGGGGAAGGACACAAACACAACATTTGAGAGCAGGGACATCGGGAGGACTTGGGTGGAGGTGGGAGAGGAATAAAACATATGAACACTGCAAGGACTCTGGGGTGAATTACCGGGGGTAGAAAGGATCAAGGTTTTCGATGGGGGAAGATAAGAGATGGTGGTGAACAGCTGTTTTAAAGACCTGGAGGGAGGAGTGGGATTGAAGGGAGTGGGGGAGTTTGTTCCAGAGGCGGGAGAAAAGGGGAATGAAAGAGTGAAGATGAGCAGAGAGCCTAGACTTTGGCAGTTTAACCATAAGAGGGTTGCAGGCAGATCTTGTGCGACCTGAAGGATTATTGGGGGGACAGAGCACAGAGAGAGCTGGGGGAGCAAGGCCGGAGAGGAGTCGGCAGAAGACAGAAAGACCACCAACCTGCCTGCGGTGAGTGAGTGAAAGGCCCTCGGAGTTGACTTCATCGCAGGAGATTCCAATGATTCTGAAAGCTTTGGCCTCAACAGCGCGTGAAGCCGAGCAAGGTGTGAGGCAGGAGCACCAGCCCAGAGGGGGGAACAGTATTTCATTGAGCTGCGGATGAAAGCCTTTTATGTGGTGAGGAGCTCAGGTGTGCCAAGGAAGGACTTTGCACGACGGAGGATGCCCAGTCGGCGACTGGCTTTGGAGGCCAGCTTGGAAATGTGGTTTTCCCAAGAAAGATCATGGCAGATAGTGAGACCCAAAAGCTTGAGCGACAGGACTTCTTGGAGAGGATTGTTGAGAAAGTAGATGGTATGGTTTTCCAGTCGGTCCTTTCGGAGAGACATTGTAAGAGTGTGAGATTTGTCAGGATTGAAAGACATGTTCCACTTGTGTGACCAGTCTGTGATTTTGTCCAGGTCTGCAGAGAGTGAGGAGGCTGCAGACTGCCGATCTGAGGGATGCGGAATGGAGCGGCAGATAGTGGAGTCATCAGCAAAGAGATAGAGAGGATTTTCCAGAGAGTCAGAGAGATCATTGATGAAGACCAGAAATAGCACAGGGCCCAGAACACTACCTTGGGGAACTCCAGCCAGAACAGGAAGGGAAGATGAGAGAAATCCATTCAGGACCACACGTTGCCTACGACCAGAGAGGAAATCCGCAAGCCATTTGTGGAGATTTCCCTGAATACCATAGGAGGTGAGTTGGATGAGCAGAGCTGGGTGCCAGACCGTATCGAAGGCACGTGATATGTCAAGTGAGACAGCTCTGATTTCCTGTTTGGCATTGAGGACCTCCATCCATTGTTGAGACAGCAGAAGCAACATGTCCAGAGTAGAATGACCTGGTCTGAATCCAAATTGATAATCAGAGATCAAGCCATTGTAGAAGAGGAAGGATTTGATATCCGAAGCAATGATGGATTCCATGACTTTGCTGATAATTGGGAGCAGACTGATTGGTCTGTAGTTGCAAGGATCTGTTTTTGCACCTTTTTTGTGTAAAGCAGTAATGTTTGCTGATTTCCAAGATGCTGGCAGATGACCTTGAGCAAAAGAGAGGGTGAAAAGAACAGAGAGAGGGTGAGATAGAGCGGCAGAGCAGGATTTTAGGACCCGAGGGCTGATGCCATCTGGTCCAGTTGCAGAATCAGAGTCGAGGTTTGATAAAAACTTCTCCACCTTGTCAGGAGAGAAGGACACAGAGTCCAGGAGCAGTTGGGTTCGATTGGGAAAGGTGGGAACAGAGAGAGATGGGTTTGGGACACAAGATTTTGAGGCAAACACAGAGTTGAGGCATTCGGCTTTGTCACGTGCGGTGTCAACTGTGTAGCCATTTGAGGTAAGGGAGGGGATGGAGGGGGAACAAACACCAGAAACGGATTTGACCAGACGCCACCAGGATTTGGAGGAAGGAGACAGGTTTGAGAGTTCAATCTTGAGTGTGAAGAGATAGGCTTCCTGGCACTCCTGAGGGTAGAAACACACTTGTTTCGAGCTTGGTGGAAGGATCTGAGATTGCCTTCAGTTGGATTTGCCTTCCAAGACGCAAAGGCAAGTTGTTTCAGGGCAACTGCCTCACCACAAGATTCAGTGTACCATGGACGGGAGGAAGGGTAAGACAACTGAAGACGAGATGGGATAAATCTGTGCATGAGAGAGAGCAGTTTGCTTTGGAAGAATTCCCAGGAAGAATTGATGTCAGAGGCATTAGAGATGGGAGACCAGTCCAGTTGATTGATGGCTGCTTGCAGACCGTGCCAGTCGGCCTGAGTGAAATGCCAGACTCGTCGGTGCTGAGGAGGCTCTCTGAGAATGGCCAGTGAGATGTCCACTTTAACAAGCACATGATCAGAAGAACCGATTGGAGCAGAAGAAGAGCAGCAGACATTTGCAGGGAAGTTAGTCATAACCAAGTCCAGAAGAGAAGATACTCCATTGACTGAGATCCGGGTTGGGAAATTGACAGATCGTGTCAGTCCCAATGAGTCGCAGAAGTCCTTTGCTGAGGTGCCATGGCTGGTGAGAGATGAACCCACACCCAGCCAGCTGGCATGATGACAGTTGAAGTCCCCACATATGAGGAAGAGAGAGTTTGGATGAGTTGATAGAAGTTGGTCCATGTTGTCCAACAGAGAAATGTAAATGGAGTCATCACTGTTTGGAGGACGGTACAGAACACATATGAGCAAAAGGTGGGAGAGGAGAGGAAGCCGTAGCCAGAGGTACTCCTGTGGGTGGGGTGGAGAGAGGGCAGTGCAGGGAGAGTGAGGAAGAGAGTTTTTGATAAAGATGGCCACCCCACCACCAGGACGAGGCTCAGGTCTATCGTACCGGAGGAGGGAGTAACCAGGAAGAGATATTAAGGAATCAGAGACATCTTGAAGGAGGAAAGTTTCTGTAAAGCAGATTAAGTCTGGATTTTCAGAAGCAACCTGAATGGAGAGATCAATCAGGTTTGAGCGAAGGCCCCGGATGTTTGAGGTCCATACCGTTAGTGAGGAGAGAGGGGGAGCATCGGGTGCAGGCCAGGGGAGGGGAGGGGTAGGGTCAGATGAAGGGTGAGAGGGGATGGAGGAAGAGCAGTTGATAGTGTGTCAGAGATTACAGAAGAGTTACAAGAAAGGGAAGGATGAGCAGGGCGAAAGGTTTGATGGTGATGGAATGAGGCACAGTGAGAGTTTGTTTGAGGGGGGGGGCAGAGGAAAGTAGAAGGTTGGGGGAGGTGGAGGTATGACATAGAAGGGAAGCGAAGTGGGGAGGAGGCGGCAGCTTTGAGAAGGAGGTGGGAGGAGGGAGAATTTGGAAGGGATGGTTGGGGGGGGGAGATTTGAAGGGGAGGGGCAAGGGGGGAGTTTAGAAAGTGGATGATTAATGAAAGATGAACATCTATCTATAATTCCAGTAATCTCTGTACGTTTGTACGTTTGTCTGTGACCGCTGTTTCTCGACAACCACGGGTCCGATATACTTTTAACTTGCCAGGTATATTGCTGGGGACCCGAGGATGTGCCTTTTCAAGGTTTCATATTAATCGGACAATTACTTACCGAGCTATGTCCAAAAAACGATTCAACCAATCAGAGAGCAGCGAACTATCGCGTGTGCCGAACGTGGCGGACACACTCTGCCTCGGATGGCACATTTGAGAGCGTATTCATTTATTTCACGTTTGCAAACTATGTTGGCGTTAAACTATGTTTTAAAACTAATAAAAACGAATTTGCGATTCATTCGCTTTCCTGCGCGTTTGTGCACGCGATGGCGATTTCTTTACCAAACTCCGGAAGCCGTTCGCTTTGGACCAAACCATTTCATGTAAATAGAGGGGGGGGATTGTCACCACTCGCAAGCCGTTCGCTTTGGACCAAACCATTTCATGTAAATAGAGGGGGGGGATATAATTTTAGATATATATATAGTACGGGCATGCCCTAGTATATAACAAATTGGGTTTGTTGTGATTTTCAAGTTAGCGATTCGTTTAAGAACGATGGAGGAGGGATGGAATGAATGAGAATTTAGAGCATGGAGTGATTTGGAATCATAAGAGATTGAATATTTTTTTGAAATGGAATGAGTTGAAGAGGAAATTGAAAGGAGCCTTTTAAATAAGAAGAAAAACAGCGTGTTGTAATAAACCACTGAATAAAACACTGAAGGGGATAGTTGAAACATATTTAAACAGAACTGTGAAGAACAATCTTATATTCACAAAAATACCAATGGGGAGAGGAAGCCTAGAGCGACGAACACGAGTCACTTGAACAGGGAAAAAGGTGGAAGGCAAGCGGAAAATGGGGGCGGGGCAAGACAGCGCACGTGGGCAGAGGCAAAAGCACACGAGGGGAAAGGGAAATAAAAGTTTTTTTTGTTTGTTTTTTTGTTTGTTTTGGGGGGGGGGGGTGTGGGGGTTACAACGTTAGACAAATCGTAGATGTTTGGTGAAGCTTGGTGGAGAAGGGGAAATCAAAATAGCAAGCAAAACAGTGAAGGAAGGAACAACCTTCGACGGGGGAATCCTGAGGCTGCAACTGTGAAGATATTGCATTACATAATACATGATATTGCAAGTCCTTTGAAGTTATAGGTTGTTATAGGAAGTTATAGGTAGTATCAGATTGAACTATAAGTCTCATACACAGGATCTACGAGGTCTATACCGTTCAGGAATATGCTTTTACAGATCTTCATGACTGTCCTGAGTGTCATTTTTGCAAAGGTGTCTACGCAAATGTAAACATTAATTTTTGGATTCTTCATGCTCTGAATATTCCAAAAATGTATAGTTTTGCTAATCTACCAAAATTTTGAACGAAAAAACATCGTGAACCTGACTAACACATCCGAACGTCGTAGGGCAGATTAAGGGGGCACAGCCGTTAACAATCAAGATCGACCCGACTAAACAATTGCCACGATGAAACCTGTAAGTAAGCAGTTTCGGAGGATTGAGAAATGGCGAGTACCAAGTGCATATCTACACCAACTAAACAAGTCCCTACATTGGATGACATCGGAATTCTGCAGGATGCCATGACTGATCAGAAATGCGCTAGGTGGGTCAATCATGGATGTTTCCTTAACGATGATTTTAAGGTATGGATATCTAGCCACGGCGGTGTAATACCGCTGCAAGCCATGTAACCATGGTTGGCTCATATAACTCAGGAGCAAAGGGGGAATGGTATCCATGGTAGCTAAGGAATGGTTTCCACTGGGATTTATTCCAGTGCCAGACCAGTGTTGCAAAACGTGTATGATTGGTCCGCAACATAAAGTAGGGAGAGCACAAGGAATAGACGGTCAAGGGGCACGTCCACCATCAATGGGACTGTTTGGACACATGCAAATGGATTTTATGAAAATGCCTCAATGCTTTCTCTTTATGTACCACTAACCAGAACTGTGTGATCATTTCATTTGAAGGTGAAGGAAGCCCTTCCGGAAACAGCAGCTGAGGACTGCCATAAGTTTCGGGAGGGCATATGTGAACTCAGAAAGCGAAGAGGAGAAGGAATCTTCTTCGGATACTCCCTGGGGATTGTGATGTTTGTACTCAGACTGAGTCTGGATTTACTCGTGATTGTGCTTTACTTGGTTAATGGGGAATATACTATACAAACGAAACAAAGAAATACAACAGCGGATTTGAATATGTAGGTGTATAGTAATGGAGAAAGGAAGGATATAACAAATTTGTGGCCAGTTATAACCCTACCTATCATTTTGCAAAGATGCCCCTTTATTTGACTATCCAGCAACAAGTGAAAGGTTATTTATGCTGGGCCCACCTCAAACTGCACAAGGCTGTAGATTCATGGGTAATTGCACTTGCCAATATTACTTGCATTCTCGGGAGTGCTTCAGTGTAACTGCAGTGTTGGGGAGAGAGAGGGACCTGGCCGAACCATTCTCCATACCTTCTCTACACACTTACCAATTCGTCACTAATGTCACGTTTACAATTAACAAGTGACGTTAATTGTATTTACAAAACGCAACCCAGGACCTGCGATTTCTTTTGGGGGAAACAAAAAGAAAATCCTGTGGGAGGGGAGGAGACAGCAGTCAATGCATCGACGCACCAGCACCAATAATCACCAAAACGCACCGCAGTGCACCGTCACCTCAGTTCAATAAAACAAACACACTGTTGGTGGTCTTGCTCTTTGGCTCCCTCTGCTGGCCGATGTTCTTCCAGATGTTGTCATTCTTGATGGCGTGCTGCCTAGTTGTAATGATAATAAATAAAAAGCACAAACTGTGTCCATTTTTATTTATGGCCCACAGGGGCCGACTATGGGTGGTTCACCTGTGGGCTTGGTGCCACCTCACTGGGTCTGCAAGCAAGATCTTGGGCCATCGTGGCCGGTCCCTGCAGAGGGGCCATGCCCCAACCCGTGAGGTCCAGGAGTGGTGCTCAGCCACAGACATGTGGTCCATAAGTGGTGCGTGGATGCAGGCAGCTGGTTGCGAGAATTTCGGGCACACAGACGCGGCCTCTCACACGCTCACCCTCAATGCCCAGAGAGCACGATCCTCGGGTCTTGGAAGGAAGACAGAGATGACAGGTTAGCGAGGGGTAAGGTCACAGGGCTACACATCAACGAAGGTAATGCAAGGTGAGGTGCGCCTGGAGACTGAGCGGAGAAAAGCTCATCCCTATCGTACGTCACCCCACCCGTCACCTGTTCTACCCTTGCCCCTTACCCCCGTATTTACAAAATCTACACACTTACCAATTTGTCACTAATGTCACGTCTTCCCCATATCTCCCCTATACCAAATTCGTCACAATCCCACTAATCCAAAATTTGCCATCACCAATTCATCAATCCCTCTTAAGGAGGGAGAGATGGAACATCAAGCACAATGTCAAACCCACGTCATGATGCGTCTCACAATCCAAACATTTGCATAAAAATAACCAAACCATGGCATGGTGTGGAGTTCTGTCACCCCAGGTGAGTGGATGTAGATGGTGCGAGGAGATTCTTCATCCTAACTATCCTATAAATGACTTTAATACACTTTACACTACCCGGGGTCTTTCCTTGCCAATCCATTGGCCATCTTACACTCTATGCGGTTTTAAGAACCAAATTCCCATTGACCAAACTGTGGTGCTTTATCAATTTGGGGTCTCACTCCCCCGGTTCAACTCCCTGTGCCTTTGCACAATTTCAGGACTGGGTCGTGTGGCTCTCCCAGCAGGTCTACCCACCTGCACACCTGCACCACTGCAGTTTCCTCCGAGCTTAACTGCCCCTTACCTATCCTATCTGGGGAAGGCTCTCCCTGGTGCTTACCCCCCTCGGTGCCTTCTCTGGCACTGGGCTACCCGGTCCTTCCTCTGGATCCTGGGGCCCCATTGAACTCTAACTGGCTCCCAGAGCCTACCTGCGGCCTCACCTGGCCGACATCCTCACAGTGGCGGAGTGCCCATTTAACTACACACACTAACAGGCCACACGCCCAGCCATTTCCACGTCACTAATGCACCCATCCAAACACCATTCTTCCACACGCACCACAGATGCCAATATCCAACCACAATCTACCTATACCCTCTACTTAACTCTTAAACTACCCTCCCCGGGTATTCATGATAGGGGTCCATCCTCCCCATACACTCCCTTCGCACCAACCACTCCACTCCACATTTTCCACCATACTCTCTCCACACCATCCATTCCACACATCATGTATTCCATACCATTTATTCAACCATTCTCTATACCCCTGTTCACTCACTTGTACACCTGTGCTCACACACCTGGTGCCACCTGCACCCTCCTTCCTCCCAGGCTTCTTCATTCACTCAATACAATGCACAATCACAATTATTCCTCATACACTGCTCCATACACTTCCATGCTCAAGACAACCCACAGTCACACTTTTCACCATACACTTCTAACTCTCCAAACCATTGCCTCAGGCACCCAAATTCTCCCACGCTCATCCACACATCTTTCCCGAGCATTGCCTAGCAATTCCTCATTTGCTCAATACTAAGACTCACACACCCACGGCATCATCTGATCTATCTGGTGCCCTTCTAACTTGGTGCTCCCCATCTTCCCTTTAAACTAAGCACATACCACGTCATTAACAACCATTCTAACTTCTCTACGTCCCCGACTACCTGTACATTGTCGCTACTTACCTGTACAGTTACCTATGGTCATTTCTCTAGATCTCTATACAATTATCCAAACCCTCCCTCGGCGAGCTTACACTGCCAAACCCCATAGCTAGTGCTCATGTGCCCCGTGCGAGGGATGGTGGATTTGCCATGCCACCACCTCGGGCATCTTCCATTATCAATTTTTCCCATTCAATTCCAATTCTTGCCAATCCAAAATTTGCCAATCATCTGCCAATCAAATTTTGCTCATCAATTTTTGCCAATCATCAATTCCCTATCCCTACCAAATGTCCATTAACTTGAGCCTCGGTGCATCGTTACATTCGCAAAGCTCGGCTTCGCCAAGCCGAGCAATGAACGTGGGTGGTTCGTTTCCTGCAGTTGGATCCGTCTGGCATTCGGTTCAGGGGAGGGGGTTTGCTCGGGCCGAGATTTCAAGGCCCACCTCGGCGCGGAGCCTTTCGGTCTCCTGCCCGATGGCCCGATCTCACCCAGCCAGAACGCCGCAACCACAAGGGGTCTCCGTGCCGACCCTTCCTACCTGCCCTCGACCCGGGCCGCCCGCTCCACTTAGCGAAGCACGGATGCGACCGTGCAGAGCGAGGCGCGGCGCGGATCGCGCAAGGCGGTTCCTTTGAAACCGCCGTGGTTACGATCCCCGCTGGTTCCCGCAGCACCCAAAGCCCGGCACGAACCGAGGGCTCGCGTCGGATAACCGTCGACCGAACCGCTGCTCCGTTTAACGTCGATGCTTCACTTGCATGCTCACACCACGCGTTCCATTCCTTATTCACTCATCCAGGTGTCTCCATACACTTCGTTATTGTACCTTCTCTTACACACCACCCAGGTACACTCATTACGCTCACAGACTTCGTCACACACCTGACCAGCACACACCTTGGCACACACTCGTCGTTCGCACACCTCATCAACACACCTCTTCGTGCCCACTCCTCGGTCACACCCTCTGTGACAACCATGGGTGTGCACTCTTTTGCACACCCAATCACGCGCTTCCATGTGCCCTCTCGCACCGGCGCCAACACCAACTCAGGTGTATATGCCCGCACACGCTCGACCATTCCAGGTGTGCATCCTTTCATTCCAGGTGTACATTCCTTCTCTCCTGCCACAACCAACCCGTACTCCGTGTCACTCTCACCACCACACTGTCGTGCGTTCCTTCTCACTCTCCATAGTCGGACCTCCTTGCACACCTCCTCCTTACACACACTCTGCACCTGTCGCACACCTCATCAGCGGCCTCTCACGAACGCCCGGGTCTAAACCAACACCCAAGCCCCTTGAATCTCCCCTCACACCATATACATTTCCGATTATATCACCACTCACCTCGGCACCTCGTCTTCGCTCCTCCTCCGCCACCTGCAAAGTCTTCATTTGGTCAGTGAGCACATCATCACGATTTGAGCACAGACCTTGTACATAATCCATCACTTCCTCCTTTATCTCCCTCTGATTTTCCCTCCATCTCTTCTTAATTTCACTCACCCCCTCTTCCACTTCCTCTAATTTTTGTTTCACCTCTTTTATTTCCTGGAGCACCCCCTCAATTTCTTCCTCTAATCCATCTTGGTCATCTCTATGTGCGTTCTTACTTCCCGTTCTTTTGTCTCCATTGCCTCTGTCACCTCGTCCAACCTCTTTGTCAGTCCCTCATGTACCATCTGACATTCCCTCTTTGTCGCTATAAGATCTTTTTTTTATTTCTTCCTGTGTCGGTTTCAACCCCCCGATTACCGCAGTGTTCTTCTCCACTTGCTCCCTTAATTCCTTTTGTCCCACTGTCAGCTGCCCCACCCCCTGCATCAACTCCTCTATGCCACCTTGTAACTTTGCCGTCCCATTTCTCACCTCTTTCTCCATATGCTCCTCACCCCGCTTTACCTCCTCGCGTACCCCCGCGACCTCTTCGCCCACACCTCGTCTGATCTCCTCCCCCATTTCTCCCATCTCTTTGGTAGAGGCCGCCCTCAACTGCTCCAAATCATTCCTCTGGGCATCCAATTTGGTTTCTTACCCGATTTTCACCTCCTCTATCTGATTCCCCATCTGTTTAATTTCCCAGGCGGATTGCTCCCCTATTTCCCCTCAATTTGCCTTCCATGGTGTTTTCTAACCCCTCTAACCCATTCTTCACCCCTTCCATCTGTTTCTCCTGGGCAGCCATTCTGTTTTCCAACCCCGTTAACCCCTCCTTCATTTCCCCAATTTGGCCCCCCAAATTAGACACTTAGTTGTCTTTGCCGTCCTCCAGTTGGCCCCCCAATTTACCTTCTAGCCCTTCCAAACTGTTGTCTAAACCCTCAAATTTATTGTCTAAACCCTCAAATTTATTGTCTAAACCCTCAAATTTGGCTTCTATCCCCCCGATTTGATTTCCCATATTACTTAACCCATCTCTCAATCCCCCGATTTGGTTTTCCAATCCCCCAAATTTACGGTCCAACTTCCCAATTTGGTCGCTCACTTGTTTACCCTGAGCAGTCATCCTATGCTCTGACTCTATCATACAAGCCCTCATTTGTACCATAAAGGTGTCCATATATGATTGCAAATCTACCACCCCCATCTGCGCAGCGGGCGTGGCCCCCGCCACAGCCGTGTGCGAGCCGCCGCCATTTTGTGCGCCTGAAACCCCCACAACCCAATGCGTATTGCCTTCCTCCTCCATGATTTCCACCTCTTCCCTGGAGTCCTGGGCTGCTTCTAACCCTTCTTCTAACGCCCCCACCGGCATCCGGTCGCCTTGATCATCCATGGCACGATTTAAATTTAGGATGTTAAAATAAAATTTTGGCCACTCGTAATTTTGAATACGTTAAGCGCACTTTGGGTCCGAATCTCGCTCCCGACACCAATTGTTACGGAAAAGGAGTACGGCGCTCTCCTTAACTGGGGGGGTGGGGGGGTTAATCCCCCTTCTATTTGCACTGGCCGTCTCCGGTCCTGAAGCTACCCCGCTCCCTTGTGGGGCGGGATTGCCCGAAGTGATTGGTCAAGGGATTCCCGTACACCTCTGGTAATCCCTCCACAAGGCAGGTGGGTAACTTCGCTCGAGACCACGGGCAAGATGTTATTTGCCGAGCTGTTTTTAGCAGCCCACGGTTCGAACCATTAGCAAAGACTAAACCCGATTCTGAGCGTTGGCCAAATCGTGCCACAGGTACTCAATGGGGGAAATCACAAAGACGAACGGATGTGAAGGAAAAAAGGCAAAGGTAGGAAGAACAGGAATTCATTACTAATTATGGACAAATCAAAGAAACCCAGGGAGAAGGAAAGATACGAAAATAATTACAGAAGAGGAAGAAGACACAGTGCAATTCTAGCTTATCTATACAGGCTTAACTTAAACCCCAGACAACACAGACAAACAGACGACAGTCAGACTTACACGAATGGGAATGAAGCAGGAATGGCTGGGGAGAGAAAAAGGATCAGGCGCTCCACAGAACGGCCGGGACGGGAGCGAGCATCCGCCGGCTCTCCACCCTCGGGTCCACACTGCCGGGATGCTCGTAGCAATGCGTCAGAGCTTGTCGTGGCTAGGCTGGTTGGGACAGCGTCTCCCTCGGTTCAGCACACCTCCCTCGTCGCTTGTTCAGGCACCTCCCTTCACAGAACTGTTTGCCACGGAACTCCTCCACGACTCTCCAGTGGGGGCTCTCTCACTCATCTGCCTAAGCAGTCCCTCCCAACCGCCTCTTATGAGGCGCGTGGCGATCAAGCCGCGGGCCTTTTGGAAACGCCCATTGTTGAGCTCGCCTAGGCCTTGATTGGTCGCGAGGGTTCACCGATCCCGCCCCTTGATGAGGCGTTGGCAAAGCCACGCCTTGTTCCTGGCGCTTGGCTGACTCCTCCCACATTCTGCTCCGAGATGACCTCGTGTTCAATGGAGTTTGGGGGCGATGATAATGCCAACAACCCCACCCAATGCAACGGCGGAGAAACGCCGCTTTGGAAGCCATGGCGACATTGTAGGGGATCTATCTTATTTCATTTGGTGCATTGCAATGTAAACTAGTGGAAAACAGAGCCTTAACTAATACACATAATAAATAAATAACTATAGAGAGGTTCTATGGTTCTCTACGTGTGTGCGATGGACTAACTAAAAGGACGACCTTTGATCTTTACATGAAACGGAGGTATTTACAAGAATCATTATATTTACAGAGGGTGGTATTTACAATAACACAGGATTCTCAAATCCGCAACAATATGTAGTATAAAAATTTCTACAGAAACATTTCAAACATTACTACATCCATTGTTACTTCACCAAAAAATAATTTTTATGATTCATTCACCATGTGGAATTAGTTGACGCAGTTAGTTGATGCAATTAGTTGATGCAATTAGTTGCGATCGCAGTTGACTCACACATGAACGTGTCGTCAGGGCCTTTGTTTGCCCTCTAAGGTGGCGTCGCGTTTGGTTGTTAGGTGCTTCGTGACGTCAATGCATAAGGTCCATTTCTCCCGGCTCCCCGGTAGGGGAGGGGGATAACTTGGTGCTCGGGATGGGGGAGGTTCCAAGACTAACCTCCAATTCCCCTATTTCCGGCTCACTCCCGAAACTGCCAGAAGCCTCGCTATGCACCTCCATTTCACCGACCTCCGACATCCGCTTTGAGGGAGGTCGTTTCCCGCGTGCGTATTTATTTTAATTCCAAAACAAAATTTAAATTTGTCGAAGACGCGATATCGAGCTTCGTATGTCCAATGGACTGTACAAATTTATCCACCTCGACTATGAAAATTTCGGTTCCAAATGCTGGGTGGGGTTTTTCACCCAGCCGGCATCGACTCGCTGCCTCTGGCCAAAAACATTAACCGCTAGGTTCGAATCCCTACTGCTTGACACCAATTGTTTTTGTAGGGTCCAATCCCACTACTGACTACCAATTGTCGTGCGGCCATCTTTGATTAATATCAGATGGTCACGGAAAGAAGCCGATCGCGAAGGCCTTAACCCCTGAGGCGAAAACTCGATGGCGGACTCCGGAACCAAAAAGATACACCAAAGCGCGCGGGATGGAGGGGGGCGCGAGAGCCCTGCAGCCGTACCTATTAAATCAATCACACGAGAAACTGCGTTCAAGTATGTACAGCAAAATAATACAAGGATCTTTCAAGTAAAAAGGCAAGGACAGGAAAAAGCAAGTGCCGGTAATAAATATCCTAATCGGGACGTCCCTACGCACCAATTTCAGAAACGAGACACAGGAATATGAATTAATAAAAAGAAAAGCATCCGTTATGTAATTGTAAAATTTTCTGCAGATGCGGCCTTATCTCGTCTGTTGTCGTGCGTCCCCAAGCTCCGCCGCACACCATGAGGCCCTTCGCTCCAGCACCACAGCAACGCGAAGGCCCCAGCCAACGCCCACCCCGTTCGCACACGAGGCCCCAAAGCAGGAAAAGCACCGCATGTCCAACGCAGGCTAGCAGCTCCAAGCGAGGTCGATCTTCACACACGATCGGCCTGCCACGTCCCAGTCAGCTCTCCCGAAGCAAAAGTGCAAAAAGCAAGCGAACTCCACTCAGGCTATGACTCAACTCAACTCGGGCTGCGCAAGATGAAGAAGAGCTGCAATAGTGAGCTGCACAAAACAAGAACCGGATGTGCTCTCTCCATCCCTCCGTCTCTGCCTTAAATAACCTTTTTGGTGACGTCAGCCTTGGCGCACTACCTACCAGTGACTTCCACCGGACCTTCCAGCTTCGCGCCTCTCGCACTCGCTGGCTGGAGGTTCGCGCCCAGCGCGCCGACCAATCACAGGACCGTAGCGTTGCGATAGCTCGTAGCGTGTAGTGTGGTGATAGCGCATGGCACTCGATGTAGTTAGGCCTGTCGGAGGTGTAATTGGCGGCGGCCATCATCGGCGGTGCCCCGGCCTGGTTTCTTTGCCTGTTCCTTCCGAAGGCACTGTCAGGGAAGGGAGTTATTTAGTGTTGCACTAAGGAGATCCTCACTAAGTGTCTTCGTGGTGTGCATTGCCATAAGGGATAAAGGTTTGGCTACCAGGTGTGACCCACAGGGGCGCTACTCTTTAATCCCTACTCTACTTATCACTCAAACATCCTGGTATGCTCACAGGTATACTCTTAACCGACAAAACGCCTACTCATGAAACTTATTACAAGGTAGATTCCTTACCGCGACAGATGAAGCACGTTACCTACACAGATCTATCAGGCTCTACATATCACTACCCTACCGACATAACAATACGTATGAGGGCGAGTCAAAAAGGTTTTCCTTTTCCAACAAGTTTTAGAACCAGAAATGTGACTTCTATTTATGGTTTCAGGAGAATCATCCAGGACTGGGAATAACTGACATGTTTATAACTGTACAGAAAAGGATGAACATCCGGGGCCAGTTTATTAGTGTGGACTCATTATCCTGCGCTCGCGAAACGAAAAGCAGGGTTAAGCATTCAGTTGCGTACGTGTGCCATGTGCCGTGTCTGCATTTGAAAAATTCATTTTCTCAGCAACCGTTGATCCGATTGACATGAAAATATCACCATAAGGGCGCCTCCTCCTGTAGAATATTATAATGATTATTATGACGTCATAGGTCACGTGGTACAGGCGCCATCTTGGAAAAACTTCGCACCTCTATATCTCTGAAACCCCTCCATGGAAAAAATTGAGACCTTGCTCATTATCAACTACTCCCCATGGGGAATAAAATATGTCAATGATGATGTCATCGGTGTCTTTGTTGTGACGTCATAATTCGACAAATACAACACATCCATCCGATCATTATTTTTTTTTAAATCAGCAACTGTTGGTCTGATGGACACAAAATTTTCACCATCAGTGCCTCGTCCTTTAGAATATTTTAATGATAATCATGACGTCATAGGTTATGTGGTACAGGCGCCATCTTGGAAAAACCGAAAAATGTTGCACCTCTATATCTCCAAAACGGCTGCATGAAAAAATTGAAACATGGCTCATTGTAAAGAACTCCATATGGGGAATAGGTGTTGTTAACGATAACGTCATTGGTGCCATAATTATGGTGCCGATGACGTCATTGGTGCAACATCGGCCCGGCAAATCACATGCCAACTCAGACGATCTCTCTCGGCGACCCTGTTGGGAGGCACAGTGCATATTTTGTGACAGGCAGGAAGCCAAGGATCCAATTGGGCAGAACCAAATTGATGCATGCCTATATGCAGCGTGGGTGACAAGACAAACTTTGCCACAACCCCCACCTGGATTGGGCGATGTAAATTGGCGAGAGAATCAAAGGGAGGATCCTGTTTTGGGCCCCCTTTTTCATTGGCTGGAGGAGGACAAAAGAGCTTCTTGGGAAGAAATTGCTCCACACGGGGCCCAGGTAAAGGCCTACTGTGCACAATGGCAGATGTTGGGTTTGAATGATGGCCATTTGTATAGAAAGGTAGTAACACCAACGGGCAATGTGGCTTCCTGGTTGACAGTTGCACCGGACAAACTGAAGGAAGTGGTTATGGGGCACCTACATGGGACTACGACAATGGGACATTTGGGCGTGGCTAAATCTTTGTCCAAATTGCGGCAGAGGTTCTACTGGCTGAATTCGGGCAGGGACATTCAAAATTGGGAGAGATCCTGTGACCTCTGCCGCGGTAAGAAGGGATCCCCACGTGCGTGCAAGTCCTTGCTCCAGGTGTACAACGTGGGAGCACCACTTGAGCGGGTGGCAGTAGATGTGGTGGGGCCCCTGCCAGCCACCCGCTGTGGGAACCGGTACATTATGGTGGCAATGCACTACTTCACCAAGTGGTCAGAATCCTACCCATTGCCCAACCAGGAAGCACGGCTGGTAGCTCAGGTTCTATTTGAGGGATTATTCTCCCGGTTTGGTATTCCAAGGGAGCTGCACATCGACCAGGGCCGGAACTTTGAATCCGTGCTCCTGGGTCGGTGTGCGAGCTCCTCCAAATGAATAAGACCCGGACGACCCCTCTTACGCCTCAATCGGATGAGATGGTGGAGCGATTCAACAGGACCCTTTTAACCCAATTGGCCCTCTTCACCTCCGAGCTCCAGCAGGATTGGGACGAGCATCTTCCTTTTGTACTAATGGCATACCGGACCGCACAGCATGCGACCACTCGGTGCACCCCCGCCTTGTTGATGTTCGGTAGGGAGATGCTAGTCCCCAAGGATTTGTTGATGGGACCCTCACCAGAGGAACCGGGTTAAGCATCTGTGGAAAGTTATGCAACCAATTTGAAAAAGAGCATAGAAAAGGCTCACGAGTTTGCGAGGAAGCAAATTGGCTTGGCTTCCTCGCATATGAAATTGCAGTAAGACGCCCGGGCACACTCACCTCGGTTCCTTCCCGGAGACATTATTTGACTATTCTGGCCCTGGAGGAAGAAGGGTGTGTGCCCAAAACTCACCTCACCCTGGAAGGGCCCTGGGGTGGTGCTTCGGCAGGTGACTGATGTGTTTTTCAAAATTCTGTTGGGCCTGGATGCAGCTTCCACAGATAGTCCACAGGGAGAGATTGAGCCCCTACCTGGGTCGGGGGGCTCCTGGGTGGATTGGCAGGGTGCGGGTGGGAAACTAGGAGTGGTGGATGACACTCCTGGACCCGACCAACCTGCAACTATCTGCACATCAAGGTAAAGGTAAGGCCTTGATGTTTACTCTCCCAGGCTTCGGTACTTGCTCATTTAAATTGGGACATGAGTAATTTGGAATAGGGGATGGGTGAGAGTGATGTCATGGCCAGTGAAGGTATTAGAATGTGTGCCACAGAGGCTTGTGGGTGGCGTTTGTGTTAGTGTTGTGGTTATGTGTTTTGATGTGGTCGTGAGGATGGAGACTGAGTTATGATGGAGTTATGTTGGAGTGATGTGTTTAAAATGTGAATGGGGATTCCACATGTAAGCAGATGTAATGTCACAATGCATGCATGTCATACATGTAATGTCATGCAAGTAAGCAGCATGTCACATGTAAGCAGTATCTTTTTGTGACATCTTTTTATTGGAAATATGTGGTTGAGAATTGAATGGCAGCGGGGAAGGAAATGGATTTTGTGGGTGGGGAAGGTGTACGTGTCCGCAGGTATGGATCAAGCTCTGGAGGAGCGGTGAATGCGGCCTCCTCTGCGGTAATTGCCTCTGGCAGCCACTGATGTCTGGAAATTGGGAGCCCCTCGGCCTTGGGGTCTGGTTGGGCGCTCTGTAGTGTGGAGACCCGTGGCGACCCATGAGGCTGTGTGAAAGCCTGAGCCAACAGAGCCTGGTGTGGAGACCTCCCCTGCAGGATGACAGTTAAAGGAGCTGTTTGGCTGTCACAGGGACAATAATTAAAGGGGGGAGGGATGAAGACGTCATAAGTCAGGTGACTTGTTTTTGGACTGCAGGCACCACAACCTGAAGCCCCCCCGCCATCTTGCTTGTACGGTACCTCCCCACTGCCTAGTAGAAACACACACACGTGTAATGACATATTAGTACGGCAGATAGGTGAAATATTTGGGAGAATTGTGACTTTGATGATACAAGCACGAGAGATGGCACACAGTTAGAGTATGCCCGAAGGAAGATATTTGGCTATAGGGCCATCGCAGATTTGTCCTGGGACAACAATGGCGGCCATTTTTCAAAATGGCCTCCATTGCTTGTTATTTTACATAAATTTGGTACATTACTGAGTATAAACTGTTGTTGTGGTCATACAAGCTTGACATTTGGCACATAATTAAAGACCCCTAACGATAGAGTTATCATATATTTGTCCTGTGACAACAATGTTTTTAAAATGGCCGCCATTTATATGGTATATTATGGTATATGGTATATGGTTTATGGTATATAAATTTGTATAAACTGTTGTTTGAATCATACAAGCATGGTATTTGGTACACAGTTAAATATTCTGACTATTAGAGTCATCACAGATGTGTCCAATAAAAATGGCGCCCAATTTTTTGTACGGCAGATAAGTGAAATATTTGGGAGAATTGTGCCTTTGATGGTACAAGCACGAGAGTTGGCATGCAGTTAGAGTATGCCCTAAGGAAGATATTTGGTTATTGGGCCATCACAGATTTGTCCTGTGACAACAATGGCGTCCATTTTTCAAAAAAGGACAAATCTGTGATGACCCTGGAGCCAAATATCTTTCTTAGGACATACTCTGACTGTGTGCCAAATGCCATACTTGTATCGTCAAAGGCACAATTCCTGCACCTATCTGACATACTACAGACTTGGCATTTAATATGGAATATATTTTTTTTCTTGACGTGGGTTTACTTTCTGAACTCAGTATATCAATCTGGTGAGTTTCTTTTACCCTTTGGTGATGCCTTTGTTGAAAGAACCATGTCACTGATTGCCTTTCACAGCAAGAAGTCAATAACAGGATTATATCACAGGTGGCGTGACAAAATGTAAGGACAGGTACATTTGACGATTGGCTTCACAATCGGGTATATAAGGGTTGTTGCATTCTGTATTAGTGGAAAACAACTGCTGCACGTCTACAAAAGTTATTGCCGCTTCCTCTGGAGATGGTCCGTCAAATTGACAATGCTGCTTGTCATGGAGTGGTGGCTTTACGAAATTCTGGCATGAAACAGCGTGCTATTGCTCGGCAGTATGGCATCACTCAAGGTCAGGTGTCAAAGATCCTGAAACGAAATGCTCAGAGGGGTGTCCCTACTCCAATACCGAGGCCAGGACTTCCATGCAGAACCACAAGGAGAGATGATCGCCAGCTGCACTGGTTAGTCTGCAATGGCCGTACCAAGTCAGCTAATCGGCTAAGGGCTGAGTGGCAGCAACTGACAAATGTGCCTGTATCTAGAAGGCTAGTCAACCAACGACTGATTCAAGCAGGCTATCATGCCAGGCGTCCCCCGAGAAAGCCACGCCTGACCAGACAGCATAGCCAGCGCCGATTGCAGTGGGCCAGAGAGCACCGTCAATGGCAGCCAGGATACTGGAATCACGTGACCTTCAGTGACTAGTCTAGATTTCTGGTCTATCGTCAAGATGGCCGCGTCTGAGTGCACAGACAAGTGCATGAAGCCCACAACAAAGATTGTATAGTGCCAAGAGTCCAAGCTGGAGGTGGTGGGGTGACCGTTTGGGCTGCTTTTCATGCAGGGGGCAAAACTGACGTGGTTGTTCGGAATGGAAACCTGAACCAGTTCAAGTACAGGGTCATTCTGGAAGAAACATTGCTTCCATTTGCTCGTGCAGCCTTTCGAGGAAACTTTGTCTTCCAAGATGACAATGCACGGCCTCATCGTGCTCGCATGATCCAACACTTTCTTTCTGACCGTGGTGTAGAGCATATGGAGTGGCCTGCCATGTCCCCGGATATGAATCCGATAGAGAACTTGTGGGCAGAATTAACGCATCAAATCGACCACTTGGACCAGCAGCCGACCTCTGTGTGTGAATTGCAGCAGGCTATTGTCACTGCATGGCAAGCGATTCCTGTCCAAACCTTGGCAAATCTCGTGAACAGCATGCCTCAATGTGTACGTGCTCTTGTGAATGCTCGTGGGGGTTACACGAAGTACTGAACTGTAATTTTACTGTCCCTAATCCCAGTCATTATTTAGCTTTTGTTTTTGTTGAATTTTTTTTTGGCTAATGTGCAAAATAAAGAGATACTTCTGGAAAACGTACAGAAGTTTAACACAGTACTGTCTGTGAATTGAGTTCGATATCAGTTTGCATCACTTTCAAGGAGCAATTTATTTGCTTCGAAATGTCAAACGTGGTTTTTGTTTCTTTTAAAGGTCACATAAACAAAATCTGGAATAATTTCAACATAATTCCAATGAACTTTTGGTTCTAAGTCATCTTGAAAAGTAAGTTCACCCCCACTAAAAAAATATTCCATATTAAATGCCAAATCTGTATATATATGCCATGGTCTTGCAAGGGGGTGAAATACATGTTTTTTTATGATTATTGAAATGTGTGAGAATGGTTATGGGATTTGTGTGAGTGAATGGGGTAGAAATCCACCGAGCCATGTCATTCACCTGTAACACCTGGACAGGGCCCGAGGAAATTTGGGCCCCATTGGGATGGCTCTGCAGGTAACGTTGGGTATTGTGCCATCCATCAGGGAACATGGTCTGTTGGAAGGGGTTGTATAAATGTTTTTTTTTTTTTTTTGGCATTTTCGGATAAGTTTTGTGGTTAAGGTAGGTTTTTGTGAGCTTTGATATTTTTCTTCCTGTGCCAGGAGTTAGGAGCAGGGACTTCAAGCTTTGTAAATATTTGAAATGTGAATTGTTGCTTAAGGGGATAGAACGTTAAGAAGAATAGATAAGTAGCTATGGCTCGCTTCTCACAGCCCTTCTGATTGATTTCATAGGCTAATTAAGTGTGAGTCGTGCTAATTTGGTGGGAGTCGTGCTAAGTGCTAATTAAGTCGGTAAGTGTGAAGACTGGAATGGTAATGCCTGCAGTGAACCTTGTGGGGGATACGGTTCAAGTGGGGTGGGGTGGGGTGGGGGGGGGGAGGGGACTGCGGGAGGAGAGGAGACTGCGGGAGGAGGAGAGGAGACTGTGGGAGGAGGAGAGGAGACTGCGGGAGGAGGAGAGGAGACTGCGGGAGGAGGAGAGGAGACCCGGGGAGGGGGAGAGGAGACTGGGGGAGTGGGAGAGGAGACTGAGGGAGGGGGAGAGGATACTGGTGGAGGGGGAGAGGACACTGAGGGAGGGGTAGAGGTGTGAGGAGGAGTTGGAAAGGAATGAGGAGGAGGAGTAAAGTGACCCCCACTCTCCCCTGTGTGTGACCCACTCTCCCCTGTGTGTGACCCACTCTCCCCTGTGTGTGACCCACTCTTCACCGCATGTTTAACCCACTCTCCCCCATGTGTGTCACCTGTGGAAGAAAATTAATTATTTGTGTATGTAATTTCTACAATTGAATGGATTTTCTTGAGCCTCCAACTGTTGTTGCAAACACTTAAGTTTTAATTGTTTAATTGCTTGTGTTACGGATTCGTCACTTCCGTCGTTGTGGTTTTCATCCACTGTAATCAATTTTGGTTCCATGTACTATTATTGTTATCGTATAAGTGAAATGGAGATAACTGTTTTCAAAAGGTAAAAAATTACTGTTTTAAAAGAAACCGGAAACCGGCTCGGGAGGAACCGGAAGAAGAAGAGGAGGAAAAAAGCGGGGCAAGTGAGGTCGGGAAGAAAAGCCGAGCTGCTTTGAGGTCTCGAGGAGACGCTGGTGAACGGGGGTCACGAGCGAACTTTGGTTTTCCCGGGAAAATGGATTCCTGTGACAGAGTGGTTATCGCTGTGACCGATAAACCTGCGTGATGGGTTTTGCGGTTGATTCCGAAGAGAATCGTTGTTGGAGAGCAGGTACGCCTCCATTACAGGCCCGCCCGCCATTTCACCTCGCTCCCGACATTTCGCATCACTCCAGCCTTTTCACCTCGCTCCAGCCATTTCACCGCACCCAGCCGTTAGCCTGGTTTGCGTGTGTAATGTGGATTTCGAGTGGGAATTTGCGGTTCGCCGTTTCGGAGCCGTTGAACGTTCATACCTGAAGGTGTAATTTCCCAGTCGCCTTTTGGGTGCACCTTTGCGCCTCTTTGGCAACGTTGACTGTCAGCCGACCTGTATTCTGGTCTCGATATGACCTTTTTCTTGCGATCACCGGAGCGTGGATCGACTTTGGCTTGGTGCCGGGACAGAGACTTTGGGGAATGTTCTTTTCGCTCACTCGGAGCACAGTGAGTTATCGAGTAAGAAACTGATGGTACCATCATAGGAATAATATGGTATTTTGATTGTGCAATTGAAAGTATATTGCACTTGTGCTGTTATTCTTGTGTGACATTAATACAATACTTGTTTTTTGGTAACAATCGGTTGGTGTGGTTTCACCATTGGTCATTGACACACATAATAACACATCTTTCTGCCGTGACTCCTTTTGGGGCTCGGAGGTACACCATAACCGGGGTTTGGGGAGGAGCACGTAACAGAAATTGGGGGCCTCGTCCAGGATTGAATTCCCTAACATTCCCAAAATTCGCAAATTTGGAATTTTCTAACATTCCCAATTTTTTCTGAAAATTTGGAAATTTTTGTGTGAAGGTTAACAGGTGCTAACTAATAGTCACCATGGTGTTTGATGCAGAAAAGTTTGCGACGTCCCCAATGAGGCACAGTTCCAGGCGTTAAAAAGATTGGAACTAAATGATATTGGCCAAATATTGTAACTTGGAGGTCCGAGTTAGTATGAAAAAAGCAGAGATGCAGACATTGGTGGTGGAATCTCTAGTGGGACAAGGAACATGGGAAGAGGTAGCCTTGGAATGGTTACCCGAGGAAAAAGGAAATGTGGAGCTCCGGAAAATGTAAATGCAACTGCAGAGCCAGGAAAGGTTAAAAGAGTTGGAATGGAAACCGGAAAAGGAAAGAGCAGAACGGGATCAAGAACTCGAGGAGAGAAGAGCAGAGGAAAGAGCAGAGGAAATGAGAGCTGAACACGAAAGAGCAGAGGAAAGAGCATAGGAAAGGAGAGCTGAAAAGGAAAGAGCAGAGGATAGAGCAGAACACGAACGAGAACTCGAGGAGAGAAGAGCAGAGGAAAGAGCAGAAGAAAGGAAAGCTGAAAGGGAGTTAAAGGAATGGGACATGGATTATCAGAGGGAACTTAAACTCAAAGAGCTGGAATTACTGGGGGAGCGGAGAGAAGTAGTATCCATGCCGGGCTAGTTCGACAACCAGTCAGAACTCTTGGGATGTTGGTAGGCATGTGAGGTTGGTTCCACCCTTCAATGAAAAGGAGGTAGCCAAGTTCTTTTTACACTTTGAAAAGGTGGCTCAAATGTTAAAATGGCCTGTGGGGTCCTGGACTATATTTGTACAAAGTGTTCTGGTGGGTAAAGGTCAAGATATATTTTCGGCTTTACCGATTGACCAATGTGCAGATTATGAGATAGTGAAGAAAGCCATTCTCAAAGCCTATGAATTGATCCCTGAAGCTTACCGACAAAAATTCAGGAATGCCAGGGATAGGTTGAGTGAGGCCCATGTGGAGTTTACCAGAATGAAGGAAACTATGTTTGATAGGTGGTGTGACTCGAAGGAGATTGGGAAAGACTTCAACCTTTTACGACAATTGATCTTGGTAGAGGAATTCAAACAGTGTGTCCACGTGGACAATAAAGTACATCTGGATGAAAAAAAGGTACCGGAGTTGTATGAGGCAGCAACAGTGGCAGATGACTATGCCTTGACACACCGGATGGGGTTCCACAAACCTAACCTCCCGCCTAGAGATAGCCAGGGGATTTATGGTAAATCTGGTTCGGATAACTAATTTTCATGGAGGCGGCCTAGAGAGGACTATGGGGACAAATCTGATACCGCGACTTTTAGGGATCAGAAGACTGCAGTTCCAAGACATAGCAATCTTCTAGGTGGCCCGAGGCAGACCAGGAGTTTTTCCTCTGGGCCGACTTGCGCTTTTTGCAAGAAACCTGGGCATTTGATGTCCCAATGTTACGCCCAGAAAAGGAAAAATCAGGAGCAGAGTCAGACTAGTGCAACACCGAATGCGTTGGCCAATGCGTGGAATCGTCCTTTGAGGACAGTGCATTGTGAAGGTTCCCGTGCCAAAGTTACGGCATCACAGAACGACCTTGTCCAAAAGGGTTACAAACATTTTATTTCTGAGGGGTTTGTGTCACTGGATGGGGACTTAACTAACAAGAGACCTGTTAGGGTATTGAGGGACACAGGAGCACATCAATCTTTGATGCTTGAGGGCATTTTGCCATAGTCGGAGAAGACGGCAAACGGGGTTAGCGTTCGTTTACAGGGGTTTGGGGGCTATGTTAAAGCTCCTCTTCATGTCATCCATTTAAAGTCTGATTTGGTGTCAGAACCAGTCACTGTGGGGTTACAAACCACTCTTCCTGTGGAGGGAATCTCTTTTATTATCGGGAATGATTTGGCCGGTGGTCGCGTTTCTGGTAATCCGATGTTGATTGAAAAGCCCAGGATGGAAAATCACACAGCACAGTTAGAGCAGGAGATTCCGGGTATCTTTCCATCCTGTGCAGTGACTCGTGCTATGGGTAGGAAGCGCTCTGAAGAGAAGGAGAAGGAAGGCGATGTGGATTTGGGTTCCTTAGAGATATTGGAGGAAAAGTCTGGAAAAAATAATAGGAAAGGGAGTGACATCAAGGACCTTAAGGAAAAGGTGGCATCTGGAACAATAGAGGAAATGGAGTGTCAGTCGGAGACATCTAGGAACGTGGCTGAACAAACGGTGCTGGTCCGAAAGAGACTTGTTGAAGAACGACACAGAGATTCGGAGCTCCGGAGTTTGATTGGTAAAGCCGTTACAGAGGAAGAGGCTATGAAGATACCTGTGGGTTACTTCATGAAAGGGGAAATACTCATAAGAAAATGGAGACCACCGGAGGTGGCAAAAAATGATGAGTGGAAAGTTCATTACCAAATTGTGGTGCCACCGCTGTACCAGAAGGAGATATTGAGTTTGGCCCATGAGACACCTTTGGCCGGGCACCTTGGAGTGAACAAGACATGTGACAGGATATTGGTACATTTTTTCTGGCCAGGATTGCGACATGATGTGGCGGAGTTCTGTAAATCTTGCCACTCTTGCCAGCTGGTGGGAAAACCTAATCAGAAAGTCCCATCCGCACCTTTAAAACCAATTCCAGCTTTTGAAGAGCCATTCAGCCGAGTCATTATTGACTGTGTTGGCCGTTTACATAAAACTAAGGCTGGACATCAGTATTTGCTGACCATCATGTGCACTTCCACGAGGTTCCCAGAGGCAGTGCCTCTTAGAAAAATTACTGCAGCAGTAATTGCGAAGGCCTTGATTAAATTTTTCACTTTGGTTGGCCTACCTAAGGTCATCCAGTCTGATCAGGGTTCCAATTTCATGTCAACGCTTTTTCAGCAAGTGGTACACCTGTTGGGAGTGGAACAAGTAAGATCAAGTACTTACCATCCCGAGAGCCAAGGGGCCTTGGAAAGGTTTCACCAGACATTGAAGAATATGATTAGAACGTATTGTTTTGAATGTGACAAGGATTGGGATGAAGGAATACCCTTATTGTTTGCTACGAGGGAAGCTGTTCAGGAGTCATTGGGATTCAGTCCTTTTGAACTCGTGTTTGGACTCGCAGTTCGAGGACCATTGAAATTGGAGAAAGAACAGTGGCTACAGGAGGAGTCGCAGTCAACAGTGGTAGAGTATGTGTCAACGGTTAGTTACAGATTGGCAAAGGCTTGTGAAGTTGCGAGAAGAAACTTGAAAGTGACACAGGATAAAATGAAAGTGAGACATGACAAGAAATCTCAGAGAAGAAATTTCATTCCTGAGGACCGAGTGTTAGTGTTGCTTCAAGTTCCAGGTCAGCCACTGCAGGCTAGGTATTTTGGTCCTGATGCAATCGAAAGGAGGGTTTATGAAACAGATTATGTGGTGACCACTCCCGACGGACGGAAAAAGCGGCAGCTGTGTCATGTCAACCGACTGAATAAATATTATGAGAGGAAGCCTGTGGGAAAAATGGTTCCTGTCTCACCTGTCGTGCCTGTAGTTGGGGTGCAAGAGAATCCAGAGGTTGAGGCTGTTGTGAAGTTTGACAACATTGATGACCAGGCTTGTCCCAGATTGACGAACACGGAAGTGTTGAGCAATTTAGATGAGAAATTAAGTTATTTGACGAGGGAACAACAAGGACAACTATCCAGCCTAATTTTTGAGTTTGCACATTTGTTCACAGATGTACCTGGTCGTACCGACTTGGTATATCATGATATTGAGGTGGGGGAAGCCACTCATGTGAAGCAACACCCCGATCGGATGAACCCGGTGAAGATGGAGTATCTTCGGAAGGAGGTTCAGTATATGTTGGAGAACGACATCATCGAACCAAGCAGCAGTGAATGGAGCTCACCATGTGTGTTGTTCCCAAAACCCGATGGCAGTTTCGCTGTTGTACAGATATATAAAACAGGTTAATGCAGTGACCAAGACCGACTCATATCCCATCCCGAGGATTGATGACTGGATTGATAGAATAGGCCCAGCTAAATTTGTAACTAAATTTGACTTGCTGAAAGGGTATTGGCAAATGCCTCTTCCTGATAGAGCCAAGGAAATCTCGGTTTTAGTCACACCAAATGGGTTGTATCAGTACAAGGTTCTTCCCTTTGGATTGAAAAACGGGCCTGCTACATTTCAACGGCTGATTAATAGGCTTATCGCAGACCTTGAGGGGGTGGAGGCTTATCTGGATGATGTCATCATCCACACCATGACCATGGAAGATCATCTTAAACAAATTCATGTATTTTTCAAGAAACTGACCAAGGCAGGGTTGACCATCAACTTATCTAAGAGTGAGTTTGTAAAAGCACAGGTGGTGTTCCTCGGCCATGTAGTACGTCAGGTTCAGGTGCACATAATAACACATCTTTCTGCCGTGACTCCTTTCGGGGCTCGGATGTACACCGTGACGTGACAGCCAAGATAGAAGCCATTGATCGCTTCCAAGTTCCAAAAGGGAAGAAGGAGCTTATGAGATTCTTGGGTATGGCTGGTTGGTACCGGCGGTTCTGCAGGAATTTTTCTGATGTGGTAGCCCCATCAACGAATTTGCTGAGGAAAGAGACCAGGTTTGTTTGGGATGACAAATGCCAGGCTGCCTTTGCCCACGTCAAAGCGATATTAATGAGCTCTCCTGTCCCAGCAGCCCCGGATTTTCAAGCACCTTTCAAGTTGGCCATTGATGCAAGTGATGTGGTGGATGGGGCAGTTCTATTACAGGAAGATGAGGATGGCGTGGATCAACCGGTGTGCTACTATTCCAAAAAGTTTAACAAACACCAGGCAAATTATGCCACTGTGGAAAAAGAGACCCTTGCTCTCCTGTTAGCGCTTCAGCATTATGATGTGTATCTGGGAACTACTACCTTTCCTATAAAAGTCTTCACTGACCACAACCCCTTAACGTTCATTCAAAAAATGAAAAATAAAAAATCAGAGGTTGATGAGATGGAGTTTGTCTTTGCAGGAGTTCAATTTGGAAATTGAGCATGTAAAGGGCAGGGACAATGTCGTTGCTGATGCTTTATCCAGAGTGAACTAACTTTGAAAATTCCTGTAGGGTGTTTGGAAGTTTTGTTGCTTTCTTCTGGGGAATATTAATTATTGTTGCTCATGTGAATTGATCATTTGGGTGGGAGTTTTACTTTTGTTTGTTAAAAAGGCTTTTTGCATGAAAAGAAAGTTTTCACAATGTTCAAACTTTCTTTCTTGAGGGTGGGGAGTGTTATGGATTCGTCACTTCCATCGTTGTGGTTTTCATCCACTGTAATCATTTTTGGTTCCATGTACTATTATTGTTAATGTTTAAGTGAAATGGAGATAACTGTTTTGAAAAGGTAAAAGAATAGTGTTTTAAAAGAAAACGGAAACCAGATCGGGAGGAACCGGAAGAAGAAGAGGGAGGAAAAAAGCGGTGCAAGTGAGGTCGGGAAGAAGAGCCGAGCTGCTTTGAGGTCTCGAGGAGACGCTGGCGAATGGGGGTCACGAGCGAACTTTGGTTTTCCCAGGAAAGGGATTCCTGTGACAGAGTGGTTATCGCTGTGACAGATAAACCTGCGTGACGGGTTTTGCTGTTGATTCCAAAGAGAATCGTTGTTGGAGAGCAGGTACGCCTCCATTATGGGCCCGCCCACCATTTCTCCTCGCTCCCGCCATTTCGCATCGCTCCAGCCTTTTCACCTCGCTCCAGCCATTTCACCGCACACAGCCGTTAGCCTGGTTTTCGTGTGTAACGTGGATTTCGAGTGGGAATTTGTGGTTCGCCATTTGGGAGCCGTTGAACATTCATACCCGAAGGTGTGATTTCCCAGTCGCCTTTTGGGTGCACCTTTGCACCTCTTTGGCAGCGTTGACTGTCAGCCGACCTGGATTCTGGTCTCGATACGACCTTTTTCTTGCGATCACCGGAGCGTGGATCGACTTTGGCTTGGTGCCGGGACAGAGACTTTGGGGAATGTTCTTTTCGCTCACTTGGAGCACAGTGAGTTATCGAGTAAGAAACTGATGGTACTGTTTGGGAATAGTTATTTGACTCAGGAGGATACAAAATAACTAAACAGGGCTTTTACAAAGCAACGCTTTATTAGCTAATAATTCACTTGTTTCAATGCAATAAAGAACTACAATACTATAACGAATTTAGTAATTCAAGTCGTTGGTTCTTCTTCGTTCACCGGTGCTCTCCTGTTTTCTGTTTCCCGTTGCGTGCTCGTTCGTTCCGTCGGGCAGGGGTTATCGTGGCAAGTGCTCTTGACTCATTGTTTGCTCTGGTTTATATGGGCCTTGTCGCGCTAATCCCTTCTCCGCAAATGCCCCGAGGTCATGCATGCTCTCCCCCCTGCTGGGGAGTTCCTTCACCCTCTTTGCATCCCGATGTCCCAAGTCAATAGTGAAGGCTTGGGAATGTGTGTTAGCCCGGGGCCGTGCTAAAGCTACACAACAGGACTCCCAGCTTCGACAGGGCGAGGTGCATTCCTGACATTCTTACGACCACCTGCTCGTACCTTTGTTTGTTACCAGTTCCAACCAATGAGTTACACTGAGTTACACTTCCACAATTCCCTCATCTTTTTTGTTTTTTGTTTATATTAACCATTAATCTAAACATCAATATAAGTAAACAATCAATCACTGCAAGTAAACATCAATGCAAGTACTCAATCAATCACTACAAGTAAACATCAATACAATTTCCTTAGGCATACACCGTCATCCTGCAAGAATCTGATCACAAAACATTTTGTTGGTCATTGACTCCTTCCATATTGTTAATTCAATCTATTTCATTTGCATCACAAATATCTTTGTAAAACAACACTTCACCATCACCAAGATACAACAATTTTGCTTCACCATTTTCAAGTTTTTAAAGCATCTGCAACATCTGGCAAAAACGTTTCCCTCCAAACAAATGTTGATTCTTTGTTTGAAAGGAAGGGCCGATCACTTGTGTTTGAATTCAGGTATGAAACATTTTCTTCTGTCTTTATGAACACCTGCACTACTTCGTGTAGGATTTCGCTGTTGTGGTAACGGTGCGGAGTCATAGACTGACCCTGCTCTCCATGTAGCATTCTTGCCACTCTTGCTGTGAACCATAATGATTCCTTGAACAAGGCCTTCGCCCAGTTGTAGTCGACTTGCCTCCTCCCTCATTATGAGTGGGCAGCAAGTGTTGGTGTTATGTTGATTGGCCAGCAAGATGTGGAACAGGGATGCCGGATGCATCCACAATGATGTTGGGACCATGGTGTTCAGGTCATTCATGGTCCATACCAGGAGCAACCAGCAGAATCGTGCACAGCTGTTTTGACAAGGGCACATCCGTTTTTTGCAGCTCCATGCTGGTTCCCCGGACGTTGGTGAAGTAATAACATATGTCCCCGCATTTCACAGAGGTTGCAGGTAAAATGTCGTTGTCCTGCAACTTCTGATGTGATGAATGTTCGAAGCCTTCGAACAAGAGTAAGTGATCGCCTTTCTTTCATATGTTGCAGTGTGATCCAGGCAAATGGTCACATAAATTTCCTTGGTGAAGGTAAGCATTCATCTCCAAGTTACACGGGAGAATGTCTTCATCATTCTTTGAGAAAGAGGGTGTATGCCACGATTAACTTCATTTTTTAGCCACAAATTTTCTTTCTCAAACTTCTTCCCAATTCCTTTAGCACTCCCTTCAAAATGTGATCTCGTCTTATCCTTATGCTCAGTCACATCTGAATCTGCTTTCCACACACACTGAATCAGGTAGGGTACATCTTACCATGAAATCAGCATAATCATGTATATCTTCCGACAGTTTCACATTCAACAATTTGTTGTTTTCCCTTACAACATTCAAAAAGTTATATTCATTTATATGCGTCACACAAATAATATTCAATCAGGTATGTATTTTACTACTAAACTAAGAATAGCATCCACAATTGCTTTCAGGTTAATATAGTTCAAAAATTAACTTGTGCAGGTATTTTAGCACTACTCTAAGAAAATAAATTGTATATGATTACAATCACAAACAGGAATATCTAATTCCCAACAAAAATTTTCCCAAACCAACAAATTAAGCATAATGTATTATTACCATAATTCCTCCCCACTTTTCCTTTTCCTTCTTTTTTTTTTTTTTTTTTGCTAACAGTGTGTCACTCGTGGTGATATGAGTTCACTGATATTGTAATTGACACAACTCATAACATTGTCGTTATGTCATTATCTTAATTCTACTGTATTCATTTGCAACATCACTTGATTTAATCTTTTAATCTCAGTATTTATGTCGCCATAAAAGTCTTCCTCTTGTGGTTCCACATTTCTTTCCTCATTTGTCACTTCATGCGTTATCATCGTGTTGTTGGTTACCTTATTCAAACACACCGTCACTAAGGCTTTCAAGCAAGCCACCACTAAAACAATTGCCAATATAACTACTAAACCAACAAACAAGTCTGCTACTCCTTGTATATATTCATACCTACTAGGACGTGCCCGTACGTGGGTGCCCGTTCCGTGGCCAAAAAAAAAAAAAAAACAATTTCCAAATTTAAATCAAGTGTACCTCCCTGTCTTTGCTAGCCATGACATTCGATGCCATTGACCATTGCCACTCCTACGCCACGGTGAGGCGACAGGGTAGGATTTGTAGGAGACCTGAAAGTGCAGTGTCAGTATGTATTCCATGTTCGAATTGTATTAGTTTTAAAATAGTTAAAAAAAAAAAAGGTTTGCAAAGCATATCAGCAAATTGAAACAGAATTGAAACAGAGCAGAATTCGTTATTATTATTATATCTATTACTACAAATTATTACAAATTATTACATTACAAATGTTATTCGTTAATGTTAATTCCCTGCCATCACCCTCTGCCATCACCCTCTGCCATCACCCTCTGCCATCACCCTCTGCCATCACCCTCTGCCATCACCCTCTGCCATCACCCTCTGCCATCACCCTCTGCCATCACCCTCTGCCATCACCCTCTGCCATCACCCTCTGCCATCACCCTCTGCCATCACCCTCTGCCATCACCCTTCCATCACCCTGCCATCACCCTCCCATCACCCTGCCATCACCCTGCCATCACCCAGCCCCATCACCCTGCCCCATCACCCTGCCCCATCACCCTCCCATCTCCCCCCCATCACCCTCCCATCACCCTCCCATCACCCTGCCATCTCCCTCCCACCACCCTCTGCCACCACCCTTTGCCATCACCCTCTGCCATCACCCTCTGCAATCACCCTCTGCTATCACCCTCTGCCATCACCGTCCCATCACCCAGCCATCACCCTCCCATCACCCTGCCATCACCCTCCCATCACCCTCCCATCACCCTGCCATCTCCCCCCCACCACCCTCTGCCACCACCCTCTGCCATCACCCTGCCATCACCCTGCCACAGCACCCTGCCACATCACCCTCCCATCTTCCCCCCATCACCCTCCCATCACTCTCCCATCACCCTCTGCCATCACCCTCTGCCATCACCCTCCCATCACCCTGCCATCACCCTCCCATCACCCTGCCATCACCCTCCCATCACCCTCCCATCACCCTGCCATCTCCCCCCCACCACCCTCTGCCACCACCCTCTGCCATCACCCTGCCATCACCCTGCCACAGCACCCTGCCACATCACCCTCCCATCTTCCCCCCATCACCCTCCCATCACTCTCCCATCACCCTCTGCCATCACCCTCTGCCATCACCCTCCCATCACCCTGCCATCACCCTCCCATCACCCTGCCATCATCCTCCCATCACCCTGCCCCATCACCCTCCCATCTCCCTCCCAAACAAAGAATAATAAAAATTGTCTACATGTACATTGTACACACCTTTATGTCGTTAGCACCACTTCATAAGGCACCACGTACGGGCTTCTTCTTTGTTTCCTCGTCCTGGGCAAGAATGCGGAGGCTGCTGGAACTGCCAACCCTAGAGGTCGCCACGTAGAACTGGCAATGGCTGAAGAAGGCCCTTGGGCAGAAGATCCCAACATGGTGTAGCGACTGCCAAAAGAAGTAGTGCATGTATTTTGATGAAATCTTTTCGTAACAATTTTTCTTCAAGTAATAAATAAATAATAAGAATTGTCCACATGTACACACCTGTATGTCGTTAGCAGCTCTTCATAAACAACATTGCTGAGGAAACGGCACTTCTCCAGGAGATCCTCACATGGTGTACAACTGGCAAAAGAAGTAGTGCACTTATTTTGATGAAATCTTTTCGTAACAATTTTTCCTCAAGCAAAAAATAAAAAATAAGAATTGTCCACATGTACACACCTGTATGTCGTTAGCAGCTCTTCATAAACAACATAGCTGAGGAAACGGCACTTCCCCAGGAGATCCTCACATGGTGTACAACTGGCAAAAGAAGTAGTGCACTTATTTTGATGAAATCTTTTCGTAACAATTTTTCCTCAAGCAAAAAATAAAAAATAAGAATTGTCCACATGTACACACCTGTATGTCGTTAGCAGCTCTTCATAAACAACATAGCTGAGGAAACGGCACTTCTCCAGGAGATCCTCACATGGTGTACAACTGCCAAAAGAAGTTGTGCACTTATTTTGATGAATTCTTTGCGAAACAATGTTTCTTCAATCAATAAATAAATAATAAGAATTGTCCACATGTACACACCTGTATGTCGTTAGCAGCTCTTCATAAACAACATTGCTGAGGAAACGGCACTTCTCCAGGAGATCCTCACATGGTGTACAACTGCCAAAAGAAGTTGTGCACTTATTTTGATGAATTCTTTGCGAAACAATGTTTCTTCAATCAATAAATAAATAATAAGAATTGTCCACATGTACACACCTGTATGTCGTTAGCAGCTCTTCATAAACAACATTGGTGAGGAAACGGCACCTCTCCAGGAGATCCCAACATGGTGTACGACTGCCAAAAGAAGTTGTGCACTATTTTTGAAGAATTCGTTCGAAACAATTGTTCTTCAATAAATAAATAATAATAAAAATTGCCTACATGTCCATTGTACACACCTTTATCTCGTTAGCACCTCTTCATAAACAACGTTGCTGAGGAAACGGCGCTTCTTCTTTGTTTCCTCGTCCAGGGCAAGAATGCGGAGGCTGCTGGATCTGCCAACCCTACTGGCCGCCACGTAGAACTGACCATGGCTGAAGAAGTCTCGTGAGCAGAAGATCCCAACATGGTGTAGCGACTGTCCTTGGGATTTATTCACAGTCATGGCAAAGCAGGGTCGTACCGGAAACTGCCGACGCCGCAGAGTGAACGGGAACATGTTGTCAGATGGACTCAAGGTTATGCGTGGAATGAGCAATGTGCGTCCAGAATTGACACCCATCACAGATTGTGCAACCAACAGATTTGGAAGGATCTGAAGTATGATGTACCTTGAGCCATTGCAGTGCCCGCTCTGCTGGTCGAAGTTTCGCAGCAGCATGATGACCATACCCACCTTGAGAGAGATACGATGTGGCGGCATACCAGATGGACAGAGGGTGTTCAGGAACTCAGGCGGATACAAATGATCACCCTCAGATTCCGCTGTATCGACGCTACAGCAAACATGTTCCTCCCCTGGAAATATGGTCGTCATGTAGGCATTTACCTGATCGACTTCAGAATTGGTCGGACATAGTATAACACGCTCGCAAAGCCACTTGGGGTTGCTAATGTTGTTATGCAAGTCTTCGTACACCCAAGTGACAATATCCTGAAGTTTTTCACCAGGAAGAATGAGCGGTTCCCTGAGCTCAATAGCAAATTCACCCTCTTCTGGATTGACAGGAATCTTCCCTTCACCCAGATCCAGCAGGAATTTTGCAAAAGCAGATTCGTCCTGTTGTTCTCCAGCACCCTGCATGATCCTCATGTTTACTCTGAGACGAAGAATCTGCACTTTTCTCCACAGGTATGAGCTCTTGAAGCACCTTCCAACTATGTCAATACGGCTACCGTGTGGCACAACAGTAAGGATTTGCCTCCAGTCACCACTGAAAACCATTGCGATGCCGCCAAATGGTTCCTCGGAGCCCCGAAGCCACTGGAATGTTCGATCTGCTGCTTCCAATGCGCGACGATCCATCATTGAAACCTCATCCACCACCATCAGATTAGTCATGCGTATGAGTGCTGCAGTGGTGTCATTTTCACTGATGTTGCAAGTGGACTCATCAGTGAGAATGAGAGGACACTTGGTCCTACTATGGAAGGTGGCCCCTTTAGGCAGCAGCGTAGCTGCAATACCACTTGCAGCAGTTGCAAGAGCCACTTTGCCCATTGCGCGCACTTTGTTGAGTATATGAGACAATGTGAAGGTTTTCCCAGTCCCACCACTTGCATCAACAGCAAGCATGCAGCCATGTCCGTGTTCCACACTCCACATCACTGTATCGACAACAACGCGCTGCTCGTCATTAAGAAGGCACTCTGTTTGAGCGATGTGAGCCTCAAGTTCTCCTATATTGTGCACTGTTTCGTGCTCGATGACGCGCGGAATGCGAGACTGGAAATGAACTGGGTCAGGCTCAGGAAGGCCAAAGGTCCTACTGAGCGAAAAGCCGTGGCACTCAACTTTGTTCCTCAGCTCTAGTAGCACTGCACTCACAATGCGTCCATTTGGAACATTCACACCTGCAGCACGCATGAAGTCCTCGCACAGCACATACTTGTGCCTTTCCCAGAACTGCACGTGGTTGCCTCTGAGAACGAATATGAGCATGTTGGCAAATACTTCGCGGACTGCAGGGCCAAAAGCAATATTTGCAGCCTCTTCCATAACAGAATCCACCTCCTGGTCATTGTCAACGATGCCATATGCAATGCAGGCTGCCAGATAGGTCTCCATGACCCTACCACCAACACGACGGAGATCCAGAAAGCATGTGGGGCCAGGCACGCGGTACAGTAGCATGCGGAGATAGTACAACTCGGCAGTATGGGAGTTGACGGGAATAATGGGGAGCCGCCCAACCGTATCAGCCTTACGGTTATCCTGGAAACTCAGCCTTCTCTTCCGCAATTGAAACCTTTTCCTCAAGTAGGTGAAGTGCTGGAATACATCTGGATATAGAACATGACGCATGTGTGGATGGAGATTCATGGCTTCGAAAAAGGCGGTGAGGGTTGTTGCAGGGGGTCCTGACTCTGCCACGTTCTGTATGGCACCTTCGTCAGTGAACGTGATCACCTGCTCATCCTGTAGATGGAGTGCCAGCATCTCGACTGGTGGGTATTTGCGTTGAATGGGGAAATCGTATATGCGCCAGTATCCCTCAGATGCGGTGATGTAACGCCCTAGTTCGTAGCGTGCCACTTCATCATGTCGTAATGCCTCTCGCATCCTCTCATGAGGCTCTAGTCTGACCAGGCACTGGTCCGGGCCCTTTTCAAGGTATTTGTACAGGTACTTGACACAGGTGACAGCACAGACGATCTCAAGGTTGATGTGAGCATCGTACCTGAGGACAATATATGGATTGTAAGGCACAACCCATGCATTGTTAACTAATACGTTAGCACCGCCTCGTATTGTCTTCATGATGGGATCACCAGGTGCTGCTTCTGCCCGTCTTCTGTACAGGGGATAGGAGTCATCAGAGAAGCTTGTCGTTTGACGTAGGGCTTTGGGATAGTCCTTTGTGCACTTCCGGTCTGCCATGCAAGGGCTCAAGATGTTCCATTCCCCACAGGGGCCGTGAATCATGTGTGATGTCACAATACGGTGTAGTTCCGGATTTGTGAGGCTGTCAGGAATCTCAGCAGAGACCACGCGATCGACATCTGCAGGTGTTCTGGGCTTGTCGCGAGGTACCACGGTCAGGAGCATGTGTATATGGGGAAGGTGACGCTTTTGCGTTTCCTTCACCATCACGTAAGCGTCCACATGCCCCAAGATGTCATGCTTGAGGAGGTCTGCGAGGAGTGCTTCCACCTTCATATGAAACACCCGGGCGATGATATCAGGTCTTGCATTGGGTGGCTGACCCTCAAAAACCGATGCTTTAATTTCTGGCCACTTTGGGTTGCAGGTGAAAGTTAGGAAAAAGTCTGGTTTTCCCTTGACTCGGACTAAAGCCATTGCATCCTGAAACTCTTTGGCATACCAACGTGGCGACCCATAAATTGACGGAGGCAGAATGGTGAGGCGTCCAGGTAGCACCTCAGCATCACTGTTTAACGCATCAACGATGATCTTATACTTTTCTGCCTTAATTGACTTCTGGTTGCAGCGAATCCAAGTGAGACGGTGTGACTCAATTTTTGCCATCATGTCGCATACGTACTGCTGTGTCAACCTTCCACCACGAAGCAGTAGATTGAAGTGATGAGTAGGATCACGTACTTGTAGATGGTAGCGGTAGAAAGTTGTTGGCGTAGTCCCTGCCAACTCAGTGTGGTACCCCTGAGAGCCGCAGGGTAGCAGAAGTATGTATGATAGTGGGTCATACGCTGGATGCATGGCGTCTATTGTCTGTAAACCTCCTCCCCTGAGGTGAACAGCGACTGCCAGCCTTCCAAACTGCTCAGTTGTCATAGCCCCTGGAGCAATGACAGCCACATCGCTGTCTGCTGAGGGAAGGTTGACGGTACCATGATGAAGGTCTCGGCGCCGCGTGCGACCTGTTAACACAATATTCAGTTCATTGGCGCTATCATTATGAACCACATACTCAATGGCTGATTTGAATTGCTGGACGTATGGGTTGCACTCATGAATGGCCTGTTGTGCTCTTAGCAAAAACTGTTCATTCAGGCCACTGTTCGAGGTGTGGGCACGACGATAATCCAGCTCATGGGCTGGATCGTGAAAGTAGATCTGAGCAAAGCGTGGGGTACAACCCAGATCGGCAAGAGGAGCACCAATGTAATGGTAAACCTTACCTTGTATGCGCACTCCAGGATTGAAGCCAGGCATACGTATCTCTCGGACACCGATACTTGCCATTGCCAGCGCGTTGTTGTACTGTTTCGCGTGCTTCACAAAGTCCTGGTTAAGGAAAAGGTTTTTAATAGCATCTGGAGGTTGTGATGGAATTGAACCGGGTTTTGGATTCGTAGGATCATGCATAAGAACGACCTTGCCGTGGTTGCAGCAAAATCCTCTTCTCTCCTCATGCCACACCAAAGCAGCACAATGCGAGCATTTAGGGCATTGAAATATTGAGGTCCTGCTCAACGCGTGCCTGTACTCACCATGAAGGACCTCTCGGAAGAAATCGGTATCATCGAATCGAGCAAGGTTGCGATTGTCATGGTGAGCCTGCTCCAGTCTCACACGGTGTACAGCCTCATGACGCAGGGCATCCCTTACTTGCCGGTCTTCTCGCTGGTGAGGGATTTCTTCAGCACGACGCCTTGTCATGCGTCCAGTGTTGTCTGCCAAGCGAGCAGTCCGATCTTCATCCGTTTCAGCTGCACGACGCCTTGTCATGCGTCCAGTGTTGTCTGCCAAGCGAGCAGTCCGATCTTCATCCGTTTCAGCTGCACGACGCCTTGTCATGCGTCCAGTGTTGTCTGCCAAGCGAGCAGTCCGATCTTCATCCGTTTCAGCTGCACGACGCCTTGTCACGCGCGTAACGTCGCGTGTCAAGCGAGCAGCGCGTTCTTCAGCAGTTTCAGCTGCACGACGCCTAGTCACGCGCGTAACGTCGCGTGTCAAGCGAGCAGCGCGTTCTTCAGCAGTTTCTTCTGTACGACGCCTTGACATGCGTCCAGTGTTGTCTGCCAAGCGATCAGTCCGTTCTTCAGCCGTTTCAGCTGCACGACGACTTGCCACGCGTCCAGTGTTGTCTGCCAAGCGAGCAGTCCGTTCTTCATCCCTTTCAGCTGCACGACGCCGTGTCACGCGCGTAACGTCGCGTGCCAGGCGAGCAGCTCGTTCCTCGTCAGATTCCATTGCGCGTGCACTACGTGCAGCTTCGTTCCTTCGTTCTCGTAAACGACGACTCGATTGGGGCATTGTCTTTATCTACAATCTATCTATAAGATAGACAGTAAGTAATAAGTATATAGCCGGTAAGTATAGAGCACTTCCGTAAGGCCGGAAGTGAAGTCTACACTGTCCGGAAGTTCGCATATCGCATATCTATCTATCTATCTATTAATGCCCAATTATTCAATTATCGCCAACGTATTTTGGTTTTTTGCAATTTAATCGCAAGGAAAAGTAGAAAGAGAAGAGGGGAAAAAAGAAAAGCCTTCCCTTGCTGCAAACAGCTGCTGCAAACAACAACAACATGGAAGGCTGCACTGTCCGGAAGTTGGCATATCGCAGTTACGATTATTTTAGTGTTAATGGCCAATTATTCAATTAGCGCCAACGTATTTTGGCTGTTTGCAATTTAATCGCAAGGAAAAGTAGAAAGAGAAGAGGGAAAAAAACGAAAAGCCTTGCATTAACGCATTAACGCTTGCATTGCATTAACGGTTCGGCACACGTGATAGCTCGCTGCTCTCTGATTGGTTGAAGCGTTTTTTGGACATATCTCGGTAAGTAATTGTCCGATTAATATGAAACCTTGAAAAGGCACATCCTCGGGTCCCCAGCAATATACCTGGCAAGTTTCAAGTATATCGGACCCGTGGTTGTCGAGAAACAGCGGTCACAGACAAACACACAGACAGACACACACACACACAGAGATTACTGGAATTATAGATAGATGACATAATTATATGTTGATGACATTCAACATTATATACCAAACTAACAAGCTTCCTAAAAGGTAAATAAAGAAAATCCCTTAATATGTAACATAAATCAGATTATTTGTCCTACCCTGATCCCCCTATCTCCCGGGGTTGAACTCAATCCCCTGATCATGAGTGTAGTTGTGATACATTTTTTCACTCATGTTGTATTAATATCAGCAGGTAATTGTATGTCATGTAGGCAAATAAATGTCCCTATCCCAAGTAGGAATATCACATGTTGAAAATGTAATGTTTATCAATGCAAGGGGTGTTAAAATGTAATTCAAATGACTGTAAATCACGACTATCATTTATCTGCCACTGAATGTTCTCCTGGGCTGCTAGGTGCAGCCTCATTTTCTGTAGGATCGTCCACCTTAGCCCCATGTGCTTGTTTGCAATGAGGGGCATGAATCCAACTTTCTATTTTGGGTCCATATATTTTTTTTCCTATTCTTATCAATCTCCTATGGTTTATCATTTCGTTCCAAGATACCGCAACCAAAGGTTTTAACCAAAGCTCTACCAAACTATTTCCAATTTGAACAAAAAATGCCAGTGAAACAATGATTCGAAGAATTAACTTCAAGGGGTCAATAAATTTATTCTATAGCCAGATCTAATTTTCCCATCCAATAGTTTGCCTTGCCACATGTCATATTATAACACTTTAATAAACCTTCGAAAAATGTTTCCCATCTCAACAAATTTCCTTTTTACAAATAGCCATGTGTAACTTACGTATTTAACTACAATTTCCTCTCAATTTGTTTGGCCTAACTGGCCGCAAAAGTGGCTGCCAGCATGCAGTACCGTTTTTTATCTACCAAGGAAGTGCTCGTCCACACAAGACCTCTACCAAAATGTTGTTTGTAAAAACAAATCTGGGATTTCCGATTACATGGATGCACACTCTCAGGACATTTTCAGGATGCTGTTAACAATCCACTACGATAAATTAATTCCTTTACCCACAATCAAATAATTAGTACAAATTGAGGATATTATCCATCTGACATTCATTTATAGATTCATTATGTTGGATCTAATATATATATATATATTTTTTCAATAATTTCGCACTGGTGTAAGGAAGAACAATAGCTCTCATAAGTCTTAGTAATATCGTAGTTAATTTACCCAGCATCGAAGAATTTATTTACTATCCATTCTCATCTGTGAACCAGTGACTTTGTTTGAACTCCAGAACTCAAAACTCACAATAGTTCAAACCAGCAAAATTTCCTTTACTATTTTCCCATATCATCTATGCCTTATACACATCCATACATACAGCCCAATTTATATTCTGATAAAATTCAAGTTTATATATATATAAAATCCGTGAGCAGAGTACTCTGGGAAGTCAGTGTAAGACCTCTCCAAAATTTGGATAATTTTGTACTCCCACATTTTTTATGAAGCTCATATCCATAAATAGCTTTGATTCTCATATAAATTCTATCACAATGGAATCCCAAGATTACTTCCAATTTTTTACTATTAATGAATAGCTGCTCATAACTCAGCAAATCAAATCTTTATTCTCCATCTCCCTTGACAAAAGTGATAATTTTCATAATCAAATTATATTTCTATTTTTTATTTTACGAATTCTCTCGATATGCGATCCCATCCCCATGGAACTATCTATTTTTCAGACAAGGCACACTGTCGGTGTCAACAATCTTGTAAGATTGATACACAAAAACAAAAACACTGACACACAAAATACCCACACACACATGCATTATGCATATTTGTTTGCGTTGGAACCCTTATTTACAGATCCGGATGGGTGTCAACTTTATTTCAATTTCTCAAAATTTGTCCTTCAATTTTATAAGCGCTAATACACAAATGGACCAAAAAGTTTATTCTTAGAAAACCCATATGACGTCACATTGACATTACCCTTTCAGTTCCCACAATAATTTATCCAAATTTGACTACCCACCCATTTGTATGTCAGTCGACCACTGACCTATCAATCGTGTGGAACAATAGTCCGAAATTCCCACCTGATCATGATGTGACTCTTGTCACTTGGTTTGCCAAAAAATTGCACAGCAATTGTTCCAAACTTTGTAAATTTAAAATTTTGTGCCCAACATAAAAGATCCAATTTCGGCATTTGATCAATTAATTATCAATTTGCTTACAAGCAAAAGAAAAATGAATAATTCTTGCTCCGAAAACTTTTCAGACCCAAGAATCATTGACAGTTATTCATGTTTGTCCAGTAATCTAATTTGTTGAGGCCAATCGTCATTTGGGATTTGTCGCAATGAAGGCCTAATCATTGGCTGAGGTATCGGTCAGCACTGGTACCCTTGATCTTGGTTTACCCTATGAACTTGTCTTCCTTTTGGTATACGGACATCCTCTTTTCCAATGTCCCATCCGTCCACACTTGAAACACCGGTTTCTGTCGTTGCCTGGTCTGTGCACCTGTGCACTTGTATTGCTGGGCTGCATCTCTACATCCCTGAGTTGCCACTGCAATCTCTCGTTATCTCCTGAAACACGAAAAAATTCTCTGTACCGTCCTTTTTGGGGAGACAACTGGAAATCAGATGGGACAACTGTCACTTTCATTCCTAATTTCGAGGGCAGTTGTGCATTTGTCTCCTCCACTGTATCCTGTATCCTTTTTATTTTAAGTTCTAGATCCGTTATCCGTTCTTGCTGTTCCCGTTGTCTGGATTCACCATCCCAAAGATGGAATGCAAGCCAGTCTACCGTTAGATTCTATCTCTTCCTGGCTTTCAATCTTTGTTCCAATCTTTCCAATCGACTTCGCTCAAATGTACCATCTCTTGGAAACTCCTCATCATGTCCCTTTGTCCACAAATACCAATTCTCGACCTGCCTTATAGCTTTGGCACCATAACGGTCGTACATATGATGTGTACAAGTACCTTTTTGTGGAATCTCTGGTTGTCCTTGTGTATTCTTGCAGGCTCCATTTCCCATTCTGCTTTTTATCAAAGTAGTGTTGGATGTGTTGTAGTTTGTTCCTCTAAAGCTTCACTCGTACCTCCAGGAAGGATCTCTCCACCTGTTCAAACGGTGATTTCCAGAGAATCTCTCTCACCTGTGGCTTTTGCACAATCCAATCTCACAGATCAGTATTTGCAGATGAGCCAGAGGGTCAGTATGAAATGGGTGAATCCTCAGGTGTCCGCTCTGTTGAAGGGGAAATCACACAATGGTAACCGCACATATATATCTATATATAAACTCACCACCTTGCTCAATTTTCCAAGGTTGTCTTCACATTGATAATATCTCACAAAGATATCAAAGCTTCTTTCTTGAGACCGCATTTTCATCAATCAAACAATCAATATATTCAATTCAATTTATTTAGTCTAGTAGGAAGACTAGGTCCCCCTGCACCCCCCGGAGATATACTTCTAATCAGTGTTTCTAGATTGGAAAAAATGTGTAGAAAATGACTAGCTATGGCCCCAAGCTGAACAAATGTCCCACATACCATTTTTATGCAAATTACTGCTGCAAATTTTATGCAAAATTATGCAAATTTTATGCAAATTTTTGATGAGGAGTAGAGTTGAGGGGTCTTTGAGGGCTTCATCGAGGTGCTCTCGGTTGCAAGACTGGGTCATTCTGAGAAGCACAGCAGGGTCAGAGATCATGATGTTCTCCTCCTCAGTGAATCTCTCCATCAACAGCCTCTCCATTGCCTCACACACTGTTTTGAGGCAAAAGAGGGACTTTGCGTAGGCCTTTCCACTGAGAACACCTTTGAGAGATCCACTTGTTACTAGTTGTGCCTCAAAGAGAATCTCTGCATATCCAGAACCACGCATCTTGTGTCCAGTGAGCATCCCGATGTAGTTCATGGATGTGTGGAAGGGTCCAATCGTTACTACATGACTAGCAAATTCATTTGGCCAGCGCCAGATGATGGGAAGGGCTTTCATGCAGACACCCAGATCAAATGTATTCAGGACCCATCTCTGACCCACCTCAGCAGTTGCTGCCTCGGAACGCTCATCATTCACACCGCCAGCAGAGAATGACACAGTCTATGCCACTACGATGCAAGAGTACTACATCTGGCTCTTCATCAGATACATCGGAAGCTGTGGCCTGCAGCCTGTGCCTGGGCTAGGGGGTTTCACCTCTGCAACTGGTTCTCCCCCACCCAGCAAATCAACAGTCGACTACTGCACGCCTATCCACCAACCGATCACAGACAACGCAGTTGTTCGTGAGCTACTGAAGCGTTCCGAGGCAGCAACTGCTGAGGTGGGTCAGAGATGGGTCCTGAATACATTTGATCTGGGTGTCTGCATGAAAGCCCTTCCCATCATCTGGCGCTGGCCAAATGAATTTGCTAGTCATGTAGTAACGATTGGACCCTTCCACACATCCATGAACTACATCGGGATGCTCACTGGACACAAGATGCGTGGTTCTGGATATGCAGAGATTCTCTTTGAGGCACAACTAGTAACAAGTGGATCTCTCAAAGGTGTTCTCAGTGGAAAGGCCTACGCAAAGTCCCTCTTTTGCCTCAAAACAGTGTGTGAGGCAATGGAGAGGCTGTTGATGGAGAGATTCACTGAGGAGGAGAACATCATGATCTCTGACCCTGCTGTGCTTCTCAGAATGACCCAGTCTTGCAACCGAGAGCACCTCGATGAAGCCCTCAAAGACCCCTCAACTCTACTCCTCATCAAAAATTTGCATAAAATTTGCATAATTTTGCATAAAATTTGCAGCAGTAATTTGCATACAAATGGTATGTGGGACATTGTTTCAGCTTGGGGCCATAGCTAGTCATTTTCTACACATTTTTTCCAATCTAGAAACACTGATTAGAAGTATATCTCCGGGGGGTGCAGGGGGACCTAGTCTTCCTACTAGACTAATTCAGTTCAATTTATTCAGTTAAATTTATTCAATTAAATTTATTCAGTTCAATTCAATTATTCAATTTCAATTAATTTATCAATATTCATCAATAAATCAAATTAATCATTTTGGATGACTCCTTGCATAAGCCCTTTCCCCAATGATGTCAGGACAGGTCCATCTATTGACTGAGATCGAAGCTCATCGGTCGTCACCTCTGGTTCATACCTCATGTCAATTGACGAATCACTGTTCTGTCCTAGGGTCATATCTGACCTATTTTTTCCATTTTGCCTGGTCTTCACAAATTTTCTTTGCAACCACTAAAGGCAACTCATCCTTCATTCGTGAGACCGCCAAAATGGATGGCAGATATTAAAGTTCTTTGGGAAAAATATCTCATCATTTTTCTTTTAATAGTACCCAAATCTCTTGGCAATATAAATTTCGTAAAACTCCTGAAATAAGACTGTAAAATTCCTTTAATCATGCTAAATTTGAAACTCCATCGCTTGTAACACCCAATTTATCCCATAGGGCTTGAAAGTTCTTTCCCAAGTTCATGCAATCATTCTGCATTTGAACCCTATGATATCATTCATAATAATCATCATGATTTTATAGTCATGGTCCTATCATAATCATCTATTTAAAACGAACATTTCCTTTATCACCACAGCTATGTGGTATAATCAACAATAGAATAAAACTGTACATAGCAACAGGCTACCTCATGGCCACTTAGTATACCTATTGACAATAAGTCATAACAATATCGAATAATCATTGAACAATTAAAAAATCGCTTCCACTGCTCCAGCCGCAGCATTCGTCATTTTGGCTGCTCATCCGCGTGACCAAAACGAAATAAAGGGAGCTCAACCATTACACAGCGCTTTTTTAATGGTGCATGCCATAGGAACTCAACGCAATTTCGACTCGGCCAGAAAAACGAGCAAATTTTGCAGGATTTTAACTGGAATTAGCCGTGAAAATATATACAAAATACACAAAAATACACACCCACAAAAATAAACAACAAAACCCAAACAAACCCAATGTCGACCATCTTACACAGAAAATTACATCATTTCAGCATCGTATTGATTGCTGAAATATTCCAGGGTTTCTACACACCTTAAAAGAGGTATGCATGGTGTTGCCCCCTCCCACGTTTATTCCAGGGTTTATACACACCTTAAAAGAGGTATGCGTGGTGTTGCCCCCTCCCACTTTTAATTCCTCATTAAATTCCTCATTAAATTACTCATTAAATTACTCATTAAATTACTCATTAAATTACTCATTAAATTACTCATTAAATTACTCATTAAATTACTCATTAAGTTACTCATTAAATTACTCATTAAATTACTCATTAAATTACTCATTAAATTACTCATTAAATTACTCATTAAATTACTCATTAAGTTCCTCATTAAATTACTCATTAAATTACTCATTAAATTACTCATTAAATTACTTATTAAATTACTCATTAAATTAACTTACATAGTTTCAGCATTGTATTGATTGCTGAAATATTCCAGGGTTTATACACACCTTAAAAGAGGTATGCGTGGTGTTGCCCCCTCCCACGTTTATTCCAGGGTTTATACACACCTTAAAAGAGGTATGCGTGGTGTTGCCCCCTCCCACTTTTAATTAAATTACATCGTTTCAATTAAAAACATCGCTTCTACTGCTCCAGCCACAGCATTCGTCACTTTGTCTGCTCATCCGCATGACCAAACCGAAATAAAGGGAGCTCAACAATTACACAGCACTTTTAATGGCGCATGCCATATGAACTCAACGCAATTTCGACTCGGCCAGAAAAACGAGCAAATTTTGCAGGATGTTAACTGGAATTAGCCGTGAAAATATATACAAAATACACAAAAAATACACACCCACACAAATAAACAACATTTATTCCGTACAACAGAACAAACATTTCCTATATCATGACATGCATGTCTTCAAAATTATATGACCAAGAGAAAAAGTAAAACTAATTAAAACTGCGGGCAGTGATGATCCGGGGACCATACCGCTCCATCCTGATTGGACGAGTGCGTGCTAGAGTCGTTAACAACGACAGTCCAGATCCGATTGTTCAAAATTTCAACTCAATCGATCGAAAAATGAACGCAGGGATGCATTTTAAAGGTGCAGTGGCACTAACTGAGTTGCCACGAATATGGCCACGAAATTGCCAATATGGCCATCACAAAATATTTTCCTTAATCAATTGGCTCATAGCATAACCAATCTGCAAGTATTTCATCCGAAGATGTATCTCTGAGGAATTATAATTAAATAAGTCATATATAAATCAACGAGTTAATTTATTAAATGATTAATCAATAAATCAAAATTTTCCTTGACAGCCACATCACTTGGTCAGTGTCATGTCCAAATATCAGCTTCCTTACTCAAAAGGTGCCTGAGTTAATGTAATGTAATTACTGTAATAAGATTACTGCAATTACTGTAACTAGGACGTGCCCGTACGTGGGTGCCCGTTCCGTGGCCAAAAAAAAAAAAAAAACAATTTCCAAATTTAAATCAAGTGTACCTCCCTGTCTTTGCTAGCCATGACATTCGATGCCATTGACCATTGCCACTCCTACGCCACGGTGAGGCGACAGGGTAGGATTTGTAGGAGACCTGAAAGTGCAGTGTCAGTATGTATTCCATGTTCGAATTGTATTAGTTTTAAAATAGTTAAAAAAAAAAAAGGTTTGCAAAGCATATCAGCAAATTGAAACAGAATTGAAACAGAGCAGAATTCGTTATTATTATTATATCTATTACTACAAATTATTACAAATTATTACATTACAAATGTTATTCGTTAATGTTAATTCCCTGCCATCACCCTCTGCCATCACCCTCTGCCATCACCCTCTGCCATCACCCTCTGCCATCACCCTCTGCCATCACCCTCTGCCATCACCCTCTGCCATCACCCTCTGCCATCACCCTCTGCCATCACCCTCTGCCATCACCCTCTGCCATCACCCTCTGCCATCACCCTCTGCCATCACCCTTCCATCACCCTGCCATCACCCTCCCATCACCCTGCCATCACCCTGCCATCACCCAGCCCCATCACCCTGCCCCATCACCCTGCCCCATCACCCTCCCATCTCCCCCCCATCACCCTCCCATCACCCTCCCATCACCCTGCCATCTCCCTCCCACCACCCTCTGCCACCACCCTTTGCCATCACCCTCTGCCATCACCCTCTGCAATCACCCTCTGCTATCACCCTCTGCCATCACCGTCCCATCACCCAGCCATCACCCTCCCATCACCCTGCCATCACCCTCCCATCACCCTCCCATCACCCTGCCATCTCCCCCCCACCACCCTCTGCCACCACCCTCTGCCATCACCCTGCCATCACCCTGCCACAGCACCCTGCCACATCACCCTCCCATCTTCCCCCCATCACCCTCCCATCACTCTCCCATCACCCTCTGCCATCACCCTCTGCCATCACCCTCCCATCACCCTGCCATCACCCTCCCATCACCCTGCCATCACCCTCCCATCACCCTCCCATCACCCTGCCATCTCCCCCCCACCACCCTCTGCCACCACCCTCTGCCATCACCCTGCCATCACCCTGCCACAGCACCCTGCCACATCACCCTCCCATCTTCCCCCCATCACCCTCCCATCACTCTCCCATCACCCTCTGCCATCACCCTCTGCCATCACCCTCCCATCACCCTGCCATCACCCTCCCATCACCCTGCCATCATCCTCCCATCACCCTGCCCCATCACCCTCCCATCTCCCTCCCAAACAAAGAATAATAAAAATTGTCTACATGTACATTGTACACACCTTTATGTCGTTAGCACCACTTCATAAGGCACCACGTACGGGCTTCTTCTTTGTTTCCTCGTCCTGGGCAAGAATGCGGAGGCTGCTGGAACTGCCAACCCTAGAGGTCGCCACGTAGAACTGGCAATGGCTGAAGAAGGCCCTTGGGCAGAAGATCCCAACATGGTGTAGCGACTGCCAAAAGAAGTAGTGCATGTATTTTGATGAAATCTTTTCGTAACAATTTTTCTTCAAGTAATAAATAAATAATAAGAATTGTCCACATGTACACACCTGTATGTCGTTAGCAGCTCTTCATAAACAACATTGCTGAGGAAACGGCACTTCTCCAGGAGATCCTCACATGGTGTACAACTGGCAAAAGAAGTAGTGCACTTATTTTGATGAAATCTTTTCGTAACAATTTTTCCTCAAGCAAAAAATAAAAAATAAGAATTGTCCACATGTACACACCTGTATGTCGTTAGCAGCTCTTCATAAACAACATAGCTGAGGAAACGGCACTTCCCCAGGAGATCCTCACATGGTGTACAACTGGCAAAAGAAGTAGTGCACTTATTTTGATGAAATCTTTTCGTAACAATTTTTCCTCAAGCAAAAAATAAAAAATAAGAATTGTCCACATGTACACACCTGTATGTCGTTAGCAGCTCTTCATAAACAACATAGCTGAGGAAACGGCACTTCTCCAGGAGATCCTCACATGGTGTACAACTGCCAAAAGAAGTTGTGCACTTATTTTGATGAATTCTTTGCGAAACAATGTTTCTTCAATCAATAAATAAATAATAAGAATTGTCCACATGTACACACCTGTATGTCGTTAGCAGCTCTTCATAAACAACATTGCTGAGGAAACGGCACTTCTCCAGGAGATCCTCACATGGTGTACAACTGCCAAAAGAAGTTGTGCACTTATTTTGATGAATTCTTTGCGAAACAATGTTTCTTCAATCAATAAATAAATAATAAGAATTGTCCACATGTACACACCTGTATGTCGTTAGCAGCTCTTCATAAACAACATTGGTGAGGAAACGGCACCTCTCCAGGAGATCCCAACATGGTGTACGACTGCCAAAAGAAGTTGTGCACTATTTTTGAAGAATTCGTTCGAAACAATTGTTCTTCAATAAATAAATAATAATAAAAATTGCCTACATGTCCATTGTACACACCTTTATCTCGTTAGCACCTCTTCATAAACAACGTTGCTGAGGAAACGGCGCTTCTTCTTTGTTTCCTCGTCCAGGGCAAGAATGCGGAGGCTGCTGGATCTGCCAACCCTACTGGCCGCCACGTAGAACTGACCATGGCTGAAGAAGTCTCGTGAGCAGAAGATCCCAACATGGTGTAGCGACTGTCCTTGGGATTTATTCACAGTCATGGCAAAGCAGGGTCGTACCGGAAACTGCCGACGCCGCAGAGTGAACGGGAACATGTTGTCAGATGGACTCAAGGTTATGCGTGGAATGAGCAATGTGCGTCCAGAATTGACACCCATCACAGATTGTGCAACCAACAGATTTGGAAGGATCTGAAGTATGATGTACCTTGAGCCATTGCAGTGCCCGCTCTGCTGGTCGAAGTTTCGCAGCAGCATGATGACCATACCCACCTTGAGAGAGATACGATGTGGCGGCATACCAGATGGACAGAGGGTGTTCAGGAACTCAGGCGGATACAAATGATCACCCTCAGATTCCGCTGTATCGACGCTACAGCAAACATGTTCCTCCCCTGGAAATATGGTCGTCATGTAGGCATTTACCTGATCGACTTCAGAATTGGTCGGACATAGTATAACACGCTCGCAAAGCCACTTGGGGTTGCTAATGTTGTTATGCAAGTCTTCGTACACCCAAGTGACAATATCCTGAAGTTTTTCACCAGGAAGAATGAGCGGTTCCCTGAGCTCAATAGCAAATTCACCCTCTTCTGGATTGACAGGAATCTTCCCTTCACCCAGATCCAGCAGGAATTTTGCAAAAGCAGATTCGTCCTGTTGTTCTCCAGCACCCTGCATGATCCTCATGTTTACTCTGAGACGAAGAATCTGCACTTTTCTCCACAGGTATGAGCTCTTGAAGCACCTTCCAACTATGTCAATACGGCTACCGTGTGGCACAACAGTAAGGATTTGCCTCCAGTCACCACTGAAAACCATTGCGATGCCGCCAAATGGTTCCTCGGAGCCCCGAAGCCACTGGAATGTTCGATCTGCTGCTTCCAATGCGCGACGATCCATCATTGAAACCTCATCCACCACCATCAGATTAGTCATGCGTATGAGTGCTGCAGTGGTGTCATTTTCACTGATGTTGCAAGTGGACTCATCAGTGAGAATGAGAGGACACTTGGTCCTACTATGGAAGGTGGCCCCTTTAGGCAGCAGCGTAGCTGCAATACCACTTGCAGCAGTTGCAAGAGCCACTTTGCCCATTGCGCGCACTTTGTTGAGTATATGAGACAATGTGAAGGTTTTCCCAGTCCCACCACTTGCATCAACAGCAAGCATGCAGCCATGTCCGTGTTCCACACTCCACATCACTGTATCGACAACAACGCGCTGCTCGTCATTAAGAAGGCACTCTGTTTGAGCGATGTGAGCCTCAAGTTCTCCTATATTGTGCACTGTTTCGTGCTCGATGACGCGCGGAATGCGAGACTGGAAATGAACTGGGTCAGGCTCAGGAAGGCCAAAGGTCCTACTGAGCGAAAAGCCGTGGCACTCAACTTTGTTCCTCAGCTCTAGTAGCACTGCACTCACAATGCGTCCATTTGGAACATTCACACCTGCAGCACGCATGAAGTCCTCGCACAGCACATACTTGTGCCTTTCCCAGAACTGCACGTGGTTGCCTCTGAGAACGAATATGAGCATGTTGGCAAATACTTCGCGGACTGCAGGGCCAAAAGCAATATTTGCAGCCTCTTCCATAACAGAATCCACCTCCTGGTCATTGTCAACGATGCCATATGCAATGCAGGCTGCCAGATAGGTCTCCATGACCCTACCACCAACACGACGGAGATCCAGAAAGCATGTGGGGCCAGGCACGCGGTACAGTAGCATGCGGAGATAGTACAACTCGGCAGTATGGGAGTTGACGGGAATAATGGGGAGCCGCCCAACCGTATCAGCCTTACGGTTATCCTGGAAACTCAGCCTTCTCTTCCGCAATTGAAACCTTTTCCTCAAGTAGGTGAAGTGCTGGAATACATCTGGATATAGAACATGACGCATGTGTGGATGGAGATTCATGGCTTCGAAAAAGGCGGTGAGGGTTGTTGCAGGGGGTCCTGACTCTGCCACGTTCTGTATGGCACCTTCGTCAGTGAACGTGATCACCTGCTCATCCTGTAGATGGAGTGCCAGCATCTCGACTGGTGGGTATTTGCGTTGAATGGGGAAATCGTATATGCGCCAGTATCCCTCAGATGCGGTGATGTAACGCCCTAGTTCGTAGCGTGCCACTTCATCATGTCGTAATGCCTCTCGCATCCTCTCATGAGGCTCTAGTCTGACCAGGCACTGGTCCGGGCCCTTTTCAAGGTATTTGTACAGGTACTTGACACAGGTGACAGCACAGACGATCTCAAGGTTGATGTGAGCATCGTACCTGAGGACAATATATGGATTGTAAGGCACAACCCATGCATTGTTAACTAATACGTTAGCACCGCCTCGTATTGTCTTCATGATGGGATCACCAGGTGCTGCTTCTGCCCGTCTTCTGTACAGGGGATAGGAGTCATCAGAGAAGCTTGTCGTTTGACGTAGGGCTTTGGGATAGTCCTTTGTGCACTTCCGGTCTGCCATGCAAGGGCTCAAGATGTTCCATTCCCCACAGGGGCCGTGAATCATGTGTGATGTCACAATACGGTGTAGTTCCGGATTTGTGAGGCTGTCAGGAATCTCAGCAGAGACCACGCGATCGACATCTGCAGGTGTTCTGGGCTTGTCGCGAGGTACCACGGTCAGGAGCATGTGTATATGGGGAAGGTGACGCTTTTGCGTTTCCTTCACCATCACGTAAGCGTCCACATGCCCCAAGATGTCATGCTTGAGGAGGTCTGCGAGGAGTGCTTCCACCTTCATATGAAACACCCGGGCGATGATATCAGGTCTTGCATTGGGTGGCTGACCCTCAAAAACCGATGCTTTAATTTCTGGCCACTTTGGGTTGCAGGTGAAAGTTAGGAAAAAGTCTGGTTTTCCCTTGACTCGGACTAAAGCCATTGCATCCTGAAACTCTTTGGCATACCAACGTGGCGACCCATAAATTGACGGAGGCAGAATGGTGAGGCGTCCAGGTAGCACCTCAGCATCACTGTTTAACGCATCAACGATGATCTTATACTTTTCTGCCTTAATTGACTTCTGGTTGCAGCGAATCCAAGTGAGACGGTGTGACTCAATTTTTGCCATCATGTCGCATACGTACTGCTGTGTCAACCTTCCACCACGAAGCAGTAGATTGAAGTGATGAGTAGGATCACGTACTTGTAGATGGTAGCGGTAGAAAGTTGTTGGCGTAGTCCCTGCCAACTCAGTGTGGTACCCCTGAGAGCCGCAGGGTAGCAGAAGTATGTATGATAGTGGGTCATACGCTGGATGCATGGCGTCTATTGTCTGTAAACCTCCTCCCCTGAGGTGAACAGCGACTGCCAGCCTTCCAAACTGCTCAGTTGTCATAGCCCCTGGAGCAATGACAGCCACATCGCTGTCTGCTGAGGGAAGGTTGACGGTACCATGATGAAGGTCTCGGCGCCGCGTGCGACCTGTTAACACAATATTCAGTTCATTGGCGCTATCATTATGAACCACATACTCAATGGCTGATTTGAATTGCTGGACGTATGGGTTGCACTCATGAATGGCCTGTTGTGCTCTTAGCAAAAACTGTTCATTCAGGCCACTGTTCGAGGTGTGGGCACGACGATAATCCAGCTCATGGGCTGGATCGTGAAAGTAGATCTGAGCAAAGCGTGGGGTACAACCCAGATCGGCAAGAGGAGCACCAATGTAATGGTAAACCTTACCTTGTATGCGCACTCCAGGATTGAAGCCAGGCATACGTATCTCTCGGACACCGATACTTGCCATTGCCAGCGCGTTGTTGTACTGTTTCGCGTGCTTCACAAAGTCCTGGTTAAGGAAAAGGTTTTTAATAGCATCTGGAGGTTGTGATGGAATTGAACCGGGTTTTGGATTCGTAGGATCATGCATAAGAACGACCTTGCCGTGGTTGCAGCAAAATCCTCTTCTCTCCTCATGCCACACCAAAGCAGCACAATGCGAGCATTTAGGGCATTGAAATATTGAGGTCCTGCTCAACGCGTGCCTGTACTCACCATGAAGGACCTCTCGGAAGAAATCGGTATCATCGAATCGAGCAAGGTTGCGATTGTCATGGTGAGCCTGCTCCAGTCTCACACGGTGTACAGCCTCATGACGCAGGGCATCCCTTACTTGCCGGTCTTCTCGCTGGTGAGGGATTTCTTCAGCACGACGCCTTGTCATGCGTCCAGTGTTGTCTGCCAAGCGAGCAGTCCGATCTTCATCCGTTTCAGCTGCACGACGCCTTGTCATGCGTCCAGTGTTGTCTGCCAAGCGAGCAGTCCGATCTTCATCCGTTTCAGCTGCACGACGCCTTGTCATGCGTCCAGTGTTGTCTGCCAAGCGAGCAGTCCGATCTTCATCCGTTTCAGCTGCACGACGCCTTGTCACGCGCGTAACGTCGCGTGTCAAGCGAGCAGCGCGTTCTTCAGCAGTTTCAGCTGCACGACGCCTAGTCACGCGCGTAACGTCGCGTGTCAAGCGAGCAGCGCGTTCTTCAGCAGTTTCTTCTGTACGACGCCTTGACATGCGTCCAGTGTTGTCTGCCAAGCGATCAGTCCGTTCTTCAGCCGTTTCAGCTGCACGACGACTTGCCACGCGTCCAGTGTTGTCTGCCAAGCGAGCAGTCCGTTCTTCATCCCTTTCAGCTGCACGACGCCGTGTCACGCGCGTAACGTCGCGTGCCAGGCGAGCAGCTCGTTCCTCGTCAGATTCCATTGCGCGTGCACTACGTGCAGCTTCGTTCCTTCGTTCTCGTAAACGACGACTCGATTGGGGCATT